>NC_091768.1:52352035-53552035 GCF_029378745.1 Bos indicus
ACATTAAAGAAGGCAGAGTATTGAAGAGTTGATGCTTTCGAACTGTGGTGCTGGAGAAGGCTCTTGAGACCCTTTGGAAAGCAAGGAGAGCAAACCAGTCAATTTTAAAGGATATCAACCCTGAATACTCTTTGGAAAGACTGATGCTGAAGCTGAAGTTCCAATACTTTGGCCACCTGATGCAAACAGCTGACTCTTTGGAAAAGACCCTGATGCTAGGAAAGATTGAAAGCAGAAGGAGAAGAGGAAAAAAGAGGATGAGATGGCATCACTGATTCAATGGACAGGAACTTGAGCAAACTCCAGGAAATGGTGAGGGACAGAGAAGCCTAGCATGTTGCAGTCCATGGGGTCGTGAAGGGCTGGACACAACTTGGAGGCTGAACAAGTTAACTTGAACATTAACCACTCTAAGTCTGCTACTCTCATCTGTAAAATAGGGGAAACATCTATCTCATAGTATCATAATGGAAATTAATAAGATAATGCATTTAACCTTTTGGAGATAATGTATGTTACATGATAAGCACTCAATAAATATTTGCTAGATTAATTGTTTCAGAGAAGGCAATGGCAACCCACTCCAGTACACTTGCCTGGAAAATCCCATGGATGGAGGAGCCTGGCAGGGTGTAGTCCATGGGGTTGCTACGAGTCGGACACGACTGAGCGGCTTCACTTTCACTTTTCACTTTCATGCATTGGAGAAGGAAATGGCAACCCACTCCAGTGTTCTTGCCTGGAGAATCCCAGGGACTGGGGAGCCTGGTGGGATGCCGTCTATGGGGTCGCAGAGTCGGACACGACTGAAGCGACTTAGCAGCAGCAGCAGCAGCAGCAGATTAACTGTTTATAATTATTAATTCAAAGATTCATAGATAAATAATCAAAGAATTAAAAAGGAGGAATGGTGGGGCACGTCTTCTGACATTGGCAACATAGACTATTTGCAAACCAATCAGCAAAAGAAGATGAATGTCCTGTTTTACAATGAGTTTAGGTCGACAGTTTGCTTCCCATGTGAGGTAACTTTAGCTAAGTTCAATCACCTTAAATATTAACCAACTACAGCTTTTCCTTCACCCTTAACTCAAAAGAAGGTCTAAATGTGGGCTTCTGCAAACCCTGGAATTAAGGGAATGAAAGCTAATCCAAGTCAAGTATTAGATTGTACACAGGTGTCATCATTTGAAAAAAATAATAAGATACCTGCTTTGTTCCATTTTGGAGCTAAATGGTCCAACTTAGAAACCTCTATTAACACTAGGGATAAATTGAGAAAATTGAAATTGTTTCTACACTTTTTTATTGTTCTAGATGATGAAGACTATTAGACTAAGTAGATGCCCTACATTCATAATTGAAACTAAGAAAGAGCAGATCAAATGGAAACAGGCTATTCACATAAATATTTACCATCAGTCATTTGGAATTCCAGTATGGCTTTCTTCTCAGTGTAAGAAGCTGTAGAATTAATTATTCTAATGTCTACTGTATACAAACTATGGCCCCATACAAGCTATTCTCGTATCAGTCAGATCATTGAGGATAGCACATACGATTAGGAAAAAGTTAGGGATGGTGTGGAGTATAGGGAGAAAAAAATAAAATTTCAAAAAAATCAGCAAAAACCTCGTGGTCTAACCTCACCTTTAATTAAATTTAACTCATGCTCAGTGTCTTCTAAAAAAGGCAGTGCATTACATAAAAGAGAGGAGCACTTAAAAAAGGATTACTGATTGTAATCTCAATGGCAATCTTTCAAATCTATGACCAGGGAAGGGCAAGGAGCCCAAAAAAATGTGAAAGTTTGTTCAACTCCCATATGTACCCATCAACTTCAAAACAGAGAACTGCTCCCAGTCATAGGCCCACCCCTGCTGGTCATCTCACAAATGTGCCACTGCTGCTGCTGCTGCTAAGTCGCTTCAGTCGTGTCCTACTCTGTGCGACTCCATAGACGGCAGCCCACCAGGCTCCCCCATCCCTGGGATTCTCCAGGCAAGAACACTGGAGTGGGTTGCCATTTCCTTCTCCAATGCATGAAAGGGAAAAGTGAAAGTGAAGTCCTTCAGTCGTGTCCGACTCTTAGCGACCCCATGGACTGCAGCCCACCAGGCTCCTCCGCCCATGGGATTTTCCAGGCAAGAGTACTGGAGTGGGGTGCCATTGCCTTCTCTGAAATGTGCCACTAGTCACACACAAAAGAATGTGGATGACTTTTGTCACAACTTCTAAAAATCATGGTGGGAATAAAATGACTATGTTTACTTGTTGAGCAATGCTCAAACAATCAATCAGTGGCTTTAAAGATTTTATTTCTTTGTTTCCTCCTCTTTTCTGTTTGTTTTATCCCCAAAAAATTTGCATTCGTGGAAGAACTACATTTTCTGAAGGAGAAAACATGTTATTTTTGCTTCATGACAGAGGGAACAAGTGGGGGTGACTAGAAAAGTGAAGTGTCATACTAGATCAATAAGTTGAAAACATAATTTAAAGCCATTAAATATGCTTACTTAAAATATAGAAACATCTTTTTTTAAGTTCAAGGTCCTCTGGTGTTCAGAGATCATTTATAATTTGACATAGAACATTTTGTAGGTTATAAAGACAGCGCAAAGAACAAATGAATTTTTATTCAGTACACAAATATACAGATTTTAGGTAGCTCTATTACTCAGTATCATCAAACGAGGTCATTTAATGGAAAACTAGAAATGTGCAAGTAAAAAAGGTAGAAAATAAGTTATGGTTGATGATAACCAAAAATGAGGCGAGATGTAAGAGGAATGTTTTAGTAAAAGGCTTTGTGGATACCAATCGTCTTCTTACCCCATTAAAATCATTCTAAGGGGTTAGCATGCGCAGAGCATCATCTTTCTCATCCAGAACACTGCCATTAATTTATGATTCTATAGCTGGCAGAAGCTACCTGGTTGCAAATTTACATGCTCTGGGCATCAAATAAACTAATTAAACCGATCTATACAGTAATTGTCTTCTACTGTTTAGTGATTAAAAAGCCCTTGAAATAATGAGAATTCTTTGCAGTAGGAAGGTTTGGACCCATGAGCTATGATGACTATCGACGGTCTCAGAACTCCTCCTGGAGGACGGGAGGTTAAGAGGCAGTGAGGAGGAAGAAAATGCCTTGCCCTCCTTTCAGGAGTCACTGTTCTTCTGAGCCTCTGATTTGGAGACAGTGTGCCCTGTTTCACAGTTTAGAGCTCAGATTCTCCAAGGTCACCAATAATACTCCTTAGCTAAAATTTCAAGAGAGCTTAGAAGATTGTTTAGATAAAGTCCTCACACAAGTGCTAAAACTTTAAGGGAAAGTTAGCTATAAACAATCCTATAACAATAATAGGTTTCTCTAACTCCGTTTGTCCCTAATTTATACTTCATTTTCTAAAATTCATTTGCTTCTGGTTCAAAGAATTTATGATTCTGGCAACAGCATGAGGTATGTGAATGTTCACAGACAGAGAACAATTGCCAAAGATTTTCAGAATTATATGACTGTCACCCTATACACTAGGAATTCTCAACTACCAACATTTGGAGAAATCTTTTCTTACATTTTATAATGAAATATGAAAGCTAAAAAAACATTCTGAACACTTTTTATAACATTTAGAATCCTGGAACACTGAATAACCTGAGCAATGTTTTATGTTCACTTTGTATACATAAACACTTTGCACTTGAAAAGATGGTATGGTTTGCAGTTATCATGTTAAAAGAAAGTTGTTTTAAATTTTCATGATAATCCAGATCAAAGATATATTTTCTGAATACGTTCAGGAACACTTACTAATTACTTCACTACTGTTTTCACTTAAAAAAAACACACACAAGGAAACAAGGCAGGAGAAACAAATTTATAACAAATGACTTTAAATAAAATTAGAGGTTACTGCATTACAGAAATATCTTTAGGTTATCTAGCTCCTATTTTTATAGCTAAAACCTAAGACCTGATGAACTACTCTAGTGTAATGTTGTTTTAAAACTTGTATAAACACCTACAAGGTTGAGAGTGCTGCCAACTTTCAGCATGGATTGAATCACCACTAAGAAATTGTCCCCAAAAAATTATACAATAAAAATTCTTATGTAACTATTAGCTGCCATTGCGTCATGTAGCAGAGTTATGTTTAATCTCTTGTAAGGTACTAATACTTTTGAAAACCAAAAGGACAGACCTCATTTTTTAGCTAAATAGAGACCCTTAAATCATTTTGCTAACAAAATAACAAAGCATCCTTTTAAAGTCTGAGTGTTCATTCTGTGTTCATATCTCTCACTAGCTCTGATTCATAACTCGACAAGACAGGAATAATAATACTGCTTTGAAATTAAATGCTATCATATTTTGATTATTTTTGCTTTAAATTTAAAGCATTTCTTTTTGGGAAGTACCCAAATGTAAATTGTTCTTGATTTTAGGAAAGTAATTTCTAGTGAATAAAAACAAATAAATTATTAAAATTCTATTAGAACTAGTGTCCTCCTCCCTGGAGATTCAGTGTTTGGACAGGCAGAATCTCATATTTTCTATTTAATGGACCAATGTAGATGTATTAATAAGGGCTTCCCTGATGGCTCAGCGGTTAAAGAATTTGCCTGCAATGCAGAGACACAAGAGATGCAGGTTCGATCCCTGAATCAGGAAGATCTCCTGGAGAAGGAAATGGCAACCCTCTCCAGTATTCTTGTTTGGAGAATTCCATGGACAGAGGAGCCTGGCAGGCTACAGTCCAAAGGGTGGCAAAGAGTCAGACACGACTGAACAACTAAGAACACAGATGTGTTAAAAGTATCTGTGCATTACACATAATAATGCCTGATTTCTTCTCCCACAGAACTATTTTCAACATTAAGGAAGATAAAATATATAAAAGCAGTCTATACATTCTAGCTTCCCAGGTGGTGCTAGTGGTAAAGACTCTGTCTGCCAATGCAGGAGACATAAAGGACATGGGTTCCACCCCTGGGTCGGGAAGATCCCCTGGAGGAGGAAATCCCACCTAATATTTATGACTGGAGAATTCCATGAACAGAGGAACCTGGAGAGCTACAGTCCATGGGGTCGCAAAGAATCACACATGACTGAAGCAATTTATCATAGACTTTATACAATGTAAATAAATGGATTTTTAAAGGTACTATTTACTGTTATTTTCTGAACAACATCTTTAACACGCAAAATATAGTTGCATTAACTCTATTTCCTATTATTTTCAGGTGTCTACTCATCAATGTTGATATTCCAAGTTCATATTCCTTTACTTAGCATGAGACGTAGGCTCACCAGAAAATCTAAAAACTTCAGCTGAGACTTATAGATGTAAACCTCATTCTGGATGCTATCCACAATACGAACCACTAAAAACCTTTTCTGCCTTAAATGCCTGACGGTGCAGTTACTTACTTTCCCAGGCTAATCTAAAATCATTTTGAGACTCCTTTTCAATATCTAACTATGCTACTAAGGGTAGAATGGGCCAAGGCACAGGGCAGAGCTCTAAAACATGAGACATAGAAAGGTTTCGGAGAAATCTGAGAAAATACTCAGTGTGTGATGAGCTTCTGATGGATCTGATCCTGGGTGGACAAAGAGAAATTTAGGTCTTGTGAAACCCAGGAAGCTTACAGACCCACAGTGTGAAGCAGGGCTGCTGCATTTGATAGAATTTTGTGCCCTGAGCAATAACATCCTGTTAAGGGGGTACAGAAGGAATGAAATCCTGCTCACTCTTTTCACACTCTTGCTTCCTTTAGCTTCCTTGTGTTTCTCCTGAAAACATTTTTTCTTGATATACTCCTCAATTTGTATGTCTAGAAGGCTGCTCCTTTACTCAGAATGGCAAATTTTTTCTAATTCTTCCAGCTAGAAAGAGAACATTTTATTATAATTTGCAGAAAAGTGCAAGACAGATTTGTGGTGGCTCTGGGCTGAAGACAAACTTGGTAGCCTAAGTATTGAGTCCAAGGAAAATATCAAGTGAAAGGAATTTCCCTAAAGTGGGTCTTTATCTGGCAGAGAATTTATGAAGTGGCTATGAAGCAATTTGTGAAAACTACGAATCCTGGAGTTAAATGAATTGTGTGTATCAAAATAATTCCCACTGAAACTATAAAATTCTACTTTAGCACTTGAAAAGACCCCATATATCATGGAGTGGGGGTAGGGTGAGGGTAAGAAACCTGTTAGTTTCCCAGAAAAAGAAGTAACTAGTCTTCTTTTCCTTCGGAGAAGGCAATGGCAACCCATTCCAGTACTCTTGCCTGGAAAATCCCATGGATGGAGGAACCTGGTAGGCTGCAGCCCATGGGGTCACTAAGAGTCGAACACGACTGAGCAACTTCACTTTCACTTTTCCCTTTCATGCATTGGAGAAGGAAATGGCAACCCACTCCAGTGTTCTTGCCTGGAGAATCCCAGGGACCGGGGAGCCTGGTGGGCTGCCATCTATGGGGTCGCACAGAGTCGGACACGACTGATGTGACTTAGCAGCAGAACAGCAGCAGCAGCAGTCTTCTCTTCCTTCAGTGTTGCTCTCCCACACTAGCTGTAAGTTTCATGACAGATTGTGCGCTTTTGATTACTGTATACAACTGACCCAGCAGAGCTCGATAATAAATAGTAGCATAGGGCTCATTGTGAGCCAGGTATTATCCTAAGAACTTTATATTTAATAACTTTATACAACATTACTATAAGGTACTTCCTATTATTATTATTATTCCTAATTTGTGGATAAGGAACTAAAGCATAAGTGAGCTTTGAGCAACCTGACAATAAATCACACAGGTGGGGTAGGATTTGAACCCAATCTATCCTTGCCCCAGGGTCTGCCTTATTACTCACCTCTATACTGTTCTGAATTAATGTTTTTATGAATAAATGCATGAATGAATGACATAATGAAGTATATTCAGAGAAATATTACGTAATCTTAACTACACTGAATTTAAAACTATTTTTCATCTCTGGGAAAAATTTAATTGAGTGACCAGTGCTTCAGAAGTTGTGTGTCCTGACTTATATTACATTGGAAAAACAGACAAGTGAGAAAATTTTAATAGCAGAATGTCTCAAAGGACTGTGATGAGAAAATATAATCAGCTATAGCAGCACAAAACTAGGGTGTCCAGGCCAGTCTTGGGGGCATGGTGTGGGAGTCAGGAAAAGTTTTAATGATGAAGGAATATCTGAACTGAAATGAGATAAACAGGATGATCAAGGCAAAAAGGAAGGAGGGATGTTCTAGGGAAGTATGGTAACCAAGTGAATAATAAATAGTAGAACACACCTGAGGAACAGGAAAAAAAAAAAAAAGTACAGGTACAGCATACAGTGTAAGAGAAATAAAGCAAAAGATAAAGTCTACAAAGAATGGGCAACAAATCTTAAAGGGTCTGAAAAACATAAAAAGTTTGGACTTTACTCTTAGGATTCAGAAATCAGTGATGAATTTAATGTGGGACAGATCAAAGAAGTGATATGGCCAGATTTACATTAGATTATTGAGGCTAATATATGGAGAATCGAATGGAAGATGCCAAGGCTGTGGGTTGAGTTAGTTTAAAAGGCCTTTCAAGTACTTATATTCACACATGATGAGTTTGAAATGTCTGAAAGATAATCAAGTAAATATGTTTAGAAGAACATTCAGTGTCTGGGAATGGAGCTCAGCAGAGAAGTCTGAGCTAGAAAAACCTATATACATCCTCAGCCTGAAGATGGTTTTCAAAACTCAGGAGGAGGTAAGGATTTCCAAGAAGAATATGTGGTAAGAGGAGTCTCCAAGTCAGAATTCTAAGAAATGTCAACATTTAAGGTTGGATAAAAGAAAATAATCTGAGAAAGGGAATAGGGTGTGTATTTCCAAAGCCAAGTAAACTAAGTCTAAATCCATCCACAGGTGAACGAATACAAAGTTGAAAACATCCACTGCAAGCCCCAAAGAAGTTGTTCATGATCACATTAAACTCAGTTTCCCACTGGACTTCCTCAGAAATAAACTGAGGAGTGAGCACAAAGTATACTTTTTTTTTTTTTTCAAAAAATGTGACCTTTAATAGGAAGAGACAGGACAATATTTGGATGGGAGTGTCTGAGTCTAGGAACAAACTGTTCTTTTTAAGATGGCAGAAGAGAAGTCACTCAGTCGTGTCCGACTCTTTGTGACCCCATGGACTGTAGCTTGGTGCTCCTCGGTCCATGGGATTTTCCAGGCATGAATACTGGAGTGGGTTGACATTTCTTTCTCCAGAGGATCTTCCCGACCCAGGGATTGAACCCGGGTCTCCGGCATTGTAGGCAGACGCTTTACCATCCAAGAGATGTGAGTATATTCAAGTATTCATGGCAAGCGGCTGATGGAGAAAGAGTGAAGGTACAGTAAATAGAAAGGATAATCATTATAGCAAGAGACCTGAGAAGTAAGGAAGAGAAGGAATCCAAGATCCTGGTCAGGGGATTGACCCAGAAGAAAGATCATATTTGTTCAACTGTAAAGGAACAGGGGAGAAAATAAGGAGAATGCAGATGAGTGAACTGTCAGGAAGACAAGGGAGTTTTCATCTGATGGGTACAATTTTCTTATGAAGGTAATCAGTTTTGGTGCATTGTGCTCACTGGTATTTTCTTTGTACCTACTGGATGAATAGATAGATATAGAGACAGACCTTTGTTAGGTTATGTATGTGCATATATACATGTATATATTATATTATATATTATGCCCATATATACACATGTGTATACTTATTTATATACACACCTAGCCTAACATATCTTAATATTCTATTATATAGCATCTATTATAATAGTCACATATAATACAGGAAATGGATAAATATATAGGGATTAATTTTTTTTAAATCTCTCATTTTATACTTGTGTTAACACCTGAATAAAAAAGATGTCAATTAATCTTAAGTTAGAATGAGATGAAAGTGCTTTTAAAGTTATTCATTCTTCTTGTATCTACCACATGCAACAATAAAAGCAAAATAAAACTTGGAGACAAAGAATATTATTCTAATATTTCTATTTCTTGGAGGGCAGTAAATTAGATTGCTTATTATATAAAAGTAACAAATTTTGCTATTTGTTTTCTCCATGTAGTTTTGTTTTAAAAATAATAAAGAATTATCTAATAGCATATATTCAAATATTCTCAATAAATCAGTTCCTTGTTTATGTTTATGCCTTAAAATAATTCTCATTCCAGCTACTGGCATACTCCCAATTGCATGTTATAGCTTAAACCTTAGTATAATAACTGTGAGACTGTTAGGCAAAGGTCCAAATAAACCTATATTTGCTACCAGAAATTTTTGAGAAAATTTGAGACTAAATTTCACATTCTCTTTTTCATTTAAAAAATGGTGCATGTGTAAATGAAAGCCCAACAGTTAAACAATTATATCATCAAACACTGTTTTAAAGTGATATTTAAAAAAAAAAAAACAAAAATAAAGAAATCTGTCAACTCCTCTGACATCAGTTGTAAAGGCTGAAATCACAAGTTTCTTACCTAATTTGAGTTTTTCATATGAAATTTGAATTAGGCAGTTTTCATTCAATCTCTGGTCCCCTTTATACTCCCAACTTTATTGAACTTCAGAACTTCCTTTCAACTTTTGCTGTCTCTAAGGAAGTTCAATTTTCTGTCATGAGCAAACTTATTTCCTTTCTCATGTGATTCACTATAAATGATGGAATTCATTTCATACTCTTCTAGATGGCAGGTCCCTGTTTCTCTCAATTCAAATAGGTTGAATTCGCTAGTCTCAAAAGACCATTAATTGGTCTTTAGGGTATCATTATACTACCTTTTATTTATATATGACTTGCTGTCAAAAAAAACTAGATGTTTAAAGTAAATTTGTTTCAGTTAAAATTATCTTCACAACATTTCAGAAAAGTAGATGGAGGCTTACTATCAGTGCGGAGATGAAAAACTTAGTTCATTTTTAAGTGAAATGCTAGGGCAGAACCCAGAAGACTAGATCTTCAGATTGTTAAACAGATTATAGATATCCACTTCTTAATATTTTGGCCTTACCCAGAGTTCCCTGATTTTTCAAGTATAAAAATGAGGGATATATGTAAATTTCAATTTCAGATAAATAACGAATAATTTTCAGTATAAGTAGATTCCCATACAGCAACTGGGATATACTGAAAGCATTTCATTAGTTACCTGAAATTCAAATGTATCTGGGCTTCATGTATCTTACCTGGCAACCCTAAATGCTTCTCATCTGAGAAGAAAAATATTGACAACACTGTTTTATTTTTAAATGATTTATCTGGCCTAAATAATATTGCAAACTCACATTTCCAAATCTGTATTGAGAGTTAAAGTTAGAAATTCACTCAGAATTACTTAAAAAAAACTCAAATCTTCCAACCTGAGATTCTTATAACCAAATGCCTCTCTTGGCAATTGCAATTATTTATTTTAAACATGAAAATAAAATCAAAGAAAGCTTGACCTGTGCTTAACATCAACCCAAAAGGGAACTAAGGGAAACAGTCAAACAATTTGCAAATTCTTATAAAATTGAGAACTGCTAGATAAACTGAATATGGCATGTAGAAAAAAAAATAATGGCACACAAATCTAAGATTAGATATTGAAGGTGAAGAGAAGTAGGACACGATATTAGCATTTACTTTGCCCATAATTATACTTATCATAAACAGTCTAAGAGGACAACCTGCTATTCTTATTCTCCAAATACTTGGAGAACCATCAGAAAGACCATTATCAGTGGCTCACAAACAATAGAAAGTACAATGAATAGTTCTCTCTGGAAATCTATTAATATCTAGGCTCAAAGTCACTTAAAATTATTTTAATGACTAAATGATAATTGACCAGATAGCATTAAGAATTGTCAACAAGAGTTCCTAAAGAGAAAATATAGAAAAGAGATCAGACTAAATAAATCTCTAAGATTGTCTATATACTGACAGCCAATTCTCCTAACAAAATGATTTCAAAAAGATCAAAAGTCAGAGCAGAATTTGCATAGAAAAAATTATATAAAAATACTCTGTAGAAATTGCATCATTTGCCAACAGACCCAACCATATTCGCTAGTCCAGGGAATCTGCTAACAAATTTAAAAATAGGGTGATTAATTTTAAAAAATGAGTTACACAATCTTTCTGACTAAGCCAACTCTAATATGAGTAGTAAATGGGAAACAATTTGAAACTGCTGTTTTCATGATAATGAAAGGAGGCAATATTAGTAACCACTTGGGTTTGGAATTATCTATTCAGCCTACTTTAAGTCAAAGCTGCTAGTCATAATAACCTTAAATGGTTTTCATGATTTGGGCATAGCCCACAACTTTGCCCACTTTCATACAAATTTCATACAAAAATGCATCTACCTAAATAGGCCAATTTTTTAAATATGAGCAATAGTGTATATCCCTTGTCTTCTACATTTGAACAGTAAGTTAAAGGAAAATCTGATTGTCTTGAGAAGTGCAGAAAAGTTATGTAATTCTAGAATTGGCCAAATGAATATAACTCAATAAGCAGCTTGACCACTGCAGATACATGAGAGAATTTAACAACAAAGCCATGCATTTCCCCAAAAATTACTTGTAAAAGCAGTGTCTTCTCAGACATTTGTTTTGTATTATTCAGCTGTCCCTTGTTTTAATCTTGATGTGACTTCTAATTACTCGTAACTGAAGTTCTTTTTATTAAAAAAAAAAAGAAGACAATACAAAAGTATTAACCTTCAAAAAAAATGTTAAGTGGGTATTATTACATGGGCCACATTTATTCAACTTGTTACTGACCATTATTTTTTATATATTAAAACATCATTATCTGCTCCTTGAAGGTTTTAGTGGTTTCAGGGCTTAGCTTTTAATTCTTAATACTCTAAAGACAACAGGACTGAAAGGACAGAGCATAAAAGAAACTATTTTACTAAAAGAAAGGACTTCTTAATCCGCATTTGAATTGTGCTCAAAATATATAAGTCTTACTAACCTTTAAAACTTTTATTTAAGTCCTAGGTCTAGCACAAGAATGTAGCAGTCTGAATATCTTTTCTTACTAAGACTTAAGTGTATATCTCATCCTGGGAAAAGAAGGGAATGCACAAATGCTGTACAATGACTTAGGAATATTTCACAGCTTGGGGTTTTGTTTTCATTTTCTATTTCAACATTCTAGTCCAATGTCTTTGGTGTTCTGACCACTTGTAAAACCCTCAGTCCCTGTCAACTATGACTAGCAATTAAGAATCCTCCTATCCACTATATACTTAGTCCTTGTTTCCTGTGTTAGCCACGCAAAAAGACATATCTTTATGCAATAGGTAATCAGTTAGGAATCAATTTAGTGATGTTTTATTTCTTTTATACTACTCTCAAATAATCTGATTAGCTTTAAAGGAAAAAACAAAAACTGCTTCTGATTAAAAGTCTAGATTTCACCAAAATTGTTTAAAATGAGGTAAAATTCCTGTATTAACCCCTAAAAATATAATATTTGATCCTCAAACAAAAGCATTGCTTTTCTGTCCAATTTGATGTCTTTTTCATGCTACCTCAGTGATGGCCAAATAATTGGTTGTTCACTTGTGTCCTTGTCTCCCCCGACAGTTCCACAGATGCCCTGAACAATGCTCCAAAGACTGCTTTCAGTAGGGGCAAATCCTCATTAATCATTCTTGGCTGACAGCACAAGGGGACACCTGCATCTGGTGCAAGAGCCCAGCCATGGCTTGTGGGAGCACGGATTAAAAACTAATCGGTGTGAGGCTACTTTTAACAGGAATGTGATAAACAACAACACACATGTGCACACACACACACACACACACACACACACCAAACAAATCCTCTTATGGCATTCCTATTTACTTAATATCTCAAACTGAAGCTGTGGCTCATCAAAATACCATTCTACTCCAGGAAAGCATATATCAGAGAACCAACCACACACAGGATAATGATAAATAGCTGCTAAATTCTTCATGCCTACTTCACCCAATGTTAGCATTAAATACTGATGAACTGTCACATAATTTTCATTTAGAAATGATTGCAGTTTCAGCTTCCTATCTTATGGTGCTCATAAATATTTCCCCTACTATATTTCACAAGTTAAATGTATGAAAAACACAAATTTTTTGAGCAAGAGCTCTTGCGCTTATGTGATTGCTTTCATTTATTAAAATAATAAATATGACTATTTTGAAGAAAGGGTTAAAAAGAATCTTGAAAATACCTCCAGGAAATTAAGTATATTGTTATGTACCATTAAAGATACTATAACTTGCTTTTTAAATGAAGTGCTCTTTAACTTCACAGAATACAAGAGTTTTCTTTCACTTGTCACTATTTTCCTAATTGCACCAACTTGGAAGACCAAAAATAATGAATCCCAATTTGTAGCTTTTTTCTTAAGCAAAATATGTTTATAAAGCATCAGAGCATAAAAAGATATGTAGTTAAAATACTTGGGAGATTTAGGGAAAACATATTTTGATGATTTTTTAAAAAAGCTAAAACATTTGTAAAGAAAACTGACAAAAGAATATAATGACTAATAAAGTCAATGTTTATAATTCTCATTTTATAAAAATAAATAATAAATTTATTCATCAGAGATTAACTATAACATTATAAAGTTAAAACTGAAAGTGTAAACATACTGAATGCAATACAATTTATAATTTCATGCTGGAGATTTTTGATTTGCAAATATAATCAGTTTTTGAAGTTCTAGTTTTAAAACTGTATACAAATATGCAGTGCTACATATTGCATAGAAGTTAAAGGTCCTCAATGTGAAAATTTGTTTGCATTTAGTTTGGATATTTAGAATGATTCAGATTTTAATCTTCAGAAGTTTTTAACAGATAAATTATGCTGTCAAAATTGTGCTTTAAAGTCATTATACTATCTCTTAACCTAATTATTTACAAAAGAATTTTAAAAGAATGTATATAAAGCTGAAGATGGAAGAGTGGATTAAATGCTATGAAACAATATCTTAATGATCAGTGGAGCATACACTATTTGCTACAATTTAAATGCTATGCAAGAGACACTTCCAGTGTCTTCCAGAGGAATCCAAAATATCTTTCTCTTCAATTTTGCTAGAGCCTGTCCCCATGGTAAGGATATAGCTGCCAGGCAGTGGAGCTCTTTTCCCAAAGTCATGCTTCTGTCCTTTGCAGATGCTGTGGTAACACCTCACAACCAAGGGTTCCAAATCTATTTGGAATGTAGTGCACTTGAATAATCAAGCATAGTATATCCATAACCTATTTAAAGACCCTCCTGTACCTGTCATTTAAATCAGGACTAAGAATTAGGGCATTCCACTCTTCATTGAGAGATATGGAAACACAACCAGAAAGTGTCATTCAGCTCCTTCTAGTGAAAGCTTAGGAATAAGAAGTTGCCTCTCATACAGAAAATACAATTAAGGCAGGAAGGCAGCGGGAAAGGAGAGAGAAACATATAAAGGAAGAAGGGGGAGAGGGAGAGAGGGTAAAAGGGAGGCTCATTGTAAACTTCCTTGCATTCACAGTCTCAGGATAGTCTGTAGTCCATGCCTCTTTTTTTTTTTTTTTTCCACACACCATTTCAATTTTTCCCACTCACAGGACAAAAGAATAAATAGTAGGCATTTTCTGTGTTTCTCACAACATTCTCACTTAAGAAGACATTATATCTTCCATTCTGCAAGTGAGAAAATTGAGAATCAAGGAGGTTAAAAAATACGTTTAAGTCACATAGCCAAAGAAAAAAGTTTTCAAATATGATCTGCCTTCCTTCAAAGCACATATTCTTTCCATAAAACCACATTGTGGCAACATTTCCAAATCTCTGGAATTGAATCTAAAAACATTCATCTCTCCACTAAGGTGTATCCTAAAATTTGTCACATTTGCCCATCTTATTTGGTTTTCATGTGTCCATAATGCCATCCCACTCATGCTCAACCAGCTCCTTTCCATTTATTCTTTACATCTCAGTCTTGTGTCTCCTCACCAGAATTATTTTCTCCTTGCAATTGCTTTTAAAGCACCATTAACCAATCTCTGCATCACAGTATTCTGCAAAATATTAATAGATTGACTGCAATTACCTGTTGACCTATCTTTATTGTTATCTAGCCTCCATTCCCAGAGATTGGTGGCAACATCTTAACACTGTTTCCATCAGCATGACTAACAACTGTGTCTTAAATGAATAATTGAATGAATGAGCAAAGAATGAAAGATTATATAGATGACTACTGTAAATAGACTATTAAAGATTTAACTAAGTTTGTGAAAAATATGTGGAGCAAAATAATTCTAAAACTCCAAGGGAAAAAAATCAGAATTTGCCTTCAAATTTCAAAATAAAAATGTTCATTTTCTTATGTTCTAAAATGCTCCAGAAAAATGGTAGGTGTGTACATTACCTTTGATTATTGATATGTTGATAAAGAAGAAGACTTAAAATTCAGATTTAAATAATAATTCAAAAATAAGCTGTATTTATGAAACAAAAAATTTATAATTATCATTTTAACTGTGACTACTGCTTCCTTCGAAATTTTTATTTTTTTTTCTGTTTCGTGACAAACATTTTACAAGCTCCAGGAGCATCTTTTTATTTAAGACTGAACATGTATATATAAATGTTTTTAAATTTTTTTTATTAAGACATGTTACAGGTGTACAACCTAGTGATTCACAATTTAGAGCTACACATTTATAATTATTATACAGGAGCATTTTGTTTTAAACTTTATTTCAGTTAATAAAAGAAACCTGAAGCAAAGTTTTCTTTAATTATTTTTCAAAGAATAGAATACTCATTAGATAAGTTTAATTACTTATTGCATAGTTTCATATGTAGCAGTACATTATTATTTCTGTTTAAAAAAAAACAACAAATGTAATGTTAAGGCTTATTTTTAAAAGATATGCTGAAACCAAATCTAGTCTTCTCTCTCAAAAATAACAATGCATTACATGTCATCTTACATTGAACACTTTAGATTTTCACATTGAAATACTTCTAATTTTGAGAATAGAATTTTAGAGCTATAAAAACATAAAAAATAATTTATTTTATTTCCTTTATTCTATGTATTTGGGGGAAAAAAGCCTAAAGAAGTTTAATTATTTATTCCAGATCATATGTGCAAGGAATATTAAAATTTATGCCCCATCTCCAAGCCAAGTGGTAATCCCACAGAACATACTATGTATTATTACATGATATATATCATACGGATTGGCAAACAACAGTCTGACAAACGAGGGAAATCTTCGTAACAGAGAGCAAAAAAAGGTATCTATTAGAAGGAAAAAAAAAAGGAATCTCTGAATAGAGGGCAGAGACAATGTGAGGTAGGAAAAGTCAAAGAAATTTAAAACACAAACTTTACAAAGCTAAAAAAGAAACAAGTCTTCAGAATTAAAATACTTGATATGTGTCAAGTGGGATTCCCGGATAGCTCAGCTGATAAAGAATTTGCCTGTAATGCAGGAGACCCCGGTTCGATTCCTAGGTCAGGAAGATCCCCTGGAGAAGGGATAGGCTACCCACTCCAGTATTCATGGGCTTCCCTGGTGGCTGAGATGGTAAAGACTCCACCAGCAACACAGGAGACCTGGGTTTGATCCCTGGGTTGGGAAGATCCCCTGAAGGAGGGTATGGCAACCCACTCCAGTATTCTTGCCTGGAGAATCCCCATGGACAGAGGAGACTGGTGGGCTACAGTCCACGAGGTTGCAAAGTATCAGATATGACTGAGCAAGTAAGTACATATGTCAAGTAGAGTGGCAGGAGTGGGGAGTACACACTTTTCATAGATTCTAGTTAAATTGCAATATTCTGAAGATAAAAGAAAAAACACCTAAAATCTTTCAGAGAGTATATTAAATAAGCAATGAGATTCAAAATGATATAAACCATTTTATATTAACCATAATTTGCATTAGAAGACAGTAATTTGCATTAGACGACAGTAAATGCCTTCAAAGTTCTGAGAGAAAATTATTTTGATCCTAAAATTCTATACCTAATCTCTCAATCAGTTGTCAAACCAAAATAAAATATTTTTAGATCAGCATACACAAGAAAATATATCACCTAGAATGAAACATTTTCAAGTGTGTTCTCCAGAAAAATAAAAATGAGAAGGCTAAAAAGGCTGCTGATAAATGGTATATGAAAACGCTGCATTTAACTACAACCAAGAAGTAGTGAAGAACATTTTATATAACTTAACATTCTAATGAATATCCTTGACCCTTTTTAGACATTATCTTCTCTATGGGTCTAGGCCCAATGCTGTTGTTGTTATTTGGTCACTAAGTTGTTTTTGACTCTTGCCACTCCACAGACTGTAGTCTGCCAGATTCCTCTGTCCATGGGATTTAACACTGAATAACTGTTATATAAGCATAAGACTATAAATGCCATTTATATTGAAGATCATATGTAGATTCAAGCCACAGTTAAGTTTGGAAGATTTAATTATATATAGTTAGAGAGCAAACTTTGGCAATGTGAAATAACTATATTATAAAATGATAACTATAAAAATTTAGCTATTAAAAATAGAAGGGGAGGAGAGAGCTAGTGTACTAAATTCTATACTTCTAGTAGGGATTCAAAAATACTAACAAAATATGATAAAAATCAAGAAATTATGAATAATATTTTTAAATGTAATGGCAAACATCAAATAATTTAAGTGAAAATTATAAGAATCTTTGTTTCTGAAAATTAGAGGCCTAAAGAAGCTGACTTTTACTATTTATTTAGATTCTTCTGAACCATTTGAATTATTTTCACCATGTGCAAATATTAATTTATTAAAAATATTTTATTGAAGGCACAAAGCAGAAAGTCAAAGTATAATATGTTGGCATCACTGTGCTTATCTCGCTTCTGATATCTTACTAAAACTGGGTAGAGTAGCAGCCCTCAGAGTTCAGACCTTTGGAAAAAGAGTGTCATAACTGGAACTAAACTCAAAATTTTAAATTGGTGATTTAAATCAATGCAGATACAGTTAAAACATAACAAAGAGTGCAATGGTAAAAATGCACCTTCATTAGCTGTGTGAGAATTGACTATGAGACAAGCTCTGTGCTGTACCAGATTTTAAAAGGTGCCTAAAATATGGAGCTCACTTTTACTGGGAAATATGATAAACTGTATGATAAATATCTACTCATTCATTTAACAAATTTTTATTAAGCACGTAGTATACTCCATGAACATACTCATTTGTAAAGTATCAAACCTAGTGCATCACTCTTAAATATCTACTGAATGTTACTGAACTTAAACACTGAATTCTCCACCTTAACTAAGTTAATAGAGGATTTTTTTGTTATGAGGCCCTAATTCTAATTTTGCTTTATAATTTAAAAATAAGCTAGAATTCAGTATACATAGTTTGTTCATTCTCCTTCTATCCATATCTACTCTACCAAGTATCTATTTTCAGATACCTAGTAAACTGATTCTAGTCATCCATTGTTGACTTGCCTCAGTATGTCTCATTCATTCATTCATTCATCCATTCATCCAGAAAATACTTACTACATATTAACTCTGCACCAGGCATAGTTCCGTGCTCTGGAAAAACAGCAGTAAACAAGAAGAAAGCCAAAGCCCTCGTGGAGTTTACATTCAGAACGTACCTCCTATTTCAAAAATAAAACTTCATTCCTTTAGTACCCTTGTTCAATTCATGCATTTGAGAAATATTAATGACCATAGAATTATTATATAACAAATTATCATCTGTTTACAAAGGAAAACAAGATTAGGAGAGAATGAACAATTGGCCTAAAATCAAATAGAAGCAGACTTCTTGACTGGAAGTGGAAGAGAGACTTACTTTGGTCTCCTTGAGATTAGTGGGAAATCCAGTCTTTAAATTGCAAAATATATTTTCTGTGCATTAACAAAGGAAAGTTAAAATTACATATAGAGTAGATGAAAAACTACAGTATGCCATATTGCCCTGAAATGTGTAGTGTATGAAAATACCCATAAATTTTATCTTAAAAATCTAGAAATGAAAAAGGTAATTAAGACTTCAGTCACATTAAAGTGGCTTTTTTTAGCCTAGGTTAAATAATATTAGAGCAATTAGCATGTCAGAGTTTTTCAGATTTTTTTTTTTATATTTCTTATATTCCCTAAAGTAAAGGGAATAATTAACTGAAATCCAATTAGTGTAGACTTAGAACACCTGTTTCTGAAATCCTTTGAATAACTATCATATTATTATTTTTTTCTTAGTCTTTGTTTTAAGATGAAACACACATCCCTATCCAGTTGCTCTTAGGAGCTGGGAGATTTGCATATCACATAGAAGAAAAGTACCTGTTTGTAAAAGAAACTAAAAAGATTAAAAAGACCAAAAGAGTTGTGGATATATTAGAGCAGCTACTGTTTCTTAACCCTCTTTTGACCAAACACAAATTTGTAAAATCTCATTCAGAGCTGAAGAGGATGATATAGATTCCATTTTTTAAATAGCCATAATAAAATCATGTGGTGTGAAATGCACACCAAAGAAGGAAATAAACATTTCTATTGGGGGAAATACTTGATATCTTATTTTTCAAATAATAGTGGTGAGAAATACATGTTTTATTATGATAGCAGAAATAGTAAATTATGGTAATTTTTAGAGATCAATAAGATGTCAAAGCAGAATAAATATCTAACTGGAAAAGGCATTACAAATAGGAAAAGGTATAAGGAGAAGGAAGAGGCAAAAGAATAAGCATAAAATACATCAGTCATTTCACTAAATGCCAGGCAGATTTTTTTCATTAAACAAGAACATCTGATCAAGTTTTAAAGCAAAATCCAGTTATATGCTGGAAACCAAAAAATCTTACAGACTTACAAATTAAAAGTTCATTTCTCACTATTCCTGGAATCAATTGAAAAAGAAACCAAAGAGAAAGTACAAACTGTTTAAGAAGCAACGCAAAAGAGAATGGTTTATAATGAAAATATGAATATCAATGGTACCTTTTCAATAAGAAAGTTAGGCAGATGAAAGATTCTGAGAAGCAATGGAACTTCCATCCCTCCTCTGTGACTTTGAGAAGTTATCTCTATTTCCAATGGCCATTTTAAGAAGTTTATTTACATTATCCGAGTAACCTCGCCTCAGGATCCACAGTTGCAAATCCAGTATATGACCCTGTAGATGATTACCTTCTGTCTTCCCTTTAGCTAAATTTTTTTGACCACTGCATTTATCATTCACCTTCATAAGGTAAGGATAAAAAAAAAGACTGAGAAACAAGCTATAAGAATGTTCATTTCTCTAACTGTTCATAATTCCAGAATAAAATGATATGGGAAAGACTTAAAAGGAACTTAAAAGGAATTCATTTTGGAATATGAATACTTTGGTACCAATAATATTAAATAGCTTTCTTTAGATCTCTTTGTACATTCTTTTTTAAAATCTAAGAAAATATTCCTTTGAAAGAAATTATATAGAAATGTGAATCAGAGCACATGCCAAAATACAGATGAAGATAATACAATAAAGCTTAAATTAATGTTTGTTCTATGTAAGATAGGCAGAATACATTGAACTTAAATGATTTTTTAAAAATCTGGCACCATTTGGAACCATATTTTCCAATTACATATAATGTAGGCCAGATATATAATTTTAAATTCTCCAGTTACCACATGAAAACAAATTTTTTTAAAGGTGATTTTAATTATAATTGTATGGAAGCTACTATATCTCAAGTATCATTTCAAGGTATAATTTATATAAAAAGTGATTCATGAGATACTTTTCATTCTTTTTATAATACGTCTTCAAAATTCAGTGTATATTTTACTTAAAGCACATCTCACTTTGGAAAAGTTACATTTCAGTGCTCAGCAGTCACGTGAGATTATCATATTCATATTGAATAGCAATAATTGTACACACTGGAGAACACTCAGAAATCCAGAGACCCAGTAGTAATTTCCAGGTCCACTTCTTTTATCTTATTGGTAGATCACTTAAAATTCTATTTAGCAAAAGAAGATTCACTCAGTGACCACAAACTATTGAACTCTAATTAGATCCTTTCGTAGCCAAATGTTTCCCTGCCCTTGCAGAGTTCCCAACCAAAATACATAGATAAAACAGGAGAGTAACAAATGTATACCTGTGGCGGATTCATTTCGATATTTGGCAAAACTAATACAATATTGTAAAGTTTAAAAATAAAATAAAATTTTAAAAAAAAGTTCCAAATATGAAGCAAAAGTCTATTTAAAGAACAAGTTCACAAGGCAATGTTTAGAGTCTAATTTTAAGTTATCTTACCTGAGGGAATTTACATTGATAAAATTATAGAAAAATTACATGTAATTTTTTTATGCAGTAGTTACTGATCTACAGTTTTCTATCAGACTGGCGTTTTGAAGTATCTTTAGTAGAGACAAAAGTACCTTTAACAGTGACATTCTACATAGTCTGATCTATTTCCTTATATTTACTTTTCCTTAAATCTCATTAATTATATTTTCATTTAGGTGATTCTAATGTAAGGCCTAGTGTTTTATTAAAAATTCCTTATTGAAATTCCTTTCTGTAAATCAGTGTTAATTTGATTTCTCCAGATCGGCTTGATGCAATCACCCTAAAAACCAAATTTATAGAACAGTAACACATGAAATGCACGTGGTGGGGTCTTATTTTATCTTCTTGTATGTTGATTTATCCACAGACTCCCTGCGCTGCTATATGATAATTAGTCTTCATCCTGACACTTTCTCCTTCACCTTTGATCGTACACTCCATGCTTTTATTCTCTTTGGTCAGAATTTTACTATTATGCAGATACAATTCATAATCCGAAATCCTTGTTAGTCTTGAATCCCTATCATGATTGTTCCTAGTTAACTGCTTGGTGACATGTTTTATACCAAGTCAAATATTTAAAAATTACTGACAAAATTAGCCAGTCTGAATTGTAAGTTTATAACAGAAATCCAGGCCTATTTCAAACTGTGCATGTGACAAAAAACAAGACCATGGTGAAAGAAAAGAAAATATACCTTAAAATATTCCATAAATGATAATACAGATTTTAAACTTCATGATTCATTTGAGAATTTTAGTTGTAGTTGACTCTAATAGTCTGAATATATACTTACATATTCTGCTATAATTTTTTCATTCATGGATACACTCCCATTGCATAGAATATATTAAGAAGATATTACAAATAGAACAACTTGACTAATTCACTGCTCATTATATCTATGTAAACTTTATAAAGAATCTTGTCTTGGCTCATTTCCATACATTTTTATTTTGCCACATGTTCAAATTCACTAAAAAGTAAAGTATGAATTTTAATGCCCTACAACAATATTTTGACTACATTCATATTTAAAGAGAAAAGCATTCATTGAAAGAATAATAAGCATATATTTTTTCTCACCAAAGGGAAAATACAAATGGAAATGAATAGGATGAAATAAATGTTTGTTAATTACATACATTTTGCCAGCTGTTGAAACCAATGCATATACTCAAAAGATATTGACTTCACAAAATAAACATCTTTTTAAAAAATCTTATTTCAAAATGGGAAAATGTGCTATTTATCCTAGAAAATTATTATAATGGATGTTATACCCACAGAAACTTTGGGAGAGTGGAGGGAAAATATTAATAAAGTCCTCTGGGTGAAGAAAGAGGACACAAGGTAAGAAGATCTGACAGGACCGTAAGCCTGGTGGGCAGGTTATAGAGTAGAAAGAAGGGTCAGATGCACAAAGAGGAGGCAAGGCAAGCTGGGGTAAAAAGCCAATTAGTGGATTAAAGGGTACGAATCTGAGTTCTAAAACACAGGGGTGATAATATAGGCAGCTTGGGAGAGGATTAAAATAAAGAAGTGATAACAGTATTCAGTTGAGAGGGAAGGCTGTCAAAAATGTAAATAGGGGAAAGAAAGGTAAAACAATGAAAACAAAAAGCTGACATTTACTCAAGGGTTATAGTAGCAGAAACTCAAAGGGGTAAATGTGATGGTTTTAGCTCTCAGTGTTCTGAAATCATTAACAGAGGACCAAGGCAGATGGAAAATTTGGTCCCAATTACAGGAAATCAAATGGACTGCAAAGGAGAAGAGGGAAATAACCCATTTCATTTCCCGGTTGCTTTTCTTGAATACATCATATTAGACAATAAAAGCCTGACATCCACAGATAGATTATTATTAGAATGGCACTGTATTATTTAGAACAACATATTAACGATAAATCTGGTGTTTGACAAGTCTTAAGAATGTGAAATTTCAGAGTGTATCACTAAAACTAGATAGTGTTGAGTTTTCAATTGCTAATTTTTTATTTAAATGTTTATATAACCCAGCTATAGTCATATTACTTCATTAAAGTATTTTGTTAATAGTTCTTGAAATGAAAGTTTATTAATTTGGGGAAAATTTTGGCCCTTGATTAATTTTGAATACATAATTAAGCTGATGCTTTATTAGTATCTACTCATGCTAATAAAATTTTAAAAGTCTATCATGGGTATCATATTAAATTTCAATGTATGGCACTTGTTAACCACATATTACAAAGAGATACGTCTCCACCCATTATTCCGTCAAAAATTGGCACAAAATACTCAAAAGAAAAGTGAAAATTTACAATTAGAATTTTCATCCTTGTTCTGACTACATTTCAAATAACTTTTTATAACATAAAAAATGCTTTTATTCAATCAAGATTCTGATTATTGGTAGAACATCATATTTTTCAATTAAAATGACAAAATGAGTGATTTACAAAAGTTTAGTGAAGATAGATGGGACAAATTGTGATAAGGACAACACATGAGTTTAAAATATTTTAAACTATTATGTAGTGTATATGAAGATAGCTGTCTTATACAAGTGAAAATTGAAATTTCATCTTAATAAGTTGCTTGTAATTAAAATGAAAATGGACTATGATTTAAAATTTTTCTGACCAACAACTCCTAAAGCAGACTCTCATAAAGTATGATTGAAACACACATGTGGACATAGAAAAATTAAGCTAAAAACAAACTAAAGTGAAAGCTGACACCAAGACTACTTCATAGAATGTCAAAGCTACACTTCATGAACTGGTAGTGAATGGGAAAAAATGTGAAATGTGTGTGTGTGTGTGTGTGTGTGTGTGCCTCTCCTGACTCAGGAATCTAGGCACTATGCAATAAGAAAACCGGGGATAATGTTGTTACTCTCTCAAAGTACACACCTTTGGAGCTGCAAGAATTTCCCAACAAATTAAATAAGAGAAACATTTTTATTTCTCATGGTGTCCTAATAAGACCTTTCTCAAAAAATATGTTTCCTAGAACAGAGTTTAGGGTCATAATGACCAGTGCACATTTTCATAAGTTTAGATTGCAATAATGTTTTCAAAAACCTTATAAGACACCAGACGAAAATAACAAAGGACTAACTACAATGGAACAAACAATCAAACCAGCCTCAGACTTCTCCTTTATAACATTAGGTGCCAGAAGGAACTGGCAACAATAGTTGATTTTTGAAATGAAAGTGTGGTAATGCAACAATTCAGTCTCACGCTAAATTATATTTTATGTGCCAAAGCATGTGATAACTATTCTCAGAATGGAAAAAATTCTATGTATTACTAAAAAAATTATTGAGGACATATTCCAAAAGACCAAGAAATGAGAGATTAGAATTAAAAATTTTCCCTGGTGATCCAGCCATTAAGAATCTGTCTTCCAATGTAGGAGACTTTCCTGGTGGTCCAGTGGTTCAGAATCTGCCTTCCAATACAGGGCACATGGGTTCAATCTCTGGTTGGAAAACAGAAATCCCACATGTCTTGAGGCAACTAAGCCCATGCACCACAGCTAGAGAAGCCGGCGTGCCACAGTGTTTGGCTGATGCAGCCAAATAAATAAAATTGAATTTAAAAAAATTTAAGAGGAAAAAAAACAGTAATATTTTAATCAATAATACTCTCTAAAACTCAATTACTACAAAACATCCACATGCTGGACATATTACAACAAATGCAGTCTATAATACAGTAATAAGCTCACACATAATTAGAGAAAATCCTTAGGTATTAAGAAAAATATAGAATAAATGGAAATAAAAAATGGGTGAACTTAAATTCAAACAGTACTGACTTTGGGGCAAAACTGATCCAAGGAAACAGAGTTCTAGAGTAAAAAAAATATATATATATGTATATGTATATATGTGCATGTATATATATATATGTGTGTATGTGTGTATATATGTATATGTATATATATATGTATATGTATGTGTATATATATATGTGTGTATATATATATATATATATATATATATATATATATATATATATATAAAATCTCCCCTGGAAATGTGTAGTCTTAGGCCTGTTTATGATTCAAATTCATATCCTAGCTAATATATTAATAGAAGGAAGCATAAATACACAAAATAAACTACAGAAGACAATCATTTGAAATAATAAACTAAAAATCAAAGTTATTACTTCACAAAACTCTATGCAAATAAACTTGAAAATCCAGAGGAAGTGGGTAATTCCCCAGGAAAACACAATTTACCAAATCGATACTTACCGGATGCATAGATAGAGATAGAGATATATATCCTAAAACCAATATCTAACATAATTGAATCAATGTGCTGCAGCACTGTGCTGTGCTTAGTTGCTCAGTTGTGTCCAACTCATTGCGACTCCATGGACTGTAGCCCGTCAGGCTCCTCTGTCCATGGGGATTCTCCAGGCAAGAACACTGGAATGTGTTGCCATGCCTTCCTCCAGGGGATCTTCCAACCCAGAGATCAAACCCAGGTCTCCTGCATTGCAGGCAGATTCTTTACCATCTGAGCCACCAGGGAAGTCCAAGAACATTGGAGTGGGTAGCCTATCCCATCCCCAGGGGAACTTCCTGACTGAGAGTCGAACCAGTGTCTCCTGCATTGCAGGCGCATTCTTCACCAGCTGAGCTACCACGGAAGCCCAACTGAATCAATAGGAAACACTAAAGACGTTTCCTCTGTTTATGATCAGGAATAAGACAAAAAATTTCACTATCTCTAGTTATAACCTTGAATTTGAGGTATTAATTAAATCAGAAAAGAAACTATAATATTTTCATTTGTCTTCAGGTATTTTTCTTCTTTGCTTTCTTCAGTGATCCATTGGTTGTTTAATAGTACATTGTTTAGACTCCAAGTGTTTGAGAGTTTTTCACGTTTTTTCCCTTGCAGTTGATTTCTAAGCTAACAGCATTGTGGTCAGAAAAGACACTTGTTATGATTTTAATCCTCTTAAATTTACTGATACTTCTCCTGTGGCCTTTCAGTTTATCTATCCTGGAGAACGTTCTTTGTGCACTGGAAAAGAATGTGTATTCTGTTGCTTTTGGATGCAATGTTCCACATATTTCTGTTAATTTCAGGAAGATCTCCTGGAGAAGGAAATGGCAACCCACTCCAGTATTCTTGCCTGGAAAATCCCTTGGACAGAGGAACCTGATAGGCTACAGTCCATGGGGTCGCAAAGAGTTGGACATGACTGAGTGACTTCACTTCCACTTTCTTTAATGTGTAATTTAAGTCCAGTGTTCCCTTACTGATTTTCTGGCTGGATGATCTGTCCACTGATGTAAGTGGGGTTTTAAAGTTTGCTATTATTATTGTGTTTTTGTCAATTTCTCCTTTTATGTTAATATTTGCTGTTGATATTTTCTGTTAATATTTGCTTCACATATTTAGGTGCTCCTATGTTCAGTTCAGTTCAGTCACTCAGTCATGTCCGACTCTTTGTGACCCCATGGACTGCAGCACGCCAGACCTCCCTGTCCATCACCAACTCCCAGAGTTTACCCAAACTCATGTCCATTGAGTCAGTGATGCCATCCAACCACCTCATCCTCTGTCGTCCCCTTCTCCTCCCGCCTTCAATCTTTCGCAGCATCAGAGTCTTTTCCAATGAGTCAGCTCTTCACATCAGGTGGCCACGTATTGGAGTTTCAGCTTCAACATCAGTCCATATATATTTAAAACTTTTATTTTCAACTGATCCCTTGATCATTAATGTAATATCCTTCTTTGTCACTTGTTATAGTCTTTGTTTTAACATTTATTTTGGCTGCTGTAACAATTGAAACTCCAGCTGTCTTTGGATTTCCATTTTCATGGAATATCTTTTTCTATCTTTTCACTCTCAGTCTGTGTGTGTCTTTATATCTGAGGTGAGTCTCTCTTCTCTTGTGATTTCATGCCCATCTTTGGTATTATTTTTAATCCATTTCTCTTTTTCATATGTGTATCTATTATACATTTTTGATTACCACAAGTATATGTATATATGAATGATTATTTTAAGATGCTGATCTCTTAAATTCAAATGCATTTTAACAAACCTGAATTTTTACAATCATAATATTTGCTATTTTTGACATCATATTTTTCATCTCTTTGTTTTGTGTGTCCCTTAAATGCTTATTGTGGATATAGGCGATTTTACAACCTTAATTTTTATCCTTCCCGCTGGCTTTATACATGGTTAATTTACTACCTTTATTATGTATTTGCCTGTACCAGTGAGATTTTTCCTTTTGTAATTTTCACATCTCTAGTTGTGAGCATTTCTTTTTTTCCCTTAGAGAAGTCCCTTTAACATTTATTTTAAAGTTGGTTTGCTGGTGTTAAACTCTTTTAACTTTTGCTTTTCTGTAAAACTTTTCATCTTTCCATCAAATCTGAATGAAAGTCTTGCCAGGTAGATTATTCTTGATTATAGGTTTTTCCCTTTCATCACTTTTAATACATTGTGCCATTCCCTTCTGACCAGCAGAGTTTCTGCTGAAAACTGAGCTGATAGTCTTAGGGGAGTTCACTTGCATGTAACTTATTGCTTTTGCCTTGTTGCTTTAAATATTCTTTCTTCAATTTTTGCCACTTTAATTACAATCTGTCTTTGTATGGTATTTGTTGGATTGATACTGTTTGGGACTCTCTGTGCTTCCTGGACCTGGATGTCTGTTTCCTAAATTAGGGTAGTTTTCAGGCGCTATACTTCAAACATTTCCTCTGTCCTATTCTCTTTCTTTCCTCTTTCCAGGACCCCTATAATGTGAATGTTAGGACAACTGATTTTGGCTCTTGAACTGTCCTTATTTCTTTTTGTTCTTTTTCTTTTCTTTCTTCAAGCCAAGTGACTTCTATAACTCTGTCTTTCAGTTTGTTGATTTGTTCCTCAGTATCATCTAATCTGAGGCTTCCCAGGTGACTCAGTGGTAAAAAATCCATCTGCTAATACAGGAGATACAGGTTCAATCCCCAGGTTGGAAAGATCCCCTGGAGAAGGAAATGGCAACCCACTTCAATATTCTTGCCTGGGAAATCCCATGGACAGAGGAGTTTGGTGGGCTACACTCCACAGGGGTCACAAAAGAGTCAGACACAACTTAGTGACTAAATAACAATTAAAATACATACTGTATATTATTATAGAATATATATAATTAAATAATATATTAGTATAAACATAATTACTCATATTTAGTATATTTAATTTTAAAACATGTTGCTAAATCATATTTTAATAAATGTGTGTGCTAGCCACTCAGTCATGTCTGCCTCTTTGTGACCCTGTGGACTGTAGCCCACTGGGCTCCTCTGTCCGTGGAATTCTCCAGGCAAGAATACTGGAGTGAGCTGCCATTTCCTTCTCCAGAGGATCTCCCTGATACAAGGAACAAATCCTGGTCTCTTGCACTGCAGGCAGATTCTTTACTGTCTGAACCACCAGGGAAGCCCATATTAACAAATATACAGTTTAAATTTTTATACGTTAATAAATACACATACTATATAAATATACTACAGCTTTTAATTACTATATATATTATTACTATATATTATTTATAATATATATTCAATATGCTAGGTATTATTTTTATGTACAATATTTAATATGTAAGTCATATAAACTTTTTATATAGTCAGTCATAGCTAACTCTTTGTGGTCTCACACTGTAGGCAGATTCTTTACTGAGCCATCATGGAAGCCCCAGTCAAAAATTAAGTTTAATCAAAAATACAAAAACACTAAAATTTAATACAAATATAAATATTTATATTTAATACAAATATAAATTAATTTAACTGGATATTAGATTTATAACATAAGTGTTTGAGCATGAACACACACACAAGTAATTTAAGTAAATTTTGAACACAATATTATGACTATAAACCCTTGATCAAATATATTTAAAAGACAAAAATATAATTTAAAAAAAAAACTTTGTTTGCTTAGTAAGGTTGTTGTGGCAGTGGTATTAGTGTTGTAATTCTGAAAATATTTTGTTTGTACTGTACTAAATGAGTAAATATATCTATGTTCTTATGAGTCAGGATAATCACTGTGGGGGAAGTAAGATTCAAACATGGACTAGGGGGAGTATGAAGTATGAAGAACTCTGCAGTGTAGATATCAGAGTAAGATATATACATATATACACATATCCAGGAGTTGGTGATGGACAGCGAGGCCTGGCGTGCTGCAGTTAATGGGGTCACAAAGAGTTGGACACGACTGAGTGACTGAACTGAACTGAACACATATGTACACACAAATATGGGCTTCCCTGGTGGCTCAGCAGTAAGGAATCTGCCGGCCAGTGCAGGAGATGCAGATTCAATCCGTAGGTTAGGAAGATCCCTTCGAGAAGGAAATGACAACCCACTTCAATATTCTTGTGTGGGAAATCCCGTGGACAGAGGAGCCTGGTTGGCCACAGTCCATGGGGTCACAAAGAATCAGGCACGACTTAATGATTAAACAACAGTAACCATACACATACATATATATTATTCTAGTCTATCCCCTGAAAATACATAGAAAAAATACGCACAGCAGAAGACGCATTCGTGGTTTCTAAATACAATTCCATACTAAAAAGAACCAAGGATAACTGGAAAAATGGTTGATTCCAGGTTTGGGGCATGGACAGTTTAAGGCAAGCTTGCAGTGTCTTGCTGAGCTACAAAGCAAGGAAGTAAAAGAGGGAGGAGGAAGAGAGAGTTCTTTCTCAAAGGAGGTCTATTAATAAACGTAAGATAAATGATATAGATTTAAAAAATCATCATTTTGTAAGCATTAACGCGGTTATTCAAGTAAAGACCATCATGAATACTAAAAATATTGAATGAAATTTTTGTTGAGAACAGGATATTTTTACAAAGTATCACCCACAGTTATCTATCAACTGCAAAACAAAAGTATACCTTTACAATGAAAGAATCTCAGAGATGTCACCTTACAAAGAATTAAAACCATCACCACTAATGGAACAAGCCAACATTACATGTCTCCTGACATAATATAGGCTTCCTTGATGGCTCAGACAGTAAAAAATCTACCTGCAATGTAGGAGACATGGGTTCAATCCCTGGGTCAGGAAAAACCCCTAGAAAAAAAAATGGCAACCCACTCCGGTATTATTGCCTGGAGAATCCCACGGACAGAGCAGTCTGTCGGGCTACAGTCCACGGGATTGTGAAGAGTCGTACACAACTGAGTGACTAACACTTTCAACATAACATAATATAACAAGGATACAACATCACCTGTATAGTATTCTTAAGAAAATGTTTAACTTGATTCCAATAATACAGCAATAATATGTAAAATGTTATACAAACAACTAGTCTGGACTTTTCAAAGGCTTCAAAGTAATGCAAAACTAAGAAAGAGACTGTTTTAGATTTAAATAAAATTAAAATAACTAAGTATATTGAATAATCTTTGTCTAAATTATGAGCTGAAATATAAAGCAACTATAAGAGATTATTAATAGAATAATTAGAAAATTTTAATATGGACCAATATCAGGCAATATTCTGACACCAATTTTATATATTTTGAATGTAGAAAAAGCATCAAATAATGAAGAAAATGTCCTTGTTTTGAAGAGATATATGTTGAACTATTTAGGGGTGAATTATCATGATGTCTGAAACTGATTTCCAAATGGTTCAGCAAATGTATATCCATATATCTGAGAAAGAGACAGAGAGAGCAATGGCAAATATGGTAAATCCGTTAACAATCAGTGACTCCAGACAAAGGGCATATAGACATTTTTTAGTTTATCTGAGGGTTTAAATTTTTCAAAATAAAATTTTGAGAATTTTTTTAAAAAGCAGTATTAGTAAACTAACAAATCATTAATGAAAGAATTCAAAAATTAAATTGTACAAAACTAAGACTATTGATGACATTATAATATAATTATAGTCAGTTGATTTAACACTTTCTTTGCGCCTAAACAAAGCATGCATCCTTTGTTCAGCACACCGCTTTCCCTATTTTAAAGAGATATTCCTATCATAGGTGGAATTATAATTTTCTTAATTTTCACATCCACCAAATATGTGTAGTAATTCACAAGAATGTTCACTCTTCTGTTAATTCCAGAAGTGTATTGTAGATTTTGTAGTAAACAGAAGTTGGACGGGGGTCATAAACCTAATGATAGCAAAATCACTAATTAATATCCAATTTGGCATCAAGGAACCATGGCTTCAAGTCCTACATTTTTTATTCACTATATGTACGGTTACCGTCTAACTTAAACTTCACATTTTTTACGTGTAGAATGCATATATGAACATCTAGTTCATTCCTGGCTCTGAAGAAGTTAAATCATAGATACCATATAATGGCATAATGTCTGGCCAAATTAGGGATTTCATAAATGGTAGCTGAATATCCGTTGGATCATAGGAAAAGCAAGACAGTTCCAGAAAAACATCTATTTCTGCTTTATTGATTATGCCTAAGCCTTTGACTGTGTGGATCACAATAAACTGTGGAAAATTCTGAAAGAGATAGGAATGCCAGACCACCTGACTTGCCTCCTGAGAAATGTGTATGTAGGTCAAGAAGCAACAGTTAGAACCAGACATGGAACAAAACACTGGTTCCAAATTGGGAAAGAAGTACATCAAGGCTGTATACTGTCACCCTGTTTATTTAACTTATATGCAGAGCACATCATGTGAAATGCTGGACTGGATGAAGCACAAGCTGGAATCAAGATTGCCAGGAGAAATATCAGTAACCTCAGATATGCAGATAACACCACCCTTACAGCAGAAAGTGAAGAAGAACTAAAGAGCCTCTTGATGATAAAGAAGAACTAAAGAGCCTCTTGATCAAAATGAAAGAGGAGAGGAAAAAGCAGGCTTAAAATGCAACATTCAAAAAACTAAGATCATGGCATCCAGTCCCATCACTTCATGGAAAACAGATGGAGAAATAATGGAAACAGTCACAGACTTTATTTTTTGGGGCTCCAAAATCACTGTGGATGGTAACTGCAGCCATGAAATTAAGACACTTGCTCCTTGGAAGAAAAGCTAGGACCAACCTAGACAGCATATTAAAAAGCAGAGACATTGCTGACAGAGGTCCGTCTAGCCAAAGCTAGTTTTTCCCGTAGTCATGTATGGATGTGAGAGTTGGACTATAAAGAAAGCTGAGCGCCTAAGAATTGATGCTTTTGAACTGTGGTGTTGGAGAAGACTCTTGAGAGTCCCTTGGACTGCAAGGAGATCCAACCAGTCCATCCTAAAGGAAATCAGTCCTGAATATTCATTGGAAGGACTGATGCTGAAGCTGAAGGTCCAATACTTTGGCCACCTGATGCAAAGAACTGACTCTTTGGAAAAGACCCTGATGTTGGGAAAGATTGAAGGCAGGAGGAGAGTGGGACAACAGAGGATGAGATGCTTGGATGGCATCACCGATACTATGGACATGAGTTTGAGCAAGCTCCAGGAGTTGGTGATGGACAGTGAAGCCTGGAGTGCTGCAGTTCATGGGGTCACAAAGAGTCGGATGTGACTGAACAACTGAACGAAACTGAACTGAACTGACCTGAGCCTGTTATTGTCTAACAGAAGCAATGTTGTAACACATTTTTGATACTTAAACTTGATTCTTTCTATATTAATATAGACATGGTGCAGTTTATAAGAGAGGATACATTGAATTCATGAGTATGTACTCCCTAGTAGAGATACGTCTTCAAATAAATTTGCATAAAATGACAGCTCTCAAATAGGCAAAAAGTCATATGTAAACTATAAGAAATTCGATTTATAATTGAGCCACAAATAGGCTTTTAATTAATGTGTTTTCCTACTAGCTATTCAGCTATGACATTAGTATTACTGAAATTAAAACATTATAAAGTATCTTATCATTCCAAATATATAAATATACCTAAAAATAATTTTACCTCTTATCAATTTAACCCCTTGTGGTTCCCCCTTTTTATATAAATATGCCCAAGTTGTCAGAATACAGTCATCTTGTACATGAATGAAGCAGATAGTAATCTATTTTGAGGCAGCATATTTTGAGACATGTCAGGGCAGAAAGATCCCCAGTCGCTTTACCCTAAATATAACAAAAAAAGGTGCTAATGGTATATTATCCTACAGAAAAGAGCAGCAGTGATAAAAAGTCCGTTCAACCCTCAAATTATTTTAATAATTTGCTTCTCTTTTCAATGTGCTCCAGTGGGCAAAGGTGCAGATACAGAACAGTGGGCATGAGAAGGCAAATTTGCTATTTTTTCAGAGGTTAAAACACAGCACATATCGATCAGATCAAATCAGATCAGTCGCTCAGTTGTGTCCAACTCTTTGCGACCCCATGAATCGCAGCACGCCAGGCCTCCCTGTCCAGCACCAACTCCCAGAGTTCACTCAGACTCATGTCCATCGAGTCAGTGATGTCAACCAGCCATCTCATCCTCTGTCGTCCCCTTCTCCTCCTGCCCCCAATCTCTCCCAGCATCAGAGTCTTTTCCAATGAGTCAACTCTTTGCATGAGGTGGCCAAAGTATTGGAGTTTCAGCTTTAGCATCATTCCTTCCAAAGAAATCCCAGGGCTGATCTCCTTCAGAATGGACTGGTTGGATCTCCTTGCAGTCCAAGGGACTCTTAAGAGTCTTCTCCAACACCACAGTTCAAAAGCATCAATTCTTCAGCGCTCAGCCTTCTTCACAGTCCAACTCTCACATCCATACATGACCACAGGAAAAACCATAGCCTTGACTAGACAGACCTTTGTTGGCAAAGTAATGTCTCTGCTTTTGAATATGCTATATAGATTGGTCATAACTTTCCTTCCAAGGAGTAAGTGTCTTTTAATTTCATGGCTGCAATCACAATCTGTAGTGATTTTGGAGCCCAGAAAAATAAAGTCTGACACTGTTTCCACTGTTTCCCCATCTATTTCCCATGAAGTGATGGGACCAGATGCCTTGATCTTCGTTTTCTGAATGTTGAGCTTTAAGCCAACTTTTTCACTCTCCACTTTCACTTTCATCAAGAGGCTTTTGAGTTCCTCTTCACTTTCTGCCATAAGGGTGGTGTCATCTGCATATCTGAGGTTATTGATATTTCTCCCAGCAATCTTGATTCCAGCTTGTGTTTCTTCCAGTCCAGCGTTTCTCATGATGTACTCTGCATATAAGTTAAATAAACAGGGTGACAATATACAGCCTTGACGTACTCCTTTTCCTATTTGGAACCAGTCTGTTGTTCCATGTCCAGTTCTAACTGTTGCTTCCTGACCTGCAAACAAATTTCTCAAGAGGCAGATCAAGTGGTCTGGTATTTCCATCTCTTTCAGAATTTTCCACAGTTTATTGTGATCCACACAGTCAAAGGCTTTGGCATAGTCAATAAAGCAGAAATAGATGCTTTTCTGGAACTCTCTTGCTTTTTCCATGATCCAGTGGATGTTGGCAATTTGATCTCTGGTTCCTCTGCCTTTTCTAAAACCAGTTTGAATATCAGGAAGTTCACAGTTCATATATTGCTGAAGCCTGGCTTGGAAAATTTTGAGCATTACTTTATTAGCGTGTGAGATGAGTGCAATTGTGCGGTAGTTTGAGTATTCTTTGGCATTGCCTTTCTTTGGGATTGGAATGAAAAACAGAGTATCTTGAGTGGCTGAGCCATAGAGCAGACTCCTTCACCCACCTCATTCAGTCCAGTTCAGTTGCTCAGTTATGTCCAACTCTTTGCAAGCCCGTGAACTGCAGTATGCCAGGCCTCCCTGTCCATCACCAACTCCCAGAGTTGACTCAAATACAAGTCCATTGAGTTGGTGATGCCATAAAACCATCTCATCCTATCGTCCCCTTCTCCTTCCGCCTTCAGTATTTCCCAGCATCAGGGTCTTTTCAAATGAGTCAGTTCTTTGCATCAGGTGGCCAAATATTGGACCTTCAGCTTTAGCATCAGTCTTTCCAATGAATATTTAGGACTGATTTCCTTTAGGATGGACAGGTTGGATCTCTTTGCAGTCCAAGGGACTCTCAAGAGTCTTCTCCAACACCATGGTTCAAAAGCATCAATTCTTCAGCATTCAGCTTTCTTTATAGTCCAACTCTCACATCCATACATGACTACTGGAAAAACCATAGCTTTGGTTAGTCGGACCTCTGTCAGCAAAGTAATGTCTCTGCTTTTTAATATGCTATGTTGGTCATAACTTGTCTTCCAAGGAGCAAGTGTCTTTTAATTTCATGGCTGCAGTCACCATCTGCAGTGATTTTGGAGCCCAGAAAAATAAAGTCTCTCACTGTTTCCATTGTTTCCCCATCTATTTGCCATGAAGTGTTGGGACCAGATGTCATGATCTTAGCTTTCTGAATGTTGAGTTTTAGGCCAACTTTTTCACTCTCCTCTTTCACTTTCATCAAGAGGCTCTTTAGTCTACTTTGCTTTTTGCCGTAAGTGTGGTGTCATCTGCACCTACCTACTCATATCAAACACACACCAGTCTCTATTTGTAACCATTGATCTGTGTGGATGTTTGTTTCATAACTGAGAAAGGAAAGAAACTTTTATTTGGAGCCTCACACTACAGAATGAGGGGAGATGAGAATAATGAAGGAAATGGCATCTGCTCCCTGCCTAACCCATCCAGGTATGAGGACCTGAGGTTCCAGAGCTAAAGGTGAGGATGTGATAGAACCATCTTATGAGATTTACTGTTGTTCTTAGAGGGCTTAAAAGACAGAATATACTTGAATGTTTTCATGAGAGTCTTCGTGTTACTTGTCACAAGTGAAATCCTGAGTTGGGGGAAAAATCTATCTCTCTAATGTTTCCCCTCCACTCTGCACTTCTATAGCACTCTGAAGGCCGGAAGCTTTGTGGGCAACCATACCCAGGAAAGACAAAAGGGCTACTGCTAGCCCAGTCAGGAGGTGCAGCTTTGTAAAGCTTCTTAATGGGTGGAGATTTTGAATGGAGAATAACACTGGAGAGAAAAACTATTTGGTCACATGGGGGAAAAAATGGGATTGTGAGCACATGTGAGGTCTTATCCCATTAATTTTACCACATGCGGCCACTGGATCAGCTTTTCCCAGATAATCTTTTCATCTAAAAAGAAAAAACAAAAATCTGTAGACATTTCTGTACTGTAAGATAAAGGAAGCTTTCTAATCACAGTCTTCCAAAATATGGCTTCAACAAATTCCCATTAATTTTCTCTAAGAATCTGCTATGATCAGTGTGTTCTCCCAAACACGTGCGCTAATCTTTCTTTTTTTCCAGCCCCTGATCTTTAATCAAAGTATATCACTTCATGAACTTAGTATAGCCTCTCACTCCCTCTCTGGCCCTTTTAAATACAAACTAGGTCATCTCAGCCACCATCAGTCCTAGAAATCCTTCACAGATTTTCATAAACTACCTGGATCTACTGATCCTTTAAAAACACCACAAATTGCCCATACTCATATATCATGCATTTCAAACTGAAAAAAATAATTTTAATTGAGACTTCGTCAATTATCTATTGTTTGGGAATATCTTTTCTTCTATTGTTTGATTTTTCATTTGAGCTTTGTCTGGCTTTTCCATTTACAAAATAAGTCTTTTGACAGGATCTGTGTTATTTTCATTTTTGTATCTTCCACAGTACCTAGGACAGAGAGGTCCTCAATAAATATTTTTGGTATATAGGTTGATTCTTTTATTCAGGAACATTTTAAGGTGTGATACTATTTCCTCTGTCTAGAAAATCTCTTCTCTTCTATAAGGAGGCCATATTCTGCTAGAATTTGACAGCAAAAAATTTCCAATCAACCAGGAAAATTATCAGAGATAATGTTCATAGTCCCCTCTCCTTTCATCAGGTTTGCCAATACTGAGTATATGTCTGATTATATATAAGATAGAATCTAAATGAGGCAACATGATCTTGTTTATATTGCCCATTGTGAATCATCTTAAGAAATTTAATGACAAAAATTGAGCTTAAACAAACTTAAGTTCTAAATAAACTCTATTTATCTTTAAAGTATGCTTTTATGTACTAAAATAAAGACCCTTCTCTCCAAGTTCATTGATTAGTCCAACCACACTAGCAAAAAGACCAAAATGTTTTGCTTAGTGTTTTGCCTCCGTATTTACTGAGGATCAAAATTTTAACCCAATACAGGAAAATCATCGGCTGCTTAAAACTCCTATTTATAAAACACAGTCAGAGATTATTAAGAACTGATAGTTTTAAACATGAATTTACAGAATGCTTAATAGTCTGTTATATACATCAAAAAAATTTGCTTTCCTCTTATATGAAGACTTTCCTCTGTTGTATTGTTCTACTAATACATTAACATTATAAATTCTATATCAGAAAAATGTACAATGGGAAGAAATCTCTTTATTATTAGCATGAGAAATCAGGCCCATGTTAAATTGAACACATATCCAGACAAAAAGAAACCACCGATCACCAACCTCCAGTGCAAGAGAAATTAAGCAGAAAGAGTTGCCTCCAATGTTTTTGAAAACAATATATTAAACTGGATAGATGGGGAGGGAAAGCAAAGAGTTGATTCGCATGACCAGGGTGAAAAGAAAAACAAACATCAGAGTTGCAAAAACATATATTCTATAACAAGTTCTTAAGACTCCCAGGTGCAACATCAGCAGCGCTCCAGTCTCGATTTTTATTGTAATCTTGTGGCTTTTTATTTGTAACTTATATGAAAAGAATCATATTGATTGGGGCAGATTTAACTCAGTAAAACCTATTCTACTGAGATTGTCTGTGCTAGGTGATTTTATCAAGTTCTCTTTTGGTTTCATTTTCTTCCTCATCCCTATTCCCAGGGGAGGCTGCAGCCCAGCTTGCAGAGCAAATTGCCCTAAATTGAGTTCTTTCTCTGGCGTACACAGGGCTGCCTTTGGCTCCTCAGCTCGAAAACTTTATGCATTCTTTTTTCCTTCTTCCTTAACAATCCCCTTCCCTTTTTCCAATTAAAATGGAGAAGTTTGCACCGGTACCTGCTCCCAATTAAATGAATACTGCATTACCAGCCGCGCTCCCGGATCTTCTTTACCCTCCCTTCATTAGCCTTATTCCTCTGAGGCTGTCTGGCTGTCTGCCAGGGACTTATGGCAAGAATTCAAAATCTTGCACACTTTATCCCCTCCAAATCATTCTTGAATATAAGCAGTCTGCTCCTTAGGCCCAGCATGAGAAATCCAAGAATGTGTTCAAAATAGATAGGGGGTGGGGAGGGAGAGAAGAGAAAAATGATTTAAAAGGCTAAAATCCTATGCAAAGAAAGACGAGCTAAGTGAGGCTAAGCTTCCCAGTTAATTGACCTTAGTTTCTTTTTTAAAAGCCTGAGTAGGAAGAACAACAAGTGACAGTTCCATGGCCGTGCTTTGTTTCTGAGCGCTTTCATGCCTACAGGAAGTACATCATCATCTTCACACCTCAGGCATGCCGACTCCCCAACACTCAAATTATCTCCCATAACTGAAAAAACTAATCTGGGAAGCTTAAGCAACTGGGTTTGTTTGTTTTTTTTTTTTTTAAATAAAGATCAACATGGAATTTTCCAACAAATTTGAGTGCTATGAGGCCATTGCATCAGCCATTCTCAGCTGACACTTGGAATCAGAAAGTGTGCATCAAGCTGTCGTGAGTGATGACTCAGGTGTCAGGCCACAGAAACAAACAGGCATTCAGTGTGCCACCACTGTTCTCTGAAACTGCAAATTCCACTCACAGAGTCTTTGAACACATTTTAGCAGAATATGTGATCAAATCTCAGCTCTGGTATATACTGTCTGGGTGACCTTGGGCAAGTTATGTAACTTCTCTGAGCCTCAGGATCCTCATGTGTAAAGTAGGGATAACTGTATCTAGCACACAAATGCTGCCTGGGGACTAAGTATAATGTGCAAACGACTTGGCACAATTCCTGGCACATGGTACATAGCCAGTGTAAGCTCTTATTATTGTTGCTACTACAATAATATTAATATTAAGCAAAAAGTACACCATATGATCTGACAGAAACTTTGGAGCCTTTCCCAGAACATGGAAAGGGCTAAGGACAATTTGTAGATTATTTTTAATTTAACAAAATCAAAAATGTGCAATTGGATTCTCAGAAGCCGATCCTTTTTTGGCACACAGCCCAACACAGCTATGACATCCACTAAGGTCATTATTAGATAACCTATCATTTAGTGGTAATTATGTCATCAAATTCTTCAAGCACCTTAGAAAACATATAGTCATGGTTAACTTTTATGAAGACAATATGTGATTGAACACTATAAAACAGTCATCAGTGACTTCAATTTGTTTCAGTTCTAAGAATTAACATATAATTCCGTTTATCTCCTAATGAGAAATTTCCAAGGAATATTATATTGCTTCAGTTTACCACCTAAATAACAATAATAGATAAAAGGAAAACTATAAAAAGTCATTACTAAATCTTTTCAAATAACTATATTGATGAAAAGACAAAAACAAAACATATTTATGAAAGAGGATAAGTGTTTCAAACACATTTTTATCTTCTACAATAGACACAACTCCTTGCTCTCCATGAGCTGCAAGATTATTGCATAATTTGCAAGAAATACAGTGTTGTCTAAGAAATCCAAAGCCGCAGACATTCTCAATACAGGAAGGTACTTTATAAATAACATTTTTGATTAATCAAATCCAAGTCAAATACCCCATAGCATTTCATACAATTATTAGAAATACAAACATTGAAATCAGAGACATGGAACTACTTTCCAGCCTCCCTTTTTTATTTGCTATGTGACCCCTAAAAAATTACTTAACTTCTCAGACTTTCAATTTCTCAAATATAAAATATGGCAATGTGATGTCATTTTAAGAATTGCATTTAAAATGCTTAATTAAGCCACAAGAAGCTCTTGGTTTTTATCATCGTCATCATCAACACTGTAATTATTGTCAAGTGTTTGACTTTTCAAAGATTAGTTCTTAGAAATAGGAAAAGAATACAAAACATGAAGCAAGAAATTTTGAAATATGTCATTCAGTCCATCAAATATTGGTGAACTGCACTGAATCCAATATAGATAATATACTCACTGGTTCATATCATGCATATTTGAGGCCAACTAAAATGGGATGGTTTTTAGAGATGAAGGTTTTAAGGAATAAACTGGAAAATCTACCCCATCCAAAAAGTTAACAAAATGACAAAATCACAAACCTAGCACATAAGATATAAACAAGGTCACAGAGCAACAACAAAACCAGGACTTAAGCTCAGATCTGTCAATTCTAGACAAAGATATCTCCAGTGACTTTTACACTCATAATTCATAGATACCATATTACCTGGTTACATGAGAAAAAAATCTCAATAGAAGAGTATGAAATTTTCCATGGTTGTACTATCACATACAATTTAAAATTACAAAGTTAATTTTAAGTAAAAATATATTCTAAACCTCAAGTATCACAAGAATGTCCCCTATAAAACCTGTCCCCCTGTTATAAATCCTGTTTTTGCTAATGGCATGAACATCCACCCATCTCAGAATCTTGGAGCCATACTGATATTTCCTCCCTCAATAAGTCACTTGTTCTGACAATTATATTTCCATAACTTTGACCAAAGCTGCATCTTCCTCTCAATTTCTGCTGATACTGACTTAATTCAGGACCTCAACAATGGTTTCCCAACTAAGTCTCCTTTATCCTAGCTTTCCTATGTGTTCCACATTCTACATTCCATTCTCCACTCCTCCACATTCTCATCAAAATGCTCTTCCCCATAGTCTGATGGTGCTCCTTTCCAACTAGAAACCTTGATGCTCGTGCAGTCAGCCACCTATATGTATGTCTCTCCCCTCTCCTACCCTCATTTCCACTCAACGCTCATGCTCTCTGTGTATCAGCAATTTTCTTTTTCATCTTTGTTCTTTAGCTTAATGCTATTCTTCCAATCTGTAATTCTATGGTTTTCCCCACTCAGTCTAAGTATTCCATTAGTGCTTAAAAAGAAACTTCTATGTAAATACTATATATATGTAAATACTATATATACTAAATGAAGCTAGTGTTAGTTACTGAGAGAAATATGTTAAAATCTTTTTGGATTGTGAGTTTGTCAATCTTCTATATAATTCTGTACACTTATGCCTTCTATTTTTAAAATAATATTACTTAAGAGCTACAGGAAACACAGGTTTGATCCCTGGGTCAGGAAGTTCCCTTGGAGGAGGAAATGGCAACCCACTCCAGTATTCTTGCCTGGAAAATCCCACAGACAGTGAAGCCTGGCAGGCTATAAAGTCCATAGGGTCACAAAGAGTTGGACACGACTGAGCTACTAAGCATGCACATGTGTTATTTCTAAATCCATAAACATGTTTTAATATTCCATTTAACTTTATATTAATTTATACATATTTTGCCCAAAAGTGATATAATTATACTAGATTTCTTCTGGTTAGTATTTATCTGGGATAAATACTTTTACTTTAATCTTTGCTCTGTCTATGTTTTAAGTATGAATCTTTAGATAGCATACAACTGGGATTTTTTAATTGGATCTGACCATTTTTTCTTCTAAATAGAATTCACTCTATTTTCATTAGTTGGGATTATCTGACTTTAAATATATTTCACTTAATTTGTGCACCTGAGATGGACATATTCATGTTTTTTTCTCTTTTTTCTTTGTATGACTCCTTAATTCCTTCAAGAAGCCTTTCTTGAACAACTAAGATATTGCAGGCCCTACTTCAGACATTGGTGATCAGGGCTCAAGGGAATAGACAAGATCTCCTTGCTCTTGAGATATTATATTCTAGTGGAAGGGGACAAAGAATGTATAAGTAAACAACTAAAGAGTAATACAAATAGACAGTAATGAACATATAAAAAGTTATGTTCTATTCTTATTGTCTGTTTTCAGAAGCTCATTTTTTTGTTCTCCCCAGACTACAAAAGTAGCCATGAAATGGGGCTGTCATTTTCCCATTTCTCTTCTGGTATATCTGCTTCATTAACATTTTTATATCATAATTCAAATAATACTGTTCCCTAACTTAAAACCTTCAGTGTCTCCAGATTGGCTACTCCACCGAGTAAAAACTTTAGCCTGACAGTAAAGTCCTTTGCAAAATATCTTAGCCTCCATTTTCTAGCTCTCCCTTCCTTATATCCATCCGTATCTTCTACTCTACTCTCTAGCCAAATAAACTATTTACTTCCTATTTCTAAACACATATAGTTATTGTTTTTTCTACCTCATAGTCTACTTTCTCATCCCTTTCCACTTGAGTCTTTCATTTCTGTCATTATATAAAGGACATTTGAAATTTTACTTACCCCCAAAACACCCTTCATGATTCCATACATTTGTAAGCTCTGCCTCTTTTGAATTTCCTAGCACTCATTATTTTTTACCCTTTTAATGGGCATCATTCTATATTTTTAATCTATATCTGAATATATGTTTATACACACACATATATATTCTTTTTCAGATTCTTTTCCATTATATATTATTACAAGATATATAATATAGCTGCCTGTGCTATACAGTAGGTCCTTGTTGTCTATTTTATATATAGTAGGGTTTATGTATTAATCTCAAATTCCCAATTCATCTCTGCTTCCTTTTTAGCTTTGGTAACCATGTTTATTTTCTATGTCTGTGAGTCTATTCTGTTTTGTAAATATGTTTATCTGTATTATTTTATTAGATTCCCATATAAGTGTTATCATATGGTATTAATATTTGTTTTTATCTGACTTATTATAATAATCTCTAGGTCCATCCATGTTGCTGCAAATGGAATTATTTCATTCTTTTTATGGCTAACTAATATTCCATTGTGCATGTATGTATGTACATAAATATATATATATCAACACTAATGTAAGCTTATTAAAGTCAGGAATCTTTTCTTATTCATTTTGACTTACAAATAGTACTAAGTACAATGTCCTATAGATAACACATGAGCAGTAAATAACTCTTGAATTAAATTAACTATTGTGTCCAAGGTTGGCCACCAACTCATACCATCCATCATTATCCTAAGAGGCAAATAGATCTGGATAAATGTCCATAAATGACCAACAAATAAAAAAACAATATTGCTTAATTCTGGAGAAAATTGTTGTGAAAGTGAAAGTGTTAGTCTCTCAGTCATGTCCGACTCTTTGCAACCCCATAGACTATAGCCTGCCAGGCTCCTCTGTCCATGGAATTCTCTAGGCAAGAATACTGGAGTAAGTTGCCATTCCCTTCTCCAGGGGATCTTCCCGACCCAGGGATTGAATCAGGGTCTCCTGCATTGCACACAGATTTTCATCTAAGCCACCAGGGAGCCCTGTTTCAAAAGTAAAACACCTCAAATGATTAAACAGCCTCAGTTAAATTGCAAAAATTAAGTAATAGAAATATATGAAATATATCTATACTTAGTTCAAGTGATGAGTAAAAGTAAATTTTGCTTGTTGGGAATGGCAGAGCTAGGAAGCAGAGAAGAGGGAAAAAACTGGACAGTATTTACTTTAGATATGAGATATTAAGGGGCTTCTCAGGTGGCACTAGTGGTAAAGAACCTGCTTTCCAATACAGGAGACAAAAGAGACGTGGGTTCAATCCTTGGGTGGGGAAGATCCCATGGAGGAGGGCATGGCAATCCACTCTAGTATTCCTGCTTGGAGAATCCCATGGACAGAGGGGCCTGGTGGGCTATGGTCCATAGGGTCGCAAAAAGTCAGGTAAGACTGAAGCGACTTAGCACACACGCATGCAAGAGATGTTAAGAATTTCTTGGAGATGTAGGTAAATTATTAGCGTATTCATTCAGCATTTTTCAGTAAAGATGTGTGGAGCACCTACTACATGCTCAGCAGTGTGCTCAGCCCAGGGATTACAGAGATGAATGAGGGTTAATATTTGCCTTCAAGAAGCTGAAGCTTAGTGAGAAAAAGATAAACAAACAGATAGAGGGAAATGCAGCAAGTGTTAACAACAGAAGGATCTGTGAAGTGCACTTGGAGAACTCAGACAGGAGGCTCTGTAAAGGTTTCAGGTGAATTAGCTCTTCTACTGAGAAAACAGCATGAGAGCCAAGAAAGGCAGGCCTCTACTCGAGTATTTATGCTCTCTTTTACTTGCAGCTATTGTAGTGATAAATTGATAATATTCTAAATAGTATTAATATCACAGCATGGAGGTATCCTATCTTTTGCATATCTGCTTTAAGATATTTTATGAACTTTTGATTAAGCATGACAGAGGATGCATATATTTATTTACTCCTCACCTTTACAAAGCCACACTAAACTGACAGTAAGTGAATTTTAAACTTACAAATCTGTAAGGATGAAAAGAATAGGAGAAAAGTTACCAGATAAGCAATATAAAAAATATTTCTGAAGTGTTGGAAGATAGATGGATGAATGGTAACTACTTAGAAAGCAGATAAAGCTGAAACCTCAACCTGAGTTGAAAGAAGCCAATAGGAAGCTCCCAATTTTACCTGAAAAGCACAGAAAGTCTTAGGATATGAAAATATCAGGTATCTCTGAATGTGAGATTTTAATATGGCAGGGAAAGGGCATATTCATAACACAAGAGAATTAGCTGAAAATTCATCTTTTAAAAACTTAGATGGTAGATCCTTTCCCTGACCCCAACAGGAGATCTGAAGTGTGCACTCTGTAGAAGTTTGTACAGCAGAAGACAGTGCTAGACATTCTCAGAAGATAGTGTGAGATATTCTACTGAATAATAGATGACAACATGCAAATCCCTGTGCTGAATGCTGAGACCCGCAGGTCATTTTCTGGTTTGCTTCCCAGAACACAGACCACTAGGTTTTAACCTTCCAAGCATAAAATTGGTGAAGTTTTCTCTAGAGAAACTGAAAAACCCTGAGAAAGCATGTGCATATATGAGATTTAGGGTCTTTCAATTAAAAAGCCATCTTATCACATTATAATAAACCTCACCAATTAATATATCCCTATAATAATGGTTTTCCAAATAATTATGGGGTCTCTTATTCTTAAGTATAGGATTGCCAAGGATAACCGATCACATGGAGAAATCTTCTAGCATGAAAGAGAGAAACCAAAACATATACTCTAGAATCTGAATGGAGTCAGGTTTCTGGATAGAAATAGGAAAACTAAAAGATAATGAAGGAAGATCTGAAAGTTTTGATGGGAAATTATGTCTAAAATAAAATTCAATAGCTAGCCAATGTACTTACAGAATATAAGCAGAAATCAAGTATATTTATTGAATAAGAAAATTCTGGTATATTCAAGACTACAAAATATTTACCTCCTATGTATTCTCTTCAGGAATCTTCTAGATAATGAACTTCACTGAAAAGTTTGCAGTATAACAAGAAAGAGAATCAGAAAAGAAAGAGACAGGAAAAAATAAAAAGAATGTCCCAGGATGATGGTGAGGGCTCTAGGAGGGATATTTGCAAGAAAAAATAACGTCTGAAAAACCTGACAGGGAACTGATTCACTTAACACAGATGTGCCTGTTTGCAGAAAGTAAACTCAATATATCTGATGCATTAACATGGAAAAGGGTGATGGCTGAGGAATAAATATACAAATTATCAAAGGGGGAAGATTTGGAGGTTGAAAAAAAAAGTGACTCAATGAGTTCAATGACTGATCTGAAAGAAGATTTCATCACTTTTAAATATTTAAAGCATGGTTACAGGAAACCCTAAGAGAAGAAATAATTTAAACCAATTCCACTAACAAAGTTTTGCTAATTGATTTATTTGAAAGCTCTTGATATACACTGACATACCTCTTCAGTGATAGCTAGATTATGTAGAAAGGATTGTTGCCTATTGAAGGTGCTATTTTGTACCTGATTCTAATCACTGAAAGAAATGTCATAAATCTGCCTATCTCATAAAAACTGTGCAGCAAAATAGGAGAATGAGCTATCATGTATAACCTTCTCCTAAAATTAAAAGTGGCTAGAAATTAAAAGTCTTGCCATAACTGTTAGGTCCCCTGAGATGCACTAGATGTCTTATAATAAAACTTTAACTTGGGCTAATTTGAATGGCTACCTATTCCCTGAAAGAATCCCTAATTGGTATGTGTAATAAAATATAAGCCATATAAACTGAACACAATTTCATGAGAAACTTCCTCAACTTGGCTATTTGGTGATGGTTCTTTAATTACATTTTCATTCCTACAGGTAGAGTCTACAAGTATAAAATGAATCTACTTCACCTTATTCTAGCCTCAACTCAAATGTTTCCAATGCTCTTCAGTCATACTAGCTTATGAACTCAAATTCATTAAGAAGCCTGGCTATTGTGGGAAACTGGTCTTGTACTTTGGTTAAATTAAGGAGGATAAAAACAAAAAGTTACATAGTAGGCCAGGAATGTATAATAAGCTGGGTGTTCAGCTAAGAAGTGAAACAAAGTTATTTAGTAAAAAACAGTAAGTAACCCCCTTATTTTCAAACATAATCTCTTTAATTTTACATGGAATTAGTCAAATGGTGCCATTTACCCAATTTGACTAGCTTATTATTCAGCCCCCTTCCAGTTTGCAATGAAAAAAACAAATGCTCATCTCAAAGAAATGAAAATGCAATTGGCTCTAAATTTACAAACTTACATCTGAAGTCACCATCTAAATCTCTAGAAATAAAAAAAAAAACACATAAATCCTAATATTCTCCCCAGAATAAATAATCATTTTACTTCTCCAAATTAACCGACCTCAAAAGTAAAAATAATCATTTAAACAAATGTTCACATGGTACAGATATATACAATAATACTAAAAGTAGTTCCCTGAGTCACTGAAAGTTTTAAATTTTGGATGTAACCACTAGCTTAATTAGTGAATCTTTCCAAGTTTGGGGTTTCTTTTGAGATAATAGAAACCTACCTTACGGGCAAAAAGAAGAGATCTTTAACATGTTATCATCTTAAAACCTAAATGAAAAGGATGCTAGTCTGCTATGGTAAAATTTCATTTGTGAATAAAGATATGGTCTATCATCTGGTAATATTTAAGCCGTTTAATAACTATACAGAAAAAAAAATCTCTGCTTCTCACCGAGTTAAATCACTTGGATTTAATTCGAACCTACACACATGAGACAATTTCAATAAAGAAAGTTTCTAAACTTAACAAAACATTGTCCTTCCTTACTTCACCTGAAACTACAGGGTAAATTCATTCTGGAAGAACCATTATAAAATCACTTCAGATGGCCCTTGACAGCAGTAAATTTGACCTTATTATTTCAGCGTACTCACATATTTTGTTCACAGGCTCAGGACATAAGGACTCAAAACCACTTCTGACGCTATCTGACAGACTGGAGATGAACCGGATTCCACAGGGTACACACAAAGGACATTTAGAAGCCAAAACAAAAAATTAACATCTCCAGATTCTGTGTAAAAACAGGAGTAACTTTGAGAATTTTAAACTCTGAGTGTACCAAGAGAGTCAAGTCCATTTTTTATGAACTTTGCTATGTTTCAAGATTTCATTAAAAAAAAAAAGCATTGTTTTCTGAAACCAGTTTTTGTATATCTAAAAAGTTAACTCTGTAATTTGTTTCTATTAGTCTCAGTTTTCATTTCAAGAGGAATAGAATTTAGGACAAGGTGTTGGCTTTTTGTGAAGATTCATTCAAACATTTCATGAATTTTATAACTAGAACTTTAATTCATTCACAGAAAGAACATCTTAAGACCATATAACATAATAAACATAATAGTTAAGACAAGCTTTGAAGAGTTACCATCAGTTGAGTTGCAGCCTGATTTTTAAAGGTGAAATGGGAACATATGTGTGCTAAGTTGCTTCAGTCATATCTGACTCTGCAACACTATGGATTGTAGCCCATCAGGCTCTTCTGTCCATGGAGATTCTCCAGACAAGAATACTAGAGTGAGTTGCCATGTCCTCCTCCAGGGGATCTTCCTGACCCAGAGATCAAACCATGTCTCTTATGTCTCCTGCATTAACAGGTGGGTTCTTCACCACTAGTGCCACCTGGGAAGCCCAAAATTTGGAACACTAGTACCTACTTCATGATGGAGATGTAAAGATTAAATCTAGCACAGTCACCAACCCATGTGTTTAGAAATGTGAGAGTCATTGTTTTCATCTTAGTCCCCATTAACTCAAAATTCACACATACTTAAAAAGCACTCTTACTCACTTTGCAGGTTTATTAGCTCTGATAGACTTTTTGAAGGTTATTTAGGATTTTCTATATGTAGGATCATGATATTTGTAAGCAAAAATAATTTTGCTCTTTCCTTTTAAATTTGGACATTGTTTTTCCTTGTCTAATTACTATGGCTAGAGTTTCTAATACAGTGCTGAATAGAAAAGGTGAAAGTGGGCATCTGAATCTTGTTCTTGACCTTAGATGGAAAATTTTAAGTCTTTTAGCTTTGGGTATAAGTTTGACTATGTATTTCTAATAAATGCTCTTTATCTTGTTTATTTACCATCAAATTTTCATCTATTCACTATTTTTGAATGTATTTACCATATCATTAAAGGTATTGGGTTTTGTAAAATCCTTTTCCTGCATCAATTGATATTATACCAAAAGCGCAAGTAACAAAATAAAAAAATAGATAAGTTGGATTTCATCAAAGTTAAAAACTTTTGGGCATAGAAGAACACCACCAAGAAAGTGAAATGGCAACCTCCAGAATAGGAGAAAATATTTGCAAATCATATAGCTGATAAACACATACAATACATGTATGTAAATAAATGTTGATAGTAGCACTATTCACAGTAGCCAAAAGCCGGAAACAAACTAAACGTCAATCAACTGAAGACTGGGTAAACAAAATATGGCACACAGACAAAATGAAATACTACCCAGCCATGGAAAGAATGAAGTACTGATAAGGTGACAGTGGGGATTAACTTTAAAATTATGCAAAGAGAAAGAAGCCAGATATGAAAGGTCATATTTTGTATGATTCTATTTATAAGAAATATCCAGAATAGGTAAATCTATAGACAGAAAGTAGATTAATGGTTCCTGGGCAGTAGCAGAAGGATCCCAACTCTTTACGGGCAAACAGTGTATTCTTTTGAAGTGACGGAACAGTTTGGGAATAAGATAAAGCTGATATTTGCACAATACTGTGGACTGCCACTGAACTACACAATTTAAAATGGTTATTTTTATGTTATGTGGATTTCACCTCAACTTTTTAAAATGATTCACAAAAACATCTAGAACAGTTCTCTCAGTACTCAGACTGCTATTAGATCAGATCAGATCAGTTGCTCAGTCGTGTCCTACTCTTTGCGACCCCATGAATCGCAGCACGCCAGGCCTCCCTGTCCATCACTAACTCCCAGAGTTCACTCAGACTCTCGTCCATCGAGACAGTGATGCCATCCAGCCATCTCATCCTCTGTCATCCCTTTCTCCTGCCCCCAATGTCTCCCAGCATCAGTGTCTTTTCCAATGAGTCAACTCTTCGCATGAGGTGGCCAAAGTACTGGAGTTTCAGCTTTAGCATCATTCCTTCCAAAGACATCCCAGGGCTGATCTCCTTCAGAATGGACTGGTTGGATCTCCTTGCAGTCCGAGGGACTCTCAAGAGTCTTCTCCAACACCACAGTTCAAAAGCATCAATTGTTCAGCGCTCAGCCTTCTTCACAGTCCAACTCTCACATCCATACCTGACCACAGGAAAAACCATAGCCTTGACTAGACAGACCTTTGTTGGCAAAGTAATGTCTCTGCTTTTCAATATGCTATCTAGGTTGGTCATAACTTTCCTTCCAAGGAGTAAGCGTCTTTTAATTTCATGGCTGCAGTCACCATCTGTAGTGATTTTGGAGCCCAAAAAAATAAAGTCTGACACTGTTTCGACTGTTTCCCCATCTATTTGCCGTGAAGTTATGGGACCAGATGCCATGATCTTAGTTTTCTGAATGTTGAGCTTTAAGCCAACTTTTTCACTCTCTTCTTTCACTTTCATCAAGAGGCTTTTGAGTTCCTCTTCACTTTCTGGTGAAGAGTGGTGTCATCTGCATATTTGAGGTTATTGATATTTCTCCCGGCAATCTTGATTCCAGCTTGTGTTTCTACCAGTCCAGCGTTTGTCATGATGTACTCTGCATATAAGTTAAATAAACAGGGTGACAATATACAGCCTTGACAAACTCCTTTTCCTATTTGGAACCAGTCTGTTGTTCCATGTCCAGTTCTAACTGTTGCTTCCTGACCTGCATACACATTTCTCAAGAGGCAGATCAGGTGGTCTGGTATTCCCATCTCTTTCAGAATTTTCCAGTTTCTTGTGATCCACACAGTCAAAGGCTTTGGCATAGTCAATAAAGCAGAAATAGATGCTTTTCTGGAACTCTTTTGCTTTTTCCATGATCCAGCAGATGTTGGCAATTTGATGTCTGGTCCTCTGCCTTTTCTAAAACCAGCTTGAATATCTGGAAGTTCATGGTTCACATATTGCTGAAGCATGGCTTGGAGAATTTTGAGCATTACTTTACTAGCGTGTGAGATGAGTGCAATTGTGCGGTAGTTTGAGCATTCTTTGGCATTGCCTTTCTTTGGGATTAGGTCTAGCTAACTGAAGACATGTCACAATCAAAGCTGTTTCCCAAGTATGCGAGAGATGATTTGAGGTGGTAGAACAGTAAATATGTTGTGTATACGTGCTAAGCCTCTTCAGTCATGTCTGACTCTTTAAGATAAGTAAATTACATGAAGCTGTTCCTATCAGCCCAAGGTTTTTCAGAAGTCAGCAGTCACCTTGGGTCAACAGACTTCCTTACACTTGTCAGTCCCTCTGTCTGTACCTAAATTATCCATAATAGTCATCACTTATTTGTGTGCTATTTTAGGATACTGTTTACATTTTCTTATAGACAAGAAAAAATATTTCTAAATAAGTTTATTTAGGCCAATGAACAGGAAGAAAAATCACAACTGAAAGACAGTAAAAGATAACTTTTGGATTTGAAATTATATAATTGTAACTGGAGTTGACTGCACAAAGAGCTACATAGTTTTCTCAGTAAATAAATCAACTTCTGACAACAGAAATAATACATAAGCATGGGCACAGAGGGTTTATACATGTAATTTTTAAGATTACAAGCCTATTATCACATCTTTACCATCCTCTACATTAACATATCTTATTTAAACTCTACTTAATTTATTTACTTTAACAGATAATATTGAGTCCTCCCCAATTTTAAAAGCAGTAACTTTTAACATTTCTTACCATATGTTCATATATTTCCAAAGTTATGCAGCTCTAAGACAAGTCAATCAATACCCTTTTTAAGATAATGAAAGTTTTTTAAAATTATAGCAATAAAAACATATACACATAGACACACCAGTGATGGCTCAGTGGAAGTGGAAGTGTGGAATCTTTCTTTTCACTGCCCTCTCTTTTTTAACCTGCTTCTTGACAAAAATTCCTTCTAAAATTCAATGGGGAAGTATAAATAATATTGCATATAGCCAGGAGTCCTTAAAAAAATAACCCACTGATGGCTAGAGAAGGGAAGTGTTAAATCCACAAGTTTCCTAGGATATCTTCATAGATCTCCTGAGTGGACGCCAGTCTCTTTTTAACCAAGTCAGTTTAAACTTCTAAAGTGATATTCTACAAGTCTCTTTGATCTTTGTGAACTTGAAGACCGTCCCCACCCTTGCACTCCATATATATAAATATATGGAGTTAATAGATAAATAGATATATATAGCTAATGATCCTCTTACCCTTTATTTTGGGAAAAAATGAAAGAAAATTTGTGACTGTCATCCATTGTTCTTAAATGCCATGCTAATGTTGGTGTTTCCTTCTTACAAAAAAATTAAGAACTTGCCTGCCATTTTCAATGCAGGAGACATAAAATAACTCGGTTTGATCCCTGGGTTGGGAAGATCCCCTGGAGAAGGGAAATGGAAAGCCACTCCTGTATTCTTGCTTGGAAAATCCCAAGGACAGATAAGCCTGGTGGGCTGCAGTCCGTGGGGTCCCAGAGAGCTGGACACAACTGCAGCAACTGAGTACATGTGGCAGCAAAATACAGAGCACACAATGTGTGTGAAATTCCTGTGGCAAGTCTCTATCCAGAAATCACATTTGTTTGCTCGGAGAAGGCGATAGCACCCCACTCCAGTACTCTTGCCTGGAAAATCCCATGGATGGAGGAGCCTGTTAGGCTGCAGTTCATGGGGTCACGAAGAGTCGTTCACGACTGAGCGACTTCGCTTTCACTTTTCACTTTCATGCATTGGAGAAGGAAATGGCAACCCACTCCAGTGTTCTTGCCTGGAGAATCCCAGGGACGGGGGAGCCTGGTGGACTGCCGTCTATGGGGTCATACAGAGTCGGACATGACTGAAGTGACTTAGCAGTAGCAGTAAGAGTTAAGTCTGGCAAGACACAAATCGATTAAAAACAATGTAGGACTGTCCAATAATTGGGACAGAAACTAGGAACAGAGTTGATCACAACGTGATGATGATAAGGGTGGTGGAGGATTGCATGTGTAATAATAAGAATTTGGGGAAAAAAAAAATTCTGTGCCTCAAAGAAAGAATGCCAGATTTCAACTTTCTTTTCCTTTGACAAGTGAGTTATGTCTTCTTCCTACTCTCTCTTTCTCTTTTTAAAAAATGGAGTAAAATTGCTTTACAATGTTCTGTTCGTTTCTGCTATACAACGAAGTGAATCAGTTATATGTATACATACATCTCCCCATCCTGGACTCCCTCCCTCCAAATCCCACCCATCTAGGTAATCACAGAGCACCCAGTTGAGCTCCCTGTGCTATATAGAACACTAAGTTCCCACTAGCTATCTAGCTTACCTAGCTATGGAAAGGGTATGGAGACTAGAGGTGATGGAAATGGGGTATTATGCTCAATAGAATAACTACCATGTGTTAAGCATTGAAGCGAGTACTGAATCCTAACAGCCTTGGAGGTAAGTATTATTTTATTTCTATTTTACAGATGAAGAATTTATAGCTCAGAGCAATTATTTGATGAGAATCACAATGGTACTGATATAAATATAATCAAATTTGAATTGAGATTGTCTGCTTATCCTACTGTTACCCTCTGCCAATTCCTCCACAATTTAATAACAATACTTCACAGAATTCCTGCACAAAACAGACACCAAGATGCCCAGTAAATATTTACTAGATTAATGACTTTGATGTTTTTCTTGGAGCCAATGGGAACTCTAATAAGCCGGTGATCATGTGGAACTTTACAACTTCTCTTACTCCTCTACACCAATGTCTACATTTCCTCTGAAACTTTGAAACACTTGTTTGGGACACCCAGTCCAGGATTACTTTATTTTAAAAACTATACCTATTCAATCTACTTAAGGGAGTCAACTTGCACCCCTTTATTTTTTCTGGATTAGGAAAGATAAAGAGGGAAAAAAACACTCAGAAATAATCAAAGAAGATGTTACTGGAGGCAGAGTCCAGGAAGGTCAGAGAACACTTGAAGAAAGGATCACAGTGGCTATGAGGATGAAAAGAATTTGACTTGATTTTCTTAAATTCTACTTTATTCATTAATGTTCATGTGTAAGTGAAGTTTTATTTTGAGGGAACTCAAAGAAGAATACATCAAGATAACTAACAAAGATACTAAATCAAGGGGCATTCAAATTTTATTAAGAGAAATTCAAAATCCCTATAAAATCCTACTATATAGTTTCAAACAAATATTTAAGTCATGCAGAGTACATCATGAGAAACACTTGGCTGGAAGAAGCACAAGCTGGAATCAAGATTGCCGGGAGAAATATCAATAACCTCAGATATGCAGATGACACACCACCCTTATGGCAGAAAGCGAATAAGAACTAAAAAGCCTTTTGATGAAAGTGAAAGAGGAGAGTGAAAAAGTTGGCTTAAAGTTCAACATTCAGAAAACGAAGATCAAGGCATCTGGTCCCATAACTTCATGGCAAATAGATGGGGAAACAGTGGAAACAGTGTCAGACTTTATTTCTTTGGGGTCCAAAATCACTGCAGATGGTGACTGCAGCCATGAAATTAAAAGACACTTACTCCTTGGAAGGAAAGTTATGACCAACCTAGATAGCATATTGAAAAGCAGAGACATTACTTTGCCAACAAAGGTCTGTCTAGTCAAGGCTATGGTTTTTCCTGTGGTCATGTATGGATGTGAGAGTTGGACTGTGAAGAAGGCTGAGCGCTGAACAATTGATGCTTTTGAACTGTGGTGTTGGAGAAGACTCTTGAGAGTCCCTTGGACTGCAAGGAGATCCAACCAGTCCATTCTGAAGGAGATCAGCCCTGGGATTTCTTTGGAAGGAATGATGCTAAAGCTGAAACTCCAGTACTTTGGCCACCTCATGCGAAGAGTTGACTCATTGGAAAAGACACTGATGCTGGGAGGGATTGGGAGCAGGAGGAGAAGGGGATGACAGAGGATGAGATGGTTGGATGGCATCACCAACTCGATGGACGTGAGTCTGAGTGAACTCTGGGAGTTGGTGATGGACAGGGAGGCCTGACATGCTGTGATTCATGGGGTTACAAAGAGTCAGACACGACTGAGCGACTGAACTGAACTGAACTGAACTGAAAATTAGTAGCCTGAGATATTGACCTGATGATTGACCTGACCCAGCCAGATCTTAGGAGAAGGCAATGGCACCCCACTCCAGTACTCTTGCCTGGAAAATCACATGGACTGAGAGACCTGGTAGGTTGCAGTCCATGGGGTCTCTAGGAGCCGGACACAACTGAGCGACTTCACTTTCACTTTTCACTTTCATGCATTGGAGAAGAAAATGGCAACCCACTCCAGTGTTCTTGCCTGGAGAATCCCAGGGACGGGGAGCCTGGTGGGCTGCCGTCTATGGGGTCGCACAGAGTCGGATACGACTGAAGCAACTTAGCAGCAGCAGCAGCAGCCAGATCCTAGCCAAAATTTTCTGAACTATGAGAAATTGTAACACACTTCTCTGAATCTAGAATATTGGTATTAATTGTAGCATAAAGAACAAATTATCAGAAAAAATTAGAAATGTAAGCATCATTTTGTATTTTACTACCGAATATAGATCAACAAATTAACAATTTGTATCAACAAACACATCATTTTAATGTTGATATTTTGTCACTGAATATTTTTCATATACTTGGTATATGGACTTTCAGTTTTTGCTAAAATATCTTTTTTTAAATAATAGAGGTCTCATTTATTGATTTTAAAAAGTCCTTGCTTATTCAATCATATATCACAAGCTCAGCACTAAATCCTGCCTAATCAGAGTGACAAGGGTAGATATTGATGAGTGTCTAGTATATGAGAATATATGGTTTATCAGGAAAGACAAATATTTTTTAAATTACATAAATAATTTCATAATTTCAACTTACGATGGTGTGGGTTATTTTAGCATCCTTAGTTGGCAATAAATTGAAAATCTTATATTGGTCTCTCAATTTTTTTCTGGCCCATGAGTTTCAGAAATTTGGAAACCACTGGAATTAGGATATAAGGATATTTCAAGGAACTGGAGCAAAAGAGCATGAGAGAATGCAAGAAATTAATGAGAGAATGAGAAAAACAGCATTTTAAAAGCAAAAATGTTATAAACAGAGTAGATATTTTTATGGTTTAAGATCTGAATGGTAGATCCATTTATGGAACTAAGTAAATAAGTTGCTGAAGCACAAGGTGATAATTGCGATTTGCTGCAAATTTCCTAATGCCAAAGGTGTTATATGTATTCATCATACAACAAACAGATGGAACATACTATAATTCTCATTCTACAGGTGACAGAAATGACACAAGGAAGTTGGGAAACTAGCCAAAGGTCACAAAGCCAGAAGTGATTTAACTCATTCTGTATTCAGAATTCAGTCTTTTAACTTCCATGTTCTACCACCACCAATAAGAAATATCACTGAAGTAATGGAAACCAAAGTATAGTGAGACTTGGGAAATAGATGTGTCATCAGTAAGACTACAGAAAGAAGATCATAAATAAAATGCAAGGTACCCAATAAATATCAATCAACATACCAGAGGTTCTGAAATTTGTTGGCTACTAGTAAACAATATAACCCAAATATAAATCAGAGCAACAAAGAAAACAATGGCATATTTTCCCAGGAACCAATGAGGTTAAATTTTTCCTCTTTCACCTCTAGTTCAGTTCAGTTCAGTCGCTCAGTCGTGTCCGACTCTTTGCGACCCCATGAACTGCAGCATGCCAGGCCTCCCTGTCCACCAACAACTCCCGGAGTCCACCCAAACCCATGTCCATCGAGTTGGTGATGTCATCCAACCATCCCATCCTCCATCATCCCCTTCTCCTCCTGCCCTCAATCTTTCCCAGCATCAGGGTCTTTTCAAATAAGTCAGCTCTTCGCATCTGGTGGCCAAAGTATTGGAGTTTCAGCTTCAACATCAGTCCTTCCAATGAACACCCAGGACCAGCTGGGAGGGACTTTATTACGTTTGTATATTTTTATATCTAGCTGTATTTCTTTGGTCAATCTATCCTGAGAGACGGTATCTAGAATCAAATAGAACACAGAGTAATGAAGACATCAATAATTCTGTAATCATAAAACTGAATAGACATTTATGATTCCTTGATATAAAAAAGCCCAAACAAGTTATTTTTAAGATGATATATCTTGTAATTATTCATTAAAGACTATAATATTCATCAATAGATGTTATTTAAAAGACATGTGTCTCTTCTCAAGAACTGATTTAACCCTCATGAAGATATATCCAGCCTTCTTTCTGTCCACCATCATCACATTTCACTTTTACCACATGTCCTACATCAGTCCAACAGAGAATGTGAAGACATTCTTTTAAACAATTAAATAATATGTCATTTACCATTATAATGTAAATTTTATCTTCAATATTCAGACTATTGAGGAAATTTACTTTTTGCAATGAATTTCTGCTTAATATGTGAACATATTAATTTAACAATTATAATTTAAGAAATATATCTCCAATTTCATCTGTTGATCCCCCCATAGTGATGCATGTATGTAGTTAAACACATTTTTTAATTATTTTCATGAAAGAAAACATATACAGAAAAGTCCATAAATGGCTGAGTAAATTATTATAAAGCAAATCCCCTAAAGTAACTTCTAGATCAAGAAACAGAATCTTAATATTACCATTTGGAAAACTCTTTTTGAAGTAATACATCTACTCAATGAATTTCAATGACTGCTAAACTTCCTAAAAGAGAAACAACTAGATGCTATATTCTTTCTACCAAAAGTAAACAAAATCACCCATGAACTATTCTTCTCCTCTACCCTCATGAAACTCAATACAAATCAAGTTTCTAGTTCTACCTTGCAGGTTTCAGGAAATACAGAGGACAGAGGAGCATATTGGACAACACCAGGGAGATGTATTTAGCAAATATCAAGATACAGAAAATACTATAGGGTAAATATCTCAGTTTCTTCCAACAACTAAAACAAAAAATAAAAGTAAGAAAAAGAAAAGAGAGGGGCTAGGTGCTTAAAGATCAAAAAAAAAAAAGACTAAATTGTAGAGTGACTGTAAACTTTTCAACCAAACCAGGATATTTTAGACAGTGAAAGGGAATGCTATTGAAATGGGATTCTTCCAACAATCTAGAATGTGGAGTCACACCCCTCAAGAGGCATAACAACCAAATAAAATAGGTTGATTTTTCTGAGAGTCCTGATCTTAGCAAACCAGGTGTTTAAAAAAAATTGAGAATATCAGAGAAACTTAAATATTGATTGGATAATTTATGATGTGAAAAAATTAAATTTCTTGATGTGATAATGGTATTGCAAATATGTTTGTAGTACTCTATATAGCCCACTAAGCTCCTCTGTCTGTAGAATTCTCCAGGCAAGAATACTGGAATGGGTAGCCATTCCCTTGTGCAGGGGATCTTCCCAACCCAGGGATCAAACCCAGGTCTCCTGAACTGCAGGCTGATTCTTTACCATCTGCACCACCAGGGAACACCCCTTATCTCTTACAGATACATAAAAATATTTATAAATTGAAATGATATGATGTATGGGATTTGGCCCAAAATTATCCATATGGTAGATAGGAGTACAGGATAGTAGAAATTATATAAGATAATAAGCTGCTAATTTTAAAACTAGGTAGTAAGTATTTGTAAGTTTATCCAATTTTTTTTCTCTGTCTTTATGTTTGGAATGTTCTACAATTATTTGCCTAGACATTTAGTTTATAATAATATATTACCAGCACTCAGAAATCCCCCACATGCCAACTCCCAATTGTACTTCTTTTGCTGTTCTCTAAAAATGACCATCTTTTTTTTAATTTTATACCTTCATCAATATCTACTCATCAGTTCAGTCACTCAGTTGTGTCCATGTCTTTGCGACCACACGGACTGCAGCACATCAGGCTTCCCTGTTCATCACCAACTCCTGGAGCTTGCTCTAACTCATGCCCATTGATGATGCCATTGGTGATGTCATCCAACCAAAAGTGTCAGTTCTTCAGCGCTCAGCTTTCTTTGGAGAAGGCAATGGCAACCCACTCCAGTACTTTTGCCTGGAAAATCCCATGGACGGAGGAGCCTGGTAGGCTGCTATCCCTGGTGTCGCTGTGAGTCAGACACATCTGAGCAGCTTCTCTTTCACTTTTCACTTTCATGCATTGGAGAAGGAAATGGCAACCCACTCCAGTGTTCTTGCCTGGAGAATCCCAGGGATGGGGGAGCCTGGTGGGCTGCCGTCTATGGGGTCGCACAGAGTAGGACACGACTGAAGCGACAGCAGCAGCAGCAGCAGCTTTCTTTATGGTCCAACTCTCACATCCCTACATGACTACGGGAAAAACCATAGCTTTGACTAGACAGACCTTTTCAGCAATGTCTCTGTTTTTAATAGTCTGTCTAGCTCGTCATAGCTTCTCTTTGCCAAACATATTTTAATTTCATACTGCAATCACCATCTGCAGTGATTTTGGAGCCCAAGAAAATAAAGTCTCTCATTGTTTCCACTGTTTCCCCATCCATTTGCCATGAACTGATGGGACTGGATGCCATGATCTTCGTTTTGTGAATGATGAGTTTTAATCCAGCTTTTTCACTCTCTTCTTTCACTTTCATCAAGAGGCTCCTTAGTTCCTCTTCACTTTCTGCCATAAGGGTGTTGTCATCCTTGTTATTCTTGTTACACAGTCTTAATTCCTACAGCTTGATAGTAAACTAAGATATCTGGTAGAGCAAGTCTTGGCACTTTGTTCTTCTTCATCAAGACTACCTTATCTATTTTGACAATTTGTATTTACATGTAGATTTTAGAATGAGCTTTTCAAGTCCCACAGATTATGTGTTGGGATTTTGAACTGAATTGCACTGAGTCCACAAACAAACTTGGGAAGAATTAATATCTTTACAATATAGAATCTTTCAAAAATATCATAGTCCTCCATTTATTTAGGTCTACTTTAGCAATTCTCAATAGTTTCTAGTTTACTGTATAGGTCTTCTACAGTTGTGAGATATGTGTCTAGTTATTTAATATTTTATGTTATGTAGAGATTGTTGCATTTTATTGGTACATAGAAGTACAATATTAATCTTATATTAATCTGATATTCTGTAATCTTTATAATGTATCTATTAATCCTAAAAATATTTTCATAGACCTTTTTCTGATATATACCCAACCATAACACATTAAACATGAAACTTTTTATTTATTCCTTAAATTTTTATTTCTTATTTCTTTATTTTTCTTTTTCATTCAGTACTACAAATAAAATATTACAACATTGAATAGATGTGAGGAAATAAGCATTTTTATCACTCAATCTCAAACAAAAGTATTTTAACATTTCACCATTAGGGTATGATTTTCCTACAATTTTTCAATATATACTATATGGGATTGAGGAAGTTCTCCAAGTTTGCTTAGAGTATATATTATGAATGTTAAATTATTTCACAGATTTCTGTTTACTGAGTTAGGTGATTTTCCCCATTTTTTAATGTAGTGAATTTCTTTAAATAACTTTGAAAATTTAAATCAACCTTGCATTCCTAGAATAAACTCTACTTAGTCCTGATATCTTGTCCTTTTAATATTTTGCTGGATAATATTTTCTTTACAATGAGTGAATTAAACTATAATTACAGTAATGTATCTATCAGGTTTTGGTATTAAGGCTCATGATACCACGGAATGTGCTTCTGGCTTCTAGTGTTTCAGTTTAGAAGCCAAATGTCAGTCTAATAAATGCTTCTTTGGAGCAATAAAAAAAAAAAATTTTTTTAAGCTTTAAAAGTATAAAAAAAAAGTAACCATAGAAGCTAGAATTTGAGGACATTTGTTTGATTGTTTGATTGAGTGAAGACATACTTCACTCATTTTTCCCTCAGGAATCTATAGGTTTTCAGCACAGGCCATAAAGGCAGAGAAAAAAAAAAAAAAGTGATACCCTGATATTCAAGAGCTTTCTTCAGTCTCAGGGATCAGGAGAAAAACAATTGGAGTGTGGGACTAACCAAAACAGACAACACTGAGTGGTCTAAGATTCTAGAGAAAGACAAATGTAGTAAAATCAGCCCAACATTCTTTATTCCTTTCCCACTTGAGGCACTTGCTGAACTCTGAGTTCAAATCTTTGTCTGACTTACACCTTTTCTACAACCTCTTTTCAAATTACTCTTTCCCTGTGCTCCTGCCATAGTAATTATCCCTTCTTCCCTCCCTGGTTTCTTGAGTGTGCTGTTCTCTGTCTCTCACAATCAAGAAGATTATCTATTCTGTTCAAGTTACCTGGAATTATTTCCTCCTTTCTCCCATAAAGCCATCCCCAGAGGCATTCAGGATCTATAGGACAGATCTGGGACCCTAGCAAGAAGATGAATGGGTAGAGAAACTTTAGTGGCACTCTGAGAGAAAAGAGAGAAGTATGAGACACGCCAATTACAGGAGGCTCTTTGTGGCCTGATAAGTGCCTCAATGAGAAGAAAAAATATATTTTATAGTATATGCTAAATTCCAAGAGTATGCAAGAACAACTAATGGTAGCACTTTCTAGTAATATACTGTCTACACTCCTTCCCAGGTACTAAAGGCATAAAAATATGGAGTTTAAAACTTCTTATCCTATCTCAAAGGGAATGCTTCCTGATAGGCCCCCGTAAATTCACTGCTCCCACAATATCAGGCCTACCTCGTTAGTGACAGATACACATTTTTAGCATTGAATGCAGCATATTTATTTCAGTTTGTAATTTTATATTTATCTGTGTTACTATTTGGTTTTTGTATCTCTCCATCACTGAGTTGTCCATAAGGCAAGATCCATGTGAGTCTCTCCCTGCCATTCATAGTGCCTAGTATTGTTCCAGACACCTAATAGATACTCATATATCTGCTGGATGGATTAATGAATAAATGTGATATGAAAATCACCTCTCTCATTTGAACTTAATTTCATAGAGGAAGCTGGAGTGTGTTTTGACAGGATGACAGCATCTACAGAGTTACAGGCCTGGCTGAAGCAAATTGTTTTAAACACTATAGCCTGAAAACAAGGACAGGGTGAATCATTAGCTGCAAAATGAATAAAATCATTATAATCACATTTCTTACAATTTTAATAACATTAAATAAGCTACCTATAGAATCTTTCATTTAATATACAATTACTGAGAGCTCATCTCATGGAGGCTTAAGACTTCCTCTATAGCGCAAGGTCGTATTAGGCAAGATTAAAAAAAACAAAAGCAACACACTCTTGTGTGAAATTTCTTGTAGGAAATGATGGTACATAGTGAACAACAAAGCACATAATCTTTAGATTCTGAAGGATCTGGGCTCATATCCTACTTCAGTTTCTTCCCAGTCTATGTGACACTGGGACAGTTATTTAATGTGTCTGAGTTACATATGTAAAATGAAGGTAATGTCTACTTAACAGAGTTATTATAAAATTACACAAAGAAATGTATATAATCTTAACACAGAGTGGGCACATAAGTACTGGGAAGATGGCATCACAGAATAAAGAACATAAACTTTGGAATCAGAAAACCTGAGTTAGAATCTCTGCTTGAAGATTTGTTATTAAGTGATCAAAAAAAGCTACTTCACTATTTAAAGACTCAGTTCTCTTATTAGTAAAATGTGCACAATAATATGAATAGTTACCCTGTGATTTAAATGTATGGAATTACCATTTATAAGTTCCCTCCACATCTTATGGCAGAAAGTGAATTTTCAGTAGGCAATAGGAAGAAGAAAGAGAAAGAAGAGGTGAAGAATTAAGGAGGAAGAGAAGAGGAAAGAGGAGAGGGAGAAGATGTTAAGTTTGAGGCACCACATGTTAACACACAACAAAAAAAATACAACAGAAAGAGAAACCTGTCTGCCCATAACTGAGGCAAGAGGTTGAACATATTGAGCTAAATCAACAAAAGTAATTCTTCCTTGCTATTGTTTCTCAATACACATTACTTTCTCCACATCATTTATCAGAATTTATAATTCATATTTATTTGTTTACTAGAAAATTGTCTTCTTCAGAAATGTGTTTCCATGAGGAAAGAGCTATGATTGCTTTATTGCTCAATGCAGAACATACAGTAAGGACTCAGCAAGTATTGTTAACTAAGAATTATCAACTGAAAACCTCTCTGTACAAAAATCATAGCTCAGTGGTTGGTGCATAGTGCTGGAAAACAAAAATCTATATGAAAATTGAAATTTAAATAAGGAAATTACTACAATCCCATAAGTTAATTCCAATTATTTGAACTTAATGGAATTGATAAAAGCTTAAAAAATTAATTAAAACAATATCCCTATGATCTGATGTCAATATGAATAACAAATACCTATTTAACATCATGGCCTAATGCATAGTAGATAAACAATAAATATTATTGAATGAATTATAAATTTATGAAATCAATAATAATCACTGTATAATGATTACATTAAAGTGCATTTTTAAGACACTGTTAATAACAGGCAATATTATTATTTCAAAACACATGACTTAATCCAAAGAAAATACAGAAAGTAAAAGGAAGTAGACAAAAATAGGATTGTAATTATTATCACACACAGTGTTAGCTGCAAAGTTTAAAGGTTTACAGCCATAAAAAGGAAAAGAAGTTTAAGTCAGGAATCCTTAGAAGATTTTTCAACAGAGATTGCTGTTGGTTCAAATCAACAGATGGTATCCAGTAGAAACAGTGGTAGGAAACAAGCAAGAACTAGCATCATAAAGAAAAGAAAAGAGATACTATAATGCAGAGGATAAAATAGATCTACAAAATGCTAATGTGCAGGAAAAGAAGGCAATCAATAATGAACAATATTATATTAAGTAAGTGGATTTCCATATGTTAAGAGCATGGAAACATGTAAATACATAATCAATAAAATAATAAAACTGAAAATAAAGTTTATTTTTAGTTACTAAATCAAGTACCTGACCAAATAATTAGGCAATAGCAAGAGCAAAGAATTTTATATCTTTTGATTATCTAATACTGCATTTTCCATAGACAAACTTCTTTTAAAAACCTGTCCTAAAGAGTTTAAGGGTCTTACCCACAGTAAGATTATAAAACTGTATGAAAAAGGAAAACAAATTTAATACAGCATGATTGTTAATGGAATTGTCTTTTCTTTATAAGGAGCTTATTGTGTACTAGGCAATGTGCTAGACACTGAAGGCATGAACAACAAATCAAACATGGTTCTTCCTGCCTTTACAACTGAAATATGCCACTTCCCGTCTGGCACCACAAGGATTAGGTTTTTAGCCACTGCAACCACTGACCTTTAACACAACCTGAAAGGAGTTCAGGGCGGAGGTCAGAATGAGGCATTCTGTGCTCTAACACCTTATAGAACAGGCCTTCAGATAGACATTTCCAGGAGAAAATTTTATGAACCTAATTCTTATATCTTCTCATACCTAGAAAATCACTCAAACCATTCACAGAGGCATCTGCTCCTCATGACTAGCAGCAACCTTCTACTGAGACATATATGTCTGACAGCATGTGCCTCCTTCACCAAATTATATGCGTTTGTGCGTGCGCGCGTGTGTGTATGTTATTCGTGCCCAACTCTTTGCGACCCTATGGATGGCAGCCAGCCAGGCTCCTCTGTCCATGGGATTTTTCAGGCAAGAAATACTGGAGTAGGTTGCCATGCTCTCCTCCAGGGGATCTTCCTGACTCAGGGATGGAACTCGTGTCTCTAATGTCTCCTTCATGGGCAGACAGTTTCTTTACCACTACCACCACCTGGGAAGCTAAATATATATATTTAGCTTATATATTTAGGTAGACCTCACCTACCCTTATCTCTTCAGATCAGTTCATTAGCACTATCTAAGAGGCTTTCTCCTGGGCTATAGTCTTCAGTGTGTACCCAAATAAAACTGAATTCACAGCTCTTACTATATGCTTTTTTTTCAGTCAACAGCTCTTATGATTTTTTTTCAATCAAGTTTTCCTTGTAATCTTACAATATAGTGGAAAGGAAAGTTTACAAAGAAACCAATAAATAACTTCTATTGTGCTAAATGACATGAAAAAAAGAATAGACTCCCATAAGAGAAGAGGAGTCTTTTCAGTTCAGCTCAGTTCATTCACTCAGTCGTGTCTGACTCTTTGCAACGCCATGAACCACAGCACACCAGGCCTCCCTGTCCATCACCAACTCCAGGAGTCCACCCAAACCCATGTCCATTGAGTCGGCGATGCCACCCAACCATCTCATCCTCTGTCGTCTCCTTCTCCTCCTGCCCTCAATCCTTCCCAGCATCAGGGTCTTTTTAAATGAGTCAGCTCTTCACATCACGTGGCCAAAGTATTGGAGTTTCAGCTTCAACATCAGTTCTTCCAATGAACACCCAGGACTGATCTCCTTTAGGATGGCCTGGTTGGATCTCCTTGCAGTCCAAGGGACTCTCAAGAGTCTTCTCCAACACCACAGTTCCAAAGCATCAATTCTTCGGCGCTCAGTTTTCTTTATAGTCCAACTCTCACATCCATACGTGACCACAGGAAAAACCACAGAGGGGTCTTTTACGGTGTTACAAATGTCCTAGAGCAATTAGCCACTTGGAGTACAGCAGCAAAAATAGACATGTAGAGAAAAATATAGGATTGGTTGCTTTGTTAATAAATTTGATATAAGAAGAGAGTGTAAAGAAAAAAGTCAAGAATGAGTTAGCAACTTGCTTAGATAATTTTATCCATTTCTCCCATAATGAGGGAAAGTTGAACATATGAATTTAGAAAACAGAGAAGTTGTCATGGTTAAAGATTTAAATTTAAGTACTACCAATACATATATTAAATTATTAGGAATCAAGACCATCCCAAAGAAAAAGAAATGCAGAAAGCAAAATGGCTGTCTGAGGAGGCCTTACAAATAGCTATAAAAAGAAGGGAAGTGAAAAGCAAAGGAGAAAAGGAAAGATATATCCATTTGAATGCAGAGTTCCAAAGACTAGCAAGCAGAGATAAGAAAGCCTTCCTCAGCGATCAATGCAAAGAAATAGAGGAAAACAATAGAATGAGAAAGACTAGAGATCTCTTCAAGAAAATTAGAGATAACAAGAGAACATTTCATGCAAAATGGGCTCAATAAAGGACAGAAATGGTAGGGACCTAACAGAAGCAGAAGATATTACGAAGAGGTGGCAAGAATATTCAGAAGCACTGTACAAAAAAGATTTTCATGACCCAGATAATCACAATGGTGTGATCACTCACCTAGAGCCAGACATCCTGGAATGTGAAGTCAAGTAGGCCTTAGGAAGCATCACTATTAACAAAGCTAGTGGAGGTGATGGAATTCCAGTTGAGCTATTTCATATCCTAAAAGTTGATGCTGTGAAAGTGCTGCACTCAATATGCCAGCAAATTTGGAAAACTCAGAAGTGGCCACTGGACTGGAAAAGGTTAGTTTTCATTCCAATCTCAAAGAAAGGCAATGCCAAAGAATGCTCAAACTACTGCACAATTGCACTCATCTCACATGCTAGTAAAGTAATGCTTAAAATTCTCCAAGCCAGGCTTCAGCAATACATAAACCATGAACTTCCAGATATTCAAGCTGGTTTTAGAAAAGGCAGAGGAAACAGAGATCAAATTGCTAACATCCGCTGGATCATCAAAAAAGCAAGAGAGTTCCAGAAAAATATCTATTTCTACTTTATTAACTATGCCAAAGCCCTTGACTGTGTGGATCACAATAAACTGTGGAAAATTCTGAAAGAGATGGGAATATCAGATCATCTGACCTACCTCTTGAGAAACCTGTATGCAGGTCAGGAAGCAACAGTTAGAACTGGACATGGAACAACAGACTGGTTCCAAATAGGAAAAGGAGTACGTCAAGGCTGTATATTGTCACCCTGCTTATTTAACTTATATGCAGAGTACATCATGCAAAATGCTGGGCTGGATGAAGCACAAGCTGGAATCAAGATTGCCAAGAGAAATATCAATAACCTCAGATATGCAGATGATACCACCTTTATGGCAGAAAGGGAAGAAGAACTAAGCCTCTTGATGAAAGTGAAAGAGGAGAGTGAAAAAGTTGGCTTAAAGCACAACATTCAGAAAACTAAGATCATGGCATCCAGTCTCATCACTTCATGGCAAATAGATGGGGAAACAGTGGAAACAGTGGCTGACTTTATTTTGGGGGGCTTCAAAATCATTGCAGATGGTGATTGCAGCCATGAAATTAAAAGACGCTTAATCCTTGGAAGGAAAGTTATGACCAACCTAGACACCATATTAAAAAGCAGAGACATTACTTTGTCAACTAAGGTCCCTCTAGTCAAGGCTATGGTTTTCCAATAGTCATGTATGGATGTGAGAGTTGGACTATAAAGAAAGCTGAGTGCTGAAGAATTGATGCTTTTGAACTGTGGTGTTAGAGAAGACTCTTGAGAGTCCCTTGGACTGCAAAGGGATCCAACCAGTCCATCCTAAAGTAGATCAGTCTTGGGTGTTCATTGGTAGGACTGATGTTGAAGCTGAAACTCCAATACTTTGGCCACCTGATGCAAAGAGCTGACTCATTGGAAAAGACCCTGATGCTGGGAAAAATTGAGGGCAGGAGGAGAAGGGGATGACAGAGGATGAGATGGTTGGATGGCATCATTGACTCAATGAACATGAATTTGGGTAAACTCCGGGAGTTGGCGATGGACAGGGAGGCCTGGCATGCTGCGGTTCATGGGGTCGCAAAGAGTCGGACATGACGGAGCGACTGAACTGAACTGAACTGTTTGAGTGTTTGAGTTGTCTGAGAATAAAGTGTAGAAAAGGAATGCAGATTCAAAACCAAATTCAGAGAAATTCTCATATTTAGTGCTAGGACTGAAATGGAAAATTGGCCAAACAAATGGGAAAAGAGGTAGAAGAAAATGAAGAGAGTAGTCTCTTGAGCTTCTTGCAAAAGAAGGGTCAGTTTTTAAAAAGAAAAAGTGGCCAATTGTATCAAATGATACCTGGAGTACACTAAACTCATTCCCACTGTCCAAAACAATTTCTTATGCTATTTTCAGCCTTAGATTCAAGAATGAAATAAACTTCTAAGTATGCCTCCAATTTTCTGAGAAGTGAAAAATCATTCAGGTCCACATTTAAGCAAAAAGTGAATAAATAAAATTTACTCAAGTTTCAGACATGGATAGTAATTCAGGATAACTTGAATTTAATAAACATTTCACTACATATTTTCCATGGGGTTCTCACGGCAAAGAATCCTGGAGTTGTTTGCCATTCCCAAGCTGAAACTCCCAACACTTTGGCCCATGTAATGCAAAGAGCCAATTCATTGGAAAAGACCCTGATGCTGGGAAAGGTTGAAGGCAAAAGGAGAAGGAAATGACAGAGGATGAGATGGTTATAAAGCATCATCAACTCAATGGACATGAGTTTGAGCAAACTCTGGGATATAGTGATCGACAGGGAAGCCTGGTGTGCTCCAGTCCTTGGGGTCACAAAGAGTCAGCCACGACTTAGTGACTGAATAACAATCACTACATACCAAAATACACACAGTGAGATGTAATAGCTAATTTTTTTAATGCAACTGCTGGAAAATGAGAAGAAAAGAGAATAGGATAACTGTGAAAGAGTAACCTTTTTAGCTTTGACACAAAGGAGAAATAATGATGGAAAGATCAACAGATTTTAGTTCAAAATCACATAAAACTTCCAATTAATGAAAAATAGTAATACAAATAAAAAGCACATGTAGAAGAAAATGGTGTAATGGTTTTTATTGAAAGAGTACTGGATTTTAGCCATAAATATAGTAGGTTCCCTGGTGGCTCAGACAGTAAAGAATCTGCCTTCAATCTGGGAGACCTGGATGCGATCCCTGTGTCAGGAAGATCCCCTGGAGGAGGGCATAGCAATCTACTCCAGAGAATCCCATGGACAGTGGAGCCTGGCGAGGTATAGTTCATAGCATCACAGAGAGTTGGACATGACTGAATTGACTTAGCAGGCACACATGCAGGCAATAACCATCTTACTCTTTCTCTACTGTCTCTGACTAATGTGGTCTGAAAACTACTTGCAATAACTTGCACAAAGTAAAAGCTCAGTCTGGTCTAATATCAAAACTCCAAAGCATCAACTAATGAAATTCTGTTTGGGTCCGTCCTAGTTTCAGAAATTTCTAAGAAAGTAGGCAGCTTCTTTACTTTTTATTCACTAGGTGAATATTTTGCTCTAGGTGCCATTTTGCTCTCTCTAAAGTTGGGTCTGGGGAAGGTGGATTATGGGAAAGGGACAGTATATTATGGATTATGAGCTGTGTCTAACAACACAGCTTGTTTGTTTACTCCCTCACATTTCAGGGAACTTCCAGATTTCTTCTATGTAGAAGTCTTCTTACTATCAGCTTTTAAAACAACTTCTTTACTATTGGCTTTTATTTTTTTTTATTTTATTTTATTTTTAAACTTTACGTAATTGTATTAGTTTTGCCAAACATCAAAATGAATCCATCACAGGTATACATGTGCTCCCCCTCCTGAACCCTCCTCCCTCCTCCCTCCCCATACCATCCCTCCAGGTCGTCCCAGTGCACCAGCCCCAAGCATCCAGTATCGTCCATTGAACCTGGACTGGCATCTCGTTTCATACGTGATATTTTACATGTTTCAATGCCATTCTCCCAAATCTTCCCACCTTCTCCCTCTCCCAGAGTCCATAAGACTGTTCCATACATCAGCGTCACTTTTGCTGTCTCGTACACAGGGTTATTGTTATCATCTTTCTAAATTCCATATATATGCGTTAGTATACTGTATTGGTGTTTTTCCTTCTGGCTTACTTCACTCTGTATAATAGGCTCCAGTTTCATCCACCTCATTAGAACTGATTCAAATGTATTCTTTTTAATGGCTGAGTAATACTCCATTGTGTATATGTACCACTGATTTCTTATCCATTCATCTGCTGATGGACATCTAGGTTGCTTCCATGTCCTGGCTATTATAAACAGTGCTGCGATGAACATTGGGGTACACGTGTCTCTTTCCCTTCTGGTTTCCTCAGTGTGTATGCCCAGCAGTGGGATTGCTGGATCATAAGGCAGTTCCATTTCCAGTTTTTTAAGGAATCTCCACACTGTTCTCCATAGTGGCTGTACTAGTTTGCATTCCCACCAACAGTGTAAGAGGGTTCCCTTTCCTCCACACCCTCTCCAACATTTATTATTTGTAGACTTTTGGATCGCAGCCATTCTGACTGGTGTGAAATGGTACCTCATAGTGGTCTTGATTTGCATTTCTCTGATAATGAGTGATGTTGAGCATCTTTTCATGTGTTTGGTAGCCATCTGTATGTCTTCTTTGGAGAAATGTCTATTTAGTTCTTTGGCCCATTTTTTGATTGGGTCATTTATTTTTCTGGAGTTGAGCTGGAGGAGTTGCTTGTATATTTTTGAGATTAGTTGTTTGTCAGTTGCTTCATTTGCTATTATTTTCTCCCATTCTGAAGGCTGTCTTTTCACCTTGCTGATAGTTTCCTTTGATGTGCAGAAGCTTTTAAGGTTAATTAGGTCCCATTTGTTTATTTTTGCTTTTATTTCCGATATTCTGGGAGGTGGGTCATAGAAGATCCTGCTGTTATGTATGTCAGAGAGTGTTTTGCCTATGTTCTCCTCTAGGAGTTTTATAGTTTCTGGTCTTACGTTGAGATCTTTAATCCATTTTGAGTTTATTTTTGTGTATGGTGTTAGAAAGTGTTCTAGTTTCATTCTTTTACAAGTGGTTGACCAGTTTTCCCAGCACCACTTGTTAAAGAGATTGTCTTTAATCCATTGTATATTCTTGCCTCCTTTGTCAAAGATAAGGTGTCCATATGTGCGTGGTTTTATCTCTGGGCTTTCTATTTTGTTCCATTGATCTATATTTCTGTCTTTGTGCCAGTACCATACTGTCTTGATAACTGTGGCTTTGTAATAGAGCCTGAAGTCAGGCAGGTTGATTCCTCCAGTTCCATTCTTCTTTCTCAAGATCGCTTTGGCTATTCGAGGTTTTTTGTATTTCCATACAAATTGTGAAACTATTTGTTCTAGCTCTGTGAAGAATACTGTTGGTAGCTTGATAGGGATATTTCAGGGAACTTCCAGATTTCTTCTATGTAGAAGTCTTCTTACTATCGGCTTTTAAAACAACTTCTTTACTATTGGCTTTTAAAACAACTCAGTCCCTTGTTTCTGAGGCTTCATACTACCCATTGTCTAAATACAGGAAAGTTTCCCCTCCTCCAGAAGACTTGCTGCTCCTGGAAGCAGTCTCCCAGAACAGGGTCCTTTTCAAGATGATATAGTTGAGTTCTTTCCCCTAGACCACCCAGACCAAGAAAAACTCAAGCACCTTTGTCCCCTTTGGGGTAATACAGCCAGCTCCTCTCCTCTGGTGGTCCCAAGCTGTCACTTTTGGACTTCTTAGACTCAGGTTAGGCACCAATCCCTGTGTCCTTTAAACATCAGGGAACATAGAGCACTTTCTCTGAACAGTTCTCTTGAAGTTCCTCCATCTTCTTAAGACATGGAGAAGTATCCACTCTCTTCCTCACTGGGGAAGCATACAAACAACTCATTCTCCAAAGAAATTCCGATTTCTATGCTCTTTTATCTCCAAGATACCCAACCTGTGTAACTAGTCTGTTGTGTTAGATGTATATTGTCTCCATTTGGAAATCTGAGATACTGAGAAAACTCACAATAGCATGCTACCTCACTTCTAGGGTTCTGGGGGTTTTCTTTTGTTGCTGGTGACAATGTAAACCAATACATTTTAGATTTATAAGGCTCTTCGTCCAGTAATTCTGCTATAAATACTACCCAAAAGACATGAAAACACTTGTGTATGTGGGCATTCACTATAGCATTCACCATCTAATGTAGTGCCCAGATGAGAAATATTAGCTAGGACTAAAGGATAAGTACCGGAGAAGGCACTGGCACCCCACTCCAGTACTCTTGCCTGGAAAATCCCATGGACAGAGCAGCCTGGTAGGCTGCAGTCCATGGGGTCACCAAGAGTCAGACACGACTGAGCGACTTCACTTTCACTTTTCACTTGCATGCATTGGAGAAGGAAATGGCAACCCACTCCAGTGATGTTGCCTGGAGAATCCCAGGGATGGAGGAGCCTGGTGGGCTGCCATCTATGGGGTCGCACAGAGTCGGACACGACTGAAGTGATTTAGCAGCAGCAGCAGCAGCAAAGGATAAGTAAAACTTTGTTTCTTCATAATAAGAATTATTATACTAACCCTACCTTATTTCAACTTTTGTACTTCAAAACTCTTGCTTTGCCCCTCTAGTCTTTACTTCCTAATCTTAAGGTCATTGCTCTGGGTCTTAACTTTGTTGGAATTTTGTTACATATGAGATGTTTTTGTTTTTTTTTTTTTCACTTTAGATTATATTTTATTTTAAATAGTCACAACATCTGACACTTCAAAAAAAGATACCACTAATAAATAAAACAAGTGGAATACTTAGAGTTACAACAGACATAATATTTAGCTGAGAATCACTTCAACAGAGTAAGGCTCTAAAGATACCAGACAAAGCAGAACTTGTTTGGATTAAGATGTACAACTCTCTTACTGTATGGGCGCTTACAGACAAGGCCTTGGTTCCATATGGTCAATGTTACAGTCATGCTTCAGGCTAAAATTTTCAGTAGTTTTGAGAGCCTATACAAGATGTTATGGACTATACCCTGCAAAAAGTTACAACTTGAAAACTTCTTTCAAGCTTTACCAGTATCCAACGTGTATATTTTTAACATTTCTGAAAAGAGAACAAAATTAATAGGTGATGGTATTCACATCTGATATCTCAGGTTTCATGGCAGACAGGTCTTAATGCTCCTAGACTTTGGGGTATAAAAGGGAGGAATATTTTAAATTTAAATAGAATGTGGGGAAAATTAGGATCAAATGGGCATACATTCCTTGACCCCAGTGCCCTTTGCCCTGTTAACTCCATAGGGAATGGTTAAGCCATCAAAAATTAAACCAATAGTTTTTATATTAAAATGATTCTCCATACTAGTAACACTGAAGAGTCACTAAACTAAGAATTTACCTTGTAGAGGTTAACACACAGAAATAAGCTGACAGAACAGTAACAATTATGAAAAATGCTACTCATCTAAAAGGACCCATGTCCACTCTTTGAGTCTACTTCATACATTCTGCCCATCCACCCCACTCCAAAAAGGTTCAGATTATTATGTCCCAAGGCAATCTATTCCTGAATTACTTGTGAAGAGACAAACTGCTCTGTAGTGTATAAGCTACTTAGGTCCTATTCTAGGATGATGCACTTCCATTGTCCTAGCTCTCAAATTTGGAAATCTGCTTAGGTTCGGTCTTTTAAAACCTTTCCAAATTAACGTAATTAGAATTTGTGTCTCTGTTGCTGTGGGATGATTTGGGAGAATGGCATTGAAACATGTATAATACCATACATGAAACGAATCGCCAGTCCAGGTTCAATGCATGATAACTGGATGCTTGGTGCTGGTGCACTGGGACAACCCAGAGGGATTGTACAGGGAGGGAGGAGGGACGGGGGTTCAGGATGGGGAACACGTGTATACCCGTGGCGGATTCATGTTGATGTATGGCAAAACCAATACAATATTGTAAACTAATTAACCTCCAATTAAAATAAATAAATTTATATTAAAAATAAAAAAATTTGTGATCCCTAGATTCACATACAGTACAGGCTCTGTGACACCTCTTTTTTGGGGGGTTGAATAAAAGCCACAGGATTCTGTGTGACTAAAAACTAAATCTCAGTTATTCGAGTCTGGCATTGTGTAAACATATTTTTAAGTTCATTTTGCTGGACTTCATTAACTACTTCAGGATCTTCAGGGCTCTTCTGAACTTTTGCCACTGCAAAGTTTATCCCTTGGGTTAATCCAGCTTGGGTAATGTTAGCAAACTGGACCACTGGACCATAGAACTTCAAATCTTTGCAAAAGGAGAGACTGCTCTGCTGCTACGGCTCTGAGAAGGAGAAGGAGTTACATGAAGCTCTCTCTCAAGTTCAAGCACGCCAGACTCAGAGCCAGGGGTCTTTTGAGATACAACTGAATGCACTGGTTCAACTGACAAAAACTGTGGGCCTGCTGTAGGAAAAGACACATCTAATTGAAAAGGTGGAGAAGGTATCTGTTCTATGGATTCAAACTGAGTTTCTTTGCTAGAAACTTGATTGGTCATTTGATTTCCTTCCTCACTAGCCTGTTGAGAAACAGATCTGGTTTCTGATAGGTGGGTCATTTTGTTGTGTGCATCTTTTGTTGTTGTTGTTGTTGTTGTTGTTGTGTGCATCTTGAACAAATCTGTAGCAGTACACATCCACAGGCTTGGCAAAGCCAGTCAATGTGTGTATGTTGCCAGGGGAAGGACTTTTCTTCAAAGAAGACTCAGGGCCTTTTCCAAGCCCACTTTCTGAGCAATAGTAACCTCTGAAGGAACATGAATGCTGATACCAGTGCTGCTAATAGACTGGGATCGACTGCCTAATCGAGGTGCTGAAGCAATGATACCACAACTAGGAAGAACATAGTCCGCTGGCACTACATTCTCTGAAGAGTTAGCTGCCTGTCTTCATCAGACTTGGAATTTGTAAGAAATTCATCAGAGTGATACGAGTCATTATCTGAAGACTTTTCCCTTTCTGACTCTGCCTGGGCTTTATTATCCATCACACTTATATTTTCCATGGTTTCAAGACTACTATGTGATTTCCAAAGATTTACTTTTAAGTTTGGTTTTAGAAAGTTAACTCTCATTTCAAGTTTTGTGAAGTTTCTTAGCTTCCATAGATTACCAATGTTTACACTGGATTTGGTCTGTTTCACTTTTTGATTTAGAGATGAAATTTTGCTCATTAAAAATTGTTTTCCCTGGGCCGAAGAGCCTTGGTTTTGAGATCTGATGCCAATGATGTTTTCATGAGGTTTACTGCTCTTCCTCTCAAGCTTTTTCTCTATTATAGGTACATCTAATCCCATGGCTTGCTTGGTGATCTGCAGCATCTCCTCAATGCACTGAAGGGTATCTTTTCCATCCTCTTCTGGGTTACGCATTATAGCTTTCAGTGTGTGGAAATAGCCACTTGCTTCTTTATATCTGTAGTGCAATCGCATGCAGGAGAACTTCGGCTTTACCAAAAAGAGTGGGTTCGGGACCTATTTCTATTTTTTCCAGGTCTTCTAGACTTAGTCCTTGATACTGGTTTACTTTGTCAACTTCATCATCATAATAGACCACGTAGTAGGCAGAGTTAGAAAGCAGTAACATCAAATCCACATCAATGAGGCTGCTCTTAAACTGTCGCTTGAGCCAAGCCATAAAAATTACATCACGACACATAGTTTAATATGAAGAAAATTTCCACACCTACTAAGTAGTGCTACTTTATCATAGCTTCTATTTTGACACTAATATTTACATTGGTCAAACATGATCTCAGTCAAAAGCATTATGTCTAGAACGAAAAGCACTTGGCACGTCACAGACAATGGATAAAGATGTTGGCCCTCCCCCCACCCACATTTTTACCTAAGTATAAGCTGCAGTAAATACTTAATTTCCCTCCCCACCACCCTCTGCCCCACTTAAACAGAAATAAACAAAACCTAACCCCCACTTTTTTTTTTTTTAAACAGAGACAAAAGAAAGAAAACCTTTCGGTGCACCCCCGCCCCATGACTGCAGCTCGGAGGGAAGGGCTGCGCTACTCGTTTTTCTCTTCCTGCCCGTCAGGCAGCCCCTCCTTTCACAAGATGAACACAAACACCGCCAGCGCCACATGCAGCCCCACCACCGCGACAGTACTCGCGTAAAAGCCACTGTCATCGGGGGACATTAACAGGAAGCTTTGGAAAAGCAGCAATTTGCGGAAAAATACAACCCCACAGGAACTTTAACCATAAGTTCTGCAAAAAAGGAGAAAAATCTTGAAAGACATCGCCAGGCTGCCGCCTTCGGGCTTGGGCTGGGCAGGGCAGCGTTGCCAGCGGCATTGCCTGTGGCGTTCGCCTGCTTCTGAGCCGTCCTAGGAGGCCGGTGGGAGCGGGGCATCTAGTCAGTCAGTCAGTCTGTCCCCTCCGTTCGTCAACTAATCGAAGCTCGAGATGATTTTATAAGGAAGATCCTTCAAGCAACTCCTGAAGTAATATATAGGAAAGAATGAATGATTTGAAACCCCTAACAAGAACAAATGTTGAATTGTCCAAAGAGAAAATTGAAATTACTTGAGGCAGTAGTCACTCAAAGATATCACATCCCCCAGCCAAACCAACACAACAATTTAATCAGAATCTCCCAATCATGGGTCGAGGTTTCATTCAACTTTAAACCTCACCATGGGTGATTCAAATGTGTAGCCAAGGTTAACAGCCAGAACCATAAGGCTTATTGGTTAGAGAGGAAAAAAGCCAAGCAGTAGAATATATGAATGATATGTATATTATGCAGCCATTCAAAATTATAATTCTGAAGATCAGGTACTGCTGCTAAGTCACTTCAGTCGTGTCCGACTCTGTGCGACCACATAGACGACAGCCCACCAGGCTCCCCCGTCCCTAGGGTTCTCCAGGCAAGAACACTGGAGTGGGTTGCCATTTCCTTCTCCAATGCATGAAAGGGAAAAGTGAAAATGAAGTCGCTCAGTCGTGTCCGACTGCTAGCAACCCCATGGACCACAAGCCCACCAGGCTCCTCCGTCCATGGGATTTTCCAGGCAAGAGTACTGGAGTGGGGTGCCATTGAAGATCAGGTAAAAGATAATGTAATCTCTAAATATGGCACGCAAGGCCTCTTATTGTCTCATCTCTGCCTCTACTACCACATTTGCTGCTCCCTTCATGGGCCTTTCCATTCCATGAGTTACAGCCTCATCAGTCTATTTGCAGGTTCCTAAACATGCCTTAGCCTGAACTCAGCCTAGATCCTCTTAGGCCTCAGCCTGAACTGCTTCCTTATCTGCCTGGATCATTCCTCCTCCTAGTTAACTGAAAGCTGAAGTGCATACTCTTACAGACAGCCTTCCTGATCTTCCAGACTGACCTGAGTCCCTACAGCACTTCCTACTAAAAGTGGAACATGTCACACTGTATCATAATTGTTGGCTTACTTATATTTCAACTTTTATCACTTTGAAAACAAAAGCATTATCTTCTTCCTCATCTCTGAATCCCAGTATCTAACAAAGTGCTTTAACACAGCGTGTGTGTGAGTGAAAGTCGCTCAGTCATGTCCAATTCTTTGTGATCTCATGGACTGTACAGTCCATGGAATTCTCCAGGCCAGAATACTGGAGTGGGTAGCCTTTCCCTTCTCCAGGGGATCTTCCCAACTCAGGAATCGAACACAGGTCTCCCGCCTTGCAGGCATATTCTTTACCAACTGAGCCACCAGGGAAGCCCAACACAGAGAGGTGCTCTAAAAATATTGGGTTGAACTTTTAAAAGCAAATAATATCATAGAAATACATGTATTAAAGTGCATTTGATATGGGCTTCCCTGGTGACTCAGTGGTAAAGAAGCCATCTGCCAATGTAGGGTTTGATCCCTGGATTGGGAAAGATCTCCTGGAGAAGTAAATGGCAACTCATTCCAGTATTCTTGCCTGGGAACTTCCATGGATAGAGGAGCCTGGCAGGCTACAGTCCATGGGGTCACAAAAGAATTGAACACGACTTAGCAACTAAACAACAACAGCAGCATTTGATAGAGAAGGAAGAAAGGAAAGGAAGGAGAGAGGGAGAGAAAAACTAATATTCACAGAATAAATTGTAAGTGACAATATTTATAACTTCACATTGTTCTCGCAATATTCCCTAGGATAAATATTATTTTCCTTATTTTACAGATGATGAAACCAAGGCCAAGAGTTTTATATAATTTATTCAATAATTGGGAGTTAATAAGTACTATACTCAGGTTTTGAACCCAGGTTTATATGACCAAAACTACCCTGTATTTCCAAAATAAAAAATAGTTATTTTACAGTTTTGATTTAGGAGGAATTACAAGGTATTTAGGGGCTGAAGACTATAGTCAGGGTAAGTCACTAGCAGATAAGAAAGTAACACATTTTCTAAACTGCTCAAAGGAAATCCATTCACAGACAAATACACAGTTACAGTCTTTGTGTAACAAATCAACAATTATATTACTGAAAAAATATCAAAACCATTCAATATACTTAAGTGTAATATTTTTCTGTATTTAGCCATTCTGTTTGTCTCCAATAAAAGTGTGTCTTTTATTACTCAACAGAATTTCTCTGCTATGGTGTTACAAATTATTCTTCATATTAAGTGTTTCAAGATCCTATAGTATTGAAAACCTTTATTTCCTCAACTTCCCAGCACTAAATTGATCAAAACTGAAGCAAAATATAAAGTACCTATCTCTGGACTTATAATTTTTATATCCTGCTAACAAAAAGTTATTTTGAGGCTCCATTACACCTATTAGCAAAAAGAAACCAACAAAAGAAGATATCATAAATGTAAAGGTAAATGCATAATAAAAAACAAATAAATGTAGGTATTAAAAAGGATGCCTTGAAATTTAAGGACAGACGCCTATGGGATACACAGAAATTACAAGCTGAATGTACTCATGCTCCATCTTCTCTAGAACCCCCAAAGGTGCTGAAGACAGGAGATTTAAAAAGTAAGGAAAAAACTCTTCTTTTCTTAATTTTATTTCTATAGTTGATGAAACTGATGTTCGATTCAGAAAAGTCTTTCCCAGGCTCTGGAGGCTATTTGAAATAGCCTGGAGGCCCAGGCCAGTCAGCATTTGAAATCAGCTCTTTGAGAGCCAAGCCCATCTTTATGCTAAACCATAGTGCATTTCTCTATTTTTGGTTTCTCTATCCTTGCAAAATCACAACAAAACATTCTTAGGTAGACCTGCTCTGTTTATTTCATTCCTTTGTCTCCCTTAGTCACAGCAAGTGATTTTTTTAATCGAGTTTTTTTTTTCATATGTATTGCCTGCAACATAAGATTTCTAGCAATATTGTCATATTTCCTCTCAAATTTTTATTAGGCAATATAAAGCAATATTATATATTTTATTATTAACAAATTTATACAGAATAAAGTACAAAATGATTACTACAATTATTTATAATAGCAAATGTTTGCATTGAGATAAACATTTCACTATTGTTATGGAACATTGATTTAAACAGTGATTAAACAACGAATAGACCCACTGCTTGATATTGTTAAATTGAGATATATCATTAATATTACTGAATAGAAAATGGAAAGAAAAATCATAATTAAAGAGACTGTAAAAACATATCTAGCCATCCCCAACGAGTCCAAATGTCTTTATCTTGACACATTAATCTCAGGGTACTAAGAGAGCTTGCAAGTGAGATTTCTGAACTTCAGTTGGAAATATTTAAGGAAATGGCTGAAGGCTGGAAGATGTTCTTGGGAAGGAGTGAGGAAGAAAATGGTACTAGAGACACCATTCAAGTTTCACAACTCAAGTGCCTCTATGGGTCATTCAGGTAGTATAAAGCAGTGAGGTAGCTAGCAGGGAACTAGTGAATTTGGGAGCACAGGCTCTGTCCACAGTGAGCAGCACCACTCGGTTACAGTCTGTTGATGGGATGAGAGGCTTTGGGTTTTACCTGGGAGCTCTTAAAAATGAAAAATAAAATCAAGACTTCTAAAATCAGTCAAAAATCCAGACTTCTAATGGAAATATTGCCTTTAAAAAGTATTTACAGGTCACACACACGCACGCACACACATCAGATGATAAAATTCCACCTATACTATGCCAGATTCAAAAGCCAGCCACCAGTTTATACAGATGTTTGCTGTTTCTTCCACTTGGAAATAAGTAATATTTCCTGTAGAATTGTAACATATATTAGACATATATTAGAATGAATCAGAGATCAAAAGTCATCTAAAGAACAGGAAAGGCTATCAGATAACAAGGCTTGATTGAATGAATTAATATACCCAAAGAAAGACTTGTCAATCCAAAAGAGATTAGTATGCCTGGAACAAGAATAACCAGAGTTTGAGTCTAGAAGAGAAGGAAAAGGATATTCTGGCTCACAGACTTGAACAATTCATTCCTAACCTAAGTTATCTAAATTAAGGAAACTGCTGCAACTGTTTCCTGCCATTAAATACTACATTTAATTTCATGCCTAACAAGCTAACCCTCTGAGTAAAATGTCAAAGTTACATCAATCTATATTCAGGATACTTTTGTCTCCCATGAGGTTGCATATCATTATAAATTGATAGGGTGACAGTTTTGTTTGTACATGTCCCTGGTGAGTTTGGTTAGTGGAAGTTCACTTCTGAGAAACAGACCCATTCACAGTATGCACAAATGTAAACAACAGAAATAGGATTTTGGCAAACTCACTAAGCCAAATTCTACTTCCTGAACTACTGGCAGACTGTAGTAAGCCATTTCCTAGACCCACCAAAATTCACCAGCCACTATTTTTTTACTTCATTAGCGTCAAAAAATTAGAAGTGTTGCAATAATCCAACAGGGAAAAAATAGTTAAAAAAAAAAAAAAAACAGGTCAAGAGATTTCTGCAATCAAATACAGTGTAAGTTAAACATCAATCCCAAGTAAAATTCCAGAATTAAACTATAGACTGTGAGTATGTTGGATAAATAACATGAGTATAATTTTAAAAATTAATGATAAAGTTACTAAAGTGGAATGGTTTTAGAAATGTGATAGATATAATGTACCTATCTTTAAAAACAGTGATACTTAAGAGTTATCCTTAGTGATTTTTAAAATTCTCCTTCAGCCCTTAAACAAAACTAGATAATTTTCTCACAGTTTCAGATCACAAGGCCGCATAAAGAAATACAATGGATGGGACTTCCCAGTAGTCAAGTGGCTAAAATTCTGTGTTCCCAGTGCAGGGAGCCTCTGGTGAATCCCTAGTCGGGAAATCAGATCCCACATACCACCATTAAGAGTCTGCATGCCACAACCAAGGGATCTGCATGCACAGTGAAGACTGGAGATCCTTCATGCTGCAACTAAGATGCACAGCAGGGGAAACAAGATGGCAGAGCAGTAGGTGGATGTGGAGTACATCTCTCCACGGATACATCAGGAACACACCTTCAGACACAGAAGTGCAAGCAGAACACCAGCTGAGAGCAGACAGAAGCACCTGATCAGTGGAAAAGAATATATAGAACCACACAAATTCAGTAGGATGAAGGGGGGAAACAGGAGTGTTAGTAGGACTGGACCTGCCCTCTGCTGGTGGGGGAACTGAAGTAGGGGTCCAATCCCCACATCAGGGCAATTGTCTGGGTCAGAGGAGAAACATTTAAGGCTGAGAGTGAAGTAGCTGATCTGTGGCAGCCTAAATGGAATAAGAATCAGACAGTCCTGTGACAGCCATACGTACCCAGGACAGGGATGCAGGTCCCCTAGAAGGTGCAGCAGCTAGGAGCTGGAGCATAGGGATTGTGGAGCAATCCCAGGGTGAGGGCTGCTGTTGACTGCAGAGAGACAGACAGAGGGGGACAAGAGAGAGGAGATTGTGGTGGGAAATACCTGTGGAGGAAAGCCAGGCAGCCATGGAAGCAAGGCGATACTGCTGAGTCATGCACAGGTGGTGGAGCTATTAACGCCGCCTCTAAAGATGCAGAGCAGGAAAATAAATAAATAATAAATACAATAAATATTTTTTTAAAAGAAATACAATGGATGACAGAACCAAAAATAAAAATTATAGGGTAGAATGAGTCTGTTATATTTATTTGAATTAAATTCAAAATCTTCCATTCCAGTTCGTAAAAGCAAATTCAGGAAATATCATGATAAACATCAAAATACACATATTTTGGGGGGGAAAACTGTGAAACTTTTTGGCAATAATATCATATGTTGTAAATAACATGGGCTTCCCTGCTGGCTTAGCAGTCAAGAGTCCACCTGCAAAGCAGGAGTCATAGGAGATGCAGGTTCAATCCCTGGGTCAGGAAGATCCCCTAGAGGAGGGCATGGCAGCCCACTCCAGTATTCTTTCCTGGAGAATCCCATGGACAGTGAGACTGGCAGGCTGCAGTCAATGGAGTCGCAGAGTTGGCTAGGACTGAATCGATTTAGCACACATGCATGCTAGCATAATTAATAGAATCTTATTAGTTCAATAAAACTTTCATTTTGTTTTCCATATCCAGAGAGAGTAGGGTAATAATTAGTCACAAATCTCTATGAAGTCAAACAACATCTAAGTCTGTATTCAGGTCTAAGAATGGTTTCTTAAAGGGCCTATAGGCTTATGGAATTCATTTGGAAGAGAGGAAACAAGGAAGGGCAATCAAAGCAAGTTATGTGAAAATCAATTAAAGGAACTAAGAATATTAGGCATTCAGATGGAAAAAATCAAATAAAAATCATCCTCTAATACCTAAAGGCAAAATGCAAATTTGTTCAGTCTAATCCCAAGGAATAGAACTTAAAGTATGTTAGAAGTTTCAGAAAAACATGATTCATCTCACTGTAAAAACAAATATTTTTCATGGTCAGAGTTGCGAAACTCTGTGCTAACACGCAGGGATGTTAATGAAGGTACTGATAACTATTTAGTGAAAAAATATTGAATGGATCATTGGATTTGGCTAATGATTTAGAAATACTTAATTGAAGAACTTGGTGTTTTAACAGTTACCTTGCCCTTATGATTCAAATTTAATCTTGAAAACACTTGTTCATTTATTTTCACAACTTTAACTTCAAAAACAAACTGAAATATAAGTATAAATATTATGTATGAACCAGTGTGTTCTCCTCTGCTACCAGTTTCTATTTGTGTATCTTTCTGACAGGTGTTTTCCCTAGCACATGTGTGCTACACATTCAGCTAATTGCTAGCCGCTGCCATGGTGTATCAGATAGCACACACTCTCTGATAGCCATCAGTTGGCTGTATAATAACAAGAGAATATATAATAAAGTGTGTCCTGAAAACATAGAGATAATTTTAGGACTCTAAGTTCTAGGTGCTGATTCTCTGACTGGGTAAAGATTGTGATCTGTTTTGAGGTATATATTCATTCTTGAAACCAAAAATCCTTCCCTCTACTCTTTCAAATTTCTTTATCTATTCAATTAAGAGAATGAAACATTTCAAGGCACTCTTTTATGGGAAAATTATCATTTGCAACTACTTATCTATCTGTCTTAGTATAGTCTGATACTGTGCAACCAAGTCAAAATACAGAACTAAATTATATATCAAGGCAGCCAGAGGAGAGGAACAGCACACATATCTTCCAATTTCGAATGTATGGTCATCAGGTCAAAAAAGATTCACTGACTGATTTTATAATAAGAAAATATTGTAAACATAGATGATACTTTAGGCTAGTAAAACATCATTTATCTGTTTAGATGCTAGGGATTCTGAATAAAATTTCATTTTTAAAATGTATTTTCTGATTTTTAAGTGTGTGGAAACCACTGACATAATCATGAAGATTCCTTAAAGCCCATGATTTTATGTGATATAGTGTTTACTGTAAGAAAACTCTAGCTGGTCTTTACCAAGTCCTATAAATAATTTTCTAAAAACCAACAGCCCTAACATAAGCAATCACATAGTAGTTCAATACTTAGTAAGAGATATATGTATTTTGCCTGGAGAATCCCATGGACAGAGAGCCTGGTGGGCTACTGTCCATGGGGTCACAAATAGTTAGACATGACTGAGCAAGTAAACAGCATATGTATTTTAATGCATCTCTATATTTATAAACGTGCCTTTCCATCAGTTCCTACTTCATATCTGCAGCATGTAGGGTTATTAAAATTCACCCTGTTCATTATAAATTATAAGTGAGTTATAATTTAAACTTTAAATTATTATTGTTCTAATCGATTACGCTCTTTTTGTTTAGTTTGATGGAACTAATGCAAAGGCAAGATTGTAGCTATCTAACTTCAGTGAAGCAAAACTACCTGAACCCTCTATATAAAGGTAGCAGATAGTATTTTGAGCAAGACAGTAAAAGAATATAGTATTTGAGAATGAAAAAGCAAAGAAGATGCACTTGACCTCGTAGAAACTGACAAACAGAAAGTGGGCTTATTTGACCAAGAGACTTTGGCTGTCAAGCAATTTCCTGTCCTAAACAGCAATCTGGCCCAGACCGCAGAGTTATCAGAATAAAATCTGAGAGCCATTTTACAGGAGAATCAAATAAGATTTGGAATGAAAATTTCATTGCAAAGGAAGAAAAATTTGCAATAATTTTCTATAATATAAGAAGACTTTTTAGCAGTTTCATTGCAGAAGCAATTCTAAATAACAGAGCTTTTCTTATAACAGCATTTCTATAATAATGGTGTTTTATAACAGAAGTGCTATTATTACAAAAATGGCATTATAATAGTGGCATTATTATTGTTGTATCTCTCTTATAACAGAAGTGCTAAATAAGCCTATCTATATTAAAGAAATTCCAAATTTCTTCCTTCTCAGAGCTTAATGTGATTTGGCCAGTCTCTTTCACATGATCATTTTACAAGTAATTTTATATGGGTTGACCCAACATCGAAATATATGTCCAGTTTACACAGACTCCCAGGAAATCTGACATTAAACTAAGAGTCAAAATATTTGAGTTATATTCTCAGCTCTAGCATTAGCTATTAAGTGACCCTTAGCAGCATGTTTCTCCTGCTCTGAGCAATTTTTATTCTCCATTCAAACAAAAAGCAAGGAGATTCTTCATAACTCCCAGTGAAATCTTTCCCATTACTAAAAAGCTCATTTGGTCCCAGATCTTAATAACATCAATTACATATTTTTACTTCTTTGTTTTAAACTCACTGATGTGCTACTTTGTAATTCTGATATTTATTTATTGGAATACATTTATATTCTCAAGTTAGAAGCTAAATAAAAGAAAGAATTCCTTTTGAAAAAAATCTTCCCTTAAATGATCAGCACAGAGCCATGAATATAATGGGTAATTTTAAATTTTTTATTACAATTCATCTGATAACAAAGTTCTAAAAAATCCAAGCTGAATTCAGAAAATAACAGGGTTTCATTCTGTAGCTAGTAGAATACTATTCAAGAACTTGACCATTTTCAGGTTGAAGTAAAGCAATAAAATATTAGAATAAGGTTGGAAGTGATAAAAATATATAATGTTCAATGATAGTTAAAGTTCAAAAATTGCCTCAAAAGAAATCTATGTCCACATCAAGAATGTTATTATAAATTTAACTTCTCATTCAATAAAGTATATATTGCTTTCCCATATATTTAGGGAGTATTCATTGAAATAATTTAACTATATATGGAAAAGCATAACTAAATTTAAGTTTATAAAATTCTACTTTTTATTAAAAGTATCTTTTAATCCCTTGATAATGAGCTTTCAGCAGAGAAGACAGGAAAAATTTTAAGTTCCAAAGGTACTGACCTTTCAAATATTAAAATAAAATTCTATATATTTCTCAGATCAGATCAGATCAGATAAGTCGCTCAGTCGTGTCCGACTCTTTGCGACCCCATGAATCGCAGCACGCCAGGCCTTCCTGTCCATCACCAACTCCCGGAGTTCACTGAGACTCACGTCCATCGAGTCAGTGATGCCATCTAGCCATCTCATCCTCTGTCATCCCCTTCTCCTCTTGCCCCCAATCCCTCCCAGCATTGGAGTCTTTTCCAATGAGTCAACTCTTCGCATGAGGTGGCCAAAGTACTGGAGTTTCAGCTTTAGCATCATTTCTTCCAAAGAAATCCCAGGGCTGATCTCTTTCAAATGGACTGGTTGGATCTCCTTGCAGTCCAAGGGACTCTCAAGAGTCTTCTCCAACACCAGAGTTCAAAAGCATCAATTCTTCGGCGCTCAGCCTTCTTCACAGTCCAACTCTCACATCCTATATATTTGTAGGCCAATACAATTAGATTACATCATCTGCTTAGGATATAGTCTGACAAACAGTAAGGTAAGGAAATTCACTACAGGCATTTTTACATTTTTAGGTTGTTAAACAAAGTAGAACCTTACAGGGTCTTCCTGAGGATAGAGTCTCTACCACCAATGTCTCCCATCTTTCTTTTATTTGTAGAAAAGCTTTAGCCTCCTAGGCCTTCCCTGAGTTCCAAACAGCAGATTTAATCAGAGAAGAGAAAAAAGACAGAAACAAAGAAAAGCAGTCAAGTAAGACAAAATAATAATAGTTTAGCCATAAAACAAGGTCAAGGACTTTTTAAGTTCCTTCTCAAGGACTACAAATAAAATCCTGAGCAATATTCATGAGTTGCTCTGTAGCTACTAAAACCCCCGCCAGGAGGAGGAAGTTGACTGCATGTTGACCACCAATATGTAGACCCCAGATGGGCTAGAACTAGAAGGCTGTTGATTGAAATTCCTGAAACCTTACCCCATTACCTCACCATCAACCAAAGAATTATGTACAAGCTGATCGTGTACCCTATGACCCTCTCCCTCACACTGTCTTTAAAAACTCTTCCCTGAAAGCCCTGGGGAATTCAGGTCTTTTGAGAATGAGTTGCCTGTTCTCCTTACTTGGTGCCCTGCAGTAAACACTATGTTTCTTCACCACAAATCCGTGTCAGTGGATTGGCTTTTCTGCTCACTGAGTGAGCAGAATCAAGTGTGGTTCAGTAACAACTGTCATGAATGCTTTCAGTGTGTATTCTGATAAAATGAAATTATTTTATTTTTGATTGCAAGTTGAAGAAAGTTTAATTAGAACACACACACACACACATATATATATATATATATATATATATATATACACACACACACATACATAGGTGTATGTGAGGGCTTCCCTGGTGGCTCATATGGTAAAGATTCAACCTGTAATGCAGGAGACCCGGATTTGATCCCTGGGTCAGGAAGATCCCCTGGAGAAGGGAATGGCTACCCATTCCAGTATTTTTCCCCAGAGAATTCCATGGACAGAGAAGCTTGGTGGGCTACAGTGCACTGGATTGCAAAGAGTTGGACTCTACTGAGAGACTAAGAACACACACACACAGGTGCATGTATATAATATATACATGTATGAATATAATATTCTACCAGCACCAAAGAAATAGAGTTTTGAGGGACAATTCCCATACCATGTTTATTCATCATACTGAATGACATTATCAGGAGCTATCATTTTTTAAACAATTCACTTCAGCTCAGTTCAGTTCAGTCGTTCAGTCATGTCTGACTCTTTGTGAACCCATGAATCACAGCACACCAGGCCTCCCTATCCATCACCAACTCCTGGAGTTTACTCAAACTCATGTCCATCGAGTTGGTAATTCCATCCAACCATCTCATCCTCTGTCGTCCCCTTCTCCTCCTGCCCCCAATCCCTCCCAGCATCACAGTCTTTTCCAATAAGTCAACTCTTTGCATGAGGTGGCCAAAGTATTGGAGTTTCAGCTTTAGCATCAGTCCTTCCAATGAACTCCCAGGGCTGATCTTTAGAATGGACTGGTTGGATCTCCTTGCAGTCCAGGGGACTCTCAAGAGTCTTCTCCATCACCACAGTGCAAAAGCATCAATTCTTCTTCACTCAGCTTTCTTCACAGTCCAACTCTCACATCCATACATGACCACTGGAAAAACCATAGCCTTGACTAGATGGACCTTTGTTGGCAAAGTAATGTCTCTGCTTTTTAATATGCTCTTTAGGTTGGTCATAACTTTTGTTCCAAGGAGTAAGTGTCTTTTAACTTCATGGCTGCAGTCACCATCTGCAGTGATTTTGGAAAAATCATAAAAATAAAGTCAAAAAAATAAAGTCAGCCACTGTTTCCACTGTTTCCCCATCTATTTCCCATGAAGTGATAGGACCAGATGCCATGATCTTCATTTTGTGAATGTTGAGCTTTAAGCCAACTTTTTCACTCTCCACTTTCACTTTCATCAAGAGGCTTTTGAGTTCCTCTTCACTTTCTGCCATAAGGGTGGTGTCACCTGCATATCTGAGGTTATTGATATTTCTCCTGGCAATCTTGATTCCAGCTTGTGCTTCTTCCAGTCCAGCGTTTCTCATGATGTACTCTGCATGTAAGTTAAATAAGCAGGGTGACAATATACAGCCTTGACATACTCCTTTTCCTATTTGGAACCAGTCTGTTGTTCCATGTCCAGTTCTAACCGTTACTTCCTGATCTGCATATAGGTTTCCTAAGAGGCAGGTCAGGTGGTCTGGTATTCCCATCTCTTTCAGAATTTTCCACAGTTTATTGTGATCCACATAGTCAAAGTCTTTTAAAAAATTAAGACCATGTAAAAAAAAAAATGGTAGTAGCATTTTTAAACTCCAGAAGTTCAAGAGAGAGAACAAAAAGAAGAGATGCTAAAGGATGAGAAGCTAATGATTCTTTTAATTGAATCATTAAGAGATAGATTCTAAGCAGGAACTTGTGGCTTCCATTATGGACAAATGTTAACATACACATAATCCACTCACTCAAGCCTGCTAGTTCAATATTAAACAGAACAATGTGAAAGTTTAAAAGTACTGGGGTCCAATCTTCAGTGAAATATTTAGTTTTACTTTGTTCCAAGAAGAACTGAGGTCTAAGGTTGACTAAATACCTTCTAATGTGCCAGATCCCATTCCAGGTGTATGACATATGATATTTTATTCCTTACTGTTCTTGGAGGTTATTACTGCTATTGTCATTATTATTAATATTATTATTATTTTCAAAGGCAGAGATTGGATGAATAGATGAAATCAAGCCACTTACCTATAGTCATACAGAGACAATGTGACAGACTATATAGGTACATTCTTCAAGGAATGGGAGGACTAGAACAGGATGGAGTCATCCAGGGCAGATTCATCCTGATCATAAAGAAGTTTCTCTAAATGCTCAAAAGCATGATTAGCAGCAGTATTCTTGAGAAGATTCACATGATTTAAAAAGAAAAGGCCTCTTAAATATAAAAAAAAAAAAAAATTCCTTTATTTCTAAGGATGAAAACATTAAGTGTAGAAAAGATAACCTACCCAGAGTTTGAGCCCAGACTTGAATGTTCTGCTTCTGTCTCCCAATTTGGATCTCTGTCAGTACAGTGCAGCAGAAAGCTGTTTTGTCAGTCTCCCTCCAATAAAAAATAATATTAAACTGAGGAAATACTTTTATAGGAGGCACTGAATGGGACCACCTTAGAAGAAAATCACTAGATTACTTGTAGCCTCAGGCACTTGTGCCTCAGGTAAACCAAAACAGGCCTTTCTTCCTAATGATCAGTCAGTTTAGTTGCTCAGTCATGTCTGATTCTTTGAGACCGCATGGACTGCAGCATGCCAGGCTTTCCTGTCCATCACCAACTCCCTGAGTTTACTCAAACTCATATCCATTGGATCAGTGATGCCATCCAACCATCTCATCCCCTGTCGTACCCTTCTCCTCCCGCCTTCAATCTTTCCCAGCAGCAGGGTCTTTTCAAATGAGTCAGTTCTTCCCACCAGGTGGCCAAAGTATTAGAGCTTCAGCTTTAGCATCAGTCCTTCCAATGAATATTCAGGACTGATTTCCTTTAGGATAGACTGGATAGATCTCCTTGCAGTCCAAGGGACTCTCAAAAGTTTTCTCCAACACCACAGTTCAAAAGCATCAATTCTTTGGCTCTCAGATTTCTTCACAGTCCAACTCTCACATCCATACATGGCTACCAGAAAAGCCATAGCTTTGACTAGATGAACCTTTGTTGGTAAAGTAATGTGTCTACTTTTTAAGATGCTGTCTAGGTTGGTCATAGCTTTTCTTCCAAGGAGCAAGCATCTTTTAATTTCATAGCTGCAGTCACGATCTGCAGTGATTTTGGAACCCCCCCCCCAAAATAGGTTCTAACTGTTTTCATTGTTTCCCCATCTATTTGCCATGAATGATGGGACCAGATGCCATGATCTTTGTTTTCTGAATGTTGAGTTTTAAGCCAACTTTTTCACTCTCCTCTTTCACTTTCATCAAGAGGCTCTTTAGTTCTTCTTCACTTTCTGCCATATCATCTGCATATGTGAGGTTATTGATATTTCTCCAGCAATCTTGATTCCAGCTTTTGCTTCATCCAGACCAGCATTTCTCATGATGTACTCTGAATATAAGTTAAATAAGCAGGGTGACAATATACAGCCTTGACATACTCCTTTCCCAATTTGGAACCAGTCTGTTGTTCCATGTCCAGTTCTAACTGTTGCTTCCTGACCTGCTCAGGAGGCAGGTCAGGTGGTCTGGCATTCCCATCTCTTTCAGAATTTTCCACAGTTTGTTATGATCCACACAGTCAAAGGCTTTGGCATAGTTAATAAAGCAGATGTTTTTCTGGAAATCTCTTGCTTTTTCAATGACCCAACAGATGTAGGCAATTTGATCTCTGGTTCCTCTGCCTTATCTAAATCCAGCTTGAACATCTGGAAGTTCACAGTTCACGTACTATTGAAGCCTGGCTTGGAGAATTTTGAGTATTACTTTGCTAGCATGTGAGATGAGTGCAATTGGGCAGTAGTTTGAGCATTCTTTGGCATTGACTTTCTTTGGGATTGGAATGAAAACTGACCTTTTCCAGTCCTGTGGCCACTGCTGAGTTTTCCAAATTTGCTGGCATATTGAGTGCAGCACTTTCACAGCATTTTTTAGGACTTGAAATAACTCAGCTAGAATTCTATCACCTCCACTAGCTTTGTTCATAGTGAAGCTTCCTAATGCCCACTTGACTTCACATTCCAGGATGTCTGGGTCTAGGTGAGTGATCACACCATCATGATTATCTAGGTAGTGAAGATCTTTTTTGTACAGTTGGCCTGTGTATTCTTGTCACCTCCTCTTAATATCTTCTGCTTCTGTTAGGTCCATACCATTTCTGTCCTTTATTGAGCCCATCTTTGCATGAAATGTTCCCTTGGTATCTCTAATTTTCTTGACGAGATCTCCAGTCTTTCCCATTCTATTGAATTCCTCTATTTCTTTGCATTGATCACCGAGGAAGGCTTTCTTATCTCTCCTTGCTATTCTTTAGAATTCTGCATCCAAATGGGTATATCTTTCCTTTTCTCCTTAGCCTTTCACTTCTCTTCTTTTCACAGCTATTTGTAAGGCCTCCTCAGACAACCATTTTGCCTTTTTTCATTTCTTTTTCTTGGGGATGGTCTTGATCACTGCCTCCTGTACAATGTCAGGAACGTCCATCCATAGTTCCTTAGGCACTCTCTCTATCAGATCTAATCCCTTGAATCTAATTGTCACTTTCACTGTATAATTGTAAGGGATTTGATTTAGGCCATAAATCAAAACCACTGAATGGTCTAGTGGTCTTCCCTACTTTCTTCATGTTGTACCATTATCTAAGACAGGAGTTTTATTGTACCTAGTAGAGGAGATTCAGTTTGTTTTGTGCCATTTCCTCCTCCTCAGTGTTTTTCAATTCATGAAGGGAAATACATACATAGAAAACCAAATATATTAAAATTTTGATATCAAAACAGTCTTTTAACTGCTTTGAGATATGACTGACATACAAAAAGCTATAGATAGTTAATGCATACAACTCAATGTGTCTGGGATAAGTATACTCTCATGAAACCATCATCAATATCAGTGCCAAAAACTTATCTATTAAAAGATTAAGTTTTATTTTTTATTACTTCATTAAATAACAATATCTAGCCATAATTCTAATAACATCAATTGAAAACAGTGATGAGGGTAAATAATTTTTGAGTTAGGCATAATTATATATGAAAATATCAATGATTTCTATTAATGCTAAAGTCACAAGTACTACTAATACTACTGTGGCTTTTTGCCAAATTTCATAAGGAAATACTAAGTCTCATTCCATATGGGTGAAAATAAAGATGTGATTTTTGTTTGAAGTTTTATACACATACCCATTGCGAACACCACATTTTAAAATCCTGATTTTAGGAAAAGTTGGTGTGTTAAGGTGATTGGAAAAGAAAAATACTGGAGATTTTATTTAAGTTTCTAGAATTTTGACTCTCACACACACAAAAGTAAATAACTAAATAAATAGAAGTAGAATTCCTATATTCCCATAAATCTCAACAGCTCATGTTAAGTCACTTCATGGCATAACATCCTTGTTCCAAAAATTGTGTTATATAGTTAACATTTAATGAGAGGTCTCATAAGACCAATACTTGAAACAACTAAAATTTCTCTTTGAGATAGAAACTTTGCACTCTCCAGCTCTAAATATTCAAAGGAAAGGAGAATAAATGGGAGGAAGAAGTATGGAAAAAATGGAATGAATAGATTCTTTTTTCAGTCATCAGACAGTACAGAGAAGGCAAGAAGGAGAAGGGTTTGAGGGTAATAAAGCCAATTAGTGGATCGAAGGTAAGAAGCCACATTTTGATACAAGAGACTGATAATTTTAAGCAGCAAGAGAGAGATTAGAAGAGAGAAGTGATAGTGCTATGCAGTTTAGACAGGAGATGTTAGAAAACTGAATAGTAAAAGGATGGGGAAAACACTGCTATAAAAACAGCTGCCTAAGTTAATCATCCCTTTATTTTTGGTTCCTAGTTACAAAGATTTTGAACTTTATATACCAATTTATCTTTACATACTGTTGTTATCATTTGTTTTGTTGATTTTAATGTAATTCCTCAATTAACTGATTGCTCTCAAATTGTTTTCTTCTCTATCATCCATAACAAACAACAATCCCAGTTTTCTTCATCACCTACTTATTCTTTTTCCCTCATAGACTCCAAGTCAAATATTACTTATAAATAATTTTATCCCTCAATTCTTAATTGTTCATTAGCACTCAGCATCCTGTATGAACAGTGTCAGTTCTCCATGCAAAAGGTCATAATACATGTAGAAATTCTCCCAAACTATGTAGAGCTACATATTCTTGACCTCTGGAATCTGTAGGCACCATACTGAAAGGCTATAGTGGTCTACCAATCAGCACCTCAAAACCTCATACAATTGAGCCCAGGATAAGGAGGGATGCCCTCTGACCACCAGGACCTGAGAGACAAACTGTGGACTGTGGGAAAATCAACATTCTGGACTTCAGGTTCCTCACTGGACTTCAGAATGGGAATAGAATGCAAATAACTCGTTAGAATAAAGAGATCATAATTTATTACAAAGGCTGCTGCTGCTGCTGCTGTTAAGTCACTTCAGTCGTATCCGACTCTGTGTGACCCCATGATGGCAGCCCACGAGGCTCCGCCATCCCTGGGATTCTCCAGGCAAGAATACTGGAGTGGGTTGCCATTTCCTTCTCCAATGCGTGAAAGTGAAAAGTGAAAGTGAAGTCCCTCAGTCGTGTCTGACTCTTAGCGACCCCATGGACTGCAGCCTACCAGGATCCTCCATCCATGAGATTTTCCAGGCAAGAGTACTGGAGTGGGGTGCCATTGCCTTCTCCAAATGTCTATGCATTTCATATTTCAAATATTCTATTTTGGCTTCAATGAGTTTCTGAGGTCTGTGGGTTTAATATTTTTATAAAAACTTTGATGATCATGCCTTCAAATATTTTTGAGCCCTATTATCTCTCTACTTGTTGCTGCTAAATCACTTCATTTGTGTTCAACTCTGTGCAACCCCATAGACGGCAGCCCACTAGGCTCCTGTGTCCCTGGGATTCTCCAGGCAAGAATACTGGAGTGGGTTGCCATTTCCTGCTCCAATCTCTCTACTTTGGAGGGTCCATTTATATGTATATTAGACTACATGGTGTTGTCCCATATGTATTAATATTCTGCTACTTTTTTCAGTCTTTTTCCTTCCTGTGTTTCACTTTCAGTTCAGTTCAGTTCAGTTGTCGTTCAGTCGTGTCCGACTCTTTGCAAGCCCATGGACTACAGCATATCAGGCCTCCCTGTCCATCACCAACCCCCAGAGTTTATTCAAACTTATGTCCATTGGGTCAGTGATGCCATCCAACCATCTCATCCTCTGTCATCCCCTTTTCCTCCTGCCTTCAATCTTTCCTAGCATCAGAATCTTTTCAAATGAGTCAGTTCTTCACATCAGGTGGCCAAAGAATTGGACTTTCAGCTTCAACATCAGTCCTTCCAATGAATATTCAGGACTGACTTCCTTTAGAATGGACTGGTTGGATCTCCTTGCAGTCCAAGGGACTCTCAAGAATCTTCTCCAACACCACAGTTCAAGAGCATCAATTCTTTGGCACTCAGCTTTCTTTGTAGTCCAACTCTTACATCCATACATGACTACAAGAAAAACCATAGCTTTGACTAGACGGACTTTTGTTGGCAAAGTAATGTCTCTGCTTTTGAATGTGCTATCTACGTTGGTCATAACTTTCCTTCCAAGGACTAAGCGTCTTTTTTTAAATTAATTTATTTATTTTAATTAGAGGCTAATTACTTTACAGTATTGTAGTGGTCTTTGCCATATATTGACATGAATCAGCAATGGATGTTCATGTGTCCCCCATCCTGAACTCCCCTCCCACCTCCTTACCCATCCCATCCCAGGGTCGTCCCAGTGCACCGGCCCACAGTGCCCTGTTTCATGCATCAAGCCTGGACTGACAAGCAAGCATCTTTTAATTTCATGGCTGCAATCACCATCTGCAGTGATTTTAGAGCCCAAGAAAATAAAGTCTCTCACTGTTTCCACTGTTTCCCCATTTGCCATGAAGTGATGGGACTGGATGCCATGATCTTAGTTTTCTGAATATTGAGTTTTAAGCCACTTTTCACTCTCCTCTTTCATCTTCACCAATAGGCTCTTTAGTTCTTCACTTTCTGCCATAAGGGTGGTATCATCTGCATATCTGAAGTCATTGATGTTTCTCCCGGCAATCTTGATTTTAGCTTGTGCTTCATCCAGCCCAGTGTTTCTCATGATGTACTCTGCATATAAGTTAAATAAGCAGGGTGACAATGTACAGTCTTGACGTACTCCTTTTCCTATTTGGAGCCAGTCTGTTGTTCCATGTTAAAGTGTTTCACTTTAGATGGTTTCTATTGCTATTTTCAAGCAATAGATCTTTCTTCTCTAGTGTCCATTCTACTGTTAATTCCTGCTAGAGTATTTTTTTTCAGATGTTAAAATTTTCATCTAGAAGTTTGGGTCTTTTTTATATAATCATTTTATCTATTTGTCATGTTCATGCTTTCCTTTACCTTTTTAAACATACAAATTTTATTCATAATAGATATTTTAAAAACCTTGTCTACTATTTTTTACCATATCTATCATTTCTTAGTCCGCTTTTGTTGATTAATTTTCTTCCAGTTATTGGTCATCATTTCCTGTTCCTTTGCATGCTTAATAAGTTTTCTCTGGAAACAAGACATCTTTCATTTTACTTTTCTGGGCTCCAGATTTTATTCTAGTCCTTTAAATGTAGGTGAGCTTTGTTCCAGGACACAAAGTATTTCAAATCAGATTTTTGATTCTTTGAGTCTTGCTTTTCAGTTTTGTATAGTATGGGTTCTGCAAAGCCATTAGCTTAGGGCCAATTTGGACCCACTATTAAGGCAATACTATTGTGAAGACAATGGCACCCCACTCCAGTACTCTTGCCTGGAAAATCCCATGGATGGAGAAGTCTGGTGGGCTGCAGTCCATGGGGTCACTAGGAGTCGGACACGACTGAGCAACTTCACTTTCACTTTTCACTTTCATGCATTGGAGAAGGAAATGGCAACCCGCTCCAGTGTTCTTGCCTGGAGAATCCAAGGGATGGCGGAGCCTGGTGGGCTGCCGTCTCTGGGGTCGCACAGAGTTGGACACGACAGAGCGACTTAGCAGTAGCAGTATTGTGAAGACTCTACTCAACATACCTCACATATTAGGATTCTTTCCATTCACGCTGGAAGGGATGCAAACTATTCCCAGACCTATGTGAGCTGAGTCTCAAAATTGTTCTGCCTGCTCCTTCCTAGTGGTTCTTTCTCTGTCTTCAGGTTGCTACCTCTCACCTACCTACATAGAACAGTACTCAATACATTTTCCTTGTGCTGTATTTTGCCCCACTATTTATAGCTATCTTGGGCTCCCTGACTTTTGCTGAGCTGTCTCCTCAGCTCAGCAAGACCAGTAGGATTTGGATTGTTCTTACCTGCTCTGCAGCCTGGAAATAGTCTCCAATCAATAAGCTGAGAAAATCACAGCGTTCTCTTTGATGTTTCCCCCTCTTTCAAGAATCATTATCCTGTGCTGACTGTTGCCAAAATTTGTGAAAACGTTGTTTCATACATTTTGTTCAATGTTTCAGTTAAGATGAAAGGATAAATCTAGACCCTGTAACTGCATTTTTGGAAACTGAGTTCCATGTCAAGCATTCTATTTGTTGAATAAAATAGTTCTCTGAATTTCAAACCAAACCAAAACAAAACAACCCAACATATATCTTAAATCCCAATATTTAAAAAATAAGGTAATAGAAACAGAAATTCAAGGAAATAAAATATAATGCTGGTGTTAGAAGACAGAATTTCTATTCTTGGTCTTTTACTAGAATAAGGTATTGGGGGGCACTAATCTGGTTTAAAACCACGGTTGATACATTTTAAAGTGAGATTTTACTGTATGATTAAGCATATCAACTGGAAAGTAACACTTCAAGGTGTTCATTTTTCTTAAAAGACAAGATATTTAAAGACAACATTGCTAAATATTTTCTTAGTGCTGGGTGTTTATAAGAGTTGATAAAGAAAGTTGGTCCATTCCCTCTGTATAAGTGTAATAAATGTCAGGCAAACACAAACAGATGTGTTTGTATATTGGTAAAACTCTGTACAGCAAAATGGAGTATTACGAGTAGGCTTTGTATCTGCTATAGCCACATCTCAATATTCAAGCATGCACCAAAATTCACTATAGCACAGAGATTACAATCCTGGAACAGGACTAATGGTTTTAAAGCCCAGTGCTATCTCTTAGAACTGTGTAATGATAGGCAAGTTACTTCTCTGAGCCTCAGTTTCATTATTTATAAAATGGGAACAATAGCATAATTTGGGTGAGGACTAAATAAAATCTTGTATGGTATCTGAACTTTACACAGTATCAGCCAAATGTTATTGTCAGCTTTTACTATAGCTCATAAAGTCTCACCAAAGCCATTTGTTTTCTCTTATACTCCTGATTTTATAAGATGAAGTCATAAATTCAAATTATGAAAACAGACAACATAAATTTTTTTGAAGATGAAATTATATTATTTCTAAAAATTATTTTGAATAAAAAATTAATACTTCATAATGAATCAGCTTCTACAGTGTTCAAAGTATACTTACTTTTTCATTATAATACATGTGACAATTACAAAAATTATTCCCATAAAAATCTTTCTCAACTTCTATAGTAGTTACAGAAATACCACTTATAGGTACATTTTAGGGAAAAAATTATATTTTAAAGGTTTTTTTTGACAGTTTAGTCAATGTATTTATGTTATCTTCTGTTATGATACCGGGTCTACAAATGATTTTATCATTATTTTATGATAAAACAACATGCTTATTATCTAGTATATATCTTAATTATCTGTAAAATATTCCCATCATATGTATGTTTAAAAACAAAAAAAATTCTTGTCACTTATTTTCAACTGAGACACATTAAATATCAGCTTTGTTGAACACAGAAAGAAATGTAAAAATATGATCTGGGAACACTGAAAAGGATAATAAAAAAATTTAGCAGAAATGAGATTTTATTTAAGCTTTTGAAATCTGATCTAAATAGAGGTCACTATATGTAGCCATGACTTACATAAGAATAATTATTACATAGGATCTCAATGTAAATAATTTTGTTCCTCACATAAAATATTAGTTATCTCTAGATTTCAATGCTTAGGATGAAAGTCCATAGGCTCACAAGTAAAGGAAACACATGCTGTATGTATTTACACCTATAACTTGCATTACAAGAGAATTAAAAAGAAATGAGGCTGTAAATGAAAGACTTTTATGGATAGATCTCTCCTAAGTGATATATGTGATACAAATGATTAGCATTAACTGATCTTCTTGAAGAATGTACGGGTATAATTCATTATAATGGCTTCGAAGTGCAATTAGTGAACTATAGTATAAATGACACTGCTGTTCATAGGCCTACCCATAAGAGTAATTATATTTTGAAAACTACTTAGTGAAAAATTGATTGAATGAGTCCTATGGGCATAGATAATTGAGATAAAAATATGTAAACAAAATGTCTATTAATAGGCTTTATGGCACATTTATATATTTACATGGTTTGCTAATGCAAGATTTTATAAATGGAATTTTTTAACTTTTGTTTTTAAGCAGATATTTATAACAGAAAAATTACAATTATATATTTCATTTAATAAAGCTAAACTATTTTTCTAAATATGGTAGAACTATATTTTTAACTGGATGAAAATAGAATGTCCTATTTTAATGACAAAGTAAGGAAGAAACAAAAGATCAAATTTCAAGTCTGCTTAAGAAATGGAATAATCCTATTTATTTTTATACTCCTAAGTAAAAGGAAAATCAGAGTAGATGACATTATATCATAATCGAGTCCACAAAATATAAATCAAAATTGCTCTATATTTATAGCATATAAAATAATAACTCAGATTTTTTCATTATTTATTTATGTACTATACTATCATATTGGTAAAAATAATGCTACAAATTAATTCTTAATCTAAAGGTTTATTGTTCTAATATAAAAAAGACATATGTACTCTATTTTCCATATTTACAAAGTACAATTTTACATATGTGTGTGTAACACCCACAAAGGAGAACTAAACTGTGATACTATAGGTTTGATTTCTAGCTCATAGTGATTAATGTTTTAAGTTTCAGCTTTGTATCTATATGACAACTGAGGATCTGAGATGACTTTTTAGTAAAATGAACATATTGCACCATATGATATCTAATTCTAACGGTCCATGAGACAGGACTTTGTGGGTGAAACTCAGAAATTAGCCAGAGTTATGCTCCTATTCATATTCCATATATCTTATTAGTCAACCCTGAGCTAATTTGATGAGCTGCAGTTTCCCCAGTTGTGAATTGGAATGTGGTCATTTCTACACCATGCAATTATTGTGAAGTTTATGTGAAACAAGTATGAAAGTAACAGATACCATTCTTGGCCCACAGAAACTATTCAGTTTCAACTATTGTAGTTGTCTGGAAACTCTAGCTTAGACTAAGTTAGGCTGAAGTAACCAAAAAATAAAACCTCAAATTTCAATAACTTCAAACAACAAAATTTTATTTTTGCTCACATTATTTATCATTTGTGGGTTGGCTACAGCTCTGCTCAATAACCTCTTCTTTGAAAGGCCCGCTTTGAAAGAATAACTGCTAACTGAAACACACAGAGGGAAAAGGGTAATGCAGAAATGCACAATGGCTATTAAAGCTTTAGTTAGGAAGCAGGTGATTCACATCATTTTCAACACATTACATTTACCAAAGCAAATCCAAAACTAAGTTGTTGCTGTGCCGTGCCGTGCTGTGCTTAGTCGTGTTTGACTCTTTGCAACCAGATGACTGTAGCCCACCAGGGTCCTCTGTCCATGGGGATTCCCCAGGCAAGAATACTGGAGTGGGTTTCCATGCCCTCTTCCAGAGGACCTTTCCAACCCAGGGACTGAACCCACGTCTCCCACATTGCAGGCAGATTCTTTACTGTCTGAGGTGTTTACCAGGGAAGCCCCAAACTAAGCCTTAACATCAATGCAGTAGAAAAGTAAATTCTCTAGCAGGAAGGGGCCAGTAGGAAAGGGAATGGATAATTTTGAGAATATACAATCTACCACAATGTCCTTCAGTCCTCTTTGAATCCAGTTACCCCTCTGGCCATCTACTCTGTAGAAATATGTGTGATGCATCTCTGTTTCTATTCACATATACTTACATACCAATATGCAGTAAATGTACACTTTATGGGTATGGAGTTTTACCTTTCTTGTAACCCTAACTCAAAACTAAATGGGTTCATGTGCCTAAAGACCAAAAACACGCAGAACTTAAAGACTGATTATCATGACACCTTGCAAGGGTGGCTAATATTTATTTGGAAATGAGAAGAACAAAGAATTTTTACAGCAAAATCTTAATTAATAAAATCTAGTTGTTACTGTCAATTAAGTATTTGTATACATATTTATTTGCATAGTACAACTTGTTTATATTTTATTACGTTATCCTACACAGCTTTGATTTTCAGGAAAATTAATAAATGAAGCCAATATGCAGAGATGCTTCTTGCATCTCTGAATGTTTCATCTTAGTGCTTTCTGCAAGCCAATCAAAGGCATTTCATCTTGCATGTCCTACTGTTGAAATCAACGTGCTTAAATTCTAAACATTCGGTAAATAATCTGCCTGCAGTGCAGGAGATCTGGGTTTGATCCCTGGATTGGGAAGATCCCCTGGAGAAGGAAATGGCAACCCACACCAGTATCCTTGCCTAGAAAAATCTCATGGACAGAGGAGCCTAGTGGGCTTCAGTCCATAGCGTCACAAAGAGTCAGGCACAACTGAGTGACTAACACACACAGCTTTGATTTTCAGGAAAATTAGTAAATGAAACCAACATCCAGAGATGCTTCTTGCAGCTCTGAATGTCTCATCTTAGTGCTTTCTGCAAGCCAATCAAAGGCATTTCATCTTGCATGTACTACTGCTAAATTCAAAGTGCTTAAATTCTAAGATACTGGTACAAGTTATGGTTTTGAGTATTTTATGACCACATTCCTAGATTTTGGGATTGTATGTGGCAGGAGGTAGATACTCAACAATATTGATGGGTAAATGAAGAAGTAACTGACTAGATATTTTATTGGCTGACTGGTAGCTCAGAAGGTAAAGAATCTGCCTACAATGAAGGGGCCCAGGTTTGATCTCTAGTTGGGAAGATGCCCTGGAGATTTGTCTGGAGAATTCCATGGACAGAGGAGCCTGGCAGGCTACAGTCCATGGGGTCACAAAGAGTAGGACACAACTCAGCAACTAATTGTTATTATTATGATTAACAAATTTGACCTTATTTCTTAAAAGAAAGGACCTTTAATTAGTTACATTAGAATCCAAAGAAAAGGCCATTTAAAGACTTTTAAAATGCTTATTTCAGGGATAAGTGAAAACCAAATCCCCTGGCATTTCAAACGTAGAATGTACAAAAGCTATGCTGCATTATTTGTGAACGAAATAAAGAAAAGTCAGAAGTTCTTGTAAAAGTTGATCTGAAGCAGTGTCTGGTACAGAAGGGAAAGAACAGATGAGTCTTTCAAACAGAATGTTAAGTTTTTGATGAATATTGTAAACAGGCATTAACCATCTTTGTCTTTTTTTTCCATCATGGTTTTGATTTTCACACAGCAAAGTTTCCTTAACAATACTATGCTTTTCACATTTAAATACAACCAATTCTAGAATAATTACATGGTGCCAGTATGTTAAACATCAATGGATCAAATCTCTTCATTATAAAGCAAAAATTCTTCATGATCAAAAAATTTAAAAGCAGAGACGTTACTTTGCCAACAAAGGTTCGTCTAGTCAAGGCTATGGTTTTTCCTGTGGTCAGGTATGGATGTGAGAGTTGGACTGTGAAGAAGGCTGAGCTCCGAACAATTGATGCTTTTGAACAGTGGTGTTGGAGAAGACTCTTGAGAGTCTCTTGGACTGCAAGGAGATCCAACCAGTCCATTCTAAAGGAGATCAGTCCTGGGATTTCTTTGGAAGGAATGATGCTAAAGCTGAAACTCCAGTACTTTGGCCACCTCATGTTAAGAGTTGACTCATTGGAAAAGACTCTGATGCTGCGAGGGATTGGGGGCAAGAGGAGAAGGGGATGACAGAGGATGAGATGGCTGGATGGCATCACTGACTCGATGCACGTGAGTCTCAGTGAACTCTCGGAGTTGGTGATGGACAGGGAGGCCTGGCGTGCTGCGATTCATGGGGTCGCAAAGAGTCAGACACAACTGAGCGACTGATCTGATCTGACCTGATTCAGTGGTTACCGTTTTCACACCTATCTTGATTCCCTACATGTTGGCATTCTGCAAAACTTAAGGATACAAGGTAGTCCAAGATACTATTAGTAAACAACAGTTATTTACTGAGCATCTGTTATTTTGTACTATGCTAAACATTTTTTGTTGGCTAACTCAGAAAATCCTTAGAATAATTAAAAAAAAAAAGTGGTATTTTTACCAATTTATGGCCAATGAAATTGAGTCTCAGAGAGACTCTGTATATCTAAACAAATAGTTTAGTGACAGAATGAGGATTCAAATTCATCTTTTTAGGTATAGATACTTCCCTAGTGGCTCAGTTGGTAAAGATATGCCTGCAATGCCAGAGACCCAGGTTTGATCCCTGGGTTGGGAAGATCCCCTGTAGAAGGAAATGGCAACCAGCTCTAGTATTTTCTTGCCTGGAAAATTCCATGGACAGAGAAGCCTGGTGGGCTACAGTCCATGGTACTTTCTACAGATGTGTATGTGCCTGGTACACCTTGGAAATTTTCAATCCAATAAATCCTTGGTGCTAAACTAAAAGCCACTTTCCTTTGAAACAGACTCTGTCTTAAGATTAAAGTTTTAAAAAATTTGTATTGGTTATCTATTGCTATGTGGAAAATTACCACAAAATTAGTGACTTTTTAAAAAAAGCACGTTTATTATCTCTCAATTTCAGTGGGTATAAAGTCTGAGAATGGCTTAACTGAATCCTCTGTTTGGTCTCATAAGTCTGTGTTCTCCTCTGGCAACTGGTCTGGGGAAGAATCTGTTTCCCTGATCACATGTTTCGGGACAACATTCAGTTTCCTTCAGTTGTAGGACTGAGAGTTTCATTTTCTTGTTGGCTCTAGGTTGGGGGCGGCCATTAGCTCTATGAAGACACATGTAATTCCTTGCCAAGTGAGATTTTGCAACATAGGTGCTTGTTTCCCAACAACTAGCCAATAATAGCAAGATTTCCCAAGCACACAGGAGGCATGTTACATATTCTACTGCCTTTCTCAGAGTCCAGTTATCTCTACTGACACATTGTAAGGTCCCAGTAAGAGACTGTAGTGGATACCACCACTCAAGTATCTTCAAGTAGTGGCCCCAGAGTGCTTGGGAGAGAATTATCATGGGTAAAAAAGAGAAAAATTTAAGAAGAAATTCTCATGTAGTTTATAGGAATATCTCAAGCTTCAATGGGATGGTTAAAAAAAAAAAAAAAAAACTAGGGTTTTTTTGTTTGGAACATTAAACATTGATTCCCTTTCCTATACAGAAGGCAAGTGTGTATCTAAAAGGCTAATAATTATTTGGAACCTACTGTGAGCCAAATTCTGCTCAGCATTTCAGATGTCATCTCATTCAAATGTTTATTTCTATAATTCTCAAACATTGTGAAATAAACATTATTAACCACAAATGAGAGTTGAAAATATGATCAGAGAAGAATTCCTTGATAGCAAGTGGATATAAGCTACAGAAACAGAAATTGTAAGCTACAGAAGCAGAAATTGTATTTTATAGTTATATATGTTCCTAGAAACCTACAAGGTATTCCTATCTAAGAAGATATTCACAATTTCAACTAAGAATTGATTTCTTAAAAAGGAAATTTTCACTTTTTTAATGGTTTAAATGAGTTAGAGATGATACATAAAAAATAATAATGATAATTAACATGCATTTATCAATAACATTTACTAAGCATCAGGCACGGATAGAAATAAATCAGTTCATTTATTCTGCACAATCTACTGAAATATAAACTGCTATTATGTCCATTTTATAGATAAAGAAATCAAAGACTGAAGAGATTAAGTAATTTGTCAAAGTCACACACAGGCCCAGCCAAGATTTGAATCCATGCAATCTTAGTCCTTGATTCCAAGGGCCCCTGAGAGTCAATTCACTTTCCTCTTCAAATAGCATTTGTCAGATATGTGTGTGTGTGTGAAATATATATATATATATATATATATATATATATATATATATATATAATTCAAAACACAAATAATTTACAGTGAAAACAAGTCCAAGAGGATCTGAATGAATGCTTTAAGAAGAAAAATCTACATTTCATGTATCCAGGTCATTCCAATTTTCTCATTTTCCAATGTATGTTTAAAATTTTAATTGTGATGTTTCTTTGAAAAGGTGCCCTTCAACATTTTCAAACCCTTCTTTCTTTACATATGGAGTAAGGCAACTCTGTGGCTTCTAAGCACCTCTTTAATATGAGTTTTTGAAATGGTAAGTTGCTATGAGATGAAAAGTAGATCTCATATTTCTTGAGGCTAAATTCAGTCCTCAGCTACAAATGTGGTCACAAGGTCTCCTTGCTGAGGTGTTTTATGTTCCTTTAATTAAGTTTCAGCTATTATTATTACTGCTGCCTCTAAAGGTGCATAAAGTATCTTAGGGAAACCTGTTTTTGAGAGCATTATATATTTGTTTTTCCCTAATCAATCTTGAGATTAATTTCATGTTCAATCCTGCTGTCTGCAAGGTGCTCTAACATTCTTCTTAAATTGATCTGAAACCATGTTTAAAGATCAAACCTTGGCCACATAAGGCTGGTAACATTATACCTGGCTTGAAAAAATGTCTCTGGTGCTCTAAACAAAAATTACCCTGGAAAGGTACAGGCTACATCCTCAGGCATGCTTTTGTGGTTAAGTCACTTCCATTGCTCTGTTTGTTATCCCAGAGTGGCCATGGACAGGCTGCTGCTCCCCTGTGCCTCTGTAGCAGTTGGCAGCCAAAGCTCTCTATGGGGAACTTGAGAATGGAAAGGCAGCCAATCATGCATGGTATAATTTACATCTGATTGATGAAGGTCTAAGAATCACAGAAACAATTAATTTGTATCAGGACTCCTGTGGGCCTAAAAAGTAAGAAATTATGCCACTGGTACCCAATTTTAATTTTTGCCTTGATCAATCACCTGCCTTTCTACAGCTACTTTGTTTTCAGAATTACCTTTTGCAGCCACAGATGTTAAAAGGATGCAGCAGAAAGAATTTCTGGAAAACGAGAACACCAAGGAAAACACTCATTGATAAAACTCACTTGTCACTGCACCACATTATCCCCTTTTCAATTTGATAATAGTAAGGCATTTTCCACACAACTGCAAGGGAGGATTTAAAAACTCTTTTTTAAAAATAAACCACTTTGTTTTTATTCAAGTAAGAAAGATTACAATGGCCAGGAGAAAGGAAAAAGAATAGTGGCTACTTCCTGGGAGGAGAACAGCAGCAGGAGCAATTTAAAATAAAAATAACTAAAGATGCCTTAACTTTATAGTTAAAAGTGAAATGAAAATTGCAAAAGCAATTTGTGGCAGGAAGCCTTTAAAATGTTCTAACGATTGTTCTTATTTTACATAAGCCACAGCCAATCTTTAAAATAGTTAGTACATTAAGTACATGTATATCTGATTGAACACTCTATCGTAGGCAGAAGCCCCTCAATTATGACATTGTAGAAGGATGGGTCTGACAGTCTCATCTAATTACAGGAGCAAATTACAAGTTCATAAACTTCATAAAGCATTCTAGTATCTTTCCTTAATAAGAAATCTCACTGCTTAAACCAGTAATATGTCTAACGCAGTCGTATTTTTTCTACTATTCTTGGCATGTAATTGCCCTTTACTTGTAACAATGAACAAAACAATAGAAAACAGCATCCATCATTTTTTATTGATCAAATGTTTAAATTAGTATTAATCTTGTTCACATACTTCTAAAAGATGATTTACCATGAATGCAATATTTATATTTGCTTTGCAATTATCCAATATTGCTCCCTAATCTTATACATGTGGAAAATGAAATAGTGAGGAAATGGCTATAGTGTCAAAGAATGCAGGAAGCTGAAGCAGGAATTAGAACCTACACAGCCTTAGAGGTATTTCTTTGTTTTGGTCCCTAAGTCAAACAGAGAGATTAATAACAGTATCCAATATGCAGTATTGGCTTTTCTATAACTCTGGTGGCTTGTACACTAAACTGTCTTTACCAATAGAAACTACCTGTGGATGATTAATTCGGTGATATGTAATACTATTCCTGTTTCTGCCTAAGCAAAACTTTTTCAGTGTAAAATGAGTGCAGCATATTATGCCACCTGTATGAAGACAGCACTGAAATCCTCAGCACTTGGAAAAGATGGTTCATACCAGAAAAAAAATGCACAAATCTCCATCAGCCATGTATGATACCCACCCATCCTCTCAGAAGAGACTTACTGAGCACAGATTTGCTAACTGACCTTAAGTGTTGCTATATTTTATCAGTTTCGTAGTACTATTGGTTTACATTCATCTCATGTAACCCTTCCCTTGGATATGCTTATGACATTTTGACTATTTATGTTTTCCTATGCTACACCATTTTCATAGTATATACACAAATGTCATAATTTTTAAGTAACAGACAGTAAATGATTTTGTTAACTCGTTTCCTTAGCCTGAGAATCTGAAGTTGGAGAAAACTTTATTATGTTAATATACATCATCATTTATTTGATAAATTTTAAAATGTGAATTTCCAGTCTCTCTTTTCTCTAAGAACTACTAAGATGGATAAACAGTTTTACATATGCGAGTGAGGGAAAGAAAGAAAGGACTGTGAGCACAAAGAGCCTTTCTTGTTTCTTTGGCTCCAGGAGGCAGTTACCAATATCATACTAGTCTCTGATTCAGCTAGAGCTCAGGAATGGGCGAGGCCTCCCTGTCATGTAGTTCCCTGATCCAAGTGCCATGGGTGCTCACCCATGCATTTTTGATCACTCTGCTCGGAAACCCAACCAGCACAAAGGTATAGGCTTTTATCAATCTGTACGTTTCAAGGGTAGCAACTTAGACCCTCATATGTGATAGCTGGTTTATCCATGGGGAAGAAATCAAATTTGCTGGAGTGAAGAAGGGGTCCCCAGGTCTGAACAGCCATGCAACTAAAACAACATGCAATCCCTGAAGGAGGAAAAAGTTGCAAATGATGCAACATATATTTTTCCTGATTTTCACCCAAATTATTAATATTAATAGAAAGTGAAAGTGAAAGTTGCTCAGTCATGTCCGACTCCCTGTGACCCCATGGACTATACAGTCTGTGGAATTCTCCAGGCCAGAATACTGGAGTGGGTAGCCTTTCCCTTCTCCAGGGGATCTTCCCAAGCCAGGGATCAAACCCAGGTCTCCCTCATTGCAGGCATATTCTTTACCAGCTGAACCACAAGGGAAGCCCAGGCCATCTGCAAACTTCATTTTAACTAACCTGTACTCATGACAAGAAGAATGATAGGAAAAGACAAATACACCTACATAGTGACCCAAGACCAGCTCTAAAGTGACAGTAAGTGCCAGGATGACTGGGTTAACATGAGGCCTTTAGAATTCTATACTATAGAAGTGGTAAATACGATTACTCACATTCTCACATGTAAAACAAATGTGCAACAGATTTGCAAAACAAATTCTCACATATAAAACAAGTATGCAATTCTCAATAATATTTGAACAAAGATGTTGAATACTAATAAATAAATTTGATATCACATTCAGCACTTAAAGCTGCACAAGACACTTCCATGTTTCAAATTTGTTGGATATGCAGTAGGAAGCCTTACTGAGATAATTGGCAGATTATTTTTATTTATTTTTTCTTTTACAATCAATTACATCAGGAAACGAATCTAAGTAGCCAACAGTTCCAGACTTGGCACCAACTGCAGCTAAGAAATCCGTGATTTCCTTGATCCTACGATCTTACAAGTTCTACCTGGAGCTTAGGAAAGTTCCTTGTCATAACAGAGTACTGGATACAGAGTAACACTAGAGGCTGATGACCCATAATGTTGATCTTTAGCTGCCAAGATGCATTTATTCATACTTTCATTAATTGAACAAATATTCATTGATATTATATAATATATATTGAAGATGCTATTAATAGTTCTTACTATGTGCTAGGTACTAAGATAAGCATAAGGAATAAATAATAGAAAAACCACTAATTTCAAGAAATTAGTAATCTAATAAATCAGCTATTAATTTTTTCTGCCCCAAAAAGCCTAAGAGCTATGACATAGTCTACTCAGTATAAGTAGCTTCTGGTGGAAATCACTATCAAGATTGGGAGCTGGGTGTGTGGAGGATACAGAATAGGGTGTCTGATATATCTTTTTTATTTTAAAACAAATTTCTCTTATTTGGGGGGAGAATAACTATAGTAGAAATAACTAAATAAAGTTTTTTTTTCCTTTCATTGCTAGAGGTAGCATTAGCTAAGAAAAAAGAGTGAGAGAAAAAGAATAAGCAAGTCATTATGATTTCATTGCTTTGTTGGCCCAAGTAGAAAGTATGAAAAATAACAATATAAACAGATATCACTTATTTAATGTTTCCCACATAACAGCTGAGTATTTTACACACACTTGCCATTGAAATCTCACAAGAACTCTGCAGAGTAGGTACTGCTATTACTGGGTGACCATATATTTTCCTTTGCTTGGATAGTATCAGTTATACCTATCTTAATTATTAATAGTTCCTCCTTTCAGTGTGCCAATTGGATAATAAAGTATTCTTTTTATGCACAAAACAGCAGCTTCATGTAGTTCAACTTAACAGATGAGTTGATATTAATGTCATGGCAGTCTTGGAAGTGCTTTCTAAAGCTCTACTTAAATAACTTTGGTGTCCTATTTGGATTTCTGAAGACAATTATTTGGGAAAGAGTCAGTGATATATCCTCTAATAAATCCATTTTCTATGGAGTGTGCTCATTGGGAGACATGGTAACAGGTGAGCATAGAACGAACACTAGCAGCAGAGACTTAGAAGGTTTACACCTCCCTACAGATAGATAAGAAAACTGGAAATAATGGTTCTTAGTCAGAAAACCTTATGAGATATATTTTTACAAGATATATAATGACAAAAATTTCTATATCCAGTTTAGAAATCATTAAAAAGAATTTGAATCACTTCCCAGCCTTTTGGCTAAGGATCAAATATAAAGAATTGATAAAATGAGGGAATTTCCTGGTGATCCAGTGTTTAGGACTCTACGCTGTCACTGTGGAGGGCCAAATTCAATCCCTGGTTGGGAAACTAAAATCCCATAAGCCATGTGGTATGGCCAAAAGAAAGAAGAATGTGATAAGATGAAAGAATTTGATTAAAGTTTACCATAATGAGATTTGAAGATGAATCCCCACTCTGGACTCCTTTCCTATTAAGGAACTGAGTGGAGCAATACCTTTTAAAAAGTATTTGTTGTTGTTCAGTCACTCAGTTGTGTCCAACTCTTTGGGATCCCATGGACTGCAGCACTCCAGGCTTCCCTGTCCTTCACCATCTTCCGGAGTTTACTCAAACTCATGTCCATTGAGTCAGTGATGCCATCTAACCATCTCATCTTCCGCCATCCCCTTCTCCTCCTGCCTTCACTCTTTCCCAGCATCAAAATCTTTTCCATTGAGTTGGCTCTTGTTATCACGTGGCCAAAGTACTGGAGCTTCAGCTTCAGCATCAGTCCTTCAATGAATATTCAAGGTTGATTTCCTTTAGGATTAACTGGTTTGATTTCCTTGCACTCCAAGGGACTCTCAAGAGTCTTCTTCAACACCGCAGTTCGAATGCATCAATTCTTCAGCAATCAGCCTTCTTTAAGGTCCAGCTCTCACATCTGTACATGACTGATGGAGAAACCATATCTTTGTCTATAGGGACTTTTAATGATCGAAAAATTTTCAAATTTGACAAAAGTAACAAAATTTCATCCTCATATTGAATGCAATATGATAATAGAGAAAAGGCAAATGTGAGTGCCAAACAGAAGGCAATATAGAAGCAGTTAAAAATGAATGATTTAGCATTCAGTGAAGAAAACTGAATTCTTCCTGCAAATTTTGCAACATCTATATGCACACTAATTATGAATTTTTTCATAATAATTTTAAATATCTACATCATACTCTTTGGACTATAACACTCAAATGCATTCCAGCCTTGCTCACTTTACCTGGTTTTACACATGCTCAGGTACCGGCCAACAAAATTCCACTGGGAGGAGTAATCTCAGAAATAAGCTTCCTACTATCAACCCAACAGTGATCTTCTCATCAGATAATAGGTGTTAGAATTCCTTTATCACCAGTTCCTCATTAGAACCAACAAGTATTGATTTATCATCTTGATAAAGAGAAAATTCCATTTACAGGAAGTTTTACTCTTTAAGGGGCTTCCCTTGTGGCTCAGCTGGTATCTGCCTGCGATATGGGAGACTTAGGTTTGCTCCCTGGGATGAGAAGATCCCCTGGAGAAGGGAAAGGCTACACTTCAGTATTCTGGCCTGGAGAATTCCAGGGACTATATAGTCCATAGGGTTGCAAGTACCTCAGACATAGCTGAGCGACTTTCACTTTTACTTTACTCTTTAGGAAATTGTCTGAATCATCTAGAATTATCAGAAAAACAACCCTCAAGTGCATTTTTCACCTCTGGCTTTTTGTGAGCACCCTGGAGTAATGCTTTAACCTCTGAAGGTATCTCTACTAAAGAAGGTAAAACCCCTATGTGAGTGTAATAAAGAGGACAATGTTTGATTATTCATGTATTTTTAAAGAGCACCCCTGTATTAGAAATGATTAAATATTTGCCCAAATATTTGTAGAGATTATGTGATAAAATTAAATGTACATAGACTGCAGATTGGCAAAGGAAAGACTTTCTTGAAGGAAATATATAAATTTCTATTACTGATTAAGGGTAAATTATTTCTATAAACTATGTGCAAAATTATGAATGAAGCTAATGGCAGATATATGTTCTCATCATAAGCAGTCACTCACTATAGGACTCATCTAATACACATCTTAAAGTCCCAGTACTTAGAATGATAAGGTCCTCATAAAAGCACCTTGTCTACCTAAGCTGCACACTTGTGAATCATCCAAGTGCCCTTCAGGATGATGAGCTTTTGATTAGTCCTTTCAATTAGTGTTTATTTTCTTAAGTAGAATACTCACAACAGTTTCAAAGCTCTGAATCTCCTTTAATCACCACCTTTAAATTAAGAGGAGTAGATTTTTTTAACTGGTCTCTTGCTGCTTTGGCCAAAAGATCAAGTACAAATGCAATTTAAATATGAAAGCTAGCATCCAATAAGCAAAGACTCACTTTTAACTAAAGGTGAAAATTCATTCTAACTCTGTTAAGTAAAAGCCATTACTCTGTATCCAAACTTGCTGACATATTCTTGAATGATAATTGTGCTTTCCTATCAGGGGAAAGATGGAACAATTACTGTTTTTGAGAAGATTGAACAAACACCCTACACATTTTCCCAAGGTACCCTAGAAATCTTATGTTCCTAGTTTTATTTTTAAATGCCTCACAAAATTGGATATTTAAAAACTCACTATAAAAATCATCTATAAAGCATATTACTGAGGCAACTGGGAAATTTGAATATAGACTATATATTAGATACTTTTATTGCATCAATATAAAACTTCTTCAACATAATAATAGTACCATGATCAGGTAGGAGAATGTATGTTCACAAGACAAAGCCTATAGCATTTAGGGATGGAAAATCTACAAATAACTTTCAAATTGTTCATATATATATATATATATTATATACACATATATATGCAAATACCTATAAGTAAACATAAATAGCAAATATGGCAAAATATTAATAATTACTGAGTCCAGATGAAAGTTCCAAGGGTGTTTGTTGTTTTCTTCTTCCAACTTTCCCACAGGCTTGAATTTATTCAAAACCTGAGAAAAAGTCTCTTTCCTTACCATAATTATCTTCTCCAACTTACAGAATCTATTTATCATTTACTGGCAAAAAGAGCTTCTAACTAGGTGGTTGGAACACAAGGCATACTACAGAAGTATGAGAAAGTAAGTCAAACTAGGTGGGTGGGCAAGAAATCTGGTCAGGTCCAAGGACTAAGAGGTCATAAAGGAACCCGGAAAGCATCCAAGGAAGCATTTTCTCCATGGCTCTGAAAGAGGTTGACTGAAGTATCTCGTCGACCTTAGATTTTCATCTCTGTTAACTGTATGTTTCACCCAATCTGTGTAGCCCTTCGGTCCTGGCCTTCCTTCTGTGCACTTTAGGAGGAAAATAGCCCATCTTCCCTGGGCACCTCAGAATGCTTCCAAGATGGTGGGATACTATCTTCTGAGTAACTGAATAATGTATGCCTGGTAGAAAATCCATTGCCACAGTTGAAGTCTCTCTAATGCCACTGGCAGAGGTAGCTCCAATTCAGTATTTAAGTCTCAGTCTATTCCAAATTCCAATATTCCAAATGACTTCCCTGGTGGCTCAGACGGTAAAGTGTCTGTCTACAATGTGGGAGACCTGGGTTCGATCCCTGGGTTGGGAAGATCCTCTGGAGCAGGAAATGGCAACCCACTCCAGTATTCTTGCCTGGAAAATCCCACGGATGGAAGAGTCTGGTAGGCTACAGTCCATGGGGTCCCAAAGAGTCGGACATGACTGAGCAACTTCACCTTATCAACTTACCTATTCCAAATTAGAAAGGAGTTATAGAAAGTTGAACCAGTAACTCAATACTAAGTCAGCTTACTGTTGATTCTGCTGTGTTTAGGCCCCATACCTACTAACTCACCTCCTAAATTATTTTGTGTCCCAAGGTCCTTACAAGGTCCAGTTCTAATATCTGGGGCTGTGTCTCACCATGCCAACTCTACCCATCCACTTCTTCCTTACCTCATGCCTGAGTATCTAATTCTTGATGTACTGTAGGTAATTTTGGTTCCTTGGTAAGAGTTGATAAAAGTTCAGTTTCTGAAAGTGATTCTAAAAGGAAATCTCTATACATAATGCCAGGCAATTTTGCAACATAAATAAATTTTTCTCAGGCTTGGGAACCTAGAAGCTACTTCTTTTAAAGTCAGTCTCTCTAATAACCTCAGGTTAGAGATCTATTATCCTATTAAATACCCTGCTTATTTAACTTACATGCAGAATACAGCATGAGAAACGCTGGGCTGGAAGAAGCACAAGCTGGAATCAACATTGCCGGGAGAAATATCAATAACCTCAGATATGCAGATGACACCACCCTTATGGCAGAAAGTGAAGAAGAACTAAAGAACCTCTTGACTAAAGTGAAAGAGGGGAGTGGAAAAGTTGGCTTAAAGCTCAACATTCAGAAAACTAAGATCATAGCATCCGGTCCCATCACTTCATGGCAAAAATGGGGAAACAATGGAAACAATGGCAAACTTTATTTTCTTGGGCTCCAAAATCACTGCAGATGGTGACTGCGGCCATGAAATTAAAAGACATTTGCTCCTTGAAAAAAAAGTTATGACCAACCTAGATAGCCTATTAAAAGGCAGAGACATTATTTTGCCAACAAAGGTTCATCTAGTCAAAGCTATGGTTTTTCCAGTAGTCACATATGGATGTGAGAGTTGGACTATCAAGAAAGCTGAGTGCCGAAGAACTGATGCTTTTGAACTGTGGTGTTTGGAACACTCTTGAGAGTCCCTTGAACTGCAAGGAGATCCAACCAGTCCATCCTAAAGGAAATCAGTCCTGAATATTCATTGGCAGGACTGATTTTGAAGCTGAAACTCCAATACTTTGGCCACCTGATGCGAAGAACTGACTTATTAGAAAAGACCCTGATGCTGGAAAAGATTGAAGGTAGGAGGAGAAGGGGATGACAGAGGATGAGATGGTTGGATGGCATCACCAACTCAATGACGTGAGTATGAGTCAACTCCAGGAGTTGGTGATCAAGAGGGAGGCCTGGCATGCTGCTGTCCATGGAGTTGCAAAGAGCCAGACACAACTGAGCTGAACTGCACTGATCCTATTAAATAGCAGCCATCTTTCAGTGCATAGACATCAGGTAATGAATAGGTCTAAGAATGACTACCTTGTGCCAGATAATCACAGAAAAATTTTCATTCAGTCTTTCATTTATTCAATTAACAAAAGTCACTCAATTATTTAAACATTTGTTGAGTACCTATAGTATGTTGAACATTATGCTAATAATCCAAGGCTACTTGGCCTGGCAGAATCCCTTTCCCTGGTGGCTAAGATGGTAAATGTGGGAGACCTGGGTTGGGAAGATCTTCTGGAGGAGGGCATGGCAACCCACTCCAGTATTCTTGCCTGGAGAATCCCATGGACTAGGAGTCTGGAGGGCTACAGTCCATAAGTCACAAAGAGTCAGATATGACTGAGCAACTAAGCACAGCACACATAATATAAGCAAAGAGAAGCTCCCCAAAAATGGTACTCCCTATTCCTACAAAGCTTACATGCTACTTTGGAGGACTGACATTAATCAAAGGGTCATAGAAACAAACATACAACTGAAAGTATTTTGTGCTAAAAGAGAGGAGACATATGTCATGAGAGAGTATTAAGTTTGGCAGCATTCTAAAATGATCCCCTAAATTCCCCTAGTGCATATGCCCTTATAATAAGCTCCCTTTGAGCATATTATGGTCTGAATGTGTAAATATAATGGGAATCACTCTTATGTTAAAGTTACTAGTCAACTTGGGTTCATAAAAAAGAGATTAACTATGTGTGTCTGAGTGGGCCTGGCCTAATTAGAGGAGTCTTTAAAAGAAGGTGAAGCATCAGAAATATCCATTCCTGTTGCCCTGGAAGAAAGAAACCAGCCATGTTACGACCTCCCTATGAGAGTTGTGTGCCGGAGAACTGCAGACTGCCTCTGGGAGCTTACAGCAGTCGCTGGTCAATAGCTAACAAGAAAAGGAGCCTCAGTCATACAACCTCAGGGTAATGAATTCTACCAACAGCCAGTGAGCCTAGAAGAGGATCCTAGGTCCCAAATAAGAATAGCAGCCCAGCCAATCTCTTGATTTTAGTCTTGTGACACAGGAGCAAAAGATTCAGCTAAACCATGTGCACACTCCTAACATAGGAAAACTGTGAGATAATAAACTTGTGTAACTTTAAGTAACTAAATTTGTGGTGTTTTTTGTTTGTTTGTTTGTTTTTGCATCAATAGAAACACAAGTATAAGTATATAGCACATAGAGTTGACCTAGTCAGAGAAGGAGTATCTTCCCCTTTATGGGGAAGGGATGTTTGATCTAAGATCTTAGAAATAAGTATAATTTAACCAGAAGAGAGCTGCAGATGGGAGGCGGGGAGTGGCAGGGAAATCAGACGTAGAGGATTTTTATTTAGAATCTTTAGAAGGCTTCAGGTTAAAAGGAACATGACAATTAGAGATACAGACATCTAGAGTAGTAAATAAGAGGGATATGATAGAAATGGGGCTGGAAAGCACAATGGAGTGAATAAATAAGACTTTGAAGACCATGTTGAGTGAAGATTTTATTTCCAGCAATTGAAATATTGTCCATATATTTTCAGGGGGTATCTCTTTTACTGTAGAGTTCTGTCCCAGGGATCTCCAGTAGCAGCTCTACAGCTTTCAAGGAGCTCTTGAAAGCATGGACTCTGCTATTCAGAGGACATAGAGTCATCCTAATCTGCCCATGATCTTTCACTGGACATCTAGAATGATCTACCATTTAGACTTATTTGGAGAGCATAGACTACTTGAGCATCTCCATGTGTCAAGTTTTTAAATGAGTTAAGAATTAGAAGGGGAGGGGAGGGTAATAGGGGTAAAGAACAGAGAAGAAGAAAGAAGAAATTATCCATATGCCCCGGAATGGAATATACTTCAACTCTAAAATCCTAATCTAGGGTTTTCTCAACTCCCCTGCTGAAAGAATAGGTCCTATTTAAGCATAACTCCAGGGCTTCCCAGGAGGCAATAGTGGTAAAGAATCTGCCTGCTAGTGCAGGAGACCCAGAAGATGTGTGTTCCATCCCTGGATTGTGAAGATGCCCTAGAGAAGGAAATGGCAACCCACTCCAGTATACTTGCCTGGAAAATCCCAAGGACAGAGGAGCCTGGTGGGCTACAGTCCATGGGGTCATAAAAGAGTGGACGCACTGAGCAGATGAACAACAACAAGCGTAACTCAGGGCTTCCCAGGTGGTGCTACCGGTAAAGAATCTGTCTGCCAATGCAGGGGCTGCAAGAGATGCGGGTTTGATCCCTGGGTGGGGAAGCTCCTTTGGAGAAGGAAATGGCAACCAATTTTTCCAAGAGTAGACAAGTTTCTGTAACTTCCACCCGTACTTTACCTTTTGAATTGAGAGTCAGCAAAGGAAGTTCTCAAATTTATATTTAGCCAATTTTTCACCATATATGAAAAGATTATTTTTCCCATTTTTTCCCATGTAATATAAAATTCATCTGGTTTATCTGCAGATATTTCATTTAAAAATAAGGGAAGTTTTACATTTGAATCCCTTTAAGAAATCCACCCTTTAAGAAGTCCACACAGGAACTTCCCTGCTGGTCCAGTGGTTATGGCTACACACTTCCACTCTAGGGGGCACAGGTTTCATCCTTGTTCAGGGAACTAAAATCTCACATCCCACATGGCCAAAATGGAAAAAGAAGTCTACACGTTGTTTGACTTATTAAAGTCAAACAAACATCTAAAGTTACTATAAAGAAAGTATTTCTCAGGTTTCCATTGTCTACAAGGGAAACTTTCATTCTTAAACACTTTTAAAGGTGACTGATAAAGTATAATACAAATTACATAAGCTATGGTTCACTAGATTCAGCAATTCCATATTATATAGAAATTTAATCAATCTTTCAGGGGTTGCCGACATATCACAGTAGGAGGTACTTTTGACCTTTCATGGAAAGGTAAGCAAGATGAGGTACTGAACTGCATATTTCTGTGGGTTTGTTGGATTTTGAATAATTGTCTTTTTCAGAATTTCTGGCTAAATTTGAGCCCTCCTATTTGGTAATTCATGCTGATTTACATATGAAAAGCAAAACCTGCAATTTACCTATTTGAATCAAACTGTTACCTTTATTCAAACCTAAATTTTTTCTTTCTCTGCCTCAAAAAAGGTGGATAATAAGTAAAGGAGAGCATGCAAAGCTACATACAGCACATTAAAATCATCCCCTTCACAGCCCTTAAATGCTTCCCTCACAGTCCTGGTTAATAGTGACTGTCAAAATGTAATTGTTAATACTGGTCCTTTTCAATCTCAAAACTGTGCCAATTTGAATGATAAATTATATGTTCACCCTAGTCAAGTATGGCATCATGTCTAGGAAAGTAAGCTCAATACATCAATCTAGTCATCACTATCCTATATTGTGTGAGCAAGCATAGAGAAGGGTTACACCTTCGACTTCAATATGGGGCTCAAGACAGCGCAATATACGGCTCTAAAAAAGGAGAGAATTCTATGAAAGAGATACAGGATAGTTTAGATTTGAATCTAAAACCCAATAACCCTGTAAATAAAAATTATTAAACTTTTTTATGAATAAAAATAAGTATGGAGTAGGAAATGACAACTCACTCCCGTATTCTTACATGGACAATCCCATGGACAGAGGAGCTTGGCAGCAACCAGGAGGTTGCAGAGTTGGACACAACTGAGTAACTGAGCACACACACATGAATAAAAATAAAATAAAAATGTCATAGGCAATCTAGTCCTATGATTCATATGTAGAATTGTGTTCTTTTTCTTCACTCTTCAGGTTTTAGTATTCAGAATTTAAAGAAAATGAAACTTAGTGCTCAAGTAGTCAGAAGCTGTTATTTGACAAATGAGAAAGTGAAGCCCCAAAGAGGGCAATGATTTCCCCTAGATACCTTACCTGTCTCCTGAGAAACCTGTATGTAGGCCATGAAACAACAATTAAACTATGGCGCAATGAATTAAACAGATACAGAACAATGGACTGGTTCAAAATTGAGAAAGAAGTATGTCAGGGCTATATATTGTCACCCTGCTTATTTAACTTATCTGCAGAGTACATCATGTGAAAAGGCTGGATGAATTACAAGATGGAATCAAGATTACCATGAGAAATATCAACAACCTCAAATATGCAGATGATACCACTCTAATGGAAGAAAGCAAAGAGGAACTAAAAATCCTCTTAGTGAAAGTGAAAGGGGAGAGTAAAAAAGTTGGCTTAAAACTCAACATTCAAAAAACTAAGGTCATGGCATTTGGTTCCATCACTTCAGAGCAAATAGAATGGGGAAAAGTGGAAACAGTAACAGATTTTATTTTAAAATAAAATTTTATTTTATTAAAATCACTGTGGACAGTGACTGTAGCCATGAACTTTAAAAAATGCATGCCTTACCTCAAGAAACAAGAAAAAAGTCAAATAAATAACCTAACCCTACACCTAAAGCAACTAGAAAAGGAAGAAATGAAGAACCCCAGGGTTAGTAGAAGGAAAGAAATCTTAAAAATTAGGGCAGAAATAAATGCAAAAGAAACAAAAGAGACCATAGCAAAAATCAACAAAGCCAAAAGCTGGTTCTTTGAAAGGATAAATAAAATTGACAAACCATTAGCCAGACTCATCAAGAAACAAAGGGAGAAAAATCAAATCAATAAAATTAGAAATGAAAATGGAGAGATCACAACAGACAACACAGAAATACAAAGGATCATGAGACTACTATCAACAATTATATGCCTATAAAATGGACAATGTGGAAGAAATGGACAAATTCTTAGAAAAGTACAACTTTCCAAAACTGGACCAGAAAGAAATAGAAAATCTTAACAGACCCATCACAAGCACGGAAATTGAAACTGTAATCAAAAATCTTCCAGCAAACAAAAGCCCAGGTCTAGATGGCTTCACAGCTGAATTCTACCAAAAATTTAGAGAACAGCTAACACCTATCCTGCTCAAACTCTTCCAGAAAATTGCAGAGGACGGTAAACTTCCAAACTCATTCTATGAGGCCACCATCACCCTAATACCAAAACCTGACAAAGATCCCACAAAAAAAGAAAACTACAGGCCAATATCACTCATGAACATAGACACAAAAATCCTTAACAAAATTCTAGCAATCAGAATCCAACAACACATTAAAAAGATCATACACCATGACCAAGTGGGCTTTATCCCAGGGATGCAAGGGTTCTTCAATATCCACAAATCAATCAATGTTATACACCACATTAACAAATTGAAAAACAAAAACCATATGATTATCTCAATAGATGCAGAGAAAGCCTTTGACAAAATTCAATATTCATTTATGATAAGAACTCTCCAGAAAGCAGGAATAGAAGGCACATACCTCAACATAATAAAAGCTATATATGACAAACCCACAGCAAACATTATCCTCAATGGTGAAAAATTGAAAGCATTTCCTCTAAAGTCAGGAACAAGACAAGGGTGCCCACTTTCACCATTACTATTCAACATAGTTTTGGAAGTTTTGGCCACAGCAATCAGAGCAGAAAAAGAAATAAAAGGAATCCAAATTGGAAAAGAAGAAGTAAAACTCTCACTGTTTGCAGATGACATGATCCTCTACATAGAAAACCCTAAAGACTCCACCAGAAAATTACTAGAACTAATCAATGATTATAGCAAAGTTGCAGGATATAAAATCAACACACAGAAATCCCTTGCATACCTATACACTAATAATGAGAAAACTGAAAGAGAAATTAAGGAAACAATACCATTCACCATTGCAACGGAAAGAATAAAATACTTAGGAATATATCTACCTAAAGAAACTAAAGACCTATATATAGAAAACTATAAAACACTGGTGAAAGAAATCAAAGAGGACACTAATAGATGGAGAAATATACCATGTTCATGGATTGGAAGAATCAATATAGTGAAAATGAGTATACTACCCAAATCAATTTATAGATTCAATGCAATCCCTATCAAGCTACCAATGGTATTCTTCACAGAGCTAGAACAAATAATTTCACAATTTGTATGGAAATACAAAAAACCTCAAATAGCCAAAGCTATCTTGAGAAAGAAGAATGGAACTGGAGGAATCAACCTACCTGACTTCAGGCTCTATTACAAAGCCACAGTTATCAAGACAGTATGGTACTGGCACAAAGACAGAAATATTGATCAATGGAACAAAATAGAAAGCCCAGAGATAAATCCACGCACATATGGACACCTTATCTTTGACAAAGGAGGCAAGAACATACAATGGATTAAAGACAATCTCTTTAACAAGTGGTGCTGGGAAAACTGGTCAACCACTTGTAAAAGAATGAAACTAGAACACTTTCTAACACCATACACAAAAATAAACTCAAAATGGATTAAAGATCTCAACGTAAGACCAGAAACTATAAAACTCCTAGAGGAGAACATAGGCAAAACACTCTCTGACATACATCACAGCAGGATCCTCTATGATCCACCTCCCAGAATATTGGAAATAAAAGCAAAAATAAACAAATGGGACCTAATTAAACTTAAAAGCTTCTGCACAACAAAGGAAACTATTAGCAAGGTGAAAAGGCAGCCTTCAGAATGGGAGAAAATAATAGCAAATGAAGCAACGGACAAACAACTAATCTCAAAAATATACAAGCAACTCCTACAGCTCAACTCCAGAAAAATAAATGACCCAATCAAAAAATGGGCCAAAGAACTAAATAGACATTTCTCCAAAGAAGACATACAGATGGCTAACAAACACATGAAAAGATGCTCAACATCACTCATTATCAGAGAAATGCAAATCAAAACCACAATGAGGTACCACTTCACTCCAGTCAGAATGGCTGCAATCCATAAGTCTACAAGCAATAAATGTTAGAGAGGGTGTGGAGAAAAGGGAACTCTCTTACACTGTTGGTGGGAATGCAAACTAGTACAGCCACTATGGAGAACAGTGTGGAGATTCCTTAAAAAACTGGAAATAGAACTGCCTTATGATCCAGCAATCCCACTGCTGGGCATACACACTGAGGAAACCAGAAGGGAAAGAGACATGTGTACCCCAATGTTCATCGCAGCACTGGTTATAATAGCCAGGACATGGAAGCAACCTAGATGCCCATCAGCAGATGAATGGATAAGAAAGCTGTGGTAATATACACAATGGAGTATTACTCAGCCATTAAAAAGAATACATTTGAATCAGTTCTAATGAGATGGATGAAACTGGAACCTATTATACAGAGTGAAGTAAGCCAGAAAGAAAAACACCAATACAGTATACTAACGCATATATATGGAATTTAGAAAGATGGTAACAATAACCCTGTGTACGAGACAGCAAAAGAGACACCAATGTATAGATCAGTCTTATGGACTCTGTAGGAGAGGGAGAGGGTGGGGAGATTTGGGAGAAAGGCATTGAAACATGTATAATATCATGTATGAAACGAGTTGCCAGTCCAGGTTCGATGCACAGTACGGGATGCTTGGGGCTGGTGAACTGGGACGACCCAGAGGGAGGGTAGGGGAGGGAGGAGGGAGGAGGGTTCAGGATGGGGAACACGGGTATACCTGTGGCGGATTCATTTCGATATTTGGCAAAACTAATACAATATTGTAAAGTTTAAAAATAAAATCAAATTTAAAAAATAAATAAATAAATAAAAAATGCATGCCTTTTGGAAGGAAAACTATGACAACCCCAGACAGCATATTAAAAAACAGAGATATCACTTTGCCAACAAAAGTGCATATAGTCAAAGCTATGGCTTTTCCCAAAGCCTTTGACTATGCGGATCACAATAAACTGTGGAAAATTCTGAAAGAAACGGGAATACCAGGCCACCTGACCTGTCTCTTAAGAAACATATGTGCAGGTCAGGAAGCAACAGTTAGAACTGGACATGGAACAACAGACTGGTTCCAAATAGGAAAAGGAGTACGTCAAGGCTGTATATTGTCATCCTGCTTATTTAACTTATATGCAGAGTACATTATGAGAAATGCTGGACTGCAAGAAGCACAACATGGAATCAAGATTGCCAGGAGAAATATCAATAACCTCAGATATGCAGATGACGCCATCCTTATGGCAGAAAGTGAAGAGGAACTCAAACGCCTCTTGATGAAAGTGGGAAGAGGAGAGTGAAAAAGTTGGCTTAAAGCTCAACATTTATAAAACTAAGATTATGGCATCTGGTCCCATCACTTCATGGGAAATAGATGGGGAAACAGTGGAAACAGTGTCAGACTTTATTTTTTGGGGCTCCAAAATCACGGCAGATGGTGACTGCAGCCATGAAATTAAAAGACGCTTACTCCTTGGAAGAAAAGTTATGACCAACCTAGATAGCGTATTGAAAAGCAGAGACATTACTTTGCCAACAAAGGTCCGTCTAGTCAAGGCTATGGTTTTTCCAGTGGTCATGTATGGATGTGAGAGTTGGACTGTGAAGAAAGCTGAGCACAGAAGAATTGATGCTTTTGAACTGTGGTGTTGGAGAAGACTTGAGAGTCCTTTGGACTGCAAGGAAATCCAACCAGTCCATTCTGAAGGAGATCAGCCCTGTGATTTCTTTGGAAGAAATGATGCTAAAGCTGAAACTCCAGTACTTTGGCCACCTCATGCAAAGAGTTGACTCATTGGGAAAGACTCTGATGCTGGGAGGGATTGGGGGCAGGAGGAGAAAGGGATGACAGAGGATGAGATGGCTGGATGGCATCACTGACTCGACGGACGTGTCTTTGAGTGAACTCCGGGAGATGGTGATGGACAGGAAGGCCTGGTGTGCTGTGATTCATGGGATCGCAAAGAGTCGGACACGACTGAGCGACTGAACTGAACTGAACTGACGGCTTTTCCCATCAGTCATGTACAGATGTGAGAGATGAACCATTAATAAGGCTGAGCACTGAAGAATTGGTGGTTTCAAATTGTGGTGCTGGAGAAGACTCTTAAGAGTGTCTTGGACAGCAAAGAGATCAAACAAGTCAATCCTAAAGGAAATCAACCCTGCATATTCACTGGAAGGATGATGCTGAAGCTGAAGCTGAAGCTCCACTACTTTGGCCACCTGATATGAAGAACTGACTCATTGGAAAAGATCCTGTTGCTGGGAAAGTTAAGGGCAGGAAGAGAAAGGTGAGACAGAAGATGAGACAGTTAGATAGTGTCACTAACTCAATGGACATGAGTCTGAGCAACCTCCGGGAGATAGTAAACTATTTGAGAAACAGAGCATGAAATTAAGTTATATCCCTTTTGCAACAACAAAACTATGAAATCATACACGTACTAACTAGAGAAGCCCGATGCACTGCAGTCCATGGGGTTGAAAGAGTTGGATACAACTGAGCCACTAAAAAACAACTAGTTTATTGACTGGGACAGGAACCTACATACCTTGGCTCTCAATAAACAGCTGTTTCTGATTCTGCACTCTATCTCCTGTCGTACAACTCAGATTCCCTCTAGAACTGCCAAAAATTGAGTATTTTTATAAAAAATAATTTTCTAACTTATATATGTCCAAGTTTTAAGGCTATATGTCAGTTATCTGGACTTTATTGTAGCTCTAGGCACTGCCTTCATAACAAGAAGACATTGCAATGTGTGATTTAAATGTAGGATTTTCATTAATGTTAAATAATATTAGTTTGTAAATAAACCTACAACTTCAAAGCACCTTTTTAATTCCTGCTATTCAAATGCATCAGCACTTGAAAATATATCATATACAAAGAAGTTATGTTCTCTCTGAATACAACATTGAAATAAACAATTAGGAAATGCATTGTACTAGCTAAAAGCACTCAAATGTGAAATCACTGTGGCTGGTTTTCAGATTTTATTTTGGAAGTCACGCAGACATTAATATCCATTAAGCTAATTGTTTGTTAGGGATGAGATCATTTACAAATAGACCTGCCCATCTGTAAATTGGCAGAAATTAAATTTTTAATATCTGTGTTTTAAATATGAGTTCAAACTCATTACCTTATAAGTTTTCTCTAGTTAAAAAATAATAGTATAATTTTTATACTTATGCTTTAACTAAATAATTGTGCATATTTTTAATACTCCCACTTGGGAAATTTTGAGTGCACTATTTCAAATTCACCTGAAGTACAGTATAGTCTAAGAACAGTTCTATACATGGGCTTTAACATATTCCCTTCTCTTTTTCATATTCTCGATGCTAAGTAACAGGAGAGAAATCGACTAGTTTTCTTGGGCAAGTCTTCATGAGAAATCTTTTTTTTTAATTGAAGTATAGTCGACTTACAATACTACATTAGTTATGGGTATACAACATAGTTCGTGAGCAATGTATTAAATATTGAGGAGAAATTTAAATCCAGGGAACTTCTCAGAAAAAAAGCTATTGTCATATGACTTGAATATCTAAGTTCTAAACCTTTCATATTTACCAGTGTTAAATTTGGAGAACTACTATTTGGCTGGCATGATGGCATTTGCTCACAGCATTAAAAACTATTTGAGAAACAGAGCATGAAATTAATTTGTATCCCTTTTGCAACAATAAGTAAGTAAAACTATGAAATCATACATGTACTAACACAGCAGCCATCATACTAACTTTCTTAGCTATAAACATATCCCCTGCCACTTGAAAACTATAAATTTGAGTTTTCAAATACTAATAGCTTTTACATAATTATATCAGGTATTACTCTTCATATGCTGAAAAACAACATTCTGATGCCAAGTTTTACTCGGGGTCTTTCCTTGAAAATATAATCTGGTACCAAACCAAGATAAAGAAGAAATTTGAATTCTAGTTCAAGTTTTATTCAAAATCTATAAGACCTGACATTTGTTACTCTTTCAGAATAACAGAATTCCTGTCTGTTCAAAGCAAAATTGTCTCTAATCTTTGGTTATAGAGTTATAAAGAAACAGGAATTGTTTTAATATATGTGAAGCACTTAAGAGTTCGTAGGCAAAATGCAAAATACATAAACACTGAATTATACACACTAGGTATTATTCATGATTCATGTTGTCATGACCTAAAGAAAACTTTCCAAGATTTGAGAAAGTTTATTGCCTATTCTTATTTCACCTAATTGTACTAGTAGGACATATACTTCAACAAGGAAAGTTTCCTTGACACTAAGGACAGGTTTTTAATCTCAAAGAATCAATACTTGGGGGTATTTCAATTCTGATATCAAAGTCAGATAGAGAAGTGGGCACATTCACAGGTTAAAAGGCAAGAGAATGCCATTTGGTAGTCATCCAAATTTTACATAATTTTAAATATCTTCTTATTATAAAGATAGTATATATACCATGTGAAAGTGTTAGTTCCTCAGTCATGTCCAACTCTTTGCAACCCCATGGACTGTAGCCCGCCAGACTCTTCTGTCCATGGAATTTTCCAGGCAGGAATACTGGAGTGGGTAGCCAATTCCTTCTCCAGGGGATCTTCCTGGCCCAGGGATCGAACCCAAGTCTCCTGCATTGGCAGGCAGATTTTTTACCATCTGAGCCTTCAAGGAAGCCCCATATAGCATATTCAGCATTACAAACATTCATATATTTTGTAAAACATGCATTATCTCATTTAGACGTTAATGTGAAAGGATAGCAATTATTATGTTCCCGATTTAACAGAAGAGGAAACGGAGACTTAGAAATTTGAGATTTAAAAACATAAATCATCCTTATGATCCAGCAATCCCACTGCTGGGCATACACACTGAGGAAATAAGAATTGAAAGAGACACATGTACCCCATTGTTCATCACAGCACTGTTTATAATAGCCAGGACATGGAAGCAACCTAGATGTCCATCAGCAGATGAATGGATAAGAAAGCTGTGGTACATACACACAATGGAGTATTACTCAGCCATTAAAAAGAATACATTTGAATCAGTTCTAATGAGGTGGATGAAACTGGACCCTATTATACAGAGTGAAGTAAGCCAGAAAGAAAAAGACCAATACAGTGTACTAACGCATATATATGGAATTTAGAAAGATGGTAACAATAACCCTGTATATGAGACAGCAAAAGAGACGCTGATGTATAGAACAGTCTTTTGGACTCTGTGGGAGAGGGCGAGGGTGAGATGATTTGGGAGAATGGCACTGAAACATGTATAATATCATATATGAAATGAGTCACCAGTCCAGGTTTGATGCACGATACTGGATGCTTGGGGCTGGTGCACTGGGATGACCCAGAGGGATGGTATGGGGAGGGAGGAGGGAGGAGGGTTCGGATTCATGTTGCTATATGGCAAAACCAATACAATATTGTAAAGTTAAAATAAAATAAAATAAATTTTAAAAATAAATAAAAATAAAACCATAAATCAAATAATAGATAATTACACACCAGAACTTATAATTAAACAGAGTCTTGGTGAATAAGAGAGTTACCAAACCACGAATCATATCTCACTGGAAGCAAGCATTAGATAAAGTGTGAATTAATGTATGTATATATGTATTTGTGAATGATAGTCAGAGTCTCTCTATCCTTCCATTTTATTATCCAAAAATAAGATTAACAATACAAACCCCAGTAAATTGCTAATTTAACAAATATTATCTGAATACCTACTATGCCAGGTGCTATGTTAGCAACTTGAAATACAATGGTGAGTGGGATCTATGCTGTTCAAAGTTACTAACCATACATAACTATCTAAATTTTAATTTTAATAGATTAGAATTAAACAAAGCTAAAATGTCTTCAGTCATGCTAACTACACTACAAGGGCTCAATAGCCACATGTCATTCATGGCTACCATACTGAATAATGCAGAATGTTAGAGAATGTTTCTATTACTGAAGAAATACCAGTGTACAGTACTGAACCAGATAGCTGTTAATACCTATCTTCCTGAAGCTTGCATTTTAGTGGGGAAGACAGATAACAATTATTCAAATAATTTTATTATAACAGAAAACTAAGAGCATGGCATCTGGTCCCATCACTTCATGGCAAATAGATGGGGAAACAGTGGAAACAGTGGCTGACTTTATTTTTCTGGGCTCCAGAATCACTGCACATGGTGGTTGCAGCCATGAAATTAAAAGATGCTTACTCCTTGGAAGGAAAGTTATAACCAACCTAGACAGCATATTAAAAAGTAGAGACATTACTTTGCTTACAAAGGTCCATCAGGTCAAGGCTATGGTTTTTCCAGTGGTCATGTATGGATGTGAGAGTTGGACTATGAAGAAAGCTGAATGCTGAAGAATTGATGCTTTTGAACTGTGGTGTTGGAGAAGACTCTTGAGTGTCCCTTGGACTGCAAGGATATCCAACCAGTCCATCCTAAAAGAGATCAGTCCTGAGTGTTCATTGGAAGGACTGATGTTGAAGCTGAAACTCCAGTACTTTGGCCACCTCATGCAAAGAGTTGACTCATTGGAAAAGACTCTGATGCTGGGAGGGATTGGGGGCAGGAGGAGAAGGGGACGACAGAAGATGAGACGGCTGGATGGCATCACTGACTCGATGGACGTGAGTCTCAGTGAACTCCGGGAGTTGGTGATGGACAGGGAGACCTGGCGTGCTGCGATTCATGGGGTCACAAAGAGTCGGACACGACTGAGTGACTGATCTGATCTGATCTGATCTGATCTGAACCAGAGAAAATGGTGGGGAGATTTCTGAGCGAATTGCTAAGACATGTGTGCAAGCTCTAAGAAAGGAGAGTCTGGGGAGAAGTGAAGTGACTGGGGCACGAGAAGTGTGGGAGCAGGTGCCTAGTGATCTGAGCAGGTTCAAAGAGGAGTTACTAAAAGGTTTAAAGGAGAAGAACAGTACATCTGATTGATGTTTTTAGAAATATCACTCTGGCTGTAAGACACAGAGTGAACTGGTAGGAGAGCTTGACAGATGGAACCCTAAAGACAAGTTTATTATGATATTAGGGCAAGAAGTTAGCAAACTTTGTGGCTTAGTCTAACTCTATATTGTTATTGCTGTTGTTGCTCAGTCTCCCAGTCTGGGCTCTTTGCGATCCCATGGACTGCAGCATGCCAGGTCTCCCTGTCCCTCACCATCTCCTAGAGTTTGCCCAAATTCAGGTTCATTGCATCGGTGATGCTGACTCTATATTAGTGTGCACCCGTGGCGGATTCATGTTGATGTATGGCAAAACCAATACAATATTGTATAGTAATTAGCCTCCAATTAAAATAAATAAATTTATATTAAAAAAAATTAAATAACCTGAAATAAATTTTCTGTGGCAATTTACCTGAAGATCCATTTGCCAAGCAACCAATTCACCAAATTTACCATGTTTATCAATTAACTTCTCAGAGAACATTATATCTTTTCAAAGGATTAGATATGAAGTCAGCAACAGAAATTCTCAGACTGCTTTCATGGTGGTCAAAAGAATATCATCCACCAGCTGTCACAAAAGCAGCTTCTTGGACTCAGAAGCAACTTCTTTATCATTTAACCTGGCGCTGTGTGTACTCAGTAGCTCAGTCACGTACAACTCCTTGAGATCCCATGAACTGGAGCCTGCCAGGCCCCTAGGTGCCACTTTAAGAGAGCAAACCTTAGCCATATGCAGATGAATATCTGTCATGCTGCCTCAAGGACTCAGGAGCCAGAATAAACCTTGAAGTTTCTAGAATTGTTTGTTTGCTTTTGCTATTCTAAAGAAAAAAAAACTAAACAAAAAACATCATTGTTCTGCATATTTTAATGGTTTTGGTCATTTAGTAGTTCTAACTGAAATCCTCTGAGTGAGGCTGTGAAGAATAGGAGGAAAGGATAGCAATAGCCTTTACCTGAGAACTGAATACCCGCCAAATATTGGAATAGTTTGCTCTACCTCCTGGTGAAAACTGCCCACTGAAAGACAGGGAGGAGAAATGATGGAGGAGTTAACTAATAAAATATTTTACTTCATTATGTAGGTTAGGGTTGTAGGGTAGTCAATTCATTACTAGTTTCTATGGCATAAGACAGTTTTCTTCTGGGTGAAAAAGGCAGTATTAATATACAAGTCAGTAAATAAGCAATTTAAGTTCACAGCACAGAGCTGAATCCTGATTGATGATTTTTCAAATAGCCTATGGTAATAATTATGACTCTGAGTAATGAGAGGAAAAAATCATAATTTTTGGATAAGTTTTGTAAACTTTCTCAACCTGGAAATGCAAGCATTAACTATCAAGATCACTGATAGACTTTCAGTTCATTTTTTAGTACAAAAGTAGATTTTTATTAAGTTAATTTGCACTATATTTACAACAACTAACCAGAGTTTAAATGGAAAAATAAAGCCAAATTAAAACACTGAGCCATTGCCTTTGTTTTCCAAGGAGGAGAAGGAAAAAAATTCTCAAACATTTAGAAACAGTAAAGCACTTAAAAATTAATACTGCCAATCTTTAATCTATTTACTTGACACATTCAAGATTGCAATTAAAGAAGCTCAATAAATCCATAATAGACACAGTAAAGGATTAAAAGTGACATTCTACCCATGAGCTTTCTTTTAGATAGTTAAAAAAAAAAAAAAAGGAAAATATGATAAAGGCTTCATTTTGCTTTCACTGATAGTCACTTTCTGAGCTTTTGAGAACCAGAACATTAGCATTCATAATTGTTTGGAGTGTATCTTACAGCTCAGCACTACAAAGTACCTCTTCCTATTGCCAAGGAAAAAATGGTTAATAAGAGGTTAAATTAAGAAGATCCAGTATTAATTTATCCTGGCAGGCCACCATGGCCTTGCCCATTTCTGCTTCTCTTGGTTCCCTGGAGCACCCTGCACAACATTAGGCATATGGCAGGTACTTAAGGAAAATGTGTTGTTTCAACTACCGTACCCTGGAAGGTAGTACTTATAATAGTGTATCTTAATAATGAGTCCAAACACTTGCTCCTCCTATATTGAGACAAGTAAAATTTTGCCCTTAGGTTTTAATGGCTCTAAAACCTAGAAAAGGCCAAAGCTGTTATGAAATGTATCAGATAATACCTTTACCCCAGGCTCTAGCTACATTTCCATAAATGTTCCCTATCTTTCCATCAAGATTCTGCCAAGAATCTCTTAGCTTCACTAGATGTGTCTAATTTACCATTTCAGTACCAAGATCAAGCAGTAATTTTCAAGGATGAAAACAACATAATAATATTTTAAAGAACAATGTACACTTTATAATTTAATCCAATACAAAAATTGTTGAGAACTTCAGGGATTAAATTGAATGGTGACTTGATCTAGTGATGTCTACAGTTCTACCAAGGACTGATGCCAACCATTTTCAGATTTCACTCAATTAACTTAGCACAATTATTTAGGATTCACAAAGAAATTGAAATTAGTTCCCCAGGGACGTTAAGCCAAACCATTTTTTGACCAAATGGTGCAGGCTACAACAAGAATCTAAGAAGAAAGTGCAAAGAATATTTAATGTAATACAGAATCAAAGAGGCCAGTGCTCATCTCTCTGTTGTCAAATGGAAACTTAGATTATTGCTCAAGATTATCTTAACAGAGGATTAGTAATGAGACTTACACAAGTGGCAGATTCATTGTGTGCCTTATGATGAATCTAAATTCAGTGTGCCACCACCTGTAAACTTGAGCAATAGATTTCTTTTTTTTTTTAATGACCTGGAAAGAATCTAACAGGCTATCCTTGGGGAACTAACACTTTTTGAACTAATTAATCACCGGATGCCACCACTGCTCCACTCCACTGAATACAAAAATCAACTATTGGGCAATAAAGAAAAAATTCTCTAGAAAAGAAAGTGTTGATATATGACTACTGAAGAGCAAACTATTCTGCAAACAACATTTATAAGCCATCTTCAAAATCTTCATTTAAAAAGCAGAAAAAGATCAGTAATATTTCTGTAAATGAATGGATTCTAACACTGAAACTAATTTAACCATTTTAATTTCCTTTGAAAGAAACATGGATCAAGAGTAGCTAGCTAATGAACACTAAGAATATTCAAAAGAAAAGGTATTTTATAGTAGCTAAAGTCCTGGACTGGACTGAACTTCAAAGCAGACTGATTTGCATTTGGGGCCTGAAAATTAACCAACTTTATGACTCTGGACAATTTACTTCAGCTCTGTTTCTCAGTCTCTCCAGGTATGAAATGAGAAGGTTAAACTATATGATCTATAAGATCCCCTCCAGTCCTAACCTTGTATGAAATGTCAACACTTTTAGAACTATTTTTTCCTTCACATCCATACAGCTTTGTCAATATGTAGGCCACTACAGAAGGATTATGGTTTGGAATCAGCATTTACAATCAATGAACTTTCATTATTACTTCCCTAAGTATCTCTGAATCCTGGCACGGTTTATTCTTTCACATACATTAATAACAAACAAGGCAAACTTTATGAGACCAAGCAAGAATTAGGAAGTTGTGACTGACCAGAGACAAATATCAAACTAAGGATACTTTGAATATATCATTACATTTTCTTGAGGCTTCAAATCATAATGCATTTTTCTTATTCACTATATTTTTCTGATCTTTTATTATCTTCAGAATACTAATATAGGTTTTAAAACGGAGAGGCAACAAAAATTGTACAATTTGTTACAAGAACCTGTGAAATAACAACTCAAATTCTTGTTCAACTATTCACTAATGGAAGCTACGTGAGAGTTGCAGTACGATGAGTACACTAGGTACAAAAATCTCAAAACGCCTGTTAACAGAGCAATTGGATATAAAATCCATGTGCATAACAATCATTTTCTGCAAAGAAGACCATGAATAAGGAGAACACAAAATGAAAGTCTACCTTAAACATTACAGTGCATTCAGAAGACATATGATGAACTTTACTTGTAACAACAAAATAACTAACATTCTTTGATATCTTATCATGAATTTCTAAGAAATAAATTTTGTATTATAAAGGCTGGAGAGCTCTCATTTTCTGCATTCCCTCAAATCTAGAATATCAGATACAAATTAACTGTTACCAATTAGATGCATGATACCTGAATTCAGTGCTTACTTAAGTGGGACAGAGGCTTAACACAAAAGATAACAAATTTTTCTGGGTCAGATCTAGTAGCTATAATGTGACTCTGGAGTCTACAGTTCTGGCAATAAACTTGGTGTCTCAGCTTCCTGATTTAAACTAAATTAAAGTGGCAGAACTGTTCTGCAACATCATTCTGGGAGTCTCCCTGGAAGCTTGGTCTAGCTTCTAATCCTTCCAGAATTTCAACATTTGTAAGTACCTAATACCTTGTATTTATTTTTGCTTAGCATAGCTAAAGTGGTTTCTGCTATCAGCAACTTGATCCTTGACTAATACAGATTGCTATCAGAAATAATTGTAGCTAAAACATTCAAAGATAGACATCTAAGTTTGCTTAAAAGAAGTAAGAACCTGCCTGCTGAAAAGAGTTCAATATTGGTAAATCATGGTCTCCAGCAATAAAACAGATACCTCAGTTACCACCTATGGTCACTTGGAATGAAGAACTTATCAAAGGCACAACTATTATAAAATAAGTGGCAGTTTCTGAAACAGTGTATGATGAGCATAAGAATACAATGAGGGTCAGGTAGATCAGTTGCTCATAACTACATGGAAAACTTTTAAGAAGAAAAATAGCAGAGTCTAACATAAAGTCTTTATTTAAGCCATAAGAAGGAAACAAAGAGTTTCTCTGACTGCCTTAAGAAAAGTCTCTCATTCCTATTGTCACAGGATTGATTAGTTAAAAATCAAAATAAGATTCTTTAGTTGCTAAATTACAACAAAGCCTTGTATTTCTTATGTTAACATAGAAGCTAGCTTTAAAAAGAACAGAACCTCAAAATTTTGGTAACAATTGAGAAAGGTGACAATTAGGATCTTTGAAGTATCACTGACATACAACACCCCCCAAATCCCATCAGCCTACTGAGTTAACAGGATTCATCTTGCATTAAGAACTGGTACTGACCCCACTTGAGTCTACTAACTTGTAAAGGGAAGGCAATACTGCCCATGCCACATCCAGATCCAAATCAAATGCCAGCCTGTCATCAGTTACTTATCTGATACCTAAATACAATGGTGACCTAAAATAATTTGGGTTGCTTGCTAGATTTCATCTTGCTAGATGACAGAAGGAATGAAAGATTTTTTTTTTTAAGTTAGAAGGAATTGATCACATGTGACTACCTCTAATTTCTCCCAGGCCAGACCATACTACCTTTACAAAAACATTAAATAAATTGTCAAAGGAGCACCAATATCCTCAGAAAATATTGTCATAACTGTCCTCTGAAGGCAGGGGGTAAGGCGGAACACATTGCCAATAAAATGGGTTCCTTAATTTCAGTGTACATGATAAAATCTGAGGGGTGGCAGAGAATTAACTACATGAGGCAAGGAGAATACAGATACCATTATAGGTATGAGAGCTAGAGGGACCATAGAGTGAACTTTGATAACAACTAATTAACCACAGGGTTCCTACAACTAATAAACAGTCTTATTTTTTCTGTATAATGAAAACCTCTAGGTATGGTGAAGAGAGGCCTGACTGAGTCAGCCTAATAGAAAACTAAAACCTATCACTTAGAAGGCCAGGTACTGATATGGAAGAACCTACAATGTATCACCTCCCAGTTTTCCTCAAAGTACCTGCAGCCATTTACTACAGTGACCATACACTGAGCAAAGAGAAACACTAAGACCTCTTGAAGATTTTTAACGTGGGCTCTGAGTCCATCCTAAAGGAAATCCTAAAGGATATCAGTCCTGAATATTCACTGGAAGGACTGATGCTGAAGCTGAAACTCCAATACTTTGGCCACCTGATGCAAAGAACTGACTCATGTGAAAAGACCCTGATGCTGGGAAAGATTGAAGGTGGGAGGAGAAGGAGATGACAGAGGATGAGATGGTTGGATGGCATCACCGACTCAATGGACATGAGTTTGAGTAAACTATGGGAGTTGGTGATGGACAGGGAGGCCTTGTGTGCTGCAGTCCATGGGGTCGCAAAGAGTCAGACACAACTGAGCTGAACTAAACTGAGCTAAAATCAATATGGGGGGAGGGGCACTGCAATCCTCTAATCAGAGAAGAGGCTCATGATAGTCACGTGACAAATGAAGTTTTGGCTCAAGTCTACATCTAATTCAGTCCAGTATATCTACAGACTCACTCTGTAGCTATTTCTCAATTCCATTAGTAGATAGTAGAATAAACATTCTTGATAGCTAGCAAAATCCCAATAACTGTTTCCTGATTTATGGATTGAGAGATGTTATGAGTCACAGTAGATGTGGTAACCACCCTGCAGGATGGTAACCACCTGCAAGACAGTAACCACCTTGCAAGATGGTAACCACTCAGTTACCTCTGCCTCCTTATATTCACAGCCTTGTATAGCATCCTCTCACATTGCACCAAGGTTACTCTGTTTTACCAGCAGACTGTCATTGCAAAGCTAGGTAACAAAAGACATGGTGGCTCCTACTTTCTTCTTCTCTTATATCACTTGCTCAGAGGGAGCCAGCTACCATGTTATAAGAAAACCCAGTCTATGGTGAAGCTCATTTGACAGGGAGCTAAGGCCTTCTGCCAATAGCCATGAGAGCGAGCCATCATAGAACTAGACTCTGCTGATTTCCTGGCTGCATGAGAGACTACCTAGCTGAACATCTGACTTAAGAAATCTGTTCTTAATTCTCGCTATGCATCAAATTTACCTTTTAAAACTACACATGACCCTGGCTCAGATTCCAAAGAGTTTAGTAAATGATCTGGGGTAGGGCTTAGCCATATGTAATGAAAAGAAAACAAAAGATTCTGGTTTTGACCAGGATTTTGAATCACTATTGTATTTGACTTATATTTCATCTTGTCCCAATTTTTAGTTTTTGTTGTATTATTCTTGTATCTTACCTCATTATAAATTAAAGCCATCTTCTTCTACTTCTGCTTCATTGACTACGCTAAAGCCTTTGACTGTGTGGATCACAACAAACTGCAGAAAATTCTTCAAGAGGTGGGAATACCAGACCACCTTCCCTGCTTCCTGAGAAACCTGTATGCAGGTCAAGAAACAAAAATTAGAACCAAACATTGAACGGACTGATTTAAAATTGGGAAAAGAGTACGTCAAGGCTGTATATTGTTTATATATTATTGTATATTGTATATATATAGTATATGTATATATAATTGTATTTATTGTTTAACTTATATACAGAGTTCATCATGCAAAATGTCAGGCTGGATGAAGCACAAGCTGGAATCAAGATTGAAGGGAGAAATATCAATAATCTCAGATATGCAGATGACACCACCCTTATGGCAGAAAACAGGGAGGAACTAAAGAGCCTTTTGATAAAAGTGAAAGAGGAGAGTGAAAAAGCTAGCTTAAAACTCAACATTCAAAAAACTAAGATCATGGCATCCAGTCCCATCACTTCATGGCAAATAGATGGGGAAACAATGGAAACAGTGAGAGACTTTATTTTCTTGGGCTCCAAAAACACTGCAGATGGTGACTAAGCTATGAAATTAAAAGATGCTCACTCCTTGGAAGAAAAGCTATGATCAACTTAGACAGCATATAAAAAGTAGAGACATTACTTTGCCAACAAAGGTCCATCTAGTCAAAGCTATGATTTTTACAGTAGTCATCTATGGATGTGAGATATGAACCATAAAGAAGGCTAAGCAACAAAGAATTGATGCTTTTGAATTGTGGTGTTGGATAAGACTCCTGAGAGTCCCTTAGACTCCAAGGAAGTCAAACCAGTCAATCCTAAAAGAAATCAATCCTGGATATTCATTGGAAGGACTATTGCTGAAGCTGAAGCTTTAGTACTTTGGCCACCTGATGCGAAGAGCTGACTCATTAGAAAAGACTCTGATGCTGGGAAAGATTGAGGGCAGGAGAAGGGGACAACAAAGGACGAGATGATTGGATGCCTTCACTGACTCGATGAATATGATTTGAGCAAGCTCTGAGAGATGGTGAAGGACAGGGAAGCCTGGCGTGCTGCAGTCCATGGGGTTGTGAAGAGGCAGACACAACTGAGTGACTGAACAACAACATGTTAAAATAAGACAAGAAATCAGTCATAAATAAACAAACCACTAAATCATTTTATTGTACAAGAGAAAGTCCTCAGAGCCACACCCAAGATGACACAAGGGATATAATCCTATTTTCTATTTATTTTTCCTCTCATCCTCCAAACATTCTCCTTTGGGTTAAAAAAGAACCTAAATTAAAGTTAAAGTATGACTTGAAATGAGTTTGAACAAACTCCAGGAAACAGTGAAGGACAGGGAAGCCTGGTGTGCTGCAGTCCATGGGGTCTCAAAGAGTTGGACGTGACTTAGCAACTGAACAACCACCATGATTTTAATGGACAAAGATTACGTGTGGGCAGCCTGAATGGCCAGTAGAGAGACAAAAGCACAGAAGCTCTTTGCTCTGATTTTGCAGTTTTGTTCATATGTTTTGGATTCAGGTGTCTCTCTGCACCTGGAAAGAAGGGTGCCATTTTCTCTGCCATGCTGTCATTAGGAAAAGTTGCCCAACTACAAGAAAGAGACAGTTATCACAAATCTCTGCAATTTGTGATTTTGAGATTGCTACCCAATCTCAAACTCCTGTAATATATGACAGGTTCAATGAGTGATATTTGGGAAACCCAGATTTGGATGCTATTCCACAAATATCCTGTTGCAGGTGAGGACACCAATAATTCCCAATCTAGTTTAAAAGGGTATCACCTAATTCCATCACCAGCTATACTTTGTGACATGTAATAGAATTAGAAAAAAGCTTTAATCAGAGGTTAGAGTTTGATTAGAGTTTGAGACATGCAAAAGAAAAAGGGTTACCTAATCACTGAGTATGAATAAAGCAAGGATCATAAACTGCTCTAAGCAAGAAAATGAGGCCTAGAGATTTAGCTATGAGTGCTTTATCAAATTCCCTTTCGCATATGATACTGCTTTCTCTGAGGTAGTCAGTGTCCTAACCCAACTCTCCATCCTCTAGAAGGTTGGAACCCCATTTTGGCAGACCTTCACTGGTTGGACAGAGCTCATGTTCTTAATTCATCCATTTCCATTCTTTAGTTTCACAAATTTTTCTGTATAATATTCCCTCAGCAATTTCCATTGAAGTTGGAAATTGAAATTTGCTTATGCTGTTACCTTCCCATAAGATACCTTCATTTGATCAGAGATCTTCAAACCCTTGAGACAAAGGAATAATTAACTGTAGAAATTTCTAGAACCAAGAGACGTAGAACATGCATGAGTTTAATTATGTCGTATAAGGTAGTTACAGAGTACAGAGGAGATATTTTTTAAAAATATATTCTGTCATTCAAACGACGGCAAACTCTGGTATCTACTCTACTATCGCCCCCTTTGGGAGGGAAGAATGTATTGGGAAGGTTTTCACATTTTTCCATTAGATGTTACCCAGCTTTAACTTAAATATCTCCAGTTAGAGAGATCTCAGTAATTACCAGTGCGACTTATTCTTTGAACAACACTATAAATTAGTAAAGCTTCATGTTCAGGTTAAACCAGACTACCTGAATTTTCTATACGTTGATCCAAATCTTGCCCTCTGAGTGATAGAGATGAAGTCATATTATTCTTCTTTCTGACAAAATTTCAAATATTGAACAAACATAGTGGTTTATACATTCCAGACTAAACATCTCCAAATCCTTCAAATCTTCCTGCTAAGACATAATTGTATGCCTCTTACAACCCTAGGTGTTCTTGAATATGCTATGGTTCAATGTTTCCCTGGGTCTCAGAGTTTGTTTTCTTAAAAACAAATTCTAGGCCCCACTCACATAGATTATGATCCAGTAATTCTGGGGTAGACTTGGAAATTTTAATTTTTAATTTTCTCCCAATAAATTCTGATACAAATCAGTGCCCTGGATTATTAATATGGTCCTCAGAACAAAGTCATAACTCTAGTTGAAGGCTAACCAGTCCAAAAAGCAAACCAAAAAAAAAAAAAAAAAAGATTTATGATCTCTCTGACTTCAAATATCATTGATAGAATTGATAGAGTGTATCAACTATTGTTAGAGTATAAGATTGCATCATAATTATTAGTATCACCCATTTTCAATATACAGCAAATAAAATATCTAAGCGGTTTCTATTCCATCATCCTATGATTATGCCATCGTTGCACAGTTCGACCAGGTACACTGCTGATAAGTAACCACTCTCATTTTTATAGCCTCTCAGCTGTATTTTAGTTTTAGATTTTTCAAATAAAGAAATGTTCAAATCAGGAAAAGCAGACCCTCAGGTAAGAAATGTGTCTTAGCCAGTTTGGACTCATACCAAAATACTTAGACCATTCTTAAGCAACAGAAATGTATTTTCTCACAGTTCTAAAGGCTGGAAATGTGAGACTAGGGTGCCAGCATGGTTGAATTCTAGTGAGAGTTCTCTTCTTGGCTTGCAGACATCTACTTTCTTGGTGTGTGTTCACAAGGCCCTCCCTGCGTGTGTGTGTGTGTGTGTGTGTGTGTGTGTGTGTGTAAAAGAGTGAGAGAGCAAGCTCTCTGGAGTCTCTTCTTTTAATAGCAATCCATGAGGACCCTAATCTGATGACTTCACCTAAACCTAATCAACTCCCAAAGGCCCCATCTCCAAATACTACCACATTAGAGCACAAGGCTCCAACATATGAATTTTAGAAAGATACATCAGTCCACTGCCAAGTATAAACTTACTCATAATTTGTGCTTCATAATATTATGCATGGTATAACATAGGAAACAACAATGTTCAGTCTATTCCCTCTCACGACTCTTTTCCTCCAATTTTTAAATTAAGGCTCAAATTCACCAATGTCAAATAAGCTTCTAGGATCAGCTCTGCTTCTCCTCTACTCATATATACATTCAATAAATACTTGAATTGGTTTTGGGTACTAATATGTAGTATGCATTTTCCAAAGGTAAAAATCCTTTAGTAAATCTCTACAATACTAGGTTTTATAGACTTCATGTGGTAGGTGATCAATGAATAAGAAATTACTCAAATGAAGCTAGTAACTTTTTCGATTAGGTTATTTTCAACTTCAGTTTAGTTCAGTTCAGTTGCTCAGTTGTGTCCAACTCTTTGCGACCCCATGAATTGCAGCACGCCAGGCCTCTCTGTCCATCACCAACTCCCAGAGTTCACTCAGACTCACGTCCATCGAGTCAGTGATGCCATCCAGCCATCTCATCCTCTGTCGTCCCCTTCTCCTCCTGCCCCCAATCCCTCCCAGCATCAGAGTCTTTTCCAATGAGTCAACTCTTCGCATGAGGTGGCCAAAGTACTGGAGTTTCAGCTTTAGCATCATCATTCCTTCCAGTGAACACCCAGGACTGATCTCCTTTAGAATGGACTGGTTGGATCTCCTTGCAGTCCAAGGGACGCTCAAGAGTGTTCTCCAACACCACAGTTCAAAAGCATCAATTCTTCAGTGCTCAGCTTTCTTCACAGTCCAACTCTCACATCCATATATGACCACTGGAAAAACCATAGCCTTGACTAGATGGCAACTTAGCTTCTTTCAAAAAATTTTTATTAAGGATTTATTAGATGCCTAGCACTGTACTAAATACTGCAGATAAGCAATGAATAAAATATACATGCCTTCCTTTATATCTCTTTTATAGAGCTGAAAGCCTACATAAGGAGGGGGGTTATAAATTGAACATATAATCACAGAGATAAATGTTTAATTAAAATTGTGATAGAAATTGTGAAGGAAAAAGTATAATGACAGATTATATTGGGGGCATAGATGAAGATTCAGGGAAGACTTCTTTGGGAAAGACATTTTAGGAAAGACCTGAGTCATGAACAAGCAATAGCTAAGAGAGAGGCAAATTCCAAACAGAATAGGACAGGAAAAGATCCCAAAGCAGAAGCTCAGCCAGACCCTTTGGTCTGAAAAAGGATATATGACTAAAGTGAAAGGGAAGGTGGAACATGTTGAGGCTGGAGAGTTACACAGGGATTGGGTTATACATGAAATAGAAATCCAAATAGATGCTTTTGGATTTATTCTAAATGTATTTCATACACATCGAAGAGCTATAGCAGGGAGTGCTGCATTTTTAGAAGCTCATTCAGGGCACTACATATATGCAAAATATGATGATGGGAGACAAGAAGAAATACAGAATCAGTTTGGAAGTGTCCATGGTAGACAGTTCAGGAGAGAAAAGATATTTGCTTAGACTAAATGATGAGAGTAGATATTTGAAGAAGTAGGCAGTTTATAATATATTTTAGAGATACATTCCAAAAGAATCAAAAGCAGGGTATAGTGTTTGACACACATTTGCTTTACTAAAATGTCTACAAACGTATGCATTTTTCATAACTGCTAAGACTCATCAAGAAATTTTCATGCCTAAGTGCTCCTTTACCTTTTTCTAATTATTCATTTCAAGTAGAGGCTAGATTTGCTTAACTTTGCACAATAACCATCACAGCAAGCTACCCATATTATGGTCTCTTCAATTCACTTGATAATGTTCTAACAAGATTTGGGGGTTCTTAGCAAGTCAGAATTATACACATTAAAGGACAGTGCCATAAGAGACAAACTTTTAATTCAGTTCAAAAGAATGAATCTGACGTTCTCTTTAAATGTCATTTTTTTCATAAAAGCTATTATTAGAGTTCGGAATGTGAACCATACAAAATTAGCCTCAAATACAGGCTTCTGGCAAACACTAATATCCCTAACCTCAGTGAAACAAATCTCTTAATTTGCAATGATAATATAACTTCTCTCTAACATTGTAATAGGTTTCTATACGAAACATATTCAGTTGTGTCTGACTCTTTGAGACCCCATGGACAATAGCCCACCAGGCTCCTCTGTCCATAGAATTCTTCAGGCAAGAATATTGGAGTGGATAGCCATTCCCTTCTCTGGGGGATCTTCCTGACCCAGGGATCGAACCTGAGTCTCCTGCACTGCAGGCAGATTCTTTAAAATCTGAGCCATCAGGGAAGCCCTAAGAAACACACAGAATTTCCAAATATATACAGGATATATGGGATAAGCTTACAAAATAAAAATAAATAGATTCTTGCTGTTGCTGCTAAGTTGCTTCAGTCGTGTCCGACTCTGTGTGACCCCATATACGGGCAGCCCACCAGACTCCTCTGTCCCTGGAATTCTCCAGGCAAGAATACTGGAGTGGGTTGCCATTTCCTTCTTCAATGCATGCATGCATGCTAAGTCACTTCAGTCGTGCCTGACTCTGTGCGACCCCGTGGACAGCAGCCCACCAGGCTCCTCTGTCCATGGGCTTCTCCAGGCAAGAATACTGGAGTGGATTGTCAGTTCCTTCTCCTGACTAGATTCTTACTGCATTCAAATATGGAAATATGAAACTTCTAAACTGTATATTCAGGAAACACCACATGGGAAAAAATTAGTATTAAAATCATACAACATATTTTACATTTAAAAAATCACTCTAACTTTTCTCTCCTAGAATGTCAACTGAAAAAGAAACAAGCTGAGCTCATAGCTGCAGATTCTTTTCAATGTTTTCCTTTCTAGAAAAGGATCTATATTTTTAAAAATAAGGGGGTAAACCTAGTCAAGAGGAAAGAGAATCCAAAAGGATTTATATATATAAAGATCATATCTTCTCTATCAACCCGCATTCCTATTTCAACCTTGATCCTTTTCTTCATGGCCAATAAGCACTAACCTAGTGTAAAATAGTATAGGAAGAGTATGTGCATACATTGCAGATAAAATACAAGCTGCACCCATTTGGGGTGTTTTTATCATTAACTGCTGTTGCATAAACTGAACATACAATGAGCTGTGACATTGGATAAATCATTTGTTTCCACTTGTTATTGATGACATTTCATAACTCGTTTGGGGCTCGGCTTTGCCCCGTCACTCGTGAGTTATGAGGTCATCAATCATGACTGGGAATAAATGATTTATGTAAGGTGCCCTATTGTATATTTTAGGTAGAATATACAGTAAAACACACACTATTGATTTCTAATATTGTTGTATTATGTGTATCATGTGTGTTTGTGAGACTGTGGTCTTGTGTCACCACTAAGTATGAAATGTTAAAATAAAAAAACAAAAATGAAAAAAAGTAACATAAAAAGAAGTGTTAAATTATGAGAAGAGAAATGTACAGAAATGACTCAGAGAATTCCCATTTTTTATTAATGTCTTGCTAAAGCAATTTTAAAAGATCCTTGAATTAAAAACACACTGTCTCAAGGAAAAGGAGTTGTGCTTAAGGACATGAATTCAATATATAAGGTCATGATTAGGAAACAGAAAAGGATGGAGAAAAAGCCTTTGAATAGAGTATATGCCACCGTGGAGGAGGAAATGGTACCCACTCCAGTATTCCTGCCTGAAGAATCCCATGGACAGAGGAGCCCGCCAGGCAATAGTGCATGGGGTCGCAGAGTGCATGCTCTGGACATGCATGGGGTCGCATGGGGTCGCACAGGACTGAGCGACCGAGCACACATGAACCCTGACTAACCTTTGGACACGCTGAGGACACAGTTCCCACTGAGGAATATTTTGTACTTGAACACTTGATAGGATCAATGTCTTAGTAACAAGAATATCATGGACATACGAAAAACTTCTTCCAGCCCTTTTTAGCAAGGAAAGAGGTAGAGTGCATACAAAAACCAAACTGATTCCTTTCATTGATGAAAGCTTAGCTCCTTTAACCATAACTCAGCCTGGGTTTGGAATAATCCACAAGCAAGTTTAATTACCATATTAATAGGAAATAAACATAAATTTATCAGGAAAATACTCATCCTTTCAAAAGGATATGGCATCTTAAGAAACTGGAAATTTTTTCTTTTGCTTCCTTCCTATTTCATCTGCCAACTGACTTTCCATTTCTTTTCCTGATGAGCTTAAAACTATAAACATGGTTTAAAAAAACAAAACTACAAGAAAATGCAAAGAATTTGAGGGAAGCAATCAAAAACATATTGAAAATCAAACCTAGAATAAGAGCATCAAAAATCCAGGAACTTTCAGCTATTTGCAATTACGAGAGTAATTGCTATTTTAACATGTTTTGCTTGTTCCAAAGAAACTCTGGTTCGTAAGCTGAAATTCAACGAGTTTAAATCACAGCAAAATCTTTCAGGAGATGATCAAGACTAAATATACAATCAAAACAACCTATTATCTACATATTTTAGTTGATTAAAAAAATAAGGTACTTCTCCAAGTAGTATTACACAGAAGTTGTTGACCAGTTAGTAAGAAAATAACTATTTAATCTGAAATATGAAGTATTTAGGTCAAATAAAAAGAAAAAAATTCTTTATCTTACAGGAAAATTGACATTATTGAGTATAGGTATAGAATTTTCTTTGGAAATTTTTAATAGTAATTTCATTTTTTAGAATGATTTAAATCTGTCCTAATCTAATGACCAAGGGTTATATTATAAATTCAAAATAACTTCTTATAATTCCTTTTGCTGCTTAATTCTGTGATGATGCTAATTAAAAGCACTGTTTTATAGAGCAACAGCATAAGAGGATTAGGGAATCTCAAAGTAACAGCTTGTTGCTTTAAGGATAAGTAAGGTGATATATGAGAAAATGAGTCAGATGTCCATGATCTAGCTAAAAGTCCTTAGTTTAAGTTCAATATTACTTAGAGATAGTTCGTTTTTAAATTTCTATTCTAGCTTTTTTTCCTTAAGTGCTCTTTTTAGGTATAAGAATTCTTAACCTGTGACCTTGAATAGGCTTTAAGGGAGTTCAAGAATTACCTAAAATTGTATTCAAAATTGTATATAATGAGCGCATATGCATGTTTCTGGGGAGAAAGCTTACAGCATTGCTAAAGCCTGACATGCTGCAGTCCATGGGGTCACAAAGAGTCAGACATGACTGAGCTACTGAACAACAACCAAACTTTATCAAGAGTCCAGGTCCAGAAACCACTTTTTAAAAAAAGACTAAACCCACTGTTTTTAAAGACTGTCATTCATAATCCAGTCTGTTATCTATCTTTCCAAATTGTTTACAAAATTAATTCCATTTTTTTTAACTTTTTTTCTCTTTCCCATGTCCTTAATTCATTTTGGTAACCGGTCAGAAGAAAGTATTAAACTCTGTGGCTAATTTTGCTCTTTCAAGTGCCTTTGGGTAAAACTTTCATTGTAAATTCTATAGTTTGCACTTGTCACATACACTATCTTCTTCTGTTGTGTGCAGATATCAAATAAATGTGATTTCCCTTCTCCCCCATGTATAATCAAAGAGTAGCTGCTACTTAAATGTGGCAACTCACATATGGAATCAGAACAGTCATTTAAGAAAAAAATCTTCTCCTCATCTAAAACTCAGGGTAAACCTTGCAACATTTTAATTGTAGATTTTACATTTTTAATGATAAAATGTGATGAGATGTGGGAAGATTATCATTTGCTATAAGGCGGCTACACAGAGAGGTACACAGTATAATTAGGACTCATCCTTGCACATTTGAACAGTAAGGGGTACATGATAAATTCAGAATATTTTTTAAAAGAAAGGGAGGAAGAGAGGGAAGAAAGGAAGGAGGGAAGCAAAAGAAACTGGTTATAAACCTTATTTAATCAGTTTAGAACTGTTTTAATGAGCTTGTTCCCCAAGCATTAGAAATGCTTATGGAACCACAACCTATATATTTGGTAGTGCACCAGGCTGGGTAGGAAGAGACTGGGGACTTAACCCCAGATCTGCTCCTGACTCATTGAGTAACCTCAAGCCAGTTAACCCATCTGTTGTTTTTCAGAAGGTGATGACTTGGAGACTGCCTAGCAATTGCTGTGCATTAATGGGGTGACAGTCAGAGGGAGATGCCTGGGGCAGGAGAGCTTCAGTCTAAAGAAATCAGCCTTTGCTGCTCTACCCAATCATGTCAGCACCAGCGCTCTTTGAGGGGGTTTCCTGCCATTGTTGCTCCCTGCTCCAGAACACCCCATGCTGCCAAAGACACTGCAGGAGGTCACCTTTAACAGACAACCTCATTTACAAATTTCCAGGCCACTAAATCAAATGAACCAGTGCAAGGGTGATTTTTTTAAGACTTCCAAAGAGATGCAGAGAAGAGATGCCTATCTTGGGAACAGAGAATTACAGCAGGAGTCTCACTTTGTGATGATTGGAAAAGAAAGTAGATCAGAAAGCAGCTTCTTAAGTTTGGGAATTATTTAGATTTTAAATTGTGTTTTGCTCTCCATCAAATTGGATTAGATTCCTTGAATCTTCCAAGACTTTGATCCAGCCCATTTCACATTTACAAATTAAAAGCAGCTTTAGCAGTGAAAATCATATAAGATACAACAAGCAAGCTTTGAGGGGCAGATGTAGCCTAAAGGCCCATCCACTTGTGCAGTGTCTCATACCAACATGTTTGTACTTTGAGAAAATATACTTAATTCGTATAATGATAAACATTCTTCAATAGAGAGGCATGCATTCATAAAATAGCTGCATACCTATATTCCTTTGTACTGTATCATTTTTCTGAATCCAACAATAAATGTATTTCATTGGAATTAAGAAAACCAAAATTACAAGGTATGAAAGTGTTTGTCAAACACAGATGAGTTAAAATGTTAACTAAATTTTGACCAAAGTTAAAATAAATGAGTTATCATGTATTTGATAACTTAGTATGTCCTTGACAACTGTAATCACCATAAATAATCATGTGGAAGTGAGAAACGCAAGGAAGAAGAGAGGTAAACATTCAAACTCTAGAATTTTAAGACAACGGTGAATTTGACTGGGCAAGAATTTTAAACAGAAAAACTCACTGATCACTCTGTGTGTGAGCAGAAAGTTTAATCCAAAATATTATCCATCCAAACTATAGAAACTAGACCAGGCATCCCTTAAGAAATAAAAGGATCACCAGCTATCCCCAAACAGAACCCTTCAGCACAATACACTCCAGCAACTTCTCAATGCTGCCATGTGTGTGCAAGGCTTTATCAATAGGGTTTTAAAAGCATTGCTATTCTCCAGATAGTGCTCACTACATGAACGCTAACATAAATCAAAAATACTAGTGTGTGTTCCCTGTAGTCACTGCTGCTTAATCCGCTTACTCCAGCCCTTCCCACCTTCACACAGGGTCGTCTCTCCATGTAACCAACATATTCCTCTTTCAAAAATCTTTTCTTTCATGAAGGTTTATAAATACCTTATTGATTTTCTACACGAGGCCAGTCAACTTCTAACTTCACAAAAAGAGTTGAATAAAGTGGCTGAACCCACTGCAGGTTCCCTCCCAACATAACTAAAGTACTGCTACCCAGTTAATTTTAGTTTTACTAACTGAGCTGGTTATAGAATAGTCATCATCAGTCTTGGAGTCCCCAAAGGGCAAAGATCTTCCTGTGCTCCTGCCTGACTACCAAGAGACAAAAGCATTGGCCAAAAAGCTACATGACTGGCTTGATTCTCTACCCAGTCTCAGTCCTACATGCTAGGAAGAAAAGAATCTTGATGCAGATTCGAAAATATTCATTTGATATTTGATTATTCTTTCAATAAATCAGTTACTCAAAAAAGTTTGTGTCATGTACCTTTTGCATTTTTAAGCATATTAGATTTAAGATTATATATATATAAATGTTTTGTCTCTGACTTCATATATGATTTTCCCATAATTTTTGAGAAAATATTTTATGTTTTTATTATTATAGGTTATTAAAATATTATGCTACTTCATAGTCTTAATTTTTATTTCATTTGTATCATTCCATCCATAATTTCTTCTTAGTCTCCACTGTCTTTAAACAAAATTGAGTTTTCAAAAATGATTTGCATCAGATTTTTCCTGCTTTACAAATTGAGTAGTATAAGGCAAAAGAATTACACACATTCCCTGGTGGCTCTGTGGTAAAGAACCCACCTGCAATGCAGGAGGTGCAGGAACTGTGAGTTTGATCCCTGGATCAAGAAGATCCCCTGGAGGAGAGCATGGCAACCCACTGCAGTATTCTTGCCTAGAGAATCCCACAGACAGAGGAGCCTGAAAGGCTGCAGTCCATAAGGTGGCACAGAGTCAGACACAACTGAAGTGACTTAGCACAGCAAATCATATGTGTGTGTGTGTATATATATATATATATATATGTATTCCTTTGTACTGTATATATACATATATATATGCATGGTCTTTCCTTAACCAAATCAGAGAGGTGCTCAAGAACATCTCAAGGTGAAAATGGCTGGTGAAAGTCTATAACCTAGAAAAGACTTCAAACCAGATCTATTATTAACAAGATGTGGGCAATCTACTCACAGAGTTAGGGCCTGCATCCAACCATATATATGTATGTTGGATGTATATGTATACACACACACACACACACACACACACACACACACATATATATATATATAGGGAAGTAGTAAATGGGCTTACACCGTTGCAAAATTTCTACATTTTACTTAAAGTACTACAATATTAACCCTAATAAAACTGTGAAAAAATAATGATGCATATTATAATCTCTATTTTTGTTGTTGTTTAGTCACTAATTCGTGCTTGACTCTTTTGCAACCCCAGAGGAGCTTGCCAGGCTCCTCTGTCTATGGGATTTCCCAAGCAAGAATACTGGAGTGGGGTGCCATTTCCTTCTCCAGGATCTTCCTGACCTAGGGATTGAACCCACGTCTCCTGAATTGGTAGGTAGATTCTTTTACTACTGAGCCACCAGGGAAGCCCAATAATCCTTACGGTAACCATTAAATATATATGCGTGTGTATATTTATATATATATATGTATACATATATATCAGAGAAAGCAATGGCACCCCACTCCAGTACTCTTGCCTAGAGAATCCCATGGACAGAGGAGCCTGGTAGGCTGCAGTCCATGGGGTCGCTAAGAGTCGGGCACTACTGAGCGACTTCACTTTCACTTTTCACTTTCATGCTTTGGAGAAGGAAATGGCAACCCACTCTAGTGTTCTTGCCTGGAGAATCCCAGGGACAGTGGAGCCTGATGGGTTGCTGTCTCGGGTCGCACAGAGTCGGACACGACTGAAGCGACTTAGCAGCAGCAGCAGCAGCATACATATATATATATATATACACATATATATATATATACACACACACACATGTATATGTGTGTATATATATATATATATATAGAAAGAGGGGAGAAGGCAATGGCACCCCATTCCAGTACTCTTGCCTGGAAAGTCCCATGGATGGAGGAGCCTGGTAGGCTGCAGTCCATGGGGTCGCTAAGAGTCGGACACAACTGAGCGACTTCATTTTCACTTTCCACTTTCATGCATTGGAGAAGGAAATGGCAACCCACTCCAGTGTTCTTGCCTGGAGAATCCCATGGACAGAGAAGCCTGAGGCTGCAATCCACGGGGTTGCACAGAGTTGGACACGACTGAAGCAACTCAGCAGCAGCAGCAGCAGCAGCATATAGAAAGAGAGAGAATCTAAAATCATTTCTATACTTCAAATTTGAATCAGTTCTAATGAGGTGGATGAAACTGGAGCCTATTATACAGAGTGAAGTAAGCCAGAAAGAAAAACACCAATACAGTATAATAACGCATATATATGGAATTTAGAAAGATGGTAACAATAACCCTGTGTACGAGACAGCAAAAGAGACACTGATGTACAGATCAGTCTTATGGACTCAGTGGGAGAGGGAGAGGGTGGGGAGATTTGGGAGACTGGCATTGAAACATGTATAATATCATGTATGAAAAGAGTCGCCAGTCCAGGTTCGATGCACGATACTGGATGCTTGGGGCTAGTGCACTGGGACGACCCAGAGGGAGGGTATGGGGAGGGAGGAGGGAGGAGGGTTCAGGATGGGGAACACAGGTATACCTGTGGCAGATTCATTTCGATATTTGGCAAAACTAATACAATATTGTAAAGTTTAAAAATAAAATAAAATTAAAAAAAAAAAAGACAGCAAGAGAAAAACAGAGGAATGAAAATCAGAGGAAAAACAGAAAACAAATTTTTTTTAATTTTTTAATAACCTAAATACAAAGACATCAAGAATTACATTAAAGGTAAGCATATTAATAATTACAATTAGATACTAAAGATAGAATATGATTTTTTAAAGCAAGACACAAGTCTATGCAATCTATATGAGATGTATTTCAGATATTAAGACACAGATAGTTTAAAATTAAATAGGTGACTATAGGGAAAGAGCAAATTAGCCAAGATGGCGTGGTCAGACTCTCTTGCCCCATGGCCTCTCATTCTTGCCCCGCGTTTTGTAAATAATGATTATGTAACAGCTGAGATCACTTATAGCACTGTGCATGCGTGTCATGAGGTATGTGCTTGGTCATGGCTGGTGTGCGGTGCACCTGTATGAGCTTCACCATGAAAGCCCTGGCTGCTGCTGCACTGAGGCTACAATGGAGCAACTTCATGGTTATGTTATATGAGGTTATGTTATGGCTCTGTTATGGCTGCGCTGTGGTTATGTTATGGTTGCTGCTACTGCTGCTGCGTCAGCAGGAGAGAGGCTGTGTTATGGCTGCCATGCCAGCCAGGAGAGAATAAACATGTCTGCAGTTCCTACAGTTCCTCAAGTCTTCTTCCAGCCTCTTAGCTCATGGCTTGCCTACTCTGGGTTCAGCAGACAATGAAAACAGTGTGAACAGCAAGACAATTGGCAACACGAACAGGATCAGCAATACAACTGGCATAGTCAGCAGGATGAACAGCAATACAACAACAAAAGATATATCATTAAAACTGTAAGCATAAGGCTGGACTGGCCACCATAGCAGTTTTATTTAAACAGAAAACCTATATTCTGCAAAAAGGGGAGCATATGAGTAAACCAAGATTCATTCATATAATGGAATCAAATCAGATCAGATCAGATCAGTCGCTCAGTCATGTCCAACTCTTTGCGACCCCATGAATCGCAGCATGCCAGGCCTCCCTGTCCATCACCAACTCCCAGAGTTCACTGAGACTCATGTCCATCGAGTCAGTGATGCCATCCAGCCATCTCATCCTCTGTCATCCCCTTCTCCTCTTGCCCCCAATCCCTCCCAGCATATATAATGGAATACTACTTGGCAATAAAAGGAACTATTGATACACCCAACAGTATGGCTGTATCCTCAAAATATTATGCTGAATAAAAAAGTTTTACACAAAACAAGACATACTATGTGACTCCATTTATATTTCCTTACCAAACAGTAAAACTAATCTGAGGTGGAAAGTATCAGAACAGTACCTGTTAAAAGTTGCTTAGGGCAGGGACTACTGAGAAGGGACTTAAGGGAATTTTCCAGGGTGATGATAGTATTTTACAGCATGATCATGCAGATGGTTGGTTACACAGATAGATGCAAATGTCAAAACTCAAAGGAAGTACACTTAAGAACTGTGCATTTCATTCTATGTAAATTTTACATCAAAAGAAAGAATGTAAATAAGTATTGAACACTAATTAATGATATACATGATAGGTGTTCAGGGGAAAATGTACTGATGTCTGTAGTTTCATTTAAAAGGCATCAAAAAAATAAATGAAGAGTGTAGGATAGATGGATAGATGTGGGGCAGTTCAGTTCAGTCGCTCAGTTGTATCTAACTCTTTGCGACCCCATGAATTGCAGCACGCCAGGCCTCCCTGTCCATCACCATCTCCTGGAGTTCACTCAGACTCACGTCCATCAAGTCGGTGATGCCATCCAACCATCTCATCCTCTGTCATCCCCTTCTCCTTCTGCCCCCAATCCCTCCCAGCATCAGAGTCTTTTCCAGTGAGTCAACCCTTCGCATGAGGTGGCCAAAGTACTGGAGTTTCAGCTTTAGCATCATTCCTTCCAAAGAACACTCAGGGCTGATCTCCTTCAGAATGGACTGGTTGGATCTCCTTGCAGTCCAAGGGGCTCTTAAGAGTCTTCTCCAACACCACAGTTCATAAGCATCAATTCTTCGGCGCTCAGCTTCCTTCACAGTCCAACTCTCACATCCATACATGACCACTGGAAAAACCATAGCCTTGACTAGACGGACCTTTGTTGGCAAAGTAATGTCTCTGCTTTTCAATATGTTATCTAGGTTGGTCATAACTTTTCTTCCAAGGAGTAAGTGTCTTTTAATTTCATGGCTGCAGTCACCATCTGCAGTGATTTTGGAGCCAAAAAAAATAAAGTCTGATACTGTTTCCACTGTTTCCCCATCTATTTGCCATGAAGTGGTGGAACCGGATGCCATGATCTTCGTTTTCTGAATGTTGAGCTTTAAGCCAGCTTCTTCACTCTCCACTTTCACTTTCATCAAGAGGCTTTTGAGTTCCTCTTCACTTTCTGCCATAAGGGTGGTGTCATCTGCATATCTGAGGTTATTGATACTTCTCCCGGCAATCTTGATTCCAGCTTGTGCTTCTTCCAGCCCAGCGTTTCTCATGATGTACTCTGCATAGAAGTTAAATAAGCAGGGTGACAATATACAGCCCTGATGCACTCCTTTTCCTATTTGGAACCAGTCTGTTGTTCCATGTCTATTTCTAACTTTTGTTTCCTGACCTGCATACAGGTTTCTCAAGAGGCAGGTCAGGCGGTCTGGTATTCCCATCTCTTTCAGAATTTTCCACAGTTTCTTGTGATCCACACAGTCAAAGGCTTTGGCATAGTCAATAAAGCAGAAATAGATGTTTTTCTGGAACTCTCTTGCTTTTTTGAGATGTGGGACAAAGCAATAGTAAAATGGTAATAGTAGCATCTAGATGGGACTTCCCAGGTGGCGCTAGTGGTAAAGAACCTGCGTTACCAACACAGGGGATGTAAAAGATGCAAGTTTGACCCCTGGATCAGGAAGATCCTCTGAAGCTGGAAATGGAGCAACCCACACCAGTATTCTTGCCTAGAAAAAGTCCATGGACAGGCCTGACAGGCTAGAGTCCACGGGGCCACAAAGAGTCAGACATGACTGAGTGACTGAACACACACACACACATACACACACAGCACCTAGATGTCAGTTATGTATATGGTGACCACCATAAGATTCTTTCTTTTCCATGTTTGAAATTTTCCTAAACAAAAGTTGTAAAATTACAGATTAAAAGAAAACTGGAAGGAAGAGAGAGGGGGAGGGATACAAAATCCTATCTAAATTGAGAGAGCTAAATCATATCTGATTACACTTTAAAGAGACAAAGTAGTCTGAAGCAAATAAAGCAAAACAGTATATTAAAGACACTAGTGTAGGATTAATAGGCATTAGTTTTTATTCTCTTTTGTCTCTTCTCCATGCTTGAAATAGCTCATAATTCAATTTTTTTATAAAATATAAGCAGAGTGAATGTAATGCAGAAAGGGCGATGGGCTGGGTTCTGAGACCTGGCGTTTTAGTCTCTGCTCAGGCTTTAGCTGGTTGTGAACCTGGCTCAAGAAATGAAATCTCTCTGGGCCTCAGTTTCCTCATTTATAAAATAAGAAAGCTGGACTGAATGATGCATCAGAGTTTCACCTTCATCTCTACAATTCTGTAAACTTTAAATATGTGAAAATAAACAAAAGTTCATTTTTTAGGAATTACCTCCTGAGAAATTGTTGTACGTTAGACAAATACTAAAAAAGTTAATTACACACGTAGTCAAAGAATAATTTTGTGAATGAGGGAATTATGACCTTTATGTCTTTACTCAATCTAAACCAAATAAAGTAATATATAAGTGGGGGGAATACATCACTAAAGATGTCAAAACCCAGAAAGAAAAGGGAGCAAAGTTTAATTTTTAAGACATGATTTCTACTATTTACTCTTCCAATAATTTGGAGTCTTGGGAATTGCATTTTAAGACTCAGTTTTTCATCTCTACAATATAGGGCTGCAAGTCAATGACCTTTAAGAATATTGCCAGTTCTAAGACTCTATGATTAGAATTGAGTTAAATATCAGTGAGTGTGTATTGCCAAACTTTTACCTATTCTCTTATAACCATTAATACCTCTACCTAAGCATCTTACTGAGGAAAAAAGCAAAGAATTTGCTGTAAAACCTTTGCTGAATAGTGTGTCATTTTTGGGGGGCCACAGCAGCGTACTACATTGTTAATCCCCACCACACAGCCACCCAGAATTGGTACTGCTAGTATATTACATGCAACGGACAAATTAATCTTCCAAAACTGTTGGGATTAAACTTTTCAGTGTAGCATTTAAGAATGCAGAGTATTCCTGGGGATCAAATAGCATGCTGTCATGTTGCCTATCATAACACCACCTCTTGACTGCTGATATCATAACCCAATATGTACACAGAAAGTAACAGTATACAGAAAAGGCATGCAGATATCATTTTAACTAGAAAAGACACAGGTCAAGGACAGGAATTGATGTATTAATGTCAATACTTACCTGCTACTTGACAATTCCCTAACCGTTTATTGAGTTTGTAACACAGTTTTTGGTTAACAGTAAGAACTGTTTTTCTGGCTACCAAAGAAACTTCTATCATCTTAAAAAACAAAAAACAAAATAAAAAAACAGAGAAAGGGGAGATTTCTGCACTCTTCAGTGCTTATCTATGCAACTAATCCCTTACATCTCCACAGTTATATTTAGGGAAGAAAAGGATAACTAAAAAGTAACAACTATGGCTACTTCTCAAAAAAAAAAAAAAAAAAAAAAAAGCATCTTTTCTTCCTTAGAGCATTGCTGTTCCAATCACTTCTTATTCTATGAACTTTCTATTTTAAATAAAAAATTACTAAATCCCACTTGGTATGGCAGCCTTTCTTAATGAAAGATGAGTGTTTTTATTTTTTTTTTTCCAAATTTTTTCTTTCTTTTATTTGGTTTGATGAAAGTTAACTGTTTACATTTCCAAATGAATCCTTGTTTTCCCCTTAGGTGCTTATTGTTGTGTTTTGTTTTTTTTTTCCAACTATAATGTTTATTTTTTTTTAATTTTATTTTATTTTCAAACTCCACACAATTGTATTAGTTCTGCTAAACATCAAAATGAATCCATCACAGGTACAAGATGAGTGTTTTTAATGTTTTTAAGATCATCTGCTTTCTCACAAATTGAAACGTATGTCCATGGAGAAATTTATCTTTTTAGACATATAATGTCATATTGAAACTTTAGCCTTTTAATTACATTGGGAGCAATTTCTTCTTTCTCTTCCTTTTCTCTTTACTACTTTCTTAGTTCCTTTTCCTTTCTTTTTACTTCTCGTTTTATTTTTCTATTTTCTTGTTCCTAACTTAAGTTTATCATTTCTCAGTGTCTTAACATGGTTAACACTTGTCTTCCTCAATGGAATCTAGCAGGAATATATTATATTGTGCAAAAAACAAACAAACAAACAAACAAAAAACCTTCTTGCAAGGAAGTTAAAGAGGAAATAAAAAGATCTGAAGGAACAAATCTATTTCTGTCATTATGTACCTGAAAGGAACCTGCCACCAGAAGAAAATCTATTTAGTTCTACAGTATCACTAATTATACATGAGTTTAGACAAGAATCCCTAATGTTCAAAGAAACTACATTATACCACAGAGTACAGATGTCTTTCATTTTTAAGAACTGACACAAGCTTCAGGTAGCCGTGGATTCCATTTGCACATTGTACACAATTGTTTTATGAAAGCTAAAAACCAAAGGCCCATGGAGAACTGACAGCAGCTACAGCCAACAGATGTACTTAAAGCTTTCAAGTTTTGCTTCATATTCTGCATGTGCATCTTTAGTTAATCTAAATGCATGTCCAAAACTCTTGAATGCATTTTCATTCCACTGTTTCTAAACCGCAAAAAAGACATACATTTAACAATAAACGTCAACTAGAATGGCCTAATAGGAAAATAGGAAAAAACGTCAAGTAAAATGCCCAAATAGGAAAAGGAGTATGTCAAGGCTGTATGTTGTCACCCTGCTTATTTAACTTTTATGCAGAGTACATCATGAGAAATGCTGGGCTGGAGGAAGCACAAGCTGGAATCAAGATTGCCAGGAGAAATATCAATAACCTCAGATATGCAGATGACACCACACTTATGGCAGAAAGAAGAACTAAAGGGCCTCTTGATGAAAGTGAAAAAGGAGAGTGAAAAAGTTGGCTTAAATCTCAACATTCAGAAAACTAAGATCATGGCATCCAGTCCCATCACTTCATGGGAAATAGATGGGGAAACAGTGGAAACAGTGGCTGACTTTATTTTTATGGGTTCCAAAATCACTGCAGATGGTTATTTCAGCCATGAAATTAAAAGACACTTACTCCTTGGAAGGAAAATTATGACCAACCTAGACAGCATATTAAAAAGCAGAGATATTACTTCGCCAACAAAGGTCCATCTAGTCAAGGCTATGGTTTTTCCAGTGGTCATGTATGGATGTGAGAGTTGGACTATAAAGAAAGTTGAGAGCTGAAGAATTGATGCTTTTGAACTGTGGTGTTGGAGAAGACTCTTGAGAGTCCCTTGGACTGCAAGGAGATCCAACCAGTCCATCCTAAAGGAGATCAGTCTTGGGTGTTCATTGGAAGGACTGATGTTGAAGCTGAAACTCCAGTACTTTGGCCACGTGATGTGAAGAGCTGACTCATTTGAAAAGACCCTGATGCTGGGAAAGATTGAGGGCAGGAGGAGAAGGGGACGAAAGAGGATGAGATGTTTGGATGGCATCACCAACTCGATGGACATGGGTTTGGGTAGACTCCGGGAGTTGGTGATGGACAGGGAGGCCTGGAGTGCTGCAGTTCATGGGGTCACAAAGAGTAGGACACGACTGAGCGACTGAACTGAACTGATAACAGCCCAGAGCAAAAATACCTTTTTTTCTTAGGGGCAAGCAGAGCTAAATTAGTTAGTTCTCCCAGAATCAGTGTGTAAAGGTATAAAAAAGAATGTTACCATTTCTGTGGGAAGGAGGAAGGGGGATGTATTCCCTGTGTTTCTCACAGTTTACTTTGTGGTTGGTTGGGCTTGGTAAGGTAGAGATGGAGAACAGCTTGAAGGCTTTTTCCCTAGGAAAATTCTAAAGGTCATAAGATTTCTGGATTATCCAGAAAAGATACGAAACTGTTGCCTATCTCCTAGCCCCATTTCTTACAGAAATATCCACTTTAAAGAAGAAAATCCTGGTTCCTCTATAATGGTAATATATAGGATATAGGTTCTGTTATCCTACACAGAGCTCCTCTAAACCCCTCTAAACTCAGATCAATATAATGGATATAATTGATTTATTCCATTACTTTCGAGTAAAAAAAGATAGGAGAATGTAGCAAAAAGAGGGGGCACTTAATGTGACTGGAGGGCCAGTGTCTTCCATAAACAGTTCCAAAATTGGAACAAACGAATCACCTGAAAGGAGCTAATTATGGATCTGGAAAAACAAGACCATTCTTAGAGACACACAGAATTAACAAGATAGATTGCCTGAAATGTTGTATCTTCATATGTTAAATTGAAACTATGCTGAATACTATTAATTAATAACAAGCTAAACAGAATACAACAGGAGCATTTACAGTCCAATTATATTATTAGTGAAATAATAAACTATTTCTTTGATGTCATAAAATGCTATTTTCCAAATATATGTATGCATTTTCCTGGTATATAACTATGTTTTCTAAAAAATTTATTTTATGAAACATGCTGTGAGAAGTGACTATTTATAGAAACTGTGTTTAAAAATTCTAAAGGCACAGGTTAATATATGATTTATATTCAAAAAATAAAGTTTAGTGAAAATACTATGCATATTGCCAAAGAAAAGGAACTCAAAACGGAAGAATTAAGCAGCCATTATATATGTATATAGATCTCCTACTGACCACATGCATGACTTCTCATTGCACATATAAAAAAATGGCATATATATATATATATATATATATTCTCTTTTCCTTCTTATAAGCAAATAGAACAGAACTAGATATGAAATTCAATTTGCCTTGTCTTTCTAATCAGAGGTCAACTGATCCCTGAGGTATGTGGCTTTGCTCGCAACTGGCAACACAGAATAAAAGCACTTTTCAGACTCTCATCGGCAAGTACAATTTTGAACCCACAACTACTTCTCACAAATTAAAAACTGCATTCATAGAAATCTCATCTGTACTGAACTGCCCAAATTTTTCAGAGTCCCAGTATTTGTAACGAACTATCCCTGGATGGACTTCCCTGATGGCTCAGGCGGTAAAGAATCTGCCTGCAAAGCAGGAGACCCAGGTTCGATCCCTGGGTTGGGAAGATCCCCTGGAGAAGGAAATGGCTTCCACTCCAGTATTCTTGCCTGGAGAATCCTATGGACAGAGGAGCCTGGTGGGCTACAGTCTATGGGTCACAAAGAGCCAGACATGACTAACACTTTCACATTCACTATATCCCTGGATTAGGTTAGACCATCAGGCATTAGCTGAACCTTCTACTGACCACATGCATGACTTCTCACAATACACATATAACTAATTTGTCAATGACAATTGGGGAAAGATTCTAAGTTTGATGAGGACAAGGAATACACGTCTTGCTCACAACCATTTTCCACCTGCTGCAGTGCCAGATGATGCATAGGATGACTAGTGAATGAATGAACAACCTTAGACTTCCACTGACTTGCCTTACCAAAATGCTACATAACTAGCTTTCATCACACTAATGTGTGTGTTTACCAGAAGCTATGGTTAAGGGACATATTTCCCTGAATTATACAATGTTCTGTCTATGAATATCTAAGAGATAAATTCTCCATGAGACTATGTGCCTGGAATAGTAGCTTATCTCCTAAAAAATCACTTTATTCTCTTGATACTGAATATGTGCATCTTAGAATTGTTTCCATCTTTGTGTTAGATGTTAGAGAGCTGAGGCCTATATGTGTGACCCATGTCTATTCAGTAAATAGAGCTTCACTGTGGGCATTTGGTGCCATGCTGCTGCTGTTGCTGCTGCTGCTGCTGCTGCTGCTGCTAAGTCGCTTCAGTAGTGTCTGACTCTGTGCGACACCATAGACGGCAGCCCACCAGGCTCCCCCATCCCTGGGATTCTCCAGGCAAGAATACTGGAGTGGGTTGCCATTTCCTTCTCCAATGCATGAAAGTGAAAAGTGAAAGTGAAGTCGCTCAGTCGTGTCCAACTCTTCGCGACCCCATGGACTGCAGCCTACCAGGCTCCTCCGTCCATGGGATTTTCCAGGCAAGAGTACTGGAGTGGGGTGCCATTGCCTTAGTTACACTCTATTCTCTACCCTTCCCTTCTCTGGCTTTCCCTTGGCTGATTTCCCTTGCTTAGTTTTAAATTTACATTATGTATCTCTGTAAGCCACCTTAATTTCTTTTGAATCAAGGTGGGACATAAATAAATGGATTTTTCCCTTATGTAGAAGTTATTAACTTTGCTGAAGAAGAGAAGGGGCAAAGGAAGACAAAATATAGACTTTGGCAATGTATGGCTGATTTTAAGAGACCTGAGGGATACCTTGTGAAGAGAAGATACTATTTCTATCCCACATTGTATAGTTTTGGTTTTATGTACAGCACAAGGCAATTGCACAATATCAACCTTTTTTATTGTTACATCAATTATTTGAATGCTACAAAATACTTAAAAATAAAAAACAAAGGAATATACCTGGACCAGATGAAGCTTTACTTTTACACATGGTTGGAACATTAGGAACAAGGAAAACTGAAGAAACCGTAAACACACATGGAAAACATTTGTATCAAGTAGATAGAATGACCTCTTGCTGCTCAATTGTTTTGAGATACAAGGTCCCTTCTCCTCCCCAGACACCTCTCTTTCACAGAGTAAATTATCCATATTTCATGAGAGGTAGATTCTCGTGAGACAGAGAAATAGACAAATGCTAGATAGGAGCAAATAATCACAATTTTTCTAAAAACTAATACTTGAGTCATATAGTTTATTCAGAGGTGTAGTTGCATTGTATCATGCTCTGAAAAAATTATGATAATAGTCAATCTGAACATAGACTATTTCTGTGTTTGCTACTGCTACCCCTACACCCACTTATCAAGTACATTTAACTAAAAGGAAGAAATGATAACAAAGGACACACACTGTCATCTGCCCCTAAATAGCAAAAACATCTCTGCCACAAGAACCATGCCCATCTCTATTCCAGGTTCAGGTAGAGAGTATTGTCAGTCTATTTTAGCACACCCATTTAAATTCTGTACATCTTAATAAAAGGAGTTATCATTACCATTGTTGCCTTATCACTCTCCATGATTGCTTTCTTTTAGACAAGTACAAAGGCAGTCTGAATATAAATGTTTTGTCATAAAACTGCTATTCAAACAATAAAGAGGGTTATAATGGTATTAAAAATAATTTACCCCCAAGACTGCCACATAGACTGGTAGTGTGCAGACTAAGGGGCACAAAACTTCTTCATCCATACTCTCACTATCTTCCAGTCTCTTCCACTGCATCTGTACTCACAGCTGCATGATTTTAAAGATAATTCAGACATCATCACATGGCTAGGATACCCAGAATCATTTTAGCACAAGATTTTTTAAAAGACACAAGTTATTTTTAGCAATATTATCATTACTGTGCCTAATAAACATAGGATAAATTAGAATGAAGATCTTTCAAAGAGAAAGTCATTTTTAAAATTTGTTAGTTTGGAAGCAGATGGATAAATATGCATCATGTATACATATATATATACACAGACATAATGTATATATATATACATTATATCATATATACACATCTATCACATATATACATATATATCATATACACATACATATATATATATATATATCATATATACACATCACATGTAGACACATATCTATTTAGTATACATACACAAATCTTTACTCTGAAAATTCTTTTTTTGGCAACAGGACTGACTGTGCACTGCCACCCAGGGGCTGCCTACAACATTTTAAGACTGATATCTTGCCAAAAGGCATTCAAAATTATTACCAAATATATCCTGGACAGTCCTTCACGGTAGCTGTTAGCATTCCCACTGCATTTCTCTGTAGTTTTGGTGTCATTTCCCATAGCCTGAATCCACACTTCAGAGAAAGGCAGAGAAAAGGAAGAGAGAAAAGAATGCCAAACAAGCAAAAGACCACCTAGAAGGAAATAAACAAATTATACTGACAAGGCTGACAAGAAGGAGTAAGTGAGAGGGAAAGACGGGAAAGAGGAGGTTTATCAGGGCTTCATGCCCACTGCTCTGGGTGAATATCCCTCTTTGCAACAATAAAGGCAAATAAAGTACAAAGAAAGGATAAAACAGAAGATTACAGACCTGGCCGGTGTTTGATAAATGGCACTCTACTTCACTCTGCTTATTGTGTACTTCATACCTCACTCCTGAATATGGAAGAGAATTTTATTAAAGATTTAGCCACGGTGGTGGTGGTGACTGGCTCACAGTAATTTTCCTACAAAGTAGTTTAATCTATCACAGGGCAGACAGTGCACCTTCTTACCATGTATCATATCTGTCTATTGAGTAAGTGCTATCCAAATCCAATTTCTTTTCATTTTTGGAACCTGTGATGCATATTCAAGATACACTTTCGTTTTGTCTTTGTCCTAAACTGGGTGCTGTATTGAGATTGGGGTAGAGGAGGAGGGAAAGCACTAATAAAAAAGAAATCTGCCTTCTATGGTTTCTATATCATTCTGGTCATTTTTTGTAATTTAAAAAAGTAAATTACAAAATTTCAATGGCATATAATATTGGTCACATGTGGAATCACCAAGACCTTTCACATTTATGGGTATGAATATGAAGCACTATACCACTGATTATGGAATGAACTTAGAAAATCATTACAGTCAAGCTCCAGTTTTGAGCTTTGTGGAGCACATAGGGTTTGTTCCATTCAATAACGAGATGGCTCGTGCAATAATAAGGAAACGATTTTAACCAAAATGATTGAGCGGTTCATCATGTGGTAGAATGTAAATCCAGAAATGTCCTAAGCAAGGTACCTTCAAAGTGCTCTGTTATGAAATCCCCAAAATTAGAAAAGCCCCATGAGGTTGCTCACTTCATCTGTTTCTAGTAACAGAGTGCTCTCAGCAAAATATTTTCAAATATAGAGTCTGTGTTTCCATCATGAGATTGTATTATTTCTCCTTTCATTACATTTCTTTATTTCACTGTGATGAATTGTTTTCCTAACCTGACAATTGTTTCCTTCCATTGTTATTGGTCTTTTTGCAACAAAAAAGTCATTCTGCCCTTTCCCAGTTGTAACAAATTTTTCACACTGCTGTTATATAGGCTCTCTTTAAAAACAATCTTACACATATTTTTCAATTATAAGGCTAATTACCATATAATTTGGCCAGAAAATTTTACACTTAGAATTACAAATTATTATTTTTTTATTGTACCTTGGAGAACCAAGAAGTCCCAGACACAATCATTTCCCACCTACCAGCAATTTAAAAGATGTGTGTATGCATATTAGTTGCTCGGTGGGTCCAACTCTTTGTGACACCGTGGACTGCACCTCACCAGGCTCCTCTGTCCATGGAATTCTCCAGGCAAGAATACTGGAGTGGGTAGTCTTTACCCTCTCCAGGGGATCTTCCTAATCCAGAGATCAAACCTGGGTCTCCTGCACTGCAGGCAGATACTTTACCTTCTGAGGCACCAGGGAAGCCCCAATTTAAAAGGTATATCTCTTCAATTTCCAAGCTGTTTCCACTACCCACTTCTTAGACCCTTTCTTGTTTGGCCCCAAATACAAACATAAGATTTTGGAAATATTAAAAGTAATTCTTTATCAGGAAAACTTTGAACCCCATCTAATCTTGTAGAAATACTTCGATTTTAAAAAGTAATCTATCTGTGTGGTTAAGTACCAATTGATTCACATTTAGACAGGAGAGAAAAGACTTCAGATTTAAAAGACCGCGTCTCTGCAGTTAACTAGCCCTGCGACTGTGGATAAACCACTAGCTTTCTGAGCCTCAGTTACTTGTCTGTAAAATGGAAATAACAATACTCAGCATAGAGTTTGTTATGTGAATCAAGATAAAGTGCTTAAAATGCTATTATCACAATGCCTGGCACACAGTAACTGCTCAATAAATGACCTCAATCAGTCATATAACCAAGCCTAGAAACCATTGTATGATGGGATTTCTTTAGCCACATTTATTCATGCCATCTATCATCTCTTCTTTACATATATATATATATATATATATCTTCTTTACCTTATATGTCATAAGCCGTGCTTATGACAAAGACAAAATTAAGCTTTCATCTAAGACGAAGTATAAGATATATACTTATAGAATTAAACTTTCCTCTAAGACTAGATATAAGACATTTACTTATAGAAACAATCAAGGGTTATTACAACTAAAGAGATTTTTTTTTTAAGTCCCATTATAGAAAATAGGATGAGCTAGATATTGCATCATGAAAAATTTAGCCCTTGGTTTGGGAACAATGGGGAGATAATAGTAATAAAGGCAAGAATCTAAAATTTAGACAATAAAGTGTTTATGTTACCACCTTTTAACATTAATTAATACTGTTGTAAGATCTTTATGTAAGTTTCTGTTTTAAAGTCAAATGCATTTTTTCATATTATAAAAATAATACAAGTAGTGAAGAAAATTTTCAGAGTACAAAAAGAGAAAAAAATAGTCATAATCCTACTATCCAGAAAGAATTATTTTTAATATTTGGTGAAAAAAATCTTTAAATATTTAAACACACATTTTACAATTATTTCATATAAATTACATTATATGCTACCCTCACTCCCAATTATAAATGGTGAGTATATGTCCATAACATTATAGATTATTGAAAACCTATTTTTAAGTGGCAAATCACAGGGCTATGCCACTTTATTTAACTCCTTTTTAATTTCTATTCTAATAATTTACACTGTTTTCAGTAACTCTGCAATAAGCATACTTTATTTCTGCACATTCTTCTTGAATTAGAATTTGATATTATTCATTAAAGTCTGCTTGAAGCCACACCTCCTGTCCAACCTCTATTTGATTTTACTGCTAATATAGTGTGAATTTTCAACAAGAACTACTATAAGAAATATGATCCTCTGAAATAACATTCAACTAAAATATTTCCCTTTACAAATACTATGAAACTAATTCACAATCTGGGATTTATATTACTCTGATTTCTCTATATTATCATAATAAATTTTTCATGGAAAATTGAATAATTATCAATATATAAGCCCCTCTTTGGAAATTTCCTCTATAAACTATAGAGCTTCACAAATATCAATACAATCAAAATACATCCAAAAGTTAAACTGTTAATCACTCTAGCACCCAGATGATTAACATGAAAAGACAAAAAAGTTGGCAACAGAAAAAAAGTCTTTTATCCAGAGATTGAAAATTGCTCACATCTTTTATACACTATTTCTTAAAAAATCTAAACGCTAACACTGACTCATATTTCCGATAGGTGCTTCATATTCAAAAAACACATTTACCTTATACATTTACACAATTTGATGATTTAAATTTGCAGTGGTAAAAAGAGAAGCCCAACATTTAAAATAACCTTGGATCTGAGATATACCACCCGCACTAGTCTTGAAAACTTCCTTTCTGAAAATTAATCTGACAGTGATTTTGAAGTCAGATTATTATAATAACAAAGAAGAAAGCACCAAATTACATCATGCTGAAAATGAAAAAAATAAAGGGCAGAAAGTTGACCATTTTGAGGATGATAATTGTCCTTGAGGGGAGAAACAGGCAAAATATACTTATTCTAAAGAAAAAAAAAATGCTATAGGAGGTCTTTTTCTTTTCAAAAAATGATTTTAAGTATGTGCTTACACATGTTAAACTAATGCTGTATTTCCTCTATTCATCACCTTCAAATTCCTTCTATTCTATTTCAAAGTAAAAAGCTCTCTATTGGCAACAAAAGTTTTATTTTTAATACTGCTTTATTTATATTCAAAGCAGAGTATTTATAAGGCATGAGGCACCAGTTATAATGAAAGACATTAGTGCATTCTGGAAATCATGAGTCTTTTAACCAGTCTTTTAAGATGCATTCTCTAAACACAGAAGTTTCCCACTGAAAGGAAGAATAAGACCCGTTTAAGGACAGCTATATAGAGATGATTTAGATGTTTGTTAAAAGAAAAAAAAAAGTTTACTTTCACACTTCTAATAGAATCAGTTACCAGTGTCAGCAGTGCAATTAAGTAGTCCAGTTAGGAGCAAACCTTTTACGCCGTGCACCTACTGCACCTACTGCCGCACAGCGCCACCTGGCAGCAGGATGAAGAACTGCGTCACTGTGGCCCGAAAACAGTCACTAATTGATACAGTACACTGGCTTCTTCTGAAAGTCCCCAAGTGATGCTGACCTCATTTTCCTTACTAAAAATGGACACATTCACATACCAAGTTTGAAAGGCTGGATGTTTTGCTCACTTGGTTTTTGATATCTGTACTTTTAAAGCATATTAATTTAGAACACTTCATTTTCAAAGGACTTCTTCACTGCAGTTGATCATAATGATGATGAAAATGTATCCAAATTTTTCAAAATTAATTTTTCATCAGTTTTCTTGGAAATCATCACAATAAGTCAATTTAGATGGCAGCACAAATAAAAATCCAGTGTTCAGCTAAGTGTAGCTGTATGCCTCTTTGGAAAAGGAAAAACAACAAAAAATAATAATAATAACATCTCATATCCATACTTGAATCATTCCAATTTTTTCTGATTTGGTTTTTCTTAACATATATATTTTTTGAAGTATAGTTGACTTACAATGTTTCAGGTACACAGCAAGGTGATTCAGTTATATGTATACACATATATTATTTTGGAGAATATTTTTCATTGTAGGTTATTGTAAGATATTAACTATAGTTCCCTGTGCTATACAGTAAAGTTCTGTTCCTTGTTGCAAACCTATTTTTTTAATTAAAAATCTAGCATTATAGTCATACTAAGTCAAACTTGTGGAATCAAAATGTCATAGATTTTTTAGTTAGGCAAAAATTCATGTTTTCTAAAATACATATACATACTATTTATATATATGTCTACAAAAGCTTTTCTACTACACCTGATAAAGCCTTGAAAAAGAACATAAAAAAAAAAGATATGGAGAAATTGGGAAACATAAGTTAAATAAAATGGGAGCACTGAATATGAAATAGAAAAAGTAAAATAAACTAGACAAAAGTAAAAAATTATCATACATTCCAGTTTTTTTTAAACATGGCTGCTCATTAGAAACATATCTAGAGTTTGGAGGAAAAAAGCAATACCCAGTTATTTGTATTTTTCAAAAAATTCCAAGATAATTCCGATATGCATCTGGATTTTAAAAAGTGATCACAAGTTTTTCTATTAAATGGTAGTTTTGGTGATGTAGAAGTCTGTTATTTTTCTGTTGACCAATCATGATACAATGGTATTGAGTAATAGTTACATACTCACAATAGTAAAAGATGTTTATCGGTTTTCACAATCAATAGCCAGACAAAAAATAAAATATAATTACAATTGCAAGCCATAATAAGAACATGATTAACCTAACAATATAAAATAATTACAAACAATTGGGGGAGGGGTCAAGCAGAGTGATGTGGTATGTGGAAGTGCATACATACACATATTTTCATCCACTCAGCAGTCTATGTCTTTTGGTTGGTGCATTTAATCCATTTACATTTAAGGTAATTATTGGTATGTAGGATCCTATTACCATTTTCTTAATTTGGGGGGGTTCATTTCCTGCAGGTCTTTTCTTTCTCTTGTGTTTCTTGCCTACAGAAGTTCCTTTAGCATTTGTTGCAAACCTGGTTTCGTGGTGCTGAATTCTCTTACCTTTTTCTTGTCTGGAAAGATTTTGATTTCTACATGATATCTGAAGGAGAGTCTTGCTGGGTAGAGTATTCTTGGTTGTTGATTGCTCCCTATCATCACTTTAAGTATATCGTGCCATATAGTAGGGTTAATGGCTACCTCCAAGAGGGCTTACACTAATGGGGACCTTCCAGGACTGCTGCGGCCAGTGTGCCCATCATGGCGTGAGCCCCTGCAAACCCACACCTCCACAATGACCCTCCAACACTAGCAGGTAGCTTTGGTTCAGTCTCCTGTGGGGTCACTGCTCTTTTCCTCTGAGTCTTGGTGTATGCAAGATTTTGTTTGTGCCCTCCAAGGCTGGAGTCTCTGTTTCCACCAGTCCTGTGGAAGTCCTATAATCAAAGCCCACTGGCCTTCAAGGTCAGATTCCCTTTATTAGAGCCCCAGGCTGGGAAGTCAAGTCCCTTTATTAGAGCCCCAGGCTGGGAAGTCTGACGTGGGGCTCAGAACCTTCACAACAGTGGGAAAACTTCTTTGGTATTATTATTCTCTGGTTTGTGGGTCACCCACCTGGCAGGTATGGGATTTGATTTTATTGTGATTGTGCTCCTTCTACCATCTTGCCGCAGCTTCTTCTTTATCTTTGGACATGGGGTATCTTTTTTTGATGGGTTGCAGTATCCTCCTGCTGATGATTGTTCAACATTTTTGTACAACATGATTGTACTTTTGGTGCTCTCACAGATGAGCACACGTCCTTCTACTCTGCCATCTTGAACCAGCAGCTCCTCGAATAATTCCAATTTTTATTTATATGTCTACACACACAGAAACATTTGTATTTGCCCCATTGGTATATATCTAAATACATTGTTGTTGTTCAGTCACTAAGTCGTGTCCAACTCTTTGCAACCCCATGAACAGCAGCACCCCAGGCTTCCCTGTCCTTCACCACGTCCCAGAGTTTGCTCATGTCCATTGAGTCAGTGATGACATCCAACTATCTCATACTCTGTCATCCCCTTCTCCTCCTACCCTCAATCCTTCCCAGCATCAGGGTCTTTTCCAATGAGTCAGCTCTTCACATCAGGTGGCCAAAGTATTGGAGCTTCAGCTTCAGCATCAGTCCTTCCAATGAATATTCAGGATTGATTTCCTTTAGGATTGACTGGTTTGATGTCCTTGCTGTCCAAGGGATTCTCAAGAGTCTTCTCCAGTACTACAGTTCAAAATCATCAATTCTTTGGCATTCAACTTTCTTTAAGGTCCAACTCTCACATCCGTACATGACGACTGGATAAACCATAGCTTTGACTATATGCCCCTTTGTCGGCAAAGTGATGTCTCTGCTTTTTAATATACTATCTAGTTTTGTCATAGCTTTTCTTCCAAGCAGCAAGTATCTTTCAATTTCATGGCTGCAGTCAAGATCCACAGTGATTTTGGACCCAAAGAAAAGAAAATCTGTCACTGCTTCCAGAGAGAGCCCTTCAGATGATACACCCACACAGAGACCTCTTTTCGACTTTTCCTTTGGGTCATTATAATGCATATAAGGTAGAAGGAAGATGTTACAGGAAGGACAAATTTACTGGAAATAGCTTAAACCACTTTTTGTTAATGCATTTCCCTTCTTTCCTCAAAACCCAGGGTGGAAGCAGCAGTCACCACATAGGAGAAGAAGAAATCAGCATTCAAAAGTGGTGTTCTTCCCAACCTACTTATCTGAATGGGCTTCCCTACATTGGTGGACTCTCATCCCAGCTGATGTTGAGAAAAGCACTAAAAGTAAAAACTGGGAGGTGCAGGGGAATAGCTTATTCAAAAATCCTCACCAGGGCTTCCCTGGTGGCTCAGATGGTAAAGAATCTGCCTACAATGCAGGAGACCCAGGTTCGATCCCTGTGTCGGGAAGATCCACTGGAGAAGGTAATGGCAACTCACTTCAGCATTCTTGCCTGGAGAATTCCATAGAGAGAAGAGCCTGGTGGGCTACAGTCCACGAGATTACACAGAGTTGGACACGATTGAGTGACTAACACACATACATGACCTCATTCTTATATTTAAACAGAATGACCAGCACAATATGGTCATCAGGCCTGAATCCAGCCTGCAGGGTTGCCCTCAGGGACTTCTCTAAGCAGAGAAGCCACAGGCTTACATACCCTGGATAGATTTGGAAGAACAAGTTTTATACTTTCCTTCGCAGGTTTTGCAGGATCATCCTGCTTAGTACATCATGAGTATAAACATAGACACTTAGATATACAATAGACACAAATACATACTAGCTACCTGTTTAGGCCTCACTTCACATCCTCCTAGCTAACTTTTTTACTACAACCTTTGCTGTGGCAGCCAGGTGCCTTCAGGTGTGACCCAGAAGCCCCTCCGGTCAGGGCCACTGTGTGCTTCTAGCAAGACTGGCTAGATAATCTGCAAAGCCTAGTAGAAAATGAAAACATGAGGCCTCTTGTTCATAAATAATTATGATTATCAAAACAGTGAGAGCACAGCATTAAGCAAAATCATTAGGATCTTCAAAGTATGGGCCCCAGTGGCTGCACAGAACACTGACAGATCACATCCACATGAAGCCAGCCCTGGGTTCGTGCAACCAAACTCCTCCACTGTGACCCCATGTTGGCATCTATTCAACTAAACTTGGAAATGCAGGAATTAACACCTGCACAAGCAACTCTTGAGCAACGGGAGATGGAAAACAAGGGATAAATGCTCCCCTTTTTATGCTTTGGATATATAAATCTGAGATATTTTCTATGAGATTCCTTAGGATTCTCTAGCAGGATGGAGCACTAAATACCCACAGAAAAACTCAGCTTAATAACACACTCCTAGATCATGATTCCTTTCTTCCTTATGTCACTCTTCTCAGGTATTCCTTCTTGTCCTTTAGGATCACTTCCTAAAATAAACACCTGCACAAGAATCCTGGTCTCAGGATCTTTATGGGAAAACCTGGACTAAAATAAAGTAGAAGACAGACAAGATAGGTGAGGGTGGGAATGAGAGTATAGGGTGGGAGGCTAGTTCAAAGCTATAGCAGTAGTAACAGAAGAGACAGAGAAAAGATGATTAAGTGAAGTTGCTCAGTCATATCCGACTCTTTGCGACACCAAGGACTGTAGCCTACCAGGCTCCTCTGTCCATGGGATTTTCCAGGTAATAGTACTGGAGTGGATTGCCACTTCCTTCTCCAGGGGATCTTCCCGACCCAGGGATCAAACCCGAGTCTCCCACATTATAGACAGATGCTTTACCATCTGAGCCACCAGGGAAGTCCGAAAAGATGATTAATATTTTGGAAATTAGGAAGTGGGATCAAAGGGACTTGGCAACCAGTTAGATATAGGAGGTGAGAAAGAGAATCCAAATATAACTAAAAATTTCTTATTTGAATGAATAGCGGATGACACCATTGACCAAATTATAGAGAATTCAGAAACAGAAAAACTGGAGTATAACAAATTTATGATCTCTCAGCAAAAATGTGTCAGCAGCCAGTTTTACTTGAATCTGAAATCAGTAAACAAATCTAGATAAAAGGTATGGTGATGAATATAACTATGCTGCTGCTGCTGCTAAGTCGCTTCAGTCATGTCCAACTCTGTGCGACCCCTTAGACGGCAGCCCACCAGGCTCCCCCGTCCCTGGGATTCTCCAGGCAAGAACACTGGAGTGGGTGGCCATTTCCTTCTCCAATGCATGAAAGTGAAAAGTGAAAGTGAAGTCGCTCAGTCGTGTCCAACTCTTAGAGACCCCATAGACTGCAGCCCACCAGGCTCCTCTGTCCATGGGATTTTCCAGGCAGGAGTACTGGAGTGGGATGCCATTGCCTTCTCTGGAATATAACTATAAGTGCACACATAAACACTTACTGAATATGGAAATAGAGTTGGAAGAAAATTTTCAAATAAATTATTATAATAACATCCATTCTTTATGTTTACTATTTAAACTCCTGCTGGCAACCTATTATGCTTTAAAATACCTCCACAAGAATTATAAATACAATAGGAAGAAAAACTGGATCAACTAATTATTATATTGAGTGATTTCAGTGTGAAGTGTTTCCAAAATCAATATTTAAAATTCTCAAGGTTATTATATTCCCTTTTGCCATTATTCTGTCTCTTCAGATGACATAATCTATTTGGGAATTTAAATAATTTTAAACTTTTATTAGGAAATTAAAACTTTCATGTTACTAAACTCTGGGGATCTGCCAAAGTTGGAAATTTCCAAAGGTTTTCCCTCTGACCCCAGACAGTTAGACAAGAGCCATTGGGCAAATTTTTCCTTAAGTTACATTTATGGTAAAAGTCATGCAATCTTTCATTCCTACCAAAAACAGATAGCAAGTTGGCTTTAAGAGAATAGTTCAAAATCAACTACATATTGAATCATCATATTTGGGTTTATTGATCTTAGAAATTTAAATCTATATGGATATTTGGGAATTGATCTTACTCAAGAATTTACCATTCATATATTCTATATCTTTAAAATTCTGAATTTGGAATTATATATACTTTCAATGTTACCAGGCTTTTCTGAAAGCAGAACTGTCCATGTGAATCATAAAGAAATGAGACTGGCATAGAATATAAGGTAACTTGATCTTTTGACAACAAATATATATATAACCTCTTGCTGCATGCTTGGGCTAAGTCACTTCAGTCACGTCTGACTCTTTGAGACTCCATGGACTGTAGCCCACCAGGTTCCTCTGTCCACGGGATTTTTCTAGACAAGAATACTAGAGTGTGTTGCCATTTCCTACTCCAATGTAATCTCTGAGAGGCAGTCAAAACCAAGACAAACACTTCAGCTAAAAAAGATCATGAAGACACCCTAGCTAAGACAGGAATCATGGTAGGCTTGAACTAGAACATTAAGGTTGGAAAACCTGTCCCAAAGCTTGTGAAACACAAAATACCCTGACACTTTGAGAAAACAGAAAGTTTACCAATGAGAAGTAGGAAGACCTTCCCCAAAAAGACACATAAAAGAGATAAGGAGATAAACAGAACATCAAATTTAAAATGTCAAGTAGTCAACATATGCAATTCTAAGATCAGCAATAGAATACAATCATTTGTGTATAAACAACAAACTGATTACCTCCAGAATAAATTGTTTTTAAAAACTCTTTTAAATCAAGAAGAAAAACAAAATTAGCCTAATAAAAAAAATGGAACAAGAACATGAAGAGAATAGCACAAAACAGGAATTATATATAGTACAAATAACTACAATAATTTTTTTTTCAAATAGCCTCATTATTAACCAGGGAAATATAAACTAAAACAAACTGAGATACATTCTTCACTCATAAGATTGGAAAAGAAATTTAAGTTCTAAATCTATTGGACATTGGATAATCTGAGGGATAGACTTAGAATTTATATTTCTTTCCCAATCATATGAGTGAAGAATGTATCTCAGTTTTGTTTTAATTTATATTTCTCTGGACATTGGATAATCTGAGGGAGAGGCTTCCCTTGTGGGTCAGACAGTGAAGAGTGCGCCTGTAGTGCAGGAGACCTGGGTTCAATCCCTGAGTTGGGAAGATCCCCTGGAGGAAGGCATGGCAATCCACTCCAGTATTCTTGCCTGAAGAATCTCCATGGACAGAGGAGCCTGGTGGGCTACAGACCATGGGGTCGCATATAGTCAGACACGACTGAGCGACTAACACACACACACAGTCTGAGGGAATAGTTATTTCGGGGTACCACTATTTGGTACATAACTGGTATAGCAAGTTTAAAGAAAATTTGGCAATATCTACTCAATCTTGGGTACACTTGCTATTACCCAACAATCCCATTTTTAGTTGTCAAACACACAGAAAAACTGGCAGACATAAATAAAAAGGCATGTACAAGGATGTCCATTGTAGCTTTTTTATAGTGCCAGAATTTGGGGTGTGTGTATATATGTATGCAAATTTATACATATGACTTCAATAAGAGAATGACTAAATAAACATTTAATTATCTCAAGGACGGAGCCTAGGCTTTAGAGTGCTTTTAGTTAAAGGTTCCTTTAAACTTATTTTTACAATTTTAATGTTTCACAAGAATTTATTCATGTATTATATGAGTAATTAAAATAGTTTTTAAAGCAAACAAGAAATCTCCAGAGGATTAAAGTGAGCAAAAAAAAAAAAAAAAGGCAATTCCAAAAGGTCACATACTGTATAATTCTGTTTATATTATATAACATTTCTGAAATGACAAAATTTTACAAATGAAGAACTGATTAGTGATTGCAAGGGATTAGAGATGGGAGAGAAGTTGGTGTCATAAAAGGGCAACACAAGAGATCCTTGTGGTAATGGAACTGTCGTATCTTTTCTATGGTGTAGATACATGAACCTATAAACATGATAATACTGTGTAGAATTAAACGTACACATATACACAAGTACAAGCAAAACTGGAGAAATCTAAGATCAGTAGATTGTAACAATGTCAATAACCTGGTTGTGATACTATAATATCGTTTTGGCAAAATTGTTAACAATGTGGGAAATTTGGTAGTATTGAGGATCTGCATATACAAGAAGATAATAGCAAGATCATGTAAGACCATAGTACTCTGATCCATAAACTCTAGAGCAACTATCTTAAGAAGCCAAACCTCTATAACAACTGGCCTAAAAGTCAGGATTCATACAGTACCTGCCAGTTTCCGTATTTTTGCCACCCTTTCAACTCAGGGTCACTAGAGAAAGTCAAATACGCACTCCAAACCAATCATCCAAGATGGCTCACTTCTAGTTAGTCAACATCCAATTTCCTTATGCCAACAATCTCCAGTCAGAGCTCACCTGAGGCTTTCCTTCCCCACTTCTCACCCCACCCCCCACCCCTATAGTGAAACTATGTGTTCAGTTCAGTTCAGTCCAGTTGCTCAGTCGTGTCCGACTCTTTGCGACCCCATGAATCGCAGCATGCCAGGCCTCCCTGTCCATCACCAACTCCTGGAGTTCACTCAGATTCACGTCCATTGAGGCAGTGATGCCATCCAGCCATCTCATCCTCTGTCGTCCCCTTCTCCCCCTACCCCCAACCCCTCTCAGCATCAGAGTCTTTTCCAATGAGTCAACTCTTCACATGAGGTGGCCAAAGTACTGGAGTTTCAGCCTTAGCATCATTCCTTCCAAAGAACACCCAGGGCTGATCTCCTTCAAAATGGACTGGTTGGATCTCCTTGCAGTCCAAGGGACTCTCAAGAGTCTTTTTCAACACCACAGTTCAAAAGCATCAATTCTTCGGTGCTCAGCTTTCTTCACAGTCCAGCTCTCACATCCATACATGACCACTGGAAAAACCATAGCCTTGGCTAGACGGACCTTTGTTGGCAAAATAATGGCTCTGCTTTTCAACACGCTATCTAGGTTGGTCATAACTTTTCTTCCAAGGAGTAAGCGTCTTTTAATTTCATGGCTCCAATCACCATCTGCAGTGATTTTGGAGCCCCCAAAAATAAAGTCTGACACTGTTTCCACTGTTTCCCCATCTATTTCCCATGAAGTGATGGGACCGGATGCCATGATCTTCGTTTTGTGAATGTTGAGCTTTAAGCCAACTTTTTCACTCTCCACTTTCACTTTCATCAAGAGGCTTTTGAGTTCCTCTTCACTTTCTGCCATAAGGGTGGTGTCATCTGCAAATCTGAGGTTATTGATATTTCTCCCAGCAATCTTGATTCCAGCTTGTGCTTCTTGCAGCCCAGGGTTTCTCATGATGTACTCTGCATAGAAGTTAAATAAGCAGGGTGACAATATACAGCCTCGACGTACTCCTTTTCCTATTTGGAACCAGTCTGTTGTTCCTTGTCCAGTTCTAACTGTTGCTTCCTGACCTGCATACAGATTTCTCAAGAGGCAGGTCAGGTGGTCTGGTATTCCCGTTTCTTTCAGAATTTTCCACAGTTTATTGTGATCCACACAGACAAAGGCTTTGGCATAGTCAATAAAGCAGAAATAGATGTTTTTCTGGAACTCTCTTGCTTTTTCAATGATTCAGCGGATGTTGGCAATTTGATCTCTGGTTCCTCTGTCTTTTCTAAAACCAGCTTGAACATCTGGAAGTTCATGCTTCACGTATTGCTAAAGCCTGGCTTGGAAAATTTTGAGCATTACTTTACTAGCATGTGAGATGAGTGCAATTGTGCTGCAGTTTGAATGCTCTTTGGCATTGCCTTTCTTTGGGATTGGAATGAAAACTGACCTTTCCAGTCCTGTGGCCACTGCTGAGTTTTCCAAATTTGCTGGCATATTGAGTGCAGCACTTTCACAGCATCATCTTTCAGGATTTGAAACAGCTCAACTGAAATGCCATCACCTCCACTAGCTTTGTTAGTAGTGATGCTTTCTAAGGCACACTTGACTTCACATTCCAGGATGTCTGGCTCTAGGTCAGTGATCACACCATCGTGATTAGCTGGGTCATGAAGATCTTTTTTGTACAGTTCTTCTGTGTATTCTTGCCACCTCTTCTTAATATCTTTTGCTTCTGTTAGGTCCATACCATTTCTGTCCTTTATCGAGCCCATCTTTGCAGGAAATGTTTCCTTGGTATCTCTAATTTTCTTGAAGAGATCTCTAGTACACTAGGTCAAAACAAAGATTTTGACACCAACCCCTGAAAATGGATTCCTTGAGACACCAAAAACAAGGCTTTCTAAAGAATACACATGAGTACACACAGGTTAAAAACTAGCTACCATCTATATGACCACAAACCTCCTATAAGGTAATAAGTCCACCACAAATTAAACTCAGCACACAAGTTAAATGCAGAAGGAATGTGAAAGTGAAGTGAAAGTGAAAGTCACTCACTGGTGTCCTACTCTTTGCAACCCCATGGACTATACAGTCCATGGAATTCTCCAGGCCAGAATACTGGAGTAGGTAGCCTTTCCCTTCTCCAGGGGATCTTCCCAACCCAGGGAAAGAACCCAGGTCTCCCACATTGCAGGTGATTCCTTCCCAGCTAAGCCACAAGGGAAGCCCTAAATGCAGAAGCCAGCAATAATCAGTACAGATTCTAAGCAATGGTCACAGCATGCTCTGAATTACTTTAACCTTCAGATGCATATTACTAAATACTGCATGGGATATTTCCTTATGATCTAAAAGCTGCTGCTACTCAGAGTGTATTCAGAGATAAGTAGTAGTGGCAAAACCTAGGAGCTTGTTAGAAATATAGACCCTCAGGCCAACCACAAACATACAGATTGAGAATCTGCACTTGAGCAAGACCCCTAAGTAACACATCAGCACATTCAGATCTGAGAATCACCAGTCTAAACTAGCTAAAGCTTAGTTGGATAACTCAGAATTGTAATGTCTATTTAGAAGAGTCTGGAGTTAAATAAAAACAGATTAAGGAATTCTTAGCACAATGCTAAGCACATGATCAATAAACACTGGTGTCCTTATCACATTCAGTCTAATTTGTAGCTAACTGGATTTCCATCAAATATAGCTGTCAATGAATGATAAATGTCTAACTGGCAGGAAAGAATTTCTCATCTAAAGACAGTTAATTAATAGTGTGTGTGTTAGTGGCTCAGTAGCGTCCAACTCTTTGCAACCCTATGGACTGCAGCCTGCCAGGCTCCTCTATCCATAGGATTCTCCACACAAGAATACTGGAGTGAGTTGCCATTCCCTTCTCCAGGGGATCTTCCCAACCCAGGGATTGAACCTGGGTCTCGTGCATTGCAGGCAGATTCTTTACCATCTGAGGATGGGCTGGTGTTAAGACTATGTTCTTCTGCTGGACATTTTACTGTCATTAATTGATGATAAAAACAGCTAACACATAATGTTGAGTATGCAGCAGACATTTTCTATTTGTCAAATTACTTTATCTAATCCTTACAATAATTCTAAGAAGTACTATTTTTATCACCCTCACTTTATATATGAGGATATTGGGACACACAAAGGCTAGACAACTTTCTCAGAAATCACATAGCTTGTAAAAGAAAGAATCAGGATTTAAACACATCAATCTTGCTCCAATGTGATGTTTTTAATCACTGCACAATAACTTACAGTATGGGCATTACATAGGACCTATCCATCTTAAAGATTTGTTAACAATAATATTTTATAATTATAAAGCTATTTAAATTTCCTCTTTTTACTAAAATTCTAGTCACACATTTAAAACTACAACACTAACCATAATAGGTCAAATACACACTTTATTGTTAAAATAGTTAAATCACTGACCTACTCTCATTCAATTTCTTAAAATACATCAACATTCACAGACCTTACATTCTCACAAAGCACAAAGTGTTCAAATTTACTTCAAAAATGTACTGCCAATTAGGAATCTTTCTTTATGGCAATGGTTAATAGAAAAATATTAATAAGTAATCAGATAAAATAAAGTGATTATTTATGAACAGATTTCAAATGCAGGTAGGAGAGAAAAATCTACACTAAACTGAGAGGCAACAAATTCTATTTCTGGAAGTTTGAAAACTAGAGGACAAGAAAAAGTTCTGTAAAATCCCTATCTGGCAAAATTCAAAACATTATTTTTCACTCAACTGATATCATTAAAGAAAAAGAAAATTGCACTATATTTGAGCACTTTCAAAATCTTTGGCATTAAAGGACACATTTAATATTTATTCAAATAACAAAAATGTTGTTTGAGGAAAATGCATTAGCCTATAATCTTTTCTAATTTGGGATGCTTAAATATGTCAACTCATAAGAGTGATTAAACAAACAAAAACAATAAAAGATACAAAACTTTAAATGCAGATTCAATAATTCTATGTGGATTGAGATCTCCTAATTTTAACAGGTTTATGGCCATGAAAACAAGCTTCTTAAAGATCACATTAGAGACTCCCCTTGTGGCTCAGGTGGTAAACAGTCCTTCTGCAATGCAAGTGAGCTAGGTTCAACCCCTGGTTCAGTAAGATCCCCTGGAGGAGGGCATAGCAATCCACTCCAGTATTCTTGCCTGGAGAATTCCATGGACAGAGAAGCCTGGTGGGCTAACACAGTCCATGGGGTCACATGAGTCAGACACAACTGAGTGACTAACATGCACACACAAAGATCATATTACAAAAACAAAAGCAATATTCACATATATAAAGCAGTGCATTAACAAATATACAGCAAAATGAGTAGAAATAAAAACTTTTATAATGTTATATAAAGAATTACTGGTAGCTTGAATAGAATTTAGAGACTATTGTATGCTGATTTCAAAACTGCTGTATCTCAAACCACTATTAAGGTAAGATTATATACTTTGGAAATTTGTTAATTGGAAAGGTCTATTAAATGACTCAAAAGATAGGTTGAAAGACTTCCCTGGTGGTCCATTGGACTTTGTGTTTCCAATGTAGAGGGAGTGGGTTTGACCCCTAACTGGGGATCTAAGATCCCCCATGCCTTATGGCATGGTCAAAAAAAAAAAATGTTTTTAATTTAAAAAAAAAAGGAGAAGGCAAGTAAAAGGAATGAAATAAATCTATTTTTTAAAAAATAGGTTGAAATGTTGATAAAGATACTGAAGTGGTCAATTACTGAGTTCACTGAGATAAATTTGAATACAATAATTTCATGATGTGGGAACAGGAAAAAAAACCCACATTTATTAATTACTGCTTTCCTGGAAACTGAATTTCTAAATGAAATTCTGTAAGTGTATATCACACAATTTCATCTAGATTTTAAGTTAGCTAAAAACTTCAAGGTAATCTTTTCATTTGAAGATGAGATTCGCCCTGTGTCTTCCATTAGAGGTTGACATATTTAGACAAGTGAAAAAACTAAAAAATTAAATAAATAAGAAAGAAAACCTAGCTTCAAAGCGCTTAAGGGTTGCTACAGGCCACAAGAATAATTTGTGAAGTATTTATCTCTTGAGATCTTTAAAATTAGCACAGGGAAATACACGTTTACCTAGTTTCATCATGGGAGGAAGGGATTGAATCTGAAGATCTTAACCAATTCTATGCTTTCTTATTCCTCATATGAGCAATAGAATGCTGAAAACACCAGAACTGCACTTTTGTAAATGCTGTTTACCAAATAAAATAGATCTCTAATGATTTCTATTTATCAGATTGTTTTTATATATTCTTAAATATTTTAATTAAGGGTTATCAGAGAAGAGCATACTATCTAATTCTTTCCAAAATTCAAATAAGACTCTGATAACAAGTGTGTATTCATTTATTACACAAATAATATGATTCATTTATTACACAAATAAAATGATTGAGATTTGACTAAGCGGCAGACACTGTGCTAGGTTAAGGGAGAAAGTAGCAAGTGAGAAAGACCAGGAATTGTTCAAAGAGTTTATGTTCAAGGGAGAAGAGGCAAAAAATAACTGCTAGAGATACAAATAAATAAGAATTTCAAATAGTCAGCAATTCTGGAAAAAAATAAGAAGACAAGAGTCACAGGAATAACAATGAAGGTGACTGGACTGAGAATGCTATGAGGCAGTTACATTTGAGCTAAGATACAACTGATGAGAAAGAAATAGCAACAGAAGGAAGTTCTATTGCTGATTTCAAAATTGCTATATCTCAAATTACTTTTAAGGTAAATTATGTACTTTGGAAATTTATTAAATGGAAAGTGGTATTAAATGACTCAAATATATATTGAAAATTTCCTAGGTACTAGAGTGTTCAAGCGGAGAAGGCAATGGCACCCCACTCCAGTACTCTTGCCTGGAAAATCCCATGGATGGAGGAGCCTGGTAGGCTGCAGTCCATGGGGTCACTAAGAGTCGGACATGACTGAGCGACTTCACTTTCACTTTTTCACTTTCATGCATTGGAGAAGGAAATGGCAACCCACTCCAGTGTTCTTGCCTGGAGAATCCCAGGGGCAGGAGAGCCTGGTGGGTTGACGTCTATGGGGTCACACAGAGTTGGACACTACTGAAGTGACTTAGCAGCAGCAGCAGAGTGTTCAAGATACATAAAAAGATTCATGTAGTTAGAGCACAGTATGCAAATAAGAAAGCATTATATGATGAGGTCAGATTAGACAAGGTCCTTATACATTTGTCCTTATAGATCATGGTAAAGAACTGGAAATTCCTTTCTAATTTATTTTCAATTTATTCTAAATTTAATGTGAAGTCATTACTGAATTTATTTTTTAAATATAAAAAATGGTTTCACTGATTAATTCTAACATATTCAATAAAGAAACAATACAAATCCTTAACATATAAATATAGTCAACTGATCTTGACAAAAGAGTAAAGACAGTAGAGTGGAGCAAAGACAGTCTTTTCAATATATGGGGCTGGAACATGTGGATATCCACATTAAAAAAAAAATCTGGACAGACATTATAATCTTCATAAAATACAAAAGTTAAGCCAAAATAGATCACAGACTAAATATAAAACTATAAAATGCCTAAAAGATAACATAAGAGAAAATCTAGAAGACCTAAGATTGAAAACTGACTTTTTAGATACAACACCAAATGCACAATCCACAAAATAAAGAATTCATAAACTGGACTTTATTAAAATTAAGTGTCTACTCTGTGAAAGGCACCATTAAGAGAATAAAAAGACAGACCACATGCTGAGAGAAAATTTTGCAAAAGATGTATTTGATAAAAGACTATTTAAATATACAAAGAATTCTTAGAGTTCAACAATAAGAAAAACTCAAAAAGTGGATCAAAGATTTTAACAGATACCTAACCAAAGAAAATATTTCATGGCTGCAGTCACCATCTGCAGTGATTTTGGAGCCCAAAAAAATAACATCTGACACTGTTTCCCCGTCTATTTCCCATGAAGTGATGGGACCAGATGCCATGATCTTCGTTTTCTGAATGTTGAGCTTTAAGCCAACTTTTTCACTCTCATGGTGACTGCAGCCATGAAATTAAAAGACGCTTACTCCTTGGAAGAAAAGTTATGACCAACCTAGACAGCATGTTGAAAAGCAGAGACATTACTTTGTCAACAAAGGTCCGTCTAGTCAAGGCTATGGTTTTTCCAGTGGTCATGTATGGATGTGAGAGTTGGACTGTGAAGAAAGCTGAGCACCGAAGAATTGATGCTTTTGAACTGTGGTGTTGAAGAAGACTCTTGAGAGTCCCTTGGACTGCAAGGAAATCCAACCAGTCCATTCTGAAGGAGATCAGCCCTGGGTGTTCTTTGGAAGGAATGATGCTAAAGCTGAAACTCCAGTACTTTGGCCACCTCATGTGAAGAGTTGACTCATTGGAAAAGACTCTGATGCTGGGAGGGATTGGGGGCAGGAGGAGAAGGGGACAACAGAGGATGAGATGGCTGGATGGCATCACTGACTCTATGGACATGAGTCTGAGTGAACTCCAGGAATTGGTGATGGACAGGGACACCTGGTGTACTGCGATTCATGGGGTCGCAAAGAGTCAGACACGACTGAGCGACTGAACTGAACTGAACTGAACCAAAGAAAATATACAGATGGCAAATAAACATGTGAAAAGATACTGTATGTTATATATCATCAGGGAAATGCAAATTAAAACAAGAATGAGCTACAACTACACACCTTGAGAATAGTCAAAACACTCACAACACCAACTGTTGGTGGAATTCTGAAGCAACAACTCTCAGTCATTGCTGGTGGGAAGGCAAAATGGCTTAGCAACTTAGGAAGACAATTTGGTGGTTTCTTTAAAAAGTAAACATATTTTTACCATGCAATCCAGCAATCACACTCCCAGATATTTACCTGAAGGAAATGAAAATGTATGTCCACTAAAAAAAAAAAAACAAAAAAAACTCCACAAAGATGGTTATAGAAGTTTTCTAACTGTCTAAGCCTTAAAGCCACCAAGCAGTCCTTCAGCAGATAAATGGATAAACAAATTGTAGTGCATCCAGACAATGATTTTATTCAGTGCTGAAAATAAATGAACTATGAAGCCATGAAAAGACATGGAGGAACTTTCAGTGCATATTTCTAATGAAAGAAGCCAATCTAAAAAGGCTGCATACTGTATGACACCAACTATCTGACATTCTGAAAAAAACATGGAGACAGTAAAAAATCAGCATTTTCCAGGGATCAGAGGACAGGGGAAGATGAACAGGCAGAGCAGAGAGGATTTTTAGGGCAGTGAAACTATTCTATGATACTATAATGGTGGATACATGTCACTGTACATTTGTTCAAAGTAGGGAATATACAATACCAAGAGAAGTCTATAGTGTAAACCATGGCTATGGGTAATAATAATGTGTCAATGTAGGTTCATCAATTGTAACAAATGCACCACTCTGTTCATAGCATGAGATGCTACTTGTGTCGGGACAAGGAGATATCTCTACCTTCTGTTCAATTTTGCCATGAATTTAAAACTGATCTTTTTAAAAAACCTATTATATGAAACAAAACAAAGCGCTGCTTGGAGAAATTGAAGAACAGACAAATAGAGAGACATTCCATGTTTAAAGCTGGAAAACCTCATATTGGTAAAATGGCAATTCTCGTCACAATGATCTATAGATTCAACCCAACTGCTATTGAAATTCAAGAAATCAATTTTGTAGGCTTACAGGCTAATTCTTAAATTTATAATGAAATGCAAAGGATGTGGAATAGACAAAACAATTTTTATACAGAAACTGACTTAGATTGTCTGATTTCAAAATATACTACAAAGCTACAATAATTAAGACAATATGATATCAGTATAAATAGACATTTAGGTCAGTGAAATAGAATGGAGAATCCAGAAACAATTACATATTTGTGACCAAATGATTTTCAATTAAAATTCCAAAACATTCCAACAGCCAAAGTCTTCTCAACATATGGTACCATTAACTGAATATTCTTAAGTCAAAAATAAACTTAGGCTCTTACCTCACAACACACACAAATGATCTCAAAATGGATTAGAACCCTAAACATAAGAGCTAATGCCATAAACTCTTTAGAAGAAAACATATAATAAAATCTGTGTACATCAGGCAAAGTGTTCTTAGACATGACAACAAAAGCACAATTCATAAAAGAAAAGTTGATAAACTGGACTTTCTTAAAATTAATTTTTTTCAGATTCAAAACACATTTTGTATTGTATTAATTAATACAATAAAAAGAGAAGCCACAAACAAAAAAGTATATTCAGATCATATTTCTGTGAAGAATTTTTATCTAGAATACATAAAATGCTTACCATTCAAAAATAGCAAACAATTCAAAAATAAACAAACCACTTAAAAAGACATTTCAAGGAAGATATGTGAATGGCTAATCAGTTCAGTCGCTCAGTCATGTCTGACTCTTTGCAACCCCATGAACCGCAGCACGCCAGGCCTCCCTGTCCATCACCAACTCCCAGAGTCTACCCAAACCCATGTTCATCGGGTCGGTGATGCCATCCAACCATCTCATCCTCTGTTGTCCCCTTCTCCTCCTGCCCTCAATCCTTCCCAGAATCAGGGTCTTTTCCAATGAGTCAGCTCTTCACATCAGGTGACCAAAGTATTGGAGTCTCAGCTTCAACATCAGTCCTTCCAATGAACACCCAGGACTGATCTCCTTTAGGATGGACTGGTCGGATCTCCTTGCAGTCCAAGGGACTCTCAAGAGTCTTCTCCAACACCACAGTTCAAAAGCGTCAATTCTTCGGTGCTCAGCTAATAAATGTGCAAAAATATGTTCAATAATATTGAGTTTCATCATGGAAACTCAAGTTAAAACCTCAACTAGATACCACTATTCACCTACTGGGGGCTTCCCTGATGGTTCAGACAGTAAAGAATCCGCCTGCAGTGCGGGAGACCTGGGTTCAGTCCCTGGGTTAGGAAGAATCCCTTGGAGGAGGGCATGGCAACCCACTCCAGTATTCTTGTTTGGAGAATCCAACATGGACAGAGAAGTCTGGCAGGCTACAGTCCATGAGGTCACAAAGAGTTGGACACAACTGAGTGACTAAGCACACAGCACACATCCACCTACTGAGTCAGTAAGATCCTCTGGAGAAGGGAATGGCTACCCACTCCAGTATTCTTGCCTGGAGAATTCCAGAGACAGAGGAGCCTGGCAGGCTACAGTCCATGGGGTACCAAAGAGTTGGACACATACAAATTCACCTACTAGAAGAGCTATAATCTAAGCAATAGAAAACACAAAGTGTTAGGAAGGATGTGAAAAAACTCAAACTCATAGATAGTTAAACATAAAATTAACATACTACCCAGCAATTCCACTCCTAGGAATCTAACCAAGAAAATGAAAACACACATTTCCAGAAGTATTTCTAGGCAAATACTCATAGCAATTTTATTTATAGCAGCCCCAAACTGGAAACAATCAAAACGTCCATAAACTAATGAGCAGATGAATAAAATGTGGTAATATCTATATATTATTAAGCAATTAAAAAGGACTGAACTATGGATACATACAACTATATGGGTAAACCTAAAAAACATAAAGATAAATAAGAGATGTCGGGTACAAAAGACTACATAGTAGATGATTCAACTTATATGAAATATGAAACATACAAAAAGGTAAATTTATAGAAACAGAAAACAAAGGGAATAGAGATTATCTGCACATGGACATAAGAGAAATTTGGGAAGAGATGGAAATATTCTGACTGGCTTATTGTGATCTATATACCAACTCAATAAATTCACTTTGATTTATATACTTACAAAGAGTTAATTTTATGTTATGTAAATTATGCCTCAATAAGGCTGCTAAAAAAAGGCATTGCCATGATGGAACCTAAAAGTTCAATTCCTTGTATCTCAACAGACCTGAATTGAATATAATCTTTTATTTGTAAAATGTTTCCCAATATACTTATTAATTTTTAAAATAATTCTATACTCTAATGAGTTATTATAGGTAATTTTTTAAATTTATGCACATACAAAAAAAATTTTTTAATTAAAAAAAAATTCTGAGGAAATTCTATTTTTACCTTCTCAAACCAAAATAGATGATCATGCACAACCCATTTGGGAAGACATTTTTTTATAATCTGCTAATCCACTCCATGTACCTGGAATGATACGAGAATATGCTTACAGATTTTTACATAGAAACCCCTTAGAAATATTTGAAGCAAAGACTAAATTACTCCCCAGGGGAGCTGAGATTATAATTCACTCTACAGGGGAGTGCTTTGAAAAATTAGAGCCACCATTTATTTAATAATTACAGATAACTATAATATCATTACTTTGCTCAATTTAACTCAAAATTCAATTCTAAAATGTAACTTCATTAAACATACAAAGAGTTATCTTGTTCTGTTCTTATCTCTAGAACTCATTCTAAATATCATATTCTATTTTTTTCTCCATTGATCTTTTAATGACCTTCAGTGAAATGACCTTCACTTAAAAAGCAGTGAAATATTGACCTTCTAATTGCCACACAAGCATCGTTCATTGTTCAGTTGCCCAGTTGTGTCCAACTCTCCATTACCATCTCCAAGAGTTTGCCTAAGTTCATGTCATTTCAACAGTGATGCCATCCATCCTCTGATGCCCTCTTCTCCTTCTGCCCTCAATCTTTCCCAGCATCAGGGTCTTTTATGAGTTGGCTGTTTGCATCAGGTCACCAAAATATTGGAACTTCAGCCATCAATCCTTCTAATGAGTATTCAGTGGTGGTTTCCTTTAAGACTGACTAATTTGATTTCCTTGCTATCCAAGGTACTCTCAGAAGTCTTCCAGCACCACATTTCAAAAGCATAAATTCTTTGATGCTCTGCCTTCTTTACAGTCCAGCTCCCACAGCTGTATGTGACCACTAGAAAGACTAAAGTTTTGACTATATGGACATATGTCACCAAAGTGATGTCTGCTTTTCAACACACTGTCTAGGTTTGTCATAACTTTCCTGCCAAGAATCAAATGTCTTTTGATTTCATGGCTGCAGTCGCCATATGCAGTGATTGTAGAACCCAAGAAGAGGAAATCTATTTGCCATAAAGTGATGGGGCAGGATGCCATGATCTTAGTTTTTGTTTCTTTTAATATTTAGTTTTAAGCCAGCTTTTTCACTCTCCTCCTTCACCTTCATCATGAGGTTCTTTAGTTCCTCTTCACTTTATGCCATTAGAGTGGTATCATCCATATATCTGAGGTTGTTGATATATCTCCCAGCAATGTGGATTCCAGCTTATATGTTATCCATCTTGGCATTTAGCATGAGTTAAATAAATAGGGTGACAACAAACAGCCTTGTTGTACTCCTCTCTCAATCCTGAACCAGTCAGTTGTTCCATATAGGGTTCTAACTGTTGCTTCTTGACACGCATACCGGTTTCTCAGGAGACAGATAAGACGGTCTGGTATTCCCATCTCTGTCCACAGTTTGTTATGATCCACACAGTGAAAGGCTTTAACATAGTCAATGAAACAGAGGTAGATGCTTTTCTGGAATTCCCTTTCTTTATGATCCAGCGAATATAGGCAATTTGATCTCTAGTTCCTCTGCCTTTTCTAAACCTAGCTTGGATGTCTGGAATTTCTTTGTTCATGTAATGCTGAGCCTAGAATGCAAGATTTTGAGCATGACCCTACTAGCATGGGAGATAAGAGCAACCGTCTGATAGTTTGAACCTTCTTTAGTACTGCCCTTCTTAGGGACAGGGATGAAGACTGACCTTTTCCAGTCCTATAGCCACTGCTGGGTCTTCCAGATTTGCTGACATACTGAATGCAGCATTTTGATAGCATCATCTTTTAGGATTTTAAATAGCTCTACTGGAATTCCATCGCATCCACTAGCTTTATGGACAGCAGTGCTTCTTAAGCACTTGACTTCACACTCCAGAATGTCTGGTTCTGAGTGGCTGACCACACCATTTGTGGTTATCCAGTTCATTAAGATCTTTTTTGTATAGTTCTTCCATTTATTCTTTCCATCTCTTCTTGATCTCTTCTGCTTCTACTAGGTCTCTATCATTTCTGTTCTTTATTGTGCCCATCTTTGGGTGAAATATTCCGGTGATATTTCCAATTTTCCTGAAGAGATCTCTAGTCTTTCCCCTTCTGTTGCTTTCTTCTACTTATCTGCACTGTTCATTGAACAAGGCCTTCTTGTCTCTCCTTGCTATTCTGTGGAACTCTGTTTAGTTGAGTGTAACTTTCCCTTTCTCCCTTGCTTTTCACTTCTCTTTCTTCAGCTATTTGTAAAGCCTCCTCAGATTACCACTTTGCCTTCTTGCTTTTCTTTTTCTTTGGGATGGATTTGTTCACTGTCTCCTATACAATATTACAGACCTCTATCCATTGCTCTTCAGACACATGTTTACTAGATCTAAACCCTTGAATCTATTCATCACCTCCATTACATATTCATAGGGGATTGGATTTAAGTTGTACCTGACTGGCTTAGTGGTTTTCCTTGGTTTCTTTATATTAAGCCTGAATTTGCTTTGAGAAGCTGATGATGTGAGCCACAGTGAGCTACCAGTTTTGTTTTTGCTGACTGTATAGAGCTTCTCCATCTTCAGCTGCAAAGCATTAGTCAATCTGTTTTTGGTATTGTCTATCTGGTCATGCCCATGTGTAGAGTTGTCTTTTGTGGTGTTGGAAGAGGGTGTTTGCTATGGCCAGTATGTTCTTTTGGAAAAACTCTGTTAGTCTTTGCCCTGCTTCATTTTGTACTCCAAAGCCAAACTTGTCTGTTACTCCAGGTGTCTCCTGACTTCGTACTTTTGCATTCCAATCCCCAATGATGAATAGAACATCTCTTTTTTGGCATTAGTTGTAGGATGTATTCTAGGTCCTCACAGAGCTGATCAGCTTCTTCAGCATCAATGGTAGGGGCATAGACTTGAATTACTGTGATGTTGAATGGTTTGCCTTGGAAATGAACCAAAATCGTTCTGTCAATTTTGAGGTTGCATCCAAGCACTGCATTTCAGACTCTCTAGTTGTTTATGAGGACTACTCCCTTTCTTCTATGGGATTCTTGCTCACAGTAGTAGATATAATGGTCATCTGAATTAAATTCACCCATTCCCATCCATTTTAGTTCACTGATTCCTTAGATGTCAATGCTCATTCTTGCCATCTCTTGCTTCACCACATCCGATTTACCTTGATTCATCAATCTAACATTCCAGGTTCCTATGCAATACTGTTCTTTGCTGCATCAGATTTTACTTTCAACACCAGACACATCCACAACTGAGCATCATTTCTGTTTTGCTTCTGACCCGGGGAGGGGGGTGGGGCTTATCTTTTTGTGTCATCCCTTTTTGCCTTTTTATATACAGTTCATGGGGTTCTCACAGCAACTATACAGAAGTAGTTTGCCATTCCTTCCTCCAGTGGATAGCATTTTGTCAGAAGTCTCCACTATGACCCATCGGTCTTGGGTGGCCCTACACAGCATGTCTCATAGCTTCATTGAGTTACACAAGCCCCTTCACCAAGACAGTGATTCATGAAGGGGCCACAAATGCATAACAGGGCATAAATTAAAGGTGAAATACATTAGTCAAACCATGTAGTCTTTTTCTCAGTCACTGTAGAACCCACATTTTTTAGAATAAGTTCATATTTGAAGATATCCTACATTTTTAGATTTTCTCCATAACCTTCTTTTCTTTTTCCTATAACTAGTATAAAATCCCTATTTTCTTGAGCAATATTCCAATAGCTGTTGAACTCTAGCAATTTTAACTAACCTTAGTAATCTTTAAATCCTAAATCAAGATCTTCTTTCCCCCCTGTTGATGAATATTTGCTCCTTCACATTTGTACAACGATCCTTTTTTTCATTCTGACATTTCGAGGCTATAAATCTTAAAAACCAATCATCTTTCATGGATAACTCTTGAGTATTCATTTTATTAAAGTTCAAAATCAAATAGAGCTAGAATAATCAAGTTTAAAGAAATTCTCACTAACCAGATATTCTATCTGCATAAACTAAATGGCAAACTAATTATTAAGTAAAAACTGTGAGTTACATATGAATTCTTTCACCCAATTTTGGTGTGGAAAATAACTAAGAGAGTTTATTTGCATCAAATGTTTTGTAGAAATCTATCATAAACTAATATAAAAATTCTCATTATAACTGGAGTGACATCAGAAACATAGTGGAATAGGAAGCACCAGCCTTCATTTGCCCACAGAGACATTGAATTACTATATGTACCAAAACATTTTTATGAGAACTCTAGAAACAAAATAAGAATTTGTAGTACCCCAGGTGAGCACAGGGCTGAGACGAGACACATTGAAACAGGTAAGAAGAGCCATTTCAATTTATATGATAGCCCCTTCTTGTGCCAGCATAGCTCAGCTTGATTCACAGTTTCTTCTTCAAGGATATGATCTAGCTTTGGTGAGGGCTATTTAACAGACTGATTTCTGCTTGCAAGCTGCCCAGAAGCTGTTGAAAGTAAAAGAGTGGAGAGGAGTGGCTTGCTGCTGCACCTGCAGTACCACAGTAGAGAACATCACAGCTCAGGACAAACAGGAGAAGGAGCCCAAAGAGTGACATATCCCGCAAGTTGGTATGAAAGGTGTCCAAGGAACTGCTATCTGTCTTACCTGTTTGGGGGAGATGGCATGGAGCTGGCATAATTTGAAGCCCAAGAGCTACTAAAGCAAAAGGAGAGTGGGTTATCTTGTTACTATAGAGCCAGAGAACCTGCAGTATCACAGACAGGCATCAGAGAGAGCAAGATATTATGAGCTAGAGAAAAAGAAACTGGCAGATAGCTCTAACAAGGAAATTACATGCATAAGTCTAGAGGAGTGGCAGCCCTCCAAAAAAGTTTTAGATAACCCCAGGAATCTTTAGGTGGACTGATTATTGAAGATATCTCTCTATATATTAAGCCAGTTTATATATACTGGGGACATGGCTTTTCATACAGATGCACGAATCTCAGCAGAAAAATACAACTGACACAAGGAAACAGGTGAACATTACTGAATCAAAGGAACAAAATAAATTTTCAGAAACCAACTCCAAATAAATGAAGATCTATGACTTACTTGACAAAGGATCCAAAATAATTATCTTAAAGAAGTTCAATGATCTATAAAAGGACACAGACAGCTAAACAAAATCAGAAAACTGATGCATGAACAAAATGAGAATATTATGAGATAGAAACTATTAGAAAACTGAAACAGAAATTCTGGAACTGAAAAACATAACAATTGGATTGAAAAAATCACTACAGGAGTTCAATAGAAAACTTTCTCAAGAAGAAGAAAGACTGTGTGAACTCAAGGTCAGGTCTTTTAAAATTATTAAACCATAGGAGAAAAAAAAATTTTTAATGAAGAAATTTTAAAGGATTTATGTGATACCATAAAATAAATCAATATATGCATTATAAGAATTTCAGAAGGAAGAGAAACAGAGACAAAACTCTGGTGGGCAGAGTGATTATCTGAAGAAATAATAGCAAAAATTCTCCAAATCTGAAGCAGGAAATAGACATTCAAATTCAGGAAGTTCAAAAGCCTGTAACCAGGATGAACCCAGAGATACCCACACCTAGACACTGTCAAAAGTCAAAGATGAACAGAGAATCTTAAAAGAAAAAGGGAAAAATAACTTGTACAATGTAGTTCCCATAAAATTATCACCAAATAATAGCAGAAACCTTACCAACCAAAGGGAGTAGGGGGGTACATATAAAGTGCTGAAATAAGTTAAATGTCAATCAGGAATACTATAGCCAGCAACACTGTCCTTTAAAAATGAGGGAGAAACAAAGACATCACTGGGTAAACAAAAGCTGAGGCATTTCATCATCACTGAGGTATTTCATCATCACTAAGCCTGCATTATGAGTGTGTATGTGTGTGTGTCTATGTGTTTGTGTATGCAAGCACTCAGTCATGTTCAAATCTTTGCAACCCCATGGACTGCAGCCCACCACTCTTTCCATGGAATTTTCCAGGCAAGAATATTGGAGTGGGTTGCCATTTCCTCCTCCAGGGGATCTTCCCAACCAAGAGATTGAATAGCATCTCTTGCATCTTCTGCATTGGCAGACAGATTCTTTATCACTATGCCACCTGGGAAGCCCTATAAGCTTATAGGGAAACCCTATAATGCGGGAGACCTGGGTTCGATCCCTGGGTCGGGAAGATCCCCTGGAGAAGGAAATGGCAACCCACTCCAGTATTCTTGCCTGGAGAATCCCATGGATAGAGGAGCTTGGTGGGCTACATATAGTCCACGGGGTCACAAAGAGTTGGACACGACTGAGTGACTTCACTTTCACTATAAGCCTGCCTTATAAGAAATACTAAAAAAAGAAAAAGCCATGCAAATTGCAACAAAATGGCACTAGACAGTAATATGAATGCACACATGAAAAATATAAAGCTCACCAGTAAATGTGAATATAACACATTTCACATTCACATAACACATATTCACATTCACAAATGTGAATAAACAAATAAAGAATACCATAATATTGTAATAAAGTGAAGTGAAGTCGCTCAGTCATGTCTGACTCTTTGCGACCCCACGGACTGTAGCCTACCACGCTCCTCCATCCATGGGATTTTCCAGGCAAAAGTACTGGAGTGGGTTGCCACTTCCTTCTCCAGAGGATCTTCCCAACCCAGTGATCGAACCCGGGTCTCCCACATTATAGGCAGATGCTTTACCATCTGAGCCACGAGGGAAGTCATAATACTGTAATGGTGGTGCATAAAGGAAGTTTGTTGTTTTTAGTCATGTCCAACTCTTTGTGACCCCATGGACTATAGCCTGCCAGGCTTTTCTGTCTATGGGATTTCCCAGGCAAGAATACTGGAGTGAGCTGCCATTTCCTTCTCCAAAAGTAACTTTAATCCTGGTTAAAATTTTAAATGACAATAGCATAAAATGTAAGTAATATCAAAAGAGGAAAGATGTCAAATCAACAGCCTAATTACATATCAAGGAACTAGGGAAGAAAAAGAACAAAGCAGACTCTAAGTTAACAGAAGAGAGGGAAAAGATCAGAAGAAAAATAAAATGATGAATAGAAAAATAATTTTAAAATTCAACAAAGCTAAGAGTTGTTTTCAAGAGATCAACTAAATCAACAAACTCTTAGCTGGGAATCAAAAAAGAGAAAAAATGAAAAAGAAAAAATTAAAATTGATTTCACATAAATAAAAATGGTTATAGAGACAACTATGCATAACTATAGATCAACAAATTGAGTAATCAAGAATACATGTATAAATTCCCAGAAATATACAACCTTCCAAGACTCAATCATGAAGTAATAGAAAATCTGAACAGACCTATAACCATAAGGATATTGAATCAGTAATCAAAAATCTCCCAGCAAAGAAAAGTTCAGGGACAGATGCATTCACTACAAAATTCTATCAAATATTTAAAGAATTAATAGCAATTCTTCCCAACATTTTCTGAAAAATTGAAGAGGGAGAAAACTTCCAAACTCATTGTGTAAGGACAGTATTACTCTGATATCAAAGCCAGACAAAGATACTACAAGAAAACAAAAACAGACCAATATCCCAGCTGAATATTAATACAAAAATACTAACAACCTGATTTCAATAGCATATTAAAAGGATTATACACCATGAAAAAAATATGATTTATTGTTGGCATGCAAGGATGGTTCAAGAAATTAAAAGCAATAAATGTAATACAACATATTAACAGATCAAAGGACAAAAATTACACAATCATCTCAATTGATGCAGAAAAATCATCTTACAAAACTTAACACTCTTTCATGATAAAGAAAAGCACTGAATAAATGAAGGATAGAAGGAAACTCAACATAATAAATGTCATGTATAAGAATTCCAAATCATACCTCAACAGTGAAAAATTGAAAACTTTATCTCTAAGGACAGGACGAGTGCACTCACTCTTCCACTTTAATTCTATATAGTAATAAAATTCTTAGCCAGAGCATTTAAGCAACAAAAGATACTAAAAGGCATCTGAATTGGAAATAAAACAGAAAATTACTCTCTTTACAGATGAAAGTAATTTATATTTAGAAAACATTAGAGTTTCCCAGTCATGCTAGTGGTAACAATTTCACCTCCCAATGCTGGAGACATAAGAAATGCAGGTTCAATCCCTGGGACAGGAAGATCCCCTGGAAGAGAACATGGCAATCCACTCAAGTATTCTTGCTAGAGAATTCCATGGACAGAGGAGCATGGTGGGATACAGACATTAGGGTTGCAAGACTTGGACATGACTGAAGCAACTTAGCACACATGCACATAGGGTTTCCACACAATTAGAACACTCTGTTAGAAAAAAATAAACAAATTCAGCAAAGTTCCAAAATACAAAACCAACACTCAACCATCAATTACCTCTTTCTACCCTTAAAAAGAAATATCTGAAAAGAAATAAGGAAGCACTTTAAATAGCATATTAAATAAATAATAAAATAGGAATAAGCTTTACCAAAGAGGTGACAAACTTATACACTAGAAACTAGAAAACATTACTGAACGAGATTAAGGACAATACAAATAAATGGAAAGCATCCCATGTTCAAGGACTACAAGACTTACTATTGTTAAATTACTACCCAAAGCAACCTGCAAAATCAATGTAATCCCTATGAAAATCTCAATAACAGTATTTTATGCAGAAATTTTAAAAATCATCTTAAAATTTATGTATCATCTCAAAGATCCTCAAATATCCAAAACAACTTGAGGAAGAAGAAAAAATTTAGAGGCCTCACCCATGCTAATTTCAAAACATACTACAAAGCTGCAGTAATCAAAACAGTATGGTATCAACATAAAGGAAGACACACAGGCCAATGGAAAAGAATAGAAATCACAGAATAACTTTCTCATATATGGTGAACTGATTTTCAGCAACAGTGTCAAGACTACACAACGGATAGTCTCATCAACAACTAATGATAAGAAAACTGGATAACCACATGCAAAAAAGTATTAAGATGGATCTATACTTACATAATATGCAAAAATTAATTCAAAATGAATTAAAGACCTAAACATAACATGTGAAACTATAAAACTTCTAAAAGAAAACATAGGAGAAAAGCTTAATGACATTGGAATGTGCAATGACTTTGTTGATGTAACACCAAAAGCATAAGTAACAAAAGCAAAAATAATAAATGCAACTTCTGCACAACAAAAAATATCAACAAAATGAAAAGGCAATTTACAAAATGGGTGAAAATATTTGCAAAACATACATCAGATAAGGTTTGTATAAAGAAACCTTTATATATGCTGGAGCGGCAACGCGGCTGCATGGCACTGGAGTGGCGAGCAGTGACAGCACGGCGCTTGAGCTGCGGCTGTATGGCCCTGGAGCCGGGAGCAACCCAGGGGAGATACCCCACGTCCAAGGTCAGGAGCTGCGGCCCAAGAGGAGATACCCCAAGTTCAAAGTCAGGAGCAGCGGCCATGAGGACATACCCCATGTCCAAGGTAAGGAACACAGGGTGTGCTTTGCAGGAGCCTCCTTGAAGAGATACCCCACTTCCAAGGTAAGAGAAACCCCAGTAAGACAGTAGGTGCTGAGAGAGAGCATCAGAGGGCAGACAGACTGAAACCACAGTCATAGAACACTAGCCAATCTGATCATATGGACCACAGCTTTGTCTAACTCAATTAACTAAGCCATGCCATGTAGGGCCTCCCAAGATGGACAGGTCATGATGGAGAGGTCTGACAAAATGTGGTCCACTGGAGAAGGAATGGAAAACCACTTCAGTAGTCTTGCCTTGAGAACCCCATGAACAGTGTGAAAAGGCAAAAAGATAGGACACTGAAAGAACTCCCCAGGTCAGTAGGTGCCCAAAATGCTACCGGAGATCAGTGGAGAAATAACTCTAGATATAATGAAGAGATGGAGCTAAAGCAAAAACAACACCCAGCTGTGGATGTGATTGGTAACAGAAGCAAGGTCCAGTGCTGTAAAGAGCAATATTGCATAGAAACCTGGAATGTTAGGTCCATGAATCAAGGCAAATTGGAAGTGGTCAAACAAGAGATGGCAAGAGTGAACATCAACATTCTAGGAATCAGTGAACTAAAACAGACTGGAATGGGTGAGTTTAACTCAGATGATCATTACATCTACTACTGTGGGCAGGAATCCCTTAGAAGAAATGGAATAGCCATCATAGTCAACAAGAGTCCAAAATGCAGTACTTGGATGCAATCTCAAAAATGACAGAATGATCTCTGTTCATTTCCAAGGCAAACCATTCAATATTACAGTAATCCAAGTCTATTCCCCAACCAGTAATGCTGAAAAAGCTGAAGTTGAACAGTTCTATGAAGACCTACAAGACCTTGTAGAACTAACACTCAAAAAAAGATGTCCTTTTCATTAGAGGGGACTGGAATGCAAAAGCAGGAAGTCAAGAAACACCTGGAGTAACAGGAAAGTTTGGCCTTGGAGTACAAAATAAATCAGGACAAAGGCTAATAGAGTTTTGCCAAGAGTACACACTGGTCATAGCAAACACCCTCTTTCAACAACACGAGCGAAGACTCTACACATGGACATCACCAGATGGTCAACACCAAAATCAGACTGATTATATTCTTTGCAGCCAAAGATGGAGAAGCTCTATACAGTCAGCAAAAACAAAACTGGGAGTTGACTGTGGCTGAGATCATGAACTCCTTATTGCCAAATTCAGACTTAAATTGAAGAAAATGGAGAAAACCACTAGACCATTCAGGTATGACCTAAATCAAATCCCTTATGATTATACAGTAGAAGTGACAAACAGATTTAAGGGACTAGATCTGATAGACAGAGTGCCTGATGAACTATGGATGGAGGGTCATAATACTGTACAGGAGACAGGGAGCAAGACCATCCCCAAGACAAAGAAATGCAAAAAAAAGCAAAATGGCTATCTGAGGAGGCCTTACAAATAGCTATGAAAAGAAGAGAAGTGAAAAGCAAAGGAGAAAAGGAAAGATATACCCATTTGAATGCAGAGTTCCAAAGAATAGCAAGTAGAGATAAGAAAGCCTTCCTCAGTGATCAATGCAAAGAAATAGAAGAAAAAATAGAATGGGAAAGGCTAGAGATCTCGTCAAGAAAATTAGAGATACCAGGGGAACATTTCATAAAGATGGGCTCAATGAAAGACAGAAATGGTATGGACCTAACCGAAGCAGAAGATATTAAGAAGTGGCAAGAATACAAAGAAGAATTGTACAAAAAATATCTTCATGACCCAGATAATCACGATGGTGTGATCACTCACCTAGAGCCAGATATTCTAGAATGTGAAGTCAAGTGGGCCTTAGGAAGCATCACTACGAACAAAGTTAGTGGAGTTGACGGCATTCCAGTTGAGCTATTTCAAATCCTGAAAGATGATGCTGTGAAAGTGCTGCACTCAATATGTCAGCAAATTTGGAAAACTCAGCAGTGGCCACAGGACTGGAAAGGTCAGTTTTCATTCCAATCCCAAAGAAAGGTAATGCCAAAGAATGCTCAAACTACCACACAGTTTCACTCATCTCACATGCTAGTAAAGTAATGCTCAAAATTCTCCAAGCCAGGCTTCAGCAATATGTGAACCGTGAACTTCCTGATGTTCAAGCTGGTTTTAGAAAAGGCAGAGGAACCAGAGATCAAATTGCCAACATTCACTGGATCATCAAGAAAGGAATAGAGTTCCAGAAAAACATCTATTTCTGCTTTATTGACTATGCCAAAGCCTTTCACTGTGTGGATCACAATAAACTGTGGAAAATTCTGAAAGAGATGGGAATACCAGACCACCTGACCTGCCTTTTGAAAAATCTGTATGCAGGTCAGGAAGCAACAGTTAAAACTGGACATGGAACAACAGACTGATTCCAAATTGGGAAAGGAATATGTCAAGGCTGTATACTGTCACCCTGCTCATTTAACTTATATGCAGAGTACCTCATGAGAAATGCCGGGCTGGATGAAGCACAAGCTGGAATGAAGATTGCCAGGAGAAATATAAACAACCTCAGATATGCAGATGATACCACCCTTATGGCAGAAAGGAAAGAAGAACTAAAAAGCCTCTTGATGAAAGTGAAAGAGGAGAGTGAAAAAGTTGGCTTAAAGCCCAACATTCAGAAAACGAAGATCATGGCATCCAGTCCTATCACTTCATGGGAAATAGATGGGGAAACAGTGGAAACAGTGGCTGACTTTATTTTCTGGGTATTCCAAAAAAGATATTCCAAAATCTTTGCAGATGGTGACTGATGCCATGAAATTAAAAGACACTTACTCCTTGGAAGAAAAGTTATGACCAACCTAGATAGCATATTCAAAAGCAGAGACATTACTTTGCCAACAAAGGTCTGTCTAGTCAAGACTATGGTTTTTCTGATAGTCATGTATGGATGTGAGAGTTGGACTATAAAGAAAGCTGAGTGCCAAAGAATCGATGCTTTTGAATGTGGTGTTGGAGAAGACTCTTGAGAGTTCCTTGGACTGCCAGGAGATCCAGCCAGTCCACTCTAAAGGAGATCAGTCCTGAGTGTTCATTGAAAGGACTGATGTTGAAGCTGAAACTCGGATACTTTGGCCACCTGCTGTGAAGAGCTGACTCATTGGAAAAGACCCTGATGCTGGAAAAGAATTGAGGGCAGGAGGAGAAGGGGATGAGAGAGAATGAGATGGTTGGATGAAATCACTGACTTAATGGACATGAGTTTGGATAAACTCCAAGAGTTGGTGATGGACAGGGAGGCCTGGCGTGCTGCAGTCCATAAGGCCGCAAAGAGCCGGACACAACTGAACTGAACTGAACCGAACTGATCTGCAGCATGCCAGGCTTCCCAGTCCTTCACTATCTCCTGGAGTTTACTCAGACTCATGTCTGTTGAGTCAGTGATGCCATCCAAAACATCTCATCCTCTGTTGTCCCCTTCACCTCTTTCCCTCAGTCTTTCCCAGTGTCAGGACATTTTCCAATGAGTCAGCTCTTCACATCAGGTGGCCAAAGTGTTGGAGCTTCAGCCCTCCAGTGAATATTCAGGATTAATTTCCTTTAGGATTGACTGGTTTAATCTCCTTGCTGTCCAAGGGACTCTCTAGAGTCTTCTCCAGCCTCACAATTCAAAAGCATCAATTCTTTGGTGCTCAGCCTTCTTTATGGTCCAAGTGTTGAACCACACTAAATTAGGATAAAAATTAAAACCAGAATTAAAGCCTTACACTAAGACAAAAACCATTACAAATCCTACATTTTGTCACATTTGCTGTTCTTTGGAAATTTGCATTCAGATGGTGTATCTTCCCTTTTCTTCTTTGCCTTTCACTTCTCTTCTTGTGTAAGTCCTCCTCAGACAACCATTTTGCCTTGTTGCATTTCTTTTGTGAGGGGATACTTTTAGTTACTGCCTCCTGTACAATGTTACAAACCTCCACCCATAGTCCTTTAGGCACTCTTATCAGAATTAATCCCTTGAATCTATTTGTCACCTTCATTGTATACTCATAAGGGATTTGATTTAGGTCATACCTGAATGGCCTAGTGGTTTTCCCTACTTTCTTCCATTTAAGTCTGAATTTTGGAATAAGGAGCTCATGCTCTGAGCCACAAATCAGTTCCAGGTCTTGTTTTTGCTGACTGTATAGAGCTTCTCCATCTTCAGCGGCAAAGAAAATAATCTGATTTTGGTACTGACCATCTAGTGACGTCCATGTGTAGAGTCGTCTCTTGTGTTGTCGTAAGAGGCTGTTTGCTATGACCAGTGCATTCTCTTGGCAAAACTCTGTTAACCTTTTCCCTGCTTCATTTTGTAAGTGGTTATTATTTATAATTTAAAAAGAACTCCTACAACTCAACATCAAAAATAAAACAAGCAAACAACATGATTCAAAAATTGGCAGAGGACCTAAACGTTTTTCCAAGAAAGACATACAGATGGCCAACAGACATATGAAAAGATGCCAACATCACTAATCAGGGACAGGCAAATCAAAACCATTGTGAGCTATCACCTCACACCTGTCAGAAATTCTCTCATCAAAAAGACTACAAACAAGTGCTGGCAAGGATGTGGAGAAGGGGAAACCCTCATTGGTGGAATTGTTAATTGGTTCAGTCACATCATGGAGGTTCCTCAAAAACTTAAAATTAGAACTTCCCATATGATCCAGCAATTTCACTTCTGGGTATTTATCTGAAAAAACCAAAAACACTAATTCAAAAAGATATACGTAACACAATGTTCATTGCAGCATTACTTATAATAGCCAAAATATGCAGGCAGAGGGTGTGGTGTATACCTATAATGGAATATTCCTCAGTCATAAAAAAGATTAAATCTTGCCACTTGTGACAACACAGATGGACCCAGACAGTATCATGCTAAGTTAAACAAGTCAGCATAGAAAGATAAATACCATATGACTTCACTTATATGTGGAGTCTAAAAAAAAAAGAACATGACAAAGCAGAAACAGATTCCTAGATACAGAGAACAAACAAGTGGGGAGTGGTGTGAGTGGATGAGTGAAATAGGTGAGGAGATAAGGGTACAAACTACCAGTTATAAAATAAATGTCACAGAAATGTAGTCAACGATAACTCTGTAGTGTCAAAAGGTAACTAGACTTTCCTGATGATCATTTTGTAATATGGAATCACTTTGCTGTATAACAGAAACTAATATATTATTATAAATAAGTTATACTTAAATTAAATAAACAGAAATGTGTTGTTTAGCGTTCTGAAGGATGAAATTCCAATATCAGGCTCCAGCATGATGAGGTTCTGCTGAACTTCCTCTTCCAGCTGCAGACCATCGACTTTTCATTGTATCCTCACATGCAGAAAGTACAAGCTAGTTCTCTGGGATATGGGAACTAATCTCAATACTGAGGGTTCCACCTATATGACCTAATCACTTACCAAAGACCCCATCTTCTAATACCACAATTTGTGGGTTAGGATTTTAATACGTGAATTTTAGGGGGGATACAAACATTCAGACCATAGTTGAAATTTTTGTTAAAAAGACACACGATCACCTTACTTAAAAATCTTTCTATAGTGTAAAGCGGAGAAGGCAATGGCACCCCACTCCAGCACTCTTGCCTGGAAAATCCCATGGATGGAGGAGCCTGGAAGGCTGCAGTCCATGGGGTCGCTGAAGGTCGGACACGACTGAGCGACTTCACTTTCACTCTTCACTTTCATGCATTGGAGAAGGAAATGGCAACCCACTCCAGTGTTCTTGCCTGGAGAATCCCAGGGACGGGGGGGCCTGGTGGGCTGCTGTCTACAGGGTCGCACAGAGTCAGACACGACTGAAGTGACTTAGCAGTAGCAGTAGCTACTGCTACTAGTGTAAAGAGATCCTTCACATATCACTTGGACACTGCAGAATGAAAAGATCAGAATATCAACTAAGTTTTAACACTTTTGCTAGTTTTAAGAATGTAAACCTAAATTTTTCTAAGATACTATGGATACATTGATTCCATAATAACAGAATAAACCACTGTTTGCAAGTATATCATACTCCAGTAGCTCATTTACAAGGTACTTATTTGAAAACCTAATATTTTTCTATGAAGTTTATTTCACAAACATTATCTCTATAGTAAGCCACCTGAAAAAGGTAGATTTAATATAATGCACTAGAAGAATATTTATAATAAAACATTCAGTCTTGAGACAGACCTGTATTCAGATCTTGATTCCACTACCATCTAATAGCCAAGAGACATTGAGCATGTCACTTGCCCTCTCTGAATTTCACTTCTTTATCTCTACAGATTAAGACCTAAAGCATACATCATAATCACAAGAATAAAAAGAAGATTAAGCATATATAACTGCTTTTGTGTTTTTTTTTCATGTTTTTATTTATTTTTTTTTTAAATTTTATTTTATTTTTAAACTTTACAATATTGTATTGGTTTTGCCAAATATCAAAATGAATCCGTATACACATGTATAACTGCTTTTGAATGATTATTTATTGGCTGGCACTAAACTAAGGCTATCCATTGTCATATTTAGTCTTTACACCAACCCAAAACAATATATATTATTAATGCAGATGAAAAATAAAGCCTCATGGAACTAAGAAATTAAATGTAAAATACCTGTCATATTACTAGGCATATTCTTTTTTCCTCTGAGTAATAAACACTTGCTATAAGACCAAATTTAGTCTTTGTTTTCAAAATTGTGAATTCCATGAACATAGGGACTGTGCCTATTTGTTTGCTACTGTACTAGCAGCCTCTGATTATATCATGGGAAAATACATAATTTTGGATGAATAACCATGAATGAATATACAAATGCTATCTAATTTTCAGCAGAGACAACAGAATTTCAAAGGTTTTGCTAAAATATCTAGAACCCCCATTTTTGTTAATTTCTGGTAACATAAAGACTTCTGGGCAGCATATATAAATTTAAAGAGAAATATTTCATCTTCTTAAACTTGAGCTGACTTTTCTTCATAAAGGATCACTGAATTATTAGCAAGATATGATTCTTTTTCTCCTTATTCCTTATGGTCTTTCTCATTCTCTGAGCCTAACATTAAAATAGAAATTTTCCTTTTCATAATTTGTGTCATTTGTTTCCATTTTCCTTGGATCTCAAATATTCCATATACTATATAAAAATAATCCCTTACGTTTTGGCTCCCATACCACATTACAGACTTCAGAATCATCTGGTGCCTACAACCACTAAAATTTTCTATGAAACTATAAAACCAATCATCTTATTTCTCTTGCTGTGTCTAAGTTATGTACCCCTTTTTCTTCAGCTTTATTGAGATACTGTTGACATACAACATATTTAAATTTGAAGTGTACAATGTGATTATTTGATATTGCACAATGATTACTACAGTTACTTAACACCTTCATCCACTCATTTTTATAGTCTGTGTGTGTGTGTCTGTAGTGATAACATTTAAAATCTATTTTCTTAACAACTTTCAAGTATATAATATAGTATTATTAATTATAGACACCATGCTATAATTCCGTACATTAATCCATGGAACTTACTCATGTTATAGCTGGGAGTTGGTACACTTTGACCAACATCCCACTGCCCAGCCCCTGGAAACCATCATTCTTCTCTTTACTTCTCTGAGTTCAGATTTCCTGGATTCCACATAGAAGTGAGACCATACAGTGTCTGTCCTTCTCTACCTAACTAATTTCACTAAGCGTAACACCCTCAAGGTCCATCCACATTGTCACAAATGGCAGGATTTCCTTCTTTAATGGCTGAAAAATATTCCACTGATATATATTATACCTTGTTCTTTTTATCCATTTATTTATTGATGGATATTCAGGTTGTTTTCATGCCTTGGGTATTAAGGTAGTGCTGCAATGAACATGGGGGTGGAGATATCTCCTGAAGACCTTTTTCATTTCCTTTGGATACATACCCAGAAATGGAATTGCTGGATCATACATTAGTTCTCTTTTTAATATTTAAGGAACGTCTATACTGTTTTGCATAGTGGATGCACCAGTTTACATTCCCACCAACAATGACCAAGAGTTCCCTTTTCTGCACTACCTCACCAACACTTGTTGCTTGTCTTTTTGACAGTAGCCATTCTCCTAGGTCTGAGGTAACATATTATTGTGGTTTTGATTTGCATTTCTCTGATTATTAATGACATCAAGCACTTTTTTGTATCTGTTGCCCATTTGTATGTCTTCTTTGGAAAAATGTCTCTTAAGCTCCTTTTGCCCATTTTTCAATTGGATTGTTTGGTTTTTTGCTACTGAGTTAAATAAATAGGTAACACTTTTACATCTGCTTTCTATCTTCCAATATTGGGAATATTTCTCATGTACTTTATTTCTCCCATTCTTTTTGTCCAAATGTGTCTATATATTAATTAATCTGTCATTTGAATTGGAGTTCATAAAGAACCAATGTAAATGCTTATGTAAAATCTAACATATTAAATGGGTACTCCATAACATTAATAATAGTTTCTCTATCTTTATTTCTGGGTTTATTAAGTGAGAAATCGTCATTGTTTGCAGTGTAAAATGGATAGAATGAAACTTCTTATGCACTAACCTATTTTCTACCTGTAATAGCATCTAAAAAAAGACAATTGCAGACAGCTATTCTAGCAGATGTCCTTGCAGATCAATAGAGGAAAAAGAAAGTAAGGAAAATGACAAGCGGGATAATCTAAAAAATTTCCCCAAATTTAAACTATGATTTACAAGATCTAGTTCAAAAACCTATGGAAAGAAGAAATTCCCCTTAAAGTAATCCTAAGTGCTCATCATGTCACTACTTAAATGTTTTCAGTGAATAGGTCACAACCCTACTAGACAACCCACTACATTGTTCTAGAATTTTCACTATTTAAATCTCTGTGTTAGTCTCCAGTATGGTAAGATGTTCAGCAAAGTCATGCAGCAGAGCACTAGCCTACCACAGTGAACATGTAGAATCAGTTCTAGTGAAGATAGGCACAGTAGCAGCAGCAACTATATCCAGATTCCAGAGGCAGTGATTCTAAAAACAGAACCCAAGGTCCAGAGAGAGTATTGCCAAGGGTGCAAGGTTCCATATGTCTATCCAAAAGATCATTTGTTCTGCAAAATAACTTTGGTATTTGTTCCTATAAGTATAAATTACAAGCTTGAATCTCTAGTTTTTTTTAAGAGATTTCTTTTAATATCCTATAAATGCTGGGAAAGATTGAGGGCAGAAAGAGAAGGGGGTGACAGAGCATAAGATAGTTGGATGACATCATTGACTCTGGATATGAGTTTGAGCAAACTCTGGGAGATACTGAAGGACAGGGAAGCTTAGTGTGCTGCAGTTCATGCAAGGAGTCGGACACAACTGAGTGACTGAATAACAAATAATTGGATAATATCCTTTTAACAAATTCTTTTTCAGCTTTAAATTAGCCAGTGGGATTCTTTCGTGAGCAACTAAAAATCTGATTAATTAAATGTACTAATTAGTTTTTAAATAACATTAATAAATTCAATAAAAATAAAAGTTGTTTAAACGAAAATGAAATAACTCTTGGCAAACATTACTAAATAACATTAGGAGTTAATATTAACTTTAAAATCTGAACCTCTTCGTGAGAAGATAATTTCTCAGTTTGAAAGAAGCGAATCATCTTTTGTTTTCCTTTTCTCAGTGCACTGTAACTCATTTAGAAAATTCCTTCTGTGGAACTAAGAAGCATCAGAGAGATCCACTGCTAGGAACTGAGCAGTGTACTCCCTTCTAACAACACAATGGTGGAAGTTGATTATTGCAGCCCAGCTGCTCCATGAGTAGAAAATGAGGAGTGATGGCTTATTCAAATAGTTGAGGCTGAATTATGATTTAAGACAGGAGCAAATATTTCTCCCAAGTACTTTGGATTTTACTGAAATAATTAATGCTAGTTATATATCCCTGAGATAATATGAAAATATTAATTTAAAATTTTTCATATAGATATAGTAGAGCTTATTGGCCAAGTAAAAACCCATCAAACCTCACTTCCCTTTTTTCTAGTTCAATACATATGGTAAAAACATGAAATCACTAGAATTTATAAAGGCAGGTTTGGCAGAATTTTTCTATTTACTGGGACTGTGAGCTATAAAATTGAATTTGGGGCCCTATCTCCAAGAAAAAGTTATTAGTTCTCAGAATAATGACATGTTAGTGAATCAGACATAGATAAAAGATTTCCATTATGACTGTTCTTAGCTATGATTTAGAGAGGCCCTACATTGTTTTATAATGACTTTCAATTTTGAAAATGTACATCCACTGTTAGTTTTATAGATGTAGTCACAATAGATTGTGGGTTTGAGAGATTTATCCTTCTGACTCAGTAACAAAAAGAAGAAAAAATTTAACATAGAATAAACAGTCATTCTGGATACATTTATAAGCATGTCCTTTAGTAGTAGAATTTTAAGGGGAAAATAAGTATACATGTTTTAATGTTTTAATGGAAAATATGTTTTAATAATTCTTAACCACTCAATACTTTTTGTTAGAGTCTGGAGGAAACTAGAGAGCTCTAGTCCTCTAATAAAATACGATTCTGAGATTATCTACTCACTTGTGCCCAGGTACAAAATTGGTACTTAGTGTGGAAAAACTACCAAATGAATTTGACAAAAGGAAACCAACTAGGACATCAGCTCTTGATTTATTTCACCCACATCTTTCCTTCCTAGCTCATAACAAGGCAGATTTGCCAATGATTTCAACCAAAGTCTTGGGCTTATCCAAAGCATCTAAGTTGAAGCCAACACGGAAATTACCTTAACTCTGCTTACCATTCCTCTCAACCCTTTCTCCTACAGCTCCATTTTTGCCTACATCCAACAGAAGATTGATATTTACTCAAAATCAGACCTAGTTAAAGCCAAAATAGATACAGCTAGATCCCAATTCATATTCTACCCCAACCTATCCCATCTTAGCTTGGTCTTCTGCCTAGCTTTTTCCCCCCTAATTTCTGGACAGTTGTATTGACTTCTGCACTCATCCTTTCCTCTAGAATTTAAGTCTATCAAAACCACATCCATTTTGGCTCAAGTGGCTAATATCTTTCCCAGGTCTCCCACATTGCAGCCAGATGCTTTTAACCTCTAAGCCGCCAGGGAAGCCCAATATCTTTCCTAGCTATACTCAATTCTTTTCACTGAGACAAGATGTGAATCCTTTATACTTGCTTAAACATAATGAACAAGGAGATATAAATACAGTAATTTGAGTAGGTAAAATCAGATGGAACACATTATTATCAGTGTTACATAACAGTGGTAAGGCATATTCATAAGACTCTAAGCTTATTTGTTCAATTATTTTTGTAAAGCAATGAGAAGAAAAAACTAACATTTATTAATTACTTATCATTTACCAAATCTGTGCCAAAGAGTAAGAAATATTAGCTCTTTTCCTTTTATTCTCAGAGATTTAAGAAAAATGCACACACACATACACCTCCACAGTCCAGACATAATTCTCCAAGAATTCATATTTGGTTAAGCTTTGAGCCAGGATTTGAACCAAAGTCTTGTGTAAGCCCAGCCATTAAGCATCTTACAATGTTTGATACCCCCTTAAAATAGTAATTTCTTGGTCTGATAATAGGCCTCTCTGGCTATGCTCTAAAAGAACTAGCCATAGAAGTTCTGTTGTCATTATTATTGTATGGGAAAGGTATATTGTCCCTATTTTGCTAATGAGAAAATTTATTTACAGAGAGGTAAATAATTTGACCTAAATCACACAATTATAATTAATGGCAAATACAAACCAGAAACACAAATTTTCTGGTGAGTTAATTTGATTAGAGGATGTTTACACAAGAGAGATAGAAAACACATGTCCAATTCCTATATTTCATGCAAGTTGAGAGTGAAAAGAAGCAGTATTAGTAATTAGGCCATAACAAGTGTAAACCAAACTGTTCCGTGCATATTGGAATTTCTGATCACCCAACCTAACAAAGAGTGGATATTTTAAAAGTGTTAGTTCCTTTCCCCTTCAAGAACCAGATATTTTGCTCTTATCTGAAATAGTAAGATTGAAGTATTGTTCATTAAAATGCCTTGGCCAAAAGTTAAAATTTGTTAAAATTAATCTTTTTATATTTCTTAATAGGAAATGGAAGACAATGTCATAATAAATTACTTCCACAGATGACATATTGAAGTGCTTACCTTCCTATTTCTTTTTATATTAATGAATTCCAAATTTTCTCTAGGGGAAAAAAACAGGAAAACAAAATCAACATAATATATAATGAGAAGCTGAACTAACGATATCTAAGTTTTCTACTAGTTTGATCTCTAAACATCCATGACTATGACCCTTAAAATGTCTAACACTACACAAATAGAAACCAAAAGCAAGAAACAAATGAAGTTCACCATGCTCCAAGTATTCAACTTTACTGACAAGTGAAAATTTCTAAATTACTGGAAAACCATCACACTATGTTACACACATATATACATTTCTCTTTATTTTATAACATTTTTTCAAAACTATCACTACAATACAAGTAAATAGTGAGGAGACAGAGCAATGGAATTAAGATATAACCAGTTTTAAAGTACTGAAGAGTTGTCAGGAAAAACGAACATCATTCTATGATTTTAAAAAAGAGAAAAAAATAAGTTTCAGGTTTCTCAAGTGTTTGAGACAAAGATAAAAATAGCAATGAACTGATATCTTAAACTACTGTTAGCACTGGCTTTCAAAGATTAATTAATTTTATATTTTCTTTATGTAGCGTGGTAAAATTGATGTCTTCTGGTGAATTATCAAAAATGATAAAGACTTCTCAGAAAATGGAAATTAAATGAAAGCTCAGTTGCTAGAGCATTTTGGTGCTACGAAAAATTTTAATGGCACATAGGTAAAATTACTCATTACTTTTTGCTATCTCTCATAAACTCTTTGGATAGTTCTAAAACTAAGATAACACAGTTTATAAGAATTACACTATCTGTAGTCCAAAAAGATGCTTATGAAATAATCTATGAACAAATTACCTTAAGGCATACACATTGTGACGAAAGTATCTTGGAATCAAAATCATCTCTGCCTCAGAAACATTGGCCATAGTTACACTGGGCAAGTCACCTAATTTTTCTATAAATCTATAAATTTATTTACAATTTAAAGATATTAACCTATCTTAACCTACTGTCTTTTCAAGATTAAACATTAAAAATATTTTATAAACTATAAAGCAGTATATAAGCATAACTAATATTATTCTGCATGTCTCGATAAAAAAGTATTTTATAAACTATAAACAATATATAAGCATAGCTATTGTATTATTCTGTTTCCTCAATTAAAATAATTTAGAAATAACAGTAAAGAAATCAAGAATTTATTATCTTATGCAAATGACTCAGGTTGAATGTGATTGCACCCAGCCAAGCATCCTGCCATTAATTCAAAATCCTATGAAATGGCAATGATGAAAAAAACATAATATACAAGAAAATATATCTAGTAAATTGACCATTAACCAGTTATAAGGAAGTTAAAGTTCTTTTTAAAAAAAATAAAATTGAGGATATGAGAGAAGTGTAATATCAGGAAAGGAAATAGGACAACGAAAGTAAATAAAAAATGTTTGGGTGATTTACATTATACCATCCATGTATGTTTGCCCAGCAAGGATCTTTTTTTTTTCCTTAATCAACGCTCAGGAAATTATTCACCCTTTAAAAAATTTGACTATACAATTCAATCTGCTTTCCAACCAGTAATGCTTAACGGTCTGACAGTTTTTTTTTTTTTTTTTTTTTAAGTATAAAAGGCATTTACAACTGAACTGCATTGAAGTTCTTTCCCCTATTTCTTACACCACATCCAGCTAATTGCTCTTTAACATGCTAACAGAAGGATAAGCTGGTACATAATAATTCAGGCATGCACCAATCCCATAATGCCAGGAACTCAGAAGCAGCATGAGAAAACATCAGATTTTTGGCATGTGGGCTAGATGTTTAAATCTGCATAGATTCGAGCCAATTAGACTTGTCAGACTCCAATCCAGTTGAGAGTGACCCCTGATGGTGGAAAGACATGTGGGACAAGCCACAGAAAAGCTTGCAAATGTCAAAGAGGCCAAAAGGTGCCCCACTGGCCTCAAAACTATTAATTAGCAACCAGCAAAAGCACCACCAAAGAATCGCTGCCCTAGCACTCCTCCTCCAGAGGTTGCTGCTACCCGGCCTCATTATCATCTGGATGGAAAACAACACCCTTTCCTGGGAGCCCTCGGCAGCAACACTCTTATTGATTAAGTTCCCACAGTGTTAAATCATTCTGTAGCTTTCACTCCAATCTTCCCACCCCTGAATAATAAAACCTTCAAAGGATTTACTGGGATGGAGAGGGAAGTAGGGGCACAAGGAGAGAAACACTGCAACATACTGTTTATATAGTGCCCACAGTGTCAACTTCAATCAGATCCCAGGAAGGGTTTAAGAGACAGCACCTAAAATGAAGTTAATCAGAATTTTCTCCAGTACTTACTAAGGTATCAGTACCCCTGCAAAAATAAAAATAAAAATAATAATAATCCAAACACATGGGCTATTTCTAAGTTACCTACACCAAATAAAATCATGACACTAAATTATATTTCCACAGGTGTTTAGTGATCTTATTTGGTTTGAAGATCACAAATGTTTGATAGACAGATGCCTGTTCCAATGTGCATAGTAAAATATTCCAAGGAATTTGAGATTAAAGCTAAAAACTAAAGCCATAATTTGAATTTCATGAGAAAAATATGTGTACGTATTTTCACTCCAAATAATTCATATTTGCTTTTATTATTAAGTATTTCTACTTAAACCCAGGAAAAACTGAAATGAGAGCAAGAAAATAGTTAATATGATGTAATAGATTCACTTATTTAATAAACATTGCATAGTAGTGAAAGACAGTTTCCTCATCTGCAAACTAGAAATTACAACTATTAATATTTTGTATACTGAATGTGGTGATTAAACAGAGCATCTCATGAAATCCTTAATATAATACTTAATATACAGTAAGTACTCAAAAATTTAGCTGCTAATGTCATTATCCTTAGGATTATAAAGCAAATAACCAGTCACTTGCTTGTTCTATAAAACAAGCTATTTCATCTATTGGGTCTTCTTGAAGCAATATATTTACACTCCAAGTTATTTCTAATTTCCCACAAAGAAATAAAAAAAATAAACATTAAGTTGACACACATGATCCATACTTATTTATGGTCTCTCAGCTAGTATCCCCTGACAAACTGCCTGATTCTAACTATGGAAGATCACAGCTTCTGTCAAAACAGAGACAGACATACCAGAGGGGAACAGAAGATAGGATTTGGACAATATTGGTTGCAAGTTCAGAATGATGATCACATTTTTGGACAGTATCCTTGGATCTTCTGAGTAAATTAGCTGGCTAGCTTTTAAGTAGGAAAAGTATTAATTTCACATAACCATGACCATGACCATGTGTGTACACAGTTGTGTCCAACTTTTTGCCATGCTATGGAATGTAGCCCCGTCAGGCTCCTCTGTCCATGGAATTTTCCAGGCAAGAATACCAAAGCAGGTTTTCATTTCCTTCTCCAGGGGATCTCCCCTACCCAGGGATCAAATTCACGTCTGATATGTCTCCTGCATTGGCAGGAGGGTTCTATACCAGCTGAGTCAGGGTGGAAGCCATGAATTAATTTCACATGACTATTCCATTGCAGACAATGGTATACCACCACCATGACATGTGGCAATTAGAATATCCAAGTTAGTGGAAAGACAGTGGCAATGTATGGATTTTGTATGAAGTTAAGATGTATATTATGGTTACATAAATGAGGTCATTTTTCAATATTTTTGACTCATCCTATATGTGCCCTATATCAATTATGAAAAGCTTTGTGGTGTGAAAACCCATAGTGAGAGGGGAAGGGTACAATTTAAATTTGTTAATAGCAGGTTTAGAAATAAGTCAGGGATAGAAAACAGGATTTAAGATTTTAAAAGTGGAAAAAAAGTACATAGTTCTCATAGGAGAGCATTTAGTGTAATATTTAGCAATATAAGGTCAAAGTGAAATAACTGAAAAAGAAATAGTATGAGCAGTAAAAGGGAGAGGGAACTCTCTTGGGGTTAGACAACAAATTATATAAATAAGAACTTTGAAAGCAAAGATAGAATCAAATATAAAATGACCCATGGATGCCCAGTCATCTATCAATACTCTATTCTCTCTACTGAACTTGTAACTGCTGCATATGTGACTACATAAAACGTTAGGTACAAATCAATATCACCAAGAAAAAAAAGGAAACAAAAATGCTCAATTACTTGAATTTGCATTGAAGAACTTTATATCTTCATAAGAAAGGGATGTAGATTAAATCATATAGTAAGTCAATTTATAATTTACAGTTCCCACCAAATAAGTTCAGATGGTAATATTATTTTTGAATGAATATCTGTTAATACTGTCCTGAATTTTTTTTAATGTTTAAGGTCAACTTACACTAAAAAAGCACACTTTCTAAAAAAGTTGACTAGTGACAACAGGTTCCTGGACAGAATTCACAGTTAAAGCACAAAAAGATATTTTGTTATTTCCAAATTATACACGAGTCAAACAACTTTGGCTCTCAGTTTACATTTTGATGGAAGACCTGCTCTTCAAGTTTCTACTTTCCCAACCAATTCCACTGTTTTCATAAAGTGAAAAAAAGAAAGCATAATAAGATTTACCTTTAAACCCAGTGGGATTGATTATACAAAAATCTGATTGTGAAAGCAAAATGCCAAAATACTCTAGGCTTCCCTATATACCTCCTGCAATATTGAATACTCTCTAGTAGTAGATGTACATTCTCACCCTCCTATATGGAGACAACAGAGATGACTTTCATTGGGAGAAGAGAATGCACCCTCTTCCTCCCTCCAATCTTTCCAATATCCTCACTAATGCCAACAAGTCACATTGGGAACAGTTTGAAGACAAAATCTAGCAAACACTCATCTCTGAACTCAGGATAGAAGAACTGAGCTCTCTGATGTTATCTTTGCTATTATTTTCTTAATAAAAATTTTAAATTATGGAAACCCATGACAAGCAGTTGATATAAGAGAAGAATAACTTTACAGATGCAAAGTTCTTGACAAATATTTTTATTAAAAACTAAATACTGTTTTTATTTAAACCTAAAAGTTTACTGTAAAAAAAAAAAAGAAAACTGTCAAACAATAAAATACAAAAAGGCTTCCCAGGTGGCTCAGTGGTAAAGAACCCACATACCAAAGCAGGAGACATAAAAGATGCAGGTTCGATCCCTGGGGCAGAAAGATCCCCTAGACAAGGGCACAGCAAACTGCCCCAGTGTTCTTGCCTGGAGAATCCCATGGATAGAGGAGCCTGATGTGCTACGGTCCATGAGGTTGCAAAGTCAGACACGACTCAAGCGACTCAGCACGCATGCACAAAATATATAAAAGAAGACAAGAAAGTCGGGCAAAATCAGTTCAGTGCAGTCTATTCCAAACAGGTGAACTGCCACATGATCTCCATTACTTAGAGTCCAAACTCCTGAGACATCATTCTTGGAAAATATAGACACATAATCCCTGGTGACAGAGCATCTGGCCACCGCAGAGTTAGCCAAAAACATGGTGGGAGCCCAAACTCAGGAAAGCATTAGGAAACAACTCTTACATAGATAGAATTTTTCACTTCAGCTAGCACTTCCCACTCCACCAAGAAAACTTATCCTGAACAGCATTCTGGGAGCCTGCTTTTACCTGAGACCTGGACTGTTTCCTCAGTATCTTGCTCTAACATCATCAGACTGAAACTCTTGCTAGGAATAATGAAGATAATGACAACTCCCACTGAGCGACCATTCACATCAGTCATAATTACAGAACAGGTCGAAGTGGTTAGCGAATAAGTGGAGGACTAAAGGGTAAAATAGAAATCCATTCAGTCACATAAGCCATTCCTTGCCAAGGTGGAATATTAGGTCTTAACAGAAGTTCAAACAGCTACATTTATCTATCATTTAGTTAAAGCTGATTTGACAACTCATTTCATTAATTTAAATTCAATTTAAAAGAACTGATTCCAAATAAGCAATTCCTCAACTAAGATTTAATCACTATAGTTTTCTTTAAAATCAAATTCTCTTTAATAGTTTGCAGTATATAGAATGGTGTGTTATAACAAAGCATGGTTATAATTGTCCTTTATGATGAGAGGACAAGTCTAACTAAAAACTCTTGTATTCTTACTACTTCACAAAGAAACCATCAGTATATCTTTTATCCTTCAAGTAAACATTTTGGACCAGTAGAAGAGAAATTATGAACTAATCAGAGTCACATTCTTGGATTTCGTCCTAGTAAATCCTGGTCACCATCCAAGCAAGTGCCCATCAATTTGATCAAGAGGTGAAATATCCCTCCAAGGACTCAAAACTTTTTTATGCACCTACTAACCCTCTACTTAAAAGTTACACACTTACCTTATTCATTTTGTTTATCAAGTGTTAAAATTTAGGTAGAATAATTCAGAACTATGACAAAGTTATTACTATAAACTTTGTATATTAAATAAGCAAGTGTTTTTTGCAAAGGAAAATGAAACCAGGAAAAAAAGCCTGATACAAATCTTTTATAAAAACTAGTGACAATAAACTAGTTTGCAATGTAATATCAATAACTGCTCATAGCTAGTTTTATTGAGAGATGATGAGTCAGAACTCATTTGCCAAGTAACTAAAATCAAGAGGGAAGAACGTCTCTACCAGCTGCTGTCATATTTTCCTATTATATGTTACTAAAGTATTGAGGCTTTTATTTTTGTAACATTTTGGCAAGCATGGGTGTCCTTCTTTAATTTCCACTGCAACTTACTGTGAAAGGTTTATGTAACAGTGATGGAATGCAATCCCACAACAGAAAACCATTATTTTTACTCTAGTTAATGAAAACTAGGGTTGTTTGGGTTTTTTTTTTTTTCTTTTTAAGTAATTTCTTTCACTGTCACTAATGGTCTTATGATAATAATCATAGTATATAATCTGACACAAGTGCTCTTAAAGAAATGTCTACTAAAGGACTGCAGCCTCTGTGGGTGGTAACTGTTGGAATTATCTTAAACCACTACCTGTCTTCTGCTACAATAGAAAAGGCCTTTAATCAAAATAATCCTTTTTCCAAAGAGCAACTTTTTTCCCTCTGCAATTCACTCATCTTAAAAGAGCACTATAGCTTTTGTGCATAACTTAATTCATTCTTCAAGACAAGTACAAAATTTGTCACTGACATTTAGCGCCAGCCGTAGGCAATGGATAAAATGAACTAGTTAGCAATTTAACCTGTAAAAAAACAGAGTGGGATGAACAATTTTCTGCCATCAAAGCAAATGGCTAACATTTAGCAGGATTTTATTTTTATTTTTCAGCCCATCCCATCTTCAAGAAGAAAGAAGTCAGGCTAACATTTTTTCAGGGTCCTAAATCTTCCTCTCAGCCTATTCCTTTAATGGTTTCAAGTAAATGACTATCCAGAGGATAATTAGGCACTGTGCTGTCGCATCGTGTCAGGTCACAGCTGGATTTAGTCAGCATTAACCTTTGGGGAGAATTGGAATATCAGTATCATTTAAAATTAAAGACGTGTAAGCAGGCATTTCTGGAGATGTTAGAAAAGTAATTGTCTGTAAATTGTTTGACCTTGAGATTTAATTGCATGCACAACACACATTCTAGCAAGAGCCCTGGACTGTCTTCAGTCTTTTACCTCCAAACCTTTCTCCACAGGGCCCATTAGGCTACCTGTGGCTTTCTCAGGAAAATATTGAAGATTCTGGCCTTCAGTTTAAAACAAATGCTTAAAGTATTGCTTGGTATACTAAAAATTTAAAGCAAACATGCTTATCAATCATAATACTAATTTTACTATGTATTTTTAAATACACACATACCAGAGTTATATTTAAAGGCCAAGTTCAGTTTTTACCCCCCTTTTTTTTTCTGCTAACAAGTTTGCATATTTTGCCTTATTCCCTTTTACCCTAATGAGACAGCTTATGCTTTCAAAGTCCCTCAAGCTAGGCAAATCTCTCCACTGCTTCTACTGTTAATAATGAAACTTTGTAATTATACAAATCCAAGGTGGCCAATCAGCTTTCCAGGCTGAGCCTTCGGGTACCTCATAAATTATTCATGTGACACTTGGGCCTGTGAATTCACTTGCTTATATTAGAAGCCTAATTAATATTTAATCACACGTGCAGAGGGCACTTGGAGCTGCAGTATCCCTGAAAGACGGGTAAATATAAATGTACATATGCCTTGATGTAAATCTCAACCAGTATCAAAAGGAAGTGTTTACAGCATATAGAAGTGAGCAGAAAACACACTAGGTGCCTTCCAGTTAGTGTGAATCACCCCCATTGAGCTTACTACATATCAGGTACTGTGTAGGAGGAGAAAGTTGAAACCCCTGTTCCCTAGGGCACCCATGAATCCTTTTTGGCTTGAAATCTAGGGATTTCAAAGCCTCTGACAGGTAAATATTGCCTTTTCAAATTTCAAACAGAACAAAAAAATTGAACACAGTTATCCAGCAATCTAGAAAGAAATGATACACATCCACATTCTCAAAGGATGTCTGGTCTTGGATAGTTTTCATTTTGTTAAGAGACCGCAGTACTATTAAACATACAGAATAGCTTGGTAGCCTTTCCTGAGATATCACTATCCCCCCACCCACAGAGAAAGGGCTAGAAAAGCAAGCCAAATATTATCTGACTTGACTGACTTAAAGACAACTGCTATTTAGTGGAGTTATCCTATGTTGTACTAAGAAAAAATAAAATATATTCTTTCAAAGCATAATGAAAGAAAAAGACAGACCCACAGCAAGTTATGTTACATCAGAAGTCTGAGAGGTGATGTAAGAAATAGTCACTGAGAAAGAAGCATGAACTAGGTCCATAGACATGACTACTGGATAGAAGCAGCACTGCTACACGCTAGGAACCCACGCTCCCAGGTTTCATAGCGTTAAAAGTACAGCCAGTGGTTTTGTTTCTAAAGATCTGCTCCGTCTTTGATGACATCTCCATTTCACCAGAAATGACTGTATCATTTTCTCCTGGTGCTGCTATGACACAATCAACACTATTGGCAACTCCATATTAAGAGAACCAATGAGAAGACAAAGATTATAGTTCTTTGGGCAATTATACTGCAATAGCCCCAACATCTCATGAGGTAAAAGTGCTGGCACATTTTAGCAGGTAAGTCAAATAATGTGATGGTGTTACTTTTACAAAATGTGAGTGACACAACTGCCATTTACAGAAATCACTAACAAAATACTTTATGTTAACCCTAGGATATATTACTGGACACTGTGATTTTCTGTTACAAAATAAATTAGGTTGTACCCAAATGTGACCTTGGTAGGTCATAGTTAACATCGTTAGCAGAAATGATAGTTTTATGTTTAATTAGGACTCCTACTAAGCTTGTTTCTTCCTGGTCAATAAGAAACACAAAATTGAGGAGCATATATGAAGAAATCTTATTGCCTTCACCCTGAAAAAAGTAAAATGTGAAAGTGAAAGTCGCTCAGTCGTGTCGGACTCTATGCAACCCCATGGACTATACAATCCACGAAATTCTCCAGGCCAGAATACTGGAGTGGGTAGCCTTTCCCTTCTGCAGGGGATCTTCCCAACCCACGGATTGAACTCAGGTCTCCCGCCATGCAGGTAGATTCTTTACCAACTGAGCCACAGGGAAGCCTTCACCCTGGATTGTCTCAAATGCCACACCTAATCTCCTTGGTTTCTAAAAGACACCCATTGCTAAAGATTCCTTTTCCCTGGTTTCACTGGTCCTGACTGATTCTAAGTCTTTTATCAATATCTTTCCCTGAGAATGTGTGTAGAAATTGTACACAGATATAAACTATACAGACCTAGGAGGAGTATACCTTAAATGTTATATGACATATAATCATCAATTTCTAAAAGACAGTGAATTTGGAGTACCCAAAATCTGAATCCAAATTTCAGCTGTCTTTATGGTTATGTGGCTTTGGGCAATAATATACTCTCATCAAATCTCAGTTTTGTCATCTATATATATAATGAGTTTTCTGATACCTGCATAATATTAATAGAATAAAATAATGTATTTAAGGCATTCATCAAAGTGCTTAGCATGCAAAAGGTACTCAAAAATGATAGATAACATACTGTTATCAGGACTCACAATTCACAATATCACAACTCACAGTTCACAATATCAGGACTCATCATTCATTCATTCTTACTCCAATCCCTACTAAACTGGAATAGGCAATTATACAAGACAATTAGAAACCCTGGCACCTATATCTTTAAAAGAATGGGGGATTACCTCATGGGCTCTGGTTTTAGCAGAATCCTAACAAAACCCATTTGCTGTTAAAGAGTTGTGCTATGACTGGGTTATTATCGGCAAATGAAAAGGGAACAGGGCTAAATGTTTCTATACTTCTTTAGAAAACAACTTCACACCATCCATAAAAGCATAATCTGAACAAATCTTGTTCATCAATAGTCAGTAGTCACACATTGATAATCAATAGGAATTGTGATGCTGGGGAGTTTAATTTGGAAGAGTCTGAATCATGGGCTGTGGTGTGTTAAAACTCAAGGCAAGGTTTTTCTGGGGGTTAAGAGGAATGAGAGAAATGGAGGCAGAGTGCATAAAAATGTACTTCCTGCACTCCAGGTCTGCTATTGGGAAAATTTTGAGAAATAACAAGGATGTAGAATGAAGCAATCTTCGCTGGGCCACCAACTCTGTCTGGGCTATGGACTTCACTGAAAGACTAATGTATACATTAGAACTGAGAACTGAGATTGTTCAGATGCTTTCGGCTTCAGTGAGGGCTGCCTCTGAAAGGGAGAGAGTCTAACCTTGCAGGGAGAGGCAGGGAGGTGGGTATAGTGGGGAAAACAGTAGACTCAATTTTTCAAAAATGAAACTCAACTTTGAAAAAGTACAGATGGTGGAGAGACCTAAAGCAGAATGATTGAGGGGTGAATTGTAAAGGAACATTCCCATCAATTTAACAATAATCAAACAGTTTTTTAAAAAATAGATACCCACAATTAGACACTCATTTAACACATCCCTGTGAAGGAACTGTATTTAGCACATGAGTGAAATTACCCCAATTCCCACTGCATGGCAAACTGGCATCAAGTGGTCACAGACTTGAAAGGCATAAAGCCTAAACTTTCTGGTCAAAATTAAATTTTGTTTCCATATTCACCTCTTGTATTATCGTTGACTCTTATAGGAACAATCCTTATGATATCTTATAGGTATCACATGTAGTTGTTGATATTCTATTTCCCATTCTATTCCTTAAACTCTGTATTAGCATTTGTCAAAGACTGGCCCAGGGACAGCATGCATCTTAATTATCTGAGGCTACTAGCCTAAGTTTATATAATATAATGAGCCCATTTTAGGAAAAAGAATGTAAGATTACAAATCAAAACTAGATAAAAATGTGAATATTTATTTAGAACAAGAAAAGAAATCACAACAAATTGTTGGAGTCTTGATAACCGAGCTCACTTTTGGAAATGTATCAATGGTGTATATATAGAAATGGTTCCTGGTAGAAACCTGGATCCTTTATCTCCACCCAAATTTCTCTATTACTCACAGCAACTTTCAGAATCAACAGATCCAATGACGTGAGGAGCCCTGCCCTGTTAGCTTCATGGTGAATCAGCCTCTGCCAGGGATACTTGGTAAAAATGGAAACCCAGCACCACCAAAAAAAAAAAAAATGGAGATGGCCAGACCTCAAAATTACAGAATCTGAACTTGTACATGTTCTCAGAAATGTGCATGGACTCAGAAATTCCCACATTCACAGATGTAACTCTGAGAACTATCATCCTAAATTATAATAAAGCGTCTGACGCCAAGAACAATTTCTTATTCACTCATGTTTCTTTCTTTACGTATCCCCAGCTCACAGCAAGCTCTTGATAAATATATTAAATTGTAGGTTAATTGTTGATGTGTTTTACCATCCTAAATGATCCTTGGACACAGATGTAAAGAACAGACTTTTGGACTCTGTGGGAGAAGGCGAGGGTGGGATGATTTGAGAGAATAGCATTGAAACATGTATATTATCATATGTGAAACAGATCACCAGTCCAGGTTCAATATATGAGACAGGGTGCTCAGGGTTGGTGGACTGGGATGACCCTGAGGGATGGGATGGGGAGGGAGGTGGGAGGGAGATTCAGAATGGGGAACACATGTACACCCATGGCTGATTCATGTCAATGTATGGCAAAAAACACCACACTATTGTACACTAATTAGCCTTCAATTAAAATAAATTTTTTTTAAAAAAGGATTTAAACTAAAAAAAAAAAAAGATAGCTTGGCAGGGCCTAGCTATGTATCCCTTTAAATCACTTCAACAGTTTAGAACTATGTTCTGTACACATTAGTCCCTCAAGAAACAGTGGGATAAACTACAGCAAAAGCATGAAATTTAGAAAACTGTACCAACTTGTAATTTTTAGGATGTAGTTTTCCAGTGGTCTTGTATGGATGTGAGAGTTGGACTACAAAGAAAGCTAAGCACTGAAAAATTGATGCTTTTGAACTGTGGTGTTAGAGAAGACTCTTGAGAGTCCCTTGGACTGCAAGGAGATCCAACCAGTCCATCCTAAAGGACATCAATCCTGAATATTCATTGGAAGGACTGATGCTGAAGCTGAAACGCCAATACTTTGGCCACCTGATGAGAAGAACTGACTCACTGGAAAAGACCCTGATGCTGGGAAAGATTGAAGGCAGGAGGAGAAGGAGATGACAAAGGATGAGATGGTTGGATGGCATCACCAACTCGATGGACATGAGTTTGAGCAAGCTCCAGGAGTTGGTGATAGACAGGGAAGCCTGGCATGCTACAGTCCGTGGGGTTGCAGAGTCGGACATGACTAAGCAACTGAACTGAACTAAACCAACTTGTAAAGTAAAAAGTTTTGTGTAGTCCTAAGAAATTATATTACTCTTTTTAGAAAAACAAAGTGGGGAACTGCCAAAGCACATACAGGGTTGAAAAATGTTCAAGCATTATTCAAGTAGATATACATCTTTTCACTCTCCTGTATTTATCAACACTATCAATGACACCATTTAAGTGATTGTATGTGGGTAATGAGGAATTTACACATAACTGTTGTATAGCTCAAATGTCAAAAATCTTCCAGATTGTTCTAGAAGCAGGGAAGTCAAGTAAAGAGCAAAGTGGACAGCAAGGACCTGGAAAGCAGCAGCTACTCTGCTCCTCCCCATGGTAACCATGTGGGAATCAGTCCAGCAAGGCCAGGGTTTTTAAGAAATGGTGAAAATCCAAACCCGCTAAGAGATATCCCTTACATGTTAAATGTTGTTGAGAACTAACACAGAATTTTAAAAGGCATTGAGTTGATGAAACAAAACATCTTCAGGCCATCAAAAGTTATCTAACACAGGGAGTATTCATAAATAACACCGAAGTTAGAAATAAATACCTATATTACAGCCTATTAGAGTATGACAGGGCTTCCCTAGTAGCTCAGCGGTAAAGAATCTGCTTTCAGTGCAGAGGCCACAGGAGATACGGGTTCAATCCCTCAGTAGGGAAGATCCCCTGGAGGATGGCATGGTAACCCTCTCCAGTATTCTTGCTTAGAGAATCCCATGGACAGAGGAGCCTGGTCGGCTCCAGTCCATAGGGTCACAAAGAGTAGGACACCACTGAAGTGACTTAGCATGCACATAGTATGACAACTCCCTAATTCAACTGTAGCCTTATCAGTAACACTTTTTATATATTCATCTTTGAGCACAGTGTCTTCCGGGAATATTTGACTGACTGCTGAATCCTCACGACCTAGTACTCTGCTAGGCGTGTAGTTGAAGCACAATACATAATTGCTGAATGAATGATTGTATCAGGCTCCACTGATGAAATTCAAAATCACATTACTAGGTGAACAAGGCCAACCAAAAGAATTATATATATATATATCATATATACACCAATATAGTATCATTAATTAAAGTTTAAAATATATAGCATAATATTAAACATAGTCTATAGAATCATACATAGACAAACTGAGACAGTGTATTAAGCAGAGACATTACTTTGCTGATGTCACCACATCCAAGTGCCCCTTGAAACTGAGAGTAGCTGTCTACAGTGGCACCTCCAACTCAGTGGTTCTCAACTAGAGGCAGTTTTGCCTCCCACGGGACAGCTGGCAACGTCTGCAAGCATTTTTTAATGTTATAACCCAGGGAGAGATACTACTGACATCTAGTGGGTAGAGATGCTTGCTCCTTGCAAGAAAAGCTATGACAAACCTAGAGAGTGTATTAAAAAGTCAGAGACAGTACTTTGCCAACAAAGGTCCATATAATCAAAACTATGGCTTTTCCAGTAGTCATGTATGGATGTGAGTTAGACTATAAAGAAGGCTGAGCGCTGAAGAATTGTTGCTTTTGAACTGCGGTGTTAGAGAAAACTCTCAAGAGTCCCTTGGACAGCAAGGAGATCAAACCAGTCAATCCTAATGGAAATCAATCCTGAATATTCATTGGAAGGACTGATGCTAAAGCTCCAATACTTTGGCCACCTTATGTGAAGAGTCAACTCACTGGAAAAGACCCTGATGCTGGGAAGGATTGAGGGCACGAGGAGAAGGGGACAACAGGGGACGAGGTGGTTAAATGGCCTCACTGGTTCAATGGACATGAGTTTGAGCAGACTCCAGGACATGGTGAAGGACAGGGAAGCCTGGCTTGCTGTAGTCCGGGGGTCACAAAGAGTCAGATACAACTGAGTGACTGAACAATAACAACAAATAGAATCATACAAATATATAAAAAAGCTATAAAGATATGCACAGAAAAGACCAAGACAAATTTAGTATAGTATAGTAGTTACCTCTTAAGAAAAGGATATCAGGATTGTGGAGGTATGCATAGAAGATTTTAACTATATTTGTAATTTTTCTTTCTCAACTTGGGTCATGGGTACATGATGTCAGTTACATTCTTAACTTTTTGAATTACTTACATACTTCATAAAATTATTTAAATGAAATTTGTGTTTTGGAGTAATTTTAGACTTACAGAAAAGTTGCAAAGATAGTACAGAAAGTTCCCATACACCCTTCACCTAGTTCTCCCCATCTTACATTAGTTAACATCTTATATTAGTACGATACATTTGAGAAAACAAAGCTGACATGGGTATATTACTAGTAACTAAACTCCAGACTTTATTTGCCTTTCACCAGTTTATCCATGTCTGCTCAAGGATGCAATCCAGGGGAACACGTCACATTTATTTGTTATGTCTCCCCATTCTTTTCTGATCTGTGACAGTTTCTCAGTCTTCCCTTATTTTTCATGAACTTGGCAGTCTAATGCTGCTAGACAAAGATACTGAAATGTCCCCTATTCTGGCCTTTTCTGTTGTTATTCTTATATTCATATTGGAGTTACAGATTTTTGAAGAAGAAATGACAGAAGTGAAGTGCCCTTCTCAACACATCACATCAAGGGTACATGTTATTCACATGACAGCACTGTTGATGTTAACTTTTATCACTTAGCTAAGATAGTGCTTGCCAGGATACTCCACTGTAAAGTTACTATTTTCCCTTACTTTATTCTTAGAAAATGAGTCACTAAGTCTAGCTCACCCTTAAGGGGAAAGAATGTGGGAGGGAAAGGGAAGAGCAAAATTAATCTCTGCCTCCTGTAGAGGAGTAGGTAATAATTTTTTGAAAAAGAAAATTGAGTGCAGCCTAGAGAGAACAAGAGACATAAAAAAGTGAGAACAATTATACTCCCAGAAACATCCAAGGCTTTTCTGTGATATGTGGAGACAACACTGTGTCATCCTACAAGGCACTATAGAGATCATGTGTGTTCAGTCGTGTCTGACTCTTTGAAGCCCAGTGGACTGCAGCCCCACAGGCTTCTCTACTCATGGAATTTTCCAGGCAAGAACACTGGAGTGGCATGCCAGTTCATTCTCCAGGGGATCTTCCCAACCCAGGGATTGAACCCACATCTCTGGCATCGCCTGTATTAGCAAGCAGATTTTTTACCACTAGCACCACCCGGGAAGTCCAACAGTATCTCCTATTCTTAAGACAAATACATGTGCATATTCAAAACATCCAAACAGTCTCTTCTGTGAGATATTTCTTCCATTCAAAGAGTAACCAAATTTTCTAACAAATAACCATTGTCTAAGCTTAGATACTAATACCTCCTTTAATAGAAATGAATGGTGGTTCTATTTTTAAAAGGAAAATTTTCCCCACAAGCATTCAACTACCTATTGTACACAAGAGAATAGACTGGCACTGTGAAAAATTTCTTCTAAAATATGGACTATGTTAAATACCTGCCCACCAAGGATGCTACAATCTGGGATAGGGGAAGAGGGCTTAGGTAGCTTGAAGATAAGTGTCCACATAACAACAGCAAAGTCACACTGGGCTTATGGCCATGAGAGAAGTATTAGTTCAGTGCTGTATGGACTTGGATGAGAAAAAGATAGCTTCAACTTAGAGGTAACTAGTGAGACTGTTAGGAGAAGGCAATGGCACCCCACTCCAGTACTCCTGCCTGGAAAATCCCATGGATGGAGGAACCTGGTGGGCTGCAGTCCATGGGGTCGCTAATAGTTGGACACGACTGAGCGACTTCACTTTCACTTTTCACTTTCATGCATTGAAGAAGGAAATGGCAACCCACTCCAGTGTTCTTGCCCGAAGAATCCCAGGGATGAGGGAGCCTGCTGGGCTGCCGCCCATGGGGTCACACAGAGTCGGACACGACTGAAGCGACTTAGCAGCAGCAGCAATAGCAGTGAGACTGTTAACTGTCTCTAGGACATTCTCTTTGTCTCTTTTCAGAGAGTCACAATATTTGAAATCTGAGGTCTTGATCAATTTAAATGTTAGGTTCTACAATAGAATATACCCATAAGGAAGAAAATCCTATGGGGTTGCACAGAGTCAGACATGACTGAAGTGACTTAGCTTAGCAGGACATGGAAAAAATCTAGATGTCCTAGATGAATGGATAAAGAAGCTATAGTGTATATATATATATATATATATATATATATATATATATATGCAATGGAATATTACTCAGCCATATAAAAGAACACATTTGAGTTAGCTGCAGTGAGGTGGATGAACCTAAAGCCTGTTGAGCAGGATGCTTGGCAATTTCATTTTCCATTTCATATAGTTTAAAATATTTTAATTTTTTGTAAATCAGAAAGAGAAATATCATATACTAATGCATATATATGGAGTCTAGAAAGATGGTACTGATGAACTTATTTGCAAGGCAGCAATGGAGAAAAAGACATAAAGAACAGACTTATGGACAAGGGGAGAGGGGAGGGTGAGAGAGAGTAACATGGAAACTTACATTACCATTTGTAAAATAGATAGCTAATGGGAATTTGCTGTATGTCTCAGGGAATTCAAACCAGGGCTCTGTATCAACCTAGAGGGGTGGGATGTGGAGGGAGACGGGAGAGAGGTTCAAGAGGCAGGGGACATATGTATACCTATGGCTGATTCATGTTGATGTTTGACAGAAAACAACAAAATGTTGTAAAGCAATTACCCTTCAATTAAAAAATAAATAGATTCAAAAAATAAAAAAACAAATAAAATAAAATCAGCACTACTTTATATATAATCAATACCGGAGTACAGAAGGTAAAAAACAGAAAACTAAAAAATGAATCCCAGGAAAGAGACAAAGATTAATATCTTCACTGCATCAGTCTACTACTCAAAAAATACTGAAATGACTCTCATTTGTTGACATATAAATCCTCTCCTCTGTATATTGTCACCCTGCCTATTTAACTTCTATGCAGAGTACATCATGAGAAACGCTGGGCTGAAAGAAGCACAAGCTGGAATCAAGATTGCCGGGAGAAATATCAATAACCTCAGATATGCAGATGACACCACCCTTATGGCAGAAAGTGAAGAAGAACTAAAGAGCCTCTTGATGAAAGTGAAAGAAGAGGGTGAAAAAATTGGCTTAAAGCTCAACATCACTTCATGGCAAATAGATGGGGAAACAGTAGCTGACTTTATTTTGAGGGGCTCCAAAATCTTTGCAGATGGTGACGGCATCCATGAAATTAAAAGATGCTTACTCCTTGGAAGGAAAGTTATGATCAACCTAGACACATATTAAAAAGCAGAGACATTACTTTGTCAACAAAGGTCCATCTAGTCAAGGCTATGGTTTTTCCAGTAGTCATGTATGGATGTGAGAGTTGGACTATAAAGAAAGTTGAGAGCAGAAGAATTGATGCTTTTGAACTGTGGTGTTGCAGAAGACTTGAGAGTCGAGATCCAACTAGTCCATCCTAAAGGAGATCAGTCCTGGGTGTTCATTGGAAGGACTGATGTTGAAGCTGAAACTCCAATACTTTGGCCACTTGATGAGAAAAGCTGATTCATTTGAAAAGACCCTGATGCTGGGAAATATTGAGGGCAGGAGGAGAAGGGGACGAAAGAGGATGAGATGGTTGGATGGCGTGACTGACTCAATGGACATGAGTTTGGGTGAACTCCGGGAGTTGGTGATGGATAGGGAGGCATGGTGTGCTGCAGTTCATGGGGTCACAGAGTCGGACATGACTGAGTGACTGAACTGAACTGAACTGAAAAATCCTCTCCTCAGCCCTGTGCCAACTTGTATTATCAGAGATTTCTCATCTCATATCTCACCAGTTTCAACATGACTCAACTGCTTCTACTAAGTCAACTGCTTATTCAACTTTGCTCAGTTTCAAGATGGAGCCTCCAAGGCCTATATATTAGCCAGGATCCTTTTCAGTAACAAACAATTTATGTCCATTTCATATAAACTCCAGCAAAAAGAGCCAGAGAGAGTGAAAAGAGGGATTGGTAACTGGCTAACATAACTGAAAATTACAAACATTTATTATATATTTAATAAGTGAGATATTATATTTAAAAACACTGGAATAATTTAGGAATGACATGTTGCCTCATCAAATAACTATACCTTAGTGGAATTACATATATAGCATAGCATGTTTATAATAGGACCTGTTATTATTTCACTGGGCTTCCATAATGGTTCAGATGATAAAAAATCTGCCTGCAACACAGGAGATCTGGGTTCAATCCCTGGACTGGGAAGATCCCCTGGAGAAGGGAAAGGCTACCCACTCCAGTATTCTGGCCTGGAGAATTTCATGGACTGTATAGTTCATGGGGTCACAAAGAGTCAGACGCGACTGAGCAACTTTCACTTACTTTACTTTTTAACTGAAAATTCAGGGCAAGTTCAGGACACTGACTTTGACTATTGGCTCTACATTCTTTGAATATTTCATTCTTAGGCACACTCTCCACTTATAGTGGCTCCTGGCTGCTGCAGGGGCACATCCTCACAGCAAAGTAACCTCAGCAGAAAGACATCTTTGCCCAATTATTCCAGGCAAAGTCCCAAGATAGAATCTTATTGGACTGAAGAGACATATTTTTGAACTGATCATTGCAGTCAGGAGTGGAATATGCTAATTTTCTAGGCCTGGGTAGCAGGCACATTGAAACTATCAGGACTGAGACACAGAGCAATGGTGTTTTTCAGAGTAAAATACGTTTATTTCAATAATTATAGGAAGGCAGCATGAGCACCCAGTGGACAAAAATAATCGTGTCTGTCTTATCCTGTCTGTCATTTCCCCAGGTAGAATTGACTCATTTTTCTTACTTCTGTGGGCTACTCACATCTCTGCTTTTCCCCATATTGTTTTCACATGTAATTTGTTACCTGCTCTGCCACTTGCAAGTTTTACTTATCTTTTAATAGCTTGTTTATGTGTCTCCTCTTTTGTTAAGCCTTTCACTAATGTTCCAGTCACGTAATTGCTCTATGATTCCACAGATTACATGTCCTTCTATTTGTTATTTATTCCATTCTATCATATTAAGTTAATTTGTATAATACACATTATTTTAGGGCAGGAAAGGTGCCATACCCATCTTGGTTTTACCTATCTCAAAGCAAAGTGTCAAAGTCACTTAATAAACATTTACTGAATGAGACATTCAAATTTTCCCACCTTAAACTTTTTCTGCTATTAATTCTTCCTAACTTTGATCAACCATTTCTGACTCCCTCTCCACATTTATACAAGCTTTTGGTGCTGTTGGCTTTGCCAGTCTCTTAAATCACACAGAATCTACTTTATCTTCACCAGTGGTTTCAGCTTTGTCCCAGTTCCTAGGAAATATACGTCTATGCTGAGTTGAGATGGAGGAATTTAAAGCATTCCAATCAAATACTAGAGAATTGCATTAACTAGAACAGTTCCTCCTCTGACCAAGCTTCTGCTTTAGAGACCTACATGGCACTTATTTCCTCCAGAATTGATTCTGTATATAATCTGTGAGATAAGGGATTGGCATGCATATTAAACAGAGCAAAATTTTAGAGGCAAAAGATTCGTGAACTCAAATAAACTACTTAATATGAGTCTTGCTTGTTCATCTGTGAAACAGTTATTTTTTAAATACTTAACTTTACAGTTTCACAAGGATAAAACAGAATAACAAACATAAACAGCACAGCATAACATCTCATATATAGAAAGCAACAAATGTTACCAGTCTGTGCTAAAAGGTCAATGGAGCAGCTAAGCTGTCTCCCCTTTTCTCTACAAAATCTTCCCATCAAGGAATCTTCTAAGGATATGCTCACATGCATGACCAAAAATCATATTAGATAATTGAAGTTTTAGTTGCTACAATCCTCCTGGAAATATGAATAGAGCCAAATTTCTTCTTCAGAACCCAACCCAAGTGCAAGTCAATTCCTTAAATTGATTGAGTCTCTATCTACCTTCATTATCCTAAAAATCTGATATGCCAAGTCCTAAGAATTTACAGATGGCCCACTTTTATCCTGTTGTCTAAAATCTTCATGGCAACCCACTCCAGTGTTCTTGCCTGGAGAATCCCAGGGATGGGGGAGCCTTGTGGGCTGCTGTCTATGGGGTCGCACAGAGTCGGACATGACTGAAGCAACTTAGCAGCAGTAGCAGCAGCAAACCTTCATAATTGTTTTTTTCTAAGTCTCTATGACTTGAATTCTCTATGAATACAAGGGATTCATATATTACTCATACCGATGCCCTGCTAAGATCATAAACAGAATTATATAAACCAATGCTCAGCTCCATAACCAGGACCCACATAAACAAGTATAGAGACTTCCCTAAATATTCTTGGGGAATATAAATATATAAATAAATAAATATTAGGGTCTTAGGAGACAAGGGGGAGAAAGGCAAGAAATCATCATATCATGATTTCTCACTTCTCATGGCAAAACACAGTTTTAAAAGAAAAAATCAAAGAGCTACTATTATCTATTATTCCCAGAAAGAAAAAAAAAAAAAACTTCCTTCCAAAGAGTAAAATACAGAAAAGGGATAAAAGAATAACTTTAAAGTGGATAAATCTGACAAACACCTCCTGAGCCAGGTTATATGACCAATAATATGATGATCAAATAGATCCTTAATATGCATTATAAGAATGATCTTTTTACTTGCTTTTGTGGTCTTAGTCTCGAAATGCATAACCAGTCTAATCAAGAGAAAACATCAAACAAACTCCAGTGGAGGTACAGTCTACAAAATACCTAACCAGTAGGTATTTTCAAAACTGTCAAGATCATCAAAAACAAAGGACGTCTGAGAAACTGTCACTGTCCAGAGGAGCCTAAAGACACATAAAAATTGAATGTAATGTGGTATCCTACCTACATGGGATCCTGGAACAGATAAAGGTCATTAAATAAAAGCTAAGTATGAAGTTTTTAGTTAAGGCGTCTACACTGGTTCACTAGTTGTGACAAATGTACTATAATAATGTAATAAATATTAAAAAGGGAAATTGAGGGTGGGGTATATGGGAACTGTCTAGACTTTCTTCACAACTCTTTGGCAATTTAAAACTATTCTAAAACAGGGAGTGTTTTTTTTAAATTTGCCTATTGAATTTAAGAAAAACAGATAAAAATAAAGTCTTACCTAGACAGTTGGAGTAGAAATGTAGAATACCTAAGATAAAAAGGTCTTAAAAGCAGCCAGAGAGAAAAGGCAGATAAATTAAAATATCAGCTTACTTTTCATCAGCACAATGAAAGCCAGAAGAAAACAGAAGATAATATTTTCAAAGCGCTCAGAGAAAACAACTTCAACTTGGAGAAATATACCTAGAACATTTTTCTTTTAAAATTAAAAAAAAGCAAAATAGCTATTTTTAGAGAGACTAAGATGAGAAAGTTTAGCATCTACAGACCCACACTAAAGCATAAAGAACATTCATTGAGTAGAAGAAAAATAAATTCAGATAGAAGATCTGAGATGCAAGAAAAAATGACAAGCAAAGAAAATTTAAATATGGATAAATTAAATATGGAAAATCAATGACTACCAAAAAGCAATAATGCTGCTGCTGCTGCTAAGTCGCTTCAGTCGTGTCCGACTCTATTCGACCCCATAGACGGCAGCCCACAAGGCTCCCCTGTCCCTGGGATTCTCCAGGCAAGAACACTGGAGTGGGTTGCCATTTCCTTCTCCAATGCATGAAAGTGAAAAGTGAAAGCGAAGTCGCTCAGTCCTGTCTGACTCTTAGCGACCCCATGGACTGCAACCTACCAGGCTCTGCCATCCATGGGATTTTCCAGGCAAGAGTACTGGAGTGGGTTGCCATTGCCTTCTCCAAAAAACAATAATAAAGATACCTAATTTCATTATTTTGAAAAAGACTGAAACTAAACTTCATATAATGGAGAGGGGAGGAGATAACTATACTGAATTTTTCTGAGGTCCTCTGGGCATTAATGAAGAGAGAAAATATACTGTTTAAATTTCAATTTAAATTATATATCTACATCCATATTACAAGGACAATCATTAAAAGAAAAGAATAGAATTTATGACCTCCAAACTAGAGAAAGGGGAAATTCTAAATGAGAAAAAAAGTTAGTATTCTAAAGGAATACAAGAAGAAGAGGGAAAAAAGAAGTGTAAGCAAGGTAAAATGAATCAATAAAAAATGGTAAAAACAAATTGTAATATTAGTCATTATTCAGAGAAGGCAATGGCACCCCACTCCAGTACTGTTGCCTAGAAAATCCCATGGACAGAAGAGCCTGGTAGGCTGCAGTCCATGGGGTCGCCAAGAGTCAGGCACTACTGAGCAACTTCACTTTCACTTTTCACTTTCATGCATTGGAGAAGGAAATGGAAACCCACTCCAATATTCTTGCCTGGAGAATCCCAGGGACAGAGGAGCCTAGTGGGCTGCCATCTATGGGGTCGCACAGAGTTGGACATGACTGAAGTGACTTAGCACTTAGCAGCAGCAGTCATTATTAACAGTAATTAGTTAACTCATTGGATAAAAGACAATATTCAGATTGAATCAAAAATAATAACAAAATCTAGCTGCACTGAGTTCTTAAGAGACACCCACTAAACACAAAGTCATGGAAAAGTTCCAAGTATGATGTAAAAATAAAACAGGTCTCTTAGACCCAAGATTGACTTGAAGGACTCACAGGACTGAGCATGTAGTCATAACCATGGTTAAAATTTATTACATTAAAAGGAAATGAAGTAAAATCAGCAAAGGGAAGTCCTGAGAATACCAGGAGCATGTTTCCAAGGAGTTTCCAAGAGGAGTTTCCAAGACTCCTCTTCCAATGGAGTCACACCAGACATGCTTAGTTCCCTAAGCAAGAATTGTAACAGCATTTGTGAAATGTTGTCTACTACACAATATTATTAAAGATTCAGTGCCCAAGAATACACAATAGAGAAAAAAATAGTCCCTTCAATAAGTGGTGCTGGGAAAACCAGACAGCTACATGTAATAGAATGAAATTAGAACACTTCCTAATACCATATACAAAAATAAAAAATAAACTCAAAATGGATTAAAGACCTAAATTTAAGACCAGAAATTATAAAACTCTTAGAGGAAAACATAGGAAGAACACTCTTTAACATAAATCACAGCAAGATCCTCTATGACCCACCTCCTAGAGTAATGGAAATAAAAACAAAACAAAACAAAAAAAAACAAATGGGACCTAATTAAACTTAAAAGCTTTTCCACAGAGAAGGAAACTATAAACAAGGTGAAAAGACAACTCTCAGAAAGGGAGAAAATAATAGCAAATGAAACAACTTACAAAGGATTAATCACCAAAATATACAAGTGGCTCATGCAACTCAATATCAGGAAAACAAACAACCCAATCAGAAGTGGGCAGAGACCTACGCAGACATTTCTTCAAAGAAGACATACAGATGGCTAATAAACAAATGAAAATATATTCAACATAGCTCATTATTAGAGAAACTCAAATCAAAACTGCAATAAGGAATCACCTTACATCAGTCAGAATGGCCACCATCAAAAAATACACAAACAATAAATGCTTTAGAGAGTATGGAGAAAAGGGACCCTCTAGGACTACTGGTGGTAATGTAAACTAATACAACCACTATGGACAACAGTGTGGAGAGTCCCTAAAAAACTAAGAATATAGCTACCACGTGACCCAATAATCCCACCACTGGGCATAAATCCTGAGGAAATCATAACTGAAAATGACACATGTACCCTAATCGCTTTTGAACTGTGATGTTGGAGAAGACTCTTGAGAGTCCCTTGGACTGCAAGGAGATCCAACCAGTCCATCCTAAAGGAGATCAGTCCTGGGTGTTCATTGGAAGGACTGATGTTGAAGCTGAAACTCCAATACTTTGGGCACCTGATGCGAAGAGCTGACTCATTTGAAAAGACCCTGATGCTGGGAAAGATTGAAGGCGGGAAGAGAAGGGGATGACAGAGGATGAGATGGTTGGATGGCATCACTGACTCGATGGACGTGAGTCTGAGTGAACTCTGGGAGTTGGTGATGGACAGGGAGGCCTGGTGTGCTGCGGTTCACGGGGTTGCAAAAAGTCAGACACGACTGAGCAACTGAACTGAACTGAACCCTAATTGCAGCACTAATTACAATAGCAAGGACATGGAAGCAACCTAGATGTCTATCAACAGGTGAATGAATAAAGAAATTGTGGTATATATATACAAGGGAATATCACTCAGTCATAAAAAGGAACACATTTGAGTCAGTTCTAATGAGGTGGATGAACCTAGAGCCTATTATACAGAAGGAAGTAAATCAGAGAAAAACAAATGTTGTATATTAGCACATATATATGGAATCTAGAAAGATGATACTGATGAACCTCTTTGCAAGGCAGCAATGAAGATGCAGACATAGAGTACAGACTTGTGGACACACTGGGGGAAAGAGAGGGTGGGACTAATTGAAAGAGTAGCATTGAAACATATGCATTACCATATGTAAAGTGAGATAGCCTGTGGAAATTTGCTGTATGATGCAGGGAGCTCAAATTTGGTGCTCTGAGAAAACCTAGAGGGGTGGGCTGGGGTGGCGGTGGGAGGTTGGAGGGAAGTTCAAGAGGGAGGGGACATATGTTTATAACTACAGCTCATTCATGTTGATGTATGGCAGAAACCAACACAATATTGTAAAGCAATTATCCTCCATTTAAAAATAAATAAACCAAAAGAAAAAAAAAAAGATTCAGTGTCCAGAGATTTAATTAGTAGTGGTATGGCCAAGCATCTTAAAACTTGACCCATACAGTCAATAAAATTCCAACCAAATATCTACATAGATTTTTTTCATTGCATTTGACAATCTGATTCTAAAATGTATTCAGAATATCAAAACATCAAGGATAACCTAAACATTCCAGAAAAAGAACACAGTCAAGGAATTTGTTTTACTAGATAGGTAGAATTATGTAAAACCTATTGCGATTATAACATAGTGCTATTGGCATTGAATAGACAAATTAACCAATAATGGATCAGAACACAGAGTCCAGAAAGAGTGATTTGAGATAGAGCTGATTTCACAGGATAATCACTTGAATAAATGCTGCTGGATTAGTTGGTTGTCATATGAAAAAATTTTTTAATGAACTTAATTACTGCCCCCCACTGGGCTTCCTTGCAGATGGTGACTGCACCTGTGAAATTAAAAGATGCTTACTACATGGAAGGAAAGGTGTAACCAACCTAGACAGCATATTAAAAAGCAGAGACATTACTTTGTCAACAAAGGTCCATCTAGTCAAGACTATATTTTTTTTCCAGTAGTCACATATTGATGTGAGAGTTGGACTATAAAGAAAGTTGAGAGCAGAAGAATTGATGCTTTTTAACTGTGGTGTTGGAGAAGACTCTTGAGAGTCCCTTGGACTGCAAGGAGATCCAACCAGTCCCTCCTAAAGGAGATCAGTCCTGGGTGTTCGTTGGAAGGACTGTTGTTGAAGCTGAGACTCCAATACTTTGGCCACCTGATGTGAAGAGCTGACTCATTTGAAATGACCCTGATGTTGAGAAAGATTGAAGGCAGGAGGAGAAGGGGACAACAGAGGATGAGTTGGTTAGATGGCATCACCGATTCAATGGACATGAGTTTGGGTAAACTCCAGGAGTTGGTGATGGACAAGGAGGCCTGGCGTGCTGCGGTTCATGGGGTTGCAAAGAGTCAGCCATGACTGAGTGACTGAACTGAACTGAACTGGGCTTCCTAGGTGGCGCAGTGGTAAAGAACCTACCTGCCAACGCAAGAGACCTGGGTCGATCTTTGGGTCATGAAGATCCGTGGAGTAGGAAATGGCAACTCACTCCAGTATTCTTGCCTGGAAAAATCCCATGGACAGTGGAGTCTGGTGGGCTACAGTCTATAGGGTTACAAAGCGTCAGACACAACTGAGCATGCACGCAATACAATGCCCCACTAAACACAAAAATAAGTTCCAGATTGATTAACCACTTAAATTTGGAAGACAAAGCTTTAAACCATTTAGAAGAAAATAAATCCCGGAGGAGCCCATTTCCCCTTGGGCTTCCCTGGTGGCTCAGATGGTAAAGCGTCTGCTCACAATGTGGGAGACTGGGGTTCGATCCCTGGGTCAGGAAGATGCCCTGGAGAAGGCAATGGCACCCCACTCCAGTACTCTTGCCTGGAAAATTCCATGGACTGAGGAGCCTGGTAGGCTACGGTCCATGGGGTCACAAAGAGTCGAACACGACTGAGCAACTTCACTTTCACTTTCAAAGAATGTATAAGAGAGAGAGAATAAGAAAGAATCTCTTATACAATATGCAAAGAGTACAATTCATAAAAGAAAAGTTAACCTTCCATGGTAAAATCAAAGACTACAAGCATCAAAATATACTGTAAAATCTCTAAACTGTTAACCAAGAATATATGGGGAAATATTGCACAATATTTAACCAAAAAAATACTAGCAACCAAGGGGAAAAAACTCTCCTTTGAATAAATGTAAAATCCCACCAAAAAAAAAAAAAACCTGCCAAAGGTGCAAATAGGAATGTAACAGGAAAAGTAGTTACCACTAGGGGAGAAGGAAGAGAGATGGGCTGTAGAGACATGCAATGGGGCGTCAAAGAATGAAATGTTCTAATGTTCTGGAAATAGTGGGGAAACTTGTGTACTGTCTAGGAAGAAGCAAAAATACCTCAGTGTCTGTAGAAGTCTGAACCCAGTAAAGAGAGACAGGGAATAAAATCTGAAAGAGAGGCAGGGGGATGACCATTCAAAGCCTTGTAGGCCCAGGGAAGGGTTAAAATGTTATTCTGAGCATAATAGGTATTCCCAGGTGGCTTCCTCTTTATGGATCACAGACTTGCTCAGGTGAAGGAGCTTGCATAATTCAGTGAAGCTAAGAGCCATGCAGTGCAGGGCCTCTCAAGATGGACAGGTCATAGCTGACAGCTCTAGTTCTAACAAAACATGGTCCACTAGAAGAGGGAATGGCAAACTACTCCAGTATTCTTGCCATGAGAACTCCATGAACAGTATGAAAATAAAAAAAGATATAACACCAGAAGATGAGCCCCACAGGGCAGAAGGTATCCAATATGCTACTGGGGAAGAGCAGAAGGCAATTACTAATAGCTCCAGGAAGAAAAAAAAGGCTTCCCTCATGGATCAGGTGGTAAAGAATCTGGCTGCAACGTAAGAGGACCAGGTTCAATCCCTGGGTAGGGAAGATCCCCTGGAGAAGGGAATGGCTACTCACTCCAGTATTCTTTCCAGGAGAATTCTATGGACAGAGGAACATGGTGGGCTCCATCAATGGGGTCACAAAGAGTCAGACATAACTTAGCAAATAACACAAATCAAAAAGAATGAAGAAGCTGTGCCAAAGTGGAAACAATGCTAGGTTGTGGATGACTGTGGTGGTGAAAGTAAAGTCTGAGGCTGTAAAGAACAATACTGCATGAGAACCTGGAATATTAGATCCATAAATCAAGGTAAACTAGACGTAGTCAAGCAGGAGATGACAAGAGTGAACATCAACATCTTAGCAATCAGTGAACTAAAATGGATGAGAATGGGCGAATTTAATTCCTACTGCTGTGGGAAAGACTCCCTTAGAAGAAATAAAGTAGCCCTCATAGTCAACAAAAGAGTCCAAAATGCAGTACTTGGATGCAATCTCAAAAATGACAGAATGATCTCAGTTCATTTCCAAGGCAAACAATTCAACATTACAGTAATCCAAGTCTATTTCCCAACTACTAATGCTGAAGAAGTTGAAGTTGATCAGTACTATGATAGTTTACAAGACCTTATAAAACTAACGTTCAAAAAAGGTGTTCTTTTCATCATAGGGGATTGGAATGCAAAAGTAGGAAGTCAAGAGATTCCTGGAATAACTGGCATATTTAACCTTGGAGTAAAAAATGAAAGAGGGCAAAGGCTAACAGAGTTTTGTCAAGAGAACACACTGGTCATAGCAAACAGCCTCTTCCAACAACACAGGAGACGACTCTACACATGGACATCACTAGATGGTCAATACCAAAATCAGACTGATTGTATTCTTTGCAGCTGAAGATGGAGAAGCTCTATACAGTCAGCAAAAACAAGACCGGGAGCTGACTAAGGCTCAGATCATCAGCTCCTCATTACAAAATTCAGGTTTAAATTCAAGAAAGTAGGGAATACCACTAGACCATTCAGGTATGACCTAAATCAAATTCCCATGATTATACAGTGGAGGTGACAAACAGATTCAAGGGATTAGATCTGGTAGAGAGAGTGCCTGAAGAACTACAGATGGAGGTTCATAACACTGTACAGGAAGTGATGACCAAAACCATCCCAAAGAAAAAGAATTGCACGAAGGCAAGGTGGTTGTCTGAGGAGGCTTTACAAACAGCTGAGAAAAGAGAAGTGAAAGGCAAGAGAGAAAGGGAAAGACACACCCATCTGAATGCAGAGTTCCAAAGAATAACAAGGAGAGATAAGAAAGACTTCTTAGGTAAACAATGCAAAGAAACAGAGCAAAACAACAGAATGGGAAAGACTAGAGATCTCTTCAAGAAAACTGGAGATATCAAGGGAACATTTCATCCAAAGATGGGCACAATAAAGGACAGAAATGGCAAGGACCTAACAGAAGCAGAAGAGATTAAGAAGTGGCAAGAATACCCAGAAGAACTATACAAGTCTAACTAAAAAGTGTAACTGATCCGGATAACCATGATGTTATGGTCACTCACCTAGAGCCAGACATCCCAGAATTTGAGGTCAAGTGGGCCTTGGGAAGCATCACTACGAACAAAGCTAGTGGAGGTGACAAAATTGCAGCTGAGCTATTTCAAATACTAAAAGATTATTCTGGTAAAGTGCTACACTCAATATGTCAGCAAATTTGGAAAACTCAACAGTGACCACAGGACTGGAAAAGATCAGTTTTCATTCCAATCCCAAAGAAAGGCAATGCATAAGAATGTTCAAACTATCATACAATTGTGCTTATTTCATAGGCTAGGAAGATAATGCTCAAAATCCTTAAAGCTAAGCTTTAACAGTACATGAACTAAAAACTTCCAGATGTACAAGCTGGGTTTAGATAAGGCAATGGAACCAGAGATCAAACTGCCAACATTTGTTGCAACATAGAGAAAGCAAAGGGATATCCCCCCAAAAATCTATTTCATTGACTACGCTAAAGCCTTTGACTGTGTGGATCACAACAAACTGTGGAAAATTCTTAAAGAGATAAGAATATCAGTCTACCTTACTTGTCTCCTGACAAATCTGTATGTAGGTCAAGAAACAACAGTTAGAACTTGGACATGGAATGACAACCTGATTCAAAATTGGGAAAGGAGTATGACAAGGCTGTACACTGTCACCCCACTTATTTAACTTATATGCAGAGTACATCATGTGAAATGCTGGGCTGGGTGAATCACAAGCTGGAATCTAGACTTCTAGGAGAAATATCAACAACCTCAGGTATGTAGATGATACCACCCATATGGCAGAAAGTAAAGAGGAACTGAAGAGCCTCTTGTTGAGGGTGAAGGAGGAGAGTGAAAAAGCTGGATTAAAACTCAACATTTAAAAAACTAAGATCCTGGCATCCAGTCCCAACACTTCATGCAAAAAAATGGGGAAAAAGTGGAAACAATGACAGATTTTCTTTTCTTGGGCTCTGAAATTACTGTGCACAGTGACTGCAGCCATGAAATTAAAAGACATTTGCTCCTTGGAAGAAAAGCTATGACAATCCTAGACAGTATATTAAAAAGCAGGGACATCACTTTGCCAACAAAAGTCCATATAGTAAAAGCAATGGTTTTTCCAGTAGTCATTCATGGATGTGAGAATTGAACCATAAAGAAGACTGATCACCAAAGAATTGATGCTCTTGAACTATGGTGTTGGAGAAGACTCTTGAGAGTCCCTTGGACAGTAAGGAGATCAAATCAATCAACCATAAAGCAAATCAACCCTGTGTTTTCATTGAAAGAATTGATGCTGAAGCTGCAATACTTTGGCCACCTGATGTGAAGAGCTGACTCACTGGAAAAGACCCAGATGCTGAGAAAAAAAAAAGGCAAAAGGAGAAGGAGGAGGCAGAGGATGAGATGGTTATATAGGATCACTGACTCAATGGACATGAATTTGAGCAAACTCCAGGAGATAGTAAAGGACAGGGAATCCTGGCATGCTGCAGTCCATGGGGTCACAAAGAATCAGACACGACTTTGACAGGTTGTTCAGTGGTAAAGAATCCGCCTGCCAATGCAGGAGATGTGGGTCGATCTCTGGGTTGGGAAGGTCCCCTGGAGAAGGAAATAGCAACCCACTCCAGCATTCTTGCCTGGAAAACCCCATGGATAGAGGAACCTGGGCAGCTACAGTTCAAGGGGCTACAAAAGAGTCAGATACAACTTAGCAACTAAACAAAGAGTGGACTCTGGAGGCCGGTTAGGATGATGCTTCAGAAATACTGGCAGGAGATAAAAGTGTCTTGGACAAGAGTAATAGTAGAGGTAGTGAAAAGTGGTCAAATTTAGGGATTTGTTTGAAGATAGAAAACTTGTTGATTAGGAGATTTATGCCAAAGTTCAAAGATATATTTGTGGTTCTGAGCAAAACAATTGGATGAATGTATGTATCATTTATTAATATGAAGAAGACTAGAGGAAGAGCAAGTTTAAGAACAGGTGGAAAATATACTGTTTTTTCATACTTTAATTGAAATTAGGGCATGCCTTCCAATCAATGCTGTCTTACAACTCATTGTAACACATATTTGGTAACATATATTTTCTTCCTTTGTAGTAAATAAAATAATGATTCATCTTATAATCAATAGGAATTTAGATTCTTTAAATTATATAGAATTTGAGAGACATAAAAATATTGAAGGCATTAAAGCCATGAAACTGTGAGATCACACAGGAAGTAAATATAGGCAGACAAGGGAAAGGTAGTAGAATGAGCCCGGGACATCTATAGGCCAAGAAAAGGAGGCAAGTTTGGTAAAGGAGAATAAAAAGGATGGCCAGTGAATTAAGAAACATATGTCAGGAGTCAGTAGTGTCTTGAAAATAATGAAATTATTTCAAAAAGGAGAGAGAGAGTGATCTGCTGTGTCAGATCCTGTGAAGAAGATAAAAGACAATGAAGGTTGAGAAAAAAGAATGAGGCACTAGTTCTCTAACCAGGAGTGGTTCAGAAGAAGGACAGGGACAAAAGCCTGAAAAGCAAAAAGAATCAAATGATGAGTTCAAGTCCTTTAGCACATTTACTGCTTTGTTTTTGTTTTTATTATCCCAACTAGAAGAGTATATTCCTTAAGGCAGGGATCTATCTTTTGTTTGTTTGTTTGTTTATAGTCTAAGGCCCTAAAGTAGTGTCAGATGCTCCAACAATATTTGTTAAATTGAACTTACTCTTTTCTTGAGTTTTGCTATAAAATAGAGCAGAGAAATGTAGCAATAGCTTGATTTGGTGGTCTTTTATATAAAGAATGAGTGGCATTCTCATAGCTTTTTATCACAGAACACAAACCAGCAAATAGAAGCTATTGTAGGACATATTTGAGCTCAAAATAAGAAAAAAAAACTACTTGTTTCTTAAAATATCCCAACATTAGAGGAGGTTGCCTTTTGCAGAGGATAGTGAGTATATTGCTACTGGCTCAAACAACAAAAAGCTATAAAATAGTACCAGAGGATGCTGGATTTTAGAGAAGATAAGAGAATGATTGGACAAAAGTTGAACTGAAGTGCCTTCTAACTTTAAACATTTTCTTTTCAGAGTCACTGCTATTTTTAAAGTCCAGATTCATCTCAACCTCTCACTTGGGACATTCTGAGCCATTCTGAGCATTCTCTGTTGGGGAATGCAAATGTTTAAATTTAAATCAGAGCAAAATATAATTTTAAAGGTAACCTTGCCATGAAAAATAATTTAAGCATTTCAACATCAATTTTAATTATTTATGCCCAATTGCACCATTGCATTAACATACATAATTGAGTGTTCCCTTAAATTAAAAACTTTTTTAAAGAATGAAAGGGGCATTCAGTTGCATTCAGAGATTGTACAGTTGCACCTGCTTGTAATATCTCTCAGCCTTTATTGCAGGAGTCTCATAACTGTTTCAGAGACAAATCAATTATATTACCAAAAACGTTTGTTACTATTCCAATAGTACTTTGAGTTAGTGGCAAAATCCCAGAACTGAACTTCAGTACTAATCAACCTTAATCCTGTGTCTGAAGCAGTCAAAATTATTTCAGTGAGCTATTCATTAAATTTTGAATGTCATGATATATCTCATAATTTTTACCTAAACATTATTAAATAACATAAAATAACATTAATTTTCTAAGATATAATTTAAACAAAATGAAACTTTTATTATTATTAATGTAAAGCACAGTACAAGTTGTCAAATTGTCCTTGGATTCTGAAATATGTACTACATAGCATGTTGTAGACAATCTGCTCAGAAATTCTTCTGCTGAATTTTTCTCTGCAGGCTGGCTACAGAGCCAGGAATAGGTTAATGAAATGCATGCATGGAATAAAAAACAAATTATAAGTGGTAATTCAGCCACTAAACCTTCACGAGGCTGGGGGGAAATAGGAAAATAAAGCTAATCTTATTTCATTTTTCTTTATACACTCAAAATATACTCAAAATGTCACCTCATAAATCCCATTTTCTGTTTCCATAAAGAATGTATGTTAGAACCATTGTTTATTAAAAGTTCTGCTGCCATATGGATAACTTAAAAAAAAATCTTCCCCCAGACCTGTACTATGTGCAAATATTCAGCAATTTTACATTCATGGTCTAAAATTTTAATTTAAATTCCCTTCATTTCCTCACAAATCAACATAGTGCACTATGTAAAGGAACTATGTAAATATCAGGACCTTGAACTTTGGTACAAGAACTTCTCTCAAAATATATTTATATGAACCACAAACTATACAGAAATTTTCCTACAAAATCATGCTTCTAGCTAAGAGTACAGTATTTTGCTTTTAGCATGTCTTTGAAAGCTCATAGATTGGCTTTAGATTATTAGCCTAACAGATCCAATAATGTAATATAAAATGTGAAACTGCCATCAAAAAATAAATATGGGACACCATATACAAGTCCCTATCATTAAAACATCTTGGGAATAGTAGAAAGTAAAACAACATTATAAAGCAACTATAATAAAAAATTAATTTTAAAATAATATTGGGATATGTAAAAAAATAAAGTATAACATCTATAATTCTAAATATACAAACAGCAACATCAGGATACCTAAATAGAATACCACATTCAAATAAATACAAAAAGACAAGATACATATAAAGATATGAAAAACTCTGCAGTGTGATTTTAACAAATGTACTTTTTATGTAGAATAAAATAAAAACTCAGAAGAAAACTGAAATAATCAATACCAAATTTTACAGAAATATAATAAAGATCTAAATAACTAAAAACAAATTAAAATCTAAAAGAACCAACACATTCTCATGTTCTTCTTTAAATATATATATATATATATATCACTTTCTGTTCCTAGTGGCTTATTAAATAAAACTCATGAAGCCTCTGTGCACTGGCTTTTATTTTCATCTTAAGTCTTAAGAATATAAGAAAAATGTGATGCTGCTAAATTTTTCATCTGAATTTTGCAAAGGGCTTCTGTTTTTTGATCTAATAATGATAGATCAGATCCTGTTTTAGTATCTATTTAAAAATTCAGATAGAATCAATTCAGAAAATATAATTAATTTCTTAAAAACCATGCTAGCACTTTCAAATTTTGCCTCCTAATATTTACATTATAAAGTATAAGCTCTTTGATATGCACAAATACCAACAAAAAACACAAGCCTTTGAAAAAATCTTGGTTGTGTCAGATTTCTTGAGAGTCTTTCACAGAGGGCTCCAGGTTCCTATTAAGAGCGGTTTAGTAGCAAGAACTGTAATGCTAGCATTCTTAGAACTTAGTGAAAGACAATGTCCATTTTGTAGGAAAACATTTTATTAATCTTTATTTATATATTAAATAATTATTCTGCTTAAAGTCGAAAAGATTTATTTTTAAATTTCTGAGGATAGGAGAATAGCGGGTTTGTAGATCATTTAGAAATATATATTTTATCACAATCCACATTAACGGCCTTCTGGAGAGTTAATTTAAAATTTCCTACTGTGCTGTTAAGCATCTTCATATTAAGAAGCAAATGCATATAAAGAAAAGAAGCAGTCCATAGCTGCAGTTAAAGTATTCTTTGGTTGCTGTACTGTTGCAAATATAGCTTATATAAAGGGTTTCAAAAAATAGGAACTTGAATTCTAAAGAGAGGCTAAAGATCACTTATTCTTAGGTATAAACCTGACTCAAATTCTAAGAAAAGGCTAAAGACCATGTCTACCTGTAAGCTATCATTGAAACCTGATTTCTCATTTGTACAAAAGAAAAAGACTTTTTGAAATATTGCTTTTGAGTTAATCATTTCTAATCAGGACCATTCTAAGTTTGGGGGTCAAGGAAGTAGACACCATAATGAAGAATGGAAAAAATTGCTTATGCTTATCTGATTTCTTAGTCCCTGATGTTTTTGCTTTTATTTTGTCCCTGGTATTTGAGACTTGAATCTTTGGTGGGAAAGCATATCATAACATCTGCATGTACAAAACTTTTTTAACACAGGTTTTAAAAAGTCAACCTAACTATATATTTACACTTAAAACTGTCATGACATATTTAAAGCTATCAGTCTTAAATATGGCATACAATTGATTGTCCTTATTTATTTAAAAAATGGCATTTGTTATTTTTTTATAGGTAAAAACTCTCATTTTTACAACCAATTTACCAGCAGCATATGCTAAAATAGGTTTAAGTCACATTATGTAAAAGTAATGATGATGTTAGGATGAATAATTAACAAATCAATCTAAGTTTGGGGAGTTCTTTCTCACTGTAGATAACTGACTACAGAACTAACCCACAAACTAAAAATAAGAATCACCTATATATTATCATTCACCTCACAGCTAATCTTGGTCTATCCGCTTTTATCTGCTGGCAATCCAAATCCATGAACCTCTAAGAAAGCTAACCTTTAAGGAAAGGATCTTTGTCTTAGCCCACAATTTGCAACATAGCCAGGAGAAAAAATTAGATTTGGAGTCAGAAGACCTAGGACTAAGCCCTGCATAGGTAATTAAAGTAATCACTAAACTCCTAAATATTTAAGCCTCTTAATCTGTAAAATGGGCCTAGCACCACCAGGCTCCCAAGTGATGCTGAAGTTAAATGAGACAATGCACTACTGATTAGATAATGGAGCCGTCGGTAATGCTTTTCCTTCCTTTAAAATATGAGTATGCTGTGCTGTGCTGTGCTTAGTCACTCAGTCGAGTCCAACCCTGCAACCCCAGGGACTACAGCCTGCAAGTTTCCTCTCTGTCCATGGAGATTCTCCAGGTAAGAATACTGGAGTGGGTTGCCATGCCCTCCTCAAAATATGAGTATAATCTGTAATAAATACTTACTCTTCCCTTGTATTGTTTTAAATAGCATTTAAGAAAAAAGTAAAGAACCTACACTTAAATCACATTACAAGTAAAATCATCATCATCTTATTTCAGAAACTGAGAGGAAGGAAAAAAATGGGTTCATCTTATCTTTCAAATTGAAAGATAGCACCTGCATGGCCCCAGGGACATGAGGTTCCATTCCTCCTCACCTTTTACATTTCTTATATTTATCCTAAGGCCTTATTATCATATTTTCTAGATCCCATTTGAATACTTTTTGTAGGACATTACTCCTGAAACAAATGAGAAAGCAATAACTCCAACCTACAGAACTGAGTTAAGTGGTCCGTGTCTGTATACAACAGACGATCAGATTTTAAAATATATTGACTTCTTAATTATTTTAAAGTAAGTTATAGATCAAAGTATTAATGATGCATATAAAGAAATGAAATAGCCAAAATAGGTATAAGTCCAAAATTATTATACTTAAAATATAGATGGTTTTCCTCTTATAGTCACAGTTATAATGCATTTTAAATATTCATTTCAGAAATATTTGAATGCCAAAATTAAAATAACCTAGTTAAAATTACCATCAAAATTTATATATATATATATGTTTTACATATATAAAATATGTAAATATACATATTTACAGCTATATAATCTGAATATGTGAGCATTTCTTTTATAAAAGCTTTAGTCTTAAAGCACTCCTTTTAAATTCTTTTTGAAATATTTCCATAATTAATTTCCTACAGTGTGTCACAAAAAAATATGAATTTCCATGACCTAAAATGGTCATAACGTCTCTAAGTTTGAAAAAGTTTTCACTACATATGTTAAGCTAACCATTTTTTACACTTATAGGAAGTTTAATTCCAAACAATTAACAAAATAATTTATGATATTTTTTTTCACATTTTGATGTCAAGGGGCTTTGTAAAAACACTGTTTTGAAAGTTTATTTTCTCTGTGGCTTAAATGTCATACCTCAAACTGATATTCTTCTATCTTCTAAATTTCTATTTTTTCAAGAGTGATGAGTATATAAAGCTGCTTCCCAAAATTAGGTGTTTTAATTAAATTGTCTTTTAAAATACATATATGTAACAAAATTATTCAGAATTCTTAATTATGTACTAGCCATATTAATATTCCTAACATACATACCATATCCTATTCTTCCTATGTATATAGAATCTTATGAATACTAAGAGCATAGATTCGATTAAAAATAAGATAAACACTCGTTGTTTTATTCTTAAAAGGCAAAAAATTTATAAGTTTAACTAGAAAGTAAATTTTTTATAATTATTGACTTGCTCACCATCATTAACATTAAAAATTAAATTATGTAAACTTATTTTATTAGGCGATGGGTAAAAACATATCAAAAGTTGGATAAATTGTGTTTTCATTAAGAAAAGTAAATAAAAATATTGAAGTCAAAAATTTTTTTATTATAGATTGCTTTTAAATGTCTGTTTTCTCTCTGAATTCAAAATGATTGACTTGAGCACAATACTAAGTAAAAAATAAAATAGTCCTCCTGCCTGAAAGACTCCTGAATAAAGAGAAAATTATTTTTGGCTTTTCCTCTTGATCAGATATGAAATATTCTGAGACGCCACCTCTATAATTTGATAAAAAGCTTGATATCCCCAAATGAAAATAGGACTCAGCACTTTCATTTTTCTGTCTCTAAAGGAACCTGGGTAAACTGATTTTTTCAAAAAAATGAAAATCTCAGGCATAAAGGTGGCAGTAATGAAGCAAGCTTAAATATGCGCTGACCTTTGAAATGAACTGCAATCTATGTTGTTTGGCCAAGGATCTGACTGTGTTACTGTCTCCATCTATTTCTAGCATGAAAGATGTGGGTGTTGGAGCTGCTCTGCTCTCTGGTGGATGTTGACAGCATGGCTGCAAACACACAGCAGCACCAAAAGAGACAGCTACATACTGTGGGACAGAAAAATTAACCACACAGCCATCAAAGACAGAAAACTACAAGCATTGGTTTTTATTTTCTTAAAAACTCAGTAGCAAAATAAACCAGAAACATGTCTCCATTTTCTAAAAGCAGTATATGTGTGTTAAGCAGAGTGCTACTGTTAGGAGGAGGATGTGAATTGACAATACACAAAATTATTAAATGATTTTAGAAATCATTAAAAGTCTAACCTAGTTTTCTGAGGAGGCCCATACAGAAAAGAATACAGCCTCAAGAAACACACCTTTGGAATTTTAAACAATTGCCAGTGTTCCTGGAATGATGTTTTTGCTTAGGATAAACATTTCATAGGTAATTATGAAATATTGAAGGACACTTTTTTTTAAAATGATTTCTGGGAAGATAAGAAACTTCAAAATATTGCCTAGTACAATCTCCTTTACCAGTGGAGTATTTTAGAGTCTGTGTCTCAGCTTTATCAGCTATTATTTGATCTGCCTTTAGAAACCTCACTTTTAAAAAAAGAGACAATGGATGCAAAACTCTTTGAAGAATAATAAAGCAATATCACAATTAAGTTAAGCTACTCTATGCTGTTTTACCTTCTACTCCACAATCTATAAGCAAGCACTATTACATGAAACCAAAATATCTCACAGGAAAACGTAATATGTATTTCCTTGTTCTAATATAAAGGTAGTCACTAACTAAACAGGCATTGAGTAAGATCTCCTATTGTGTTCCTAATGCTTAAAAAAAGCAAGCATAAATAGACTCATTTATAAATGTCTGTCACTGTTACCTTTCTTCTTAATATTAAATATTCTGTGGGATATCTATGCCTTAAATAAATGCTAATATTATATATCTTTCATGTAGGAAATATGGTCCTTACAATCAAGGATTTTACAATCTTTGAAGAGAGTGGTACATATGCAAAAAAATTTAAATGACACATCACTAGTCAATTAAACATTTGAGTATGTAGTAAAGTTGCACTTGATATGATAGAATCAAATGGTGATATTGGAATGGTCCTGGACAATTTCTCATCAGTATTTTATTTTCATTTGTATCACCTGTTCTAATCCCGTAGCAGAAAAAAAAAATTGAAAATAATATTTTCTTGTGGTGGGAATATAAAACTCAAGTATGTTGGGAGGAATCATTCTTAAAATTAGTTATTATAAAGCAAAAATAAAAACATATATATTCCAAATCTCTGATCTAGCAATTTTTAACCTCAATAAAAAAGACTATTTCTATTCAGTAGCAACCAGAGATTTTGATTGAGTTATGCCTCCTAGAGGGAGAAATTATGAGAAGCCTGGATATAAAATACTGATTTCTTTATGGTCTGAAAAAAAAAGATGTGTTGGGGGAATTCTAAGATACAAGGGAGTTGGAAACTGTTTATAATAGTTCCTCTCTCATTCAGCAAATTTTGGATTTTCAATGTATATCCCAGAAGTCACATCCCTCCAAATGAGTAAATAATATAGGCTCAATTTTTTTTTAAATGCCTTGTTGTACCTAAGTGCACTGCAGGACATCTGGCACGTTTCATTTTGAAATTATGTTTATCCACAGAAACACCATCAGTGGAAGATGTATTGAAAAGCTGAAAGTCTATTAAGGGAGTATGGGACGGCTGCATACATTCTGTATAAGGCCATGGAAATGACACAGCAATACCCCATCTGTGGCTTTGGTTCACAGAGCTTTGAATAAAAATTCAAGATCAAACTTCACTTGCAAAGGAAAGGAAGTATGCTAAAAGAAAGCTAGCATTAACAGACTCATATATAAAGGTCTGTCACTGTTATCTTCTAACATAAAATATTTTGTGGGATGTCTACGGCTTTAATAAATACTAATATTAAACATTCACTCCTTGATGTTATGTGAAAAACTACTGGTGGGGAACTGTAATTTGCACTTCTATAATTTAGGCCATTTGTGAATACGCTTAAAACTTACAGAAGTGTCAGGAAGGGCCGGGGCAGATGTTGTTCAAACTTCCCTATTTGGTCCTGCCAAGTCCTTCATTCTGTCCAAGACCTACAATACCCAGTCTATTCAAAACTCAATGTCTCTTAATGGAGATTACTAATCAAGCTGATTTATGTGGTAGTTTAGGAGGTGGGGTCATTCTTTTTTTGGTGGTGTTGTTTCTAAAGAAAGTTTAATGCTCACAAAAGCCTCAGATTGACAGCTCCACAAAATGGAAATTCACAGAACAGAAGTATCACATGTGAGGGGGATATAGCCTCCCCTTATGTTAACCTGCCAATTCACAATCTCAACCTGCAAGGATCTGCCACCAAATTCAAGAGATTAATTCAGTCCCTGTGCCCTTTCAATCCTTTGCCAATAAGGAGGCCAATTAGTTTCAACTACACTGGTTAGTTTATGGCTGTCTCTTATTTTTTTCTAATGGGGGCATTTTCTCTCCATCATTTGGATGATTTTGACCCCCAATTCATTGCAGGTTACTATAGAATGGCTGTCAATCACGTAAAACCACAGCTTAATGCAAACCAAGGCCTGAGGTGAAAAGTTCAGTCATTAGCTATTGAAACCACCTAGCTCCCCATGGAGGTGGTTTTGTAGTGTTCATAGGCAACAATAATGGCAATAATAATATTAATGTTTGAAATAATATTACAAACTTTATTTTAAAAATAGAATAGTCAACTAGCAAGTCTAGGTAGCCTCTGTTAACTTCTAATCTACAAGTCATCAATTCCAAACTTATTAATCCATGTACACTTTTAGAATACACATAGAATAAATATATTTCAGAAAACTTTTGTTTAAGAAAAAATTAAAATGTAAACTTTTCAGACAAATGACTTAAACTTTATTTTAGCATATATTTCTAGAAGATATGTTCTCAGTAATGCTAACAGAATTTAAATGTCTAAAAATGTAAAAGAACTTCTGAGCTTTTTTAAGTTAACAAATAAAAATTGTTGTGCAAATATGATGCCACAAGTCCTAATACCAGGACTCCAGAGGATAACATAAAGTTAAAGAAATGAACAAATAAATTAAAGAAATATCCATTATTATTAGGACATGTGTGTTATATTTTCCCCAAAAGTAAAAACAGATGAAGTAACATTTAATGTCTAACTACCATTTATTTCTGAAAAAAGGAGTTAACAAAGCAGGTTTTAATAGTAGGAATGGGAACAAAGAGTCTGAGGCACCTGAGGGAAGGGGCTGTGTACGATGAAGGAGGAAAGATCACAGACAAGAGACTGATGCTGAAGCCTTCTGTTAATAACATTTCCTTGGTGAATAGACAGTCTACTATGCCGCAAGTACTACACTTGGATAATATGGCTTACACATTCCAAAATAACAATGAATCTCAAAACAACATGCTGAAAATTCTAGATAAAAATTGAGACTGATACTTGGTAAAATATGTATCTGAGAAAGCTATATTTATCTCACCAATTTTAGAAATTTCAAAGTTCCTTTTACTTTTTTCTCTGAACCATACACAAGGGTTCATGACATCAGTTTTCTCTAGTCTACCTCTGGAGGGCAGTAGAGAAGACAGGAATAATACTGGTTTGGAGGCTAAAAAAGGATGCTAGATTTTTTTTTTTTAAGAAATCAAACCAAAAATACACTATACTAAAGGAAGGCCCTGGCACCCCACTCCAGTACTCTTGCCTGGAAACTCCCATGGACAGAGGAGCCTAGTGGGCTGCAGTCCATGGGGTCGCTAGGAGTCGGACAGGACTGAGCGACTTCACTTTCCCTTTTCACTTTCATGCATTGGAGAAGGAAACGGCAACTCACTCCAGTGTTCTTGCCTGGAGAATCCCAGGGACGGCGGAGCCTGGTGGGCTGCCGTCTATGGGGTCACACAGAGTCGTTGACGACTGAAGTGACTTAGCAGCAAAGGACTGATAGGCTTTGTGTGTATCAATTCTCAGAAAGTACTTGTTTTTTTCATAGACCAAAACAAGCAATATTATTTGTACTACAATCTTCTATAAGCATTGTTGCCAAAACTTAGCATAACATGCAGAAAGTATAGTGTAGAAAGAACTCCAATCAAAACCTATTCCTCTCTAAAATTTTCTGAATATATACATGAATAACATTTTTTTAAAACTTATTCAAAACTATATAATATTAGTATTTACACAAAGACCTCTAAACGAAATGACCACTGACAATCGCCGATACTGCTAACATTACAAATAATAAATCTGCTTTTATTTCCAGCTATCTCTTTGGATGGAATTTACAGATATACAATTTTTAACTATCCTAGCTATTTTAAAATTAATTTGCAAAAACAGTACAAAAGAGTTCCATATATATACCACTGTTAACATCTTACATAGCCATAGTATAGTTACCAAAGCCAGGACATTGACATTTGTACAGTAAACATTAACAACAGATCTTATTAAAATTTCACCAGTTTTTTCACTAATGTCTTTTTATCTGTTCCAAGATCCTATTCAGAAGGCCACATCCCTTTAGTTGTTGTTTTCTGCCCACCTCCACTCCAGGCTCCTCCAATCTGTAAGTGTTCCTCAGTCTTTCCTTGTCTTTTAGACAGACCATGGCACCCCACTCCAGTACTCTTGCCTGGAGAATCCCATGGGTGAAGGAGCCTGGTAGGCTACAGTCCATGGGGTCGCTAAGAGTCGGACATGACTGAGCGACCTCACTTTCACTTTTCACTTTCATGCATTGGAGAAAGAAATGGCAACCCACTCCACTGTTCTTGCCTGGAGAATCCCAGGGACAGAGGAGCCTGTTGGGCAGCCGTCTATGGGGTCGCACAGAGTCGGACATGACTGACGTGACTTAGCAGCAGCAGACACTCTTGAATTTGTGAACTGTAAGATATTACAGAATGGATAGCATATTTTCTTCAATTCATCACTTCAGGGGTTCATGTTATTGACATGTATTATAATTAGTTATGATAACCTTGAGCACTTGGTTAAGGTGGGTATCTGATATTTTTTAAGCTAAAAACATATTATCTCTTTTATATCAAAATACAGCAGCCTTTAGATTTATTTAAGAATAAAATCTCTCACACTATCAGCTGAAAGTAGAATATTTAAGTTAGTCACTACATAACATTTCTTGAGAAATAGAATATGTTAGCACTATGCTAGGTGAGCTTATTAAGAAGAAAAAAGAGATTTTACTTATATAAATATTATTTACATTACTTTGTAAGACCTGAAAGCACTTATTCAATATAAGGACACATCCTGTCAGATCATTGTTATATTTGCATTATATCACTCCACTCATGATGATTTTGCCTGCTTGCTTTTTCAGGTCAGCTCAGAACTGTCCAGAATCAGAGAGCAGAGAAAAGTAAACTTCAATTCACGTTCTCTAATATCCCCTTATGTGATGTAATTGTAATAGAATGATTCTAGATGGAGAGAACAGTTCAGTGGGAAGTATCATTAGTTTAAGGGGATCTCCAACTAAAACTATAACAGTTGGTTGACTTTGGGGACCCAAAAACAACCCCTAGAGACATAAAGTGAGTGAGACATCAGTTCTTGGTGCTGGAAAATCTCTAAGAAGATGCGCAGCTGATCCTTCAGGCTGTGTCCGCAACCACTGCCTTCTCTAGTCCTCTGGGGCTCTTCCATTGGAATCACCATCTCCCATCTCTTTATTGTCCAGTTCTAATGTATGGACACTGCAAACCATACCCTGCCTTTCTAAATAGAAGCGATAGCTCTTCCCATGCAGTCCTACTTCACTTGACTCTTCTTCCATTAATCTGGCACTTGTTTTTTTTATATTTTGTCTTATTTATTCGGCTGCACTGAGTCTTAGTTGTAGCATATAGGATCTTTAGTTGTGGCATGTGGGATCTAGCTCCCTGACAAGAGATAGAACCCGGGTGTCCTGCATTGGAAGTGTGGACCACCAGGGAAGTCTCTGGCACTTATTTTTTTGACATCTTTTTTCCAACTATGTTGTGAGGTCTTTAAGGATATGGATATGGGACATACACAAATTTGTCTCCCCAGGGCCACCAAGTGTTGCTCCTGTGCTAACACTCAATTATTGCTTGCCATGGCATACAGCTGTCCCTTAGTTACACATGGTTCAATCATTTTGGGATACTAGAGAAGATTCTGTTAGCCCTTGTGAATAAGATAATACTGAAAGAAAATTTTGTTGAAACAGTCAAGTCATCTGAGGTTTCCAAAAGTAATGATGAATAACTTTCCACACAATATTCCTTTTAATTATGTTTTTCCTTTTAGCTTAAAGTCCCATGAAAGCATAGCAGGCTTTGTTCTACTTGAGATTCAACAGAAAGTCAAGAATAGAAAGGATGAAAGGCAAAACCAATTTACTTTAGCTATTAATTATAGAGGTTAAAGAAAAATATGGCTTCCTTCTCTTATTAAGTACATCAGTATACTTTCTTAATCAGGTCAAAAGCTTGATTTGGCCACTACTTATTTATAGGCACTGTTTCTCTGCTGTGCTCTAGATGCTACAATTGGGAGCAGGGAGAGGGCACAAGAAACCCATTGAATTCCTGCTCACAAGAGAGGAGACAGCAAAAACAGAAGTTTTAGCAAGGAGAGAAAGATCTCAGAAGGACTCTCCCATTGATCCTACAGAGTGAGACTCTGGGAGGCTGACTTTAACTCGTATTTAAACTATATTTATATCTATTATTTACAACATAGGTGTTCAGTTGGGAGACAACTTCAGTTGATAGTGAAAAATTCACTGAAAAGAATGTTCATTTTAGGGCATTTGTGCTTTGTTTTGTTTGGAGATGAAAGATTATTGAAAACAAGTTTTTTACTGACTGAGCTACAAGGGAAGCCCTATACTGGTGTGGGTAGCTGCTCCCTTCTCCTGGGGCTCTAACCAACCCAGGGACTGACCCAGGTCTCCCATACAGTAGGCAGATTCTTTATGTCTAAGCCACCAGGGAAGCCTAAGAAAACTGGGCTGGGTAGCCTATTCCTTCTCCAGAATATTTTGCGAACCCAGGGATCAAACCAGGGCCTCCTGCATTGCAGGCAGATCGTTTACCAGCTGAGCTACTACGGAAGACCCATGAAATTTATAAAGTGCAGACATTGAGTCGGATCTTTTTCTTTTTTTTTTAAGCATCATGGTTTGTCTTCCCAGTTAATTCTGTCTCTGACCTTTTTAACCTCACTCTTTTCTCACTGCATTCTCTGTTTCTTATACCTATCCCAGTAACCATTTGCCCCTCCTCTCTTTCACTTCAAATCATCCTATCTAAATTTAAAAACCTACATGAGACTAAAAGTCCATCATAAGCCCATCTCTGGGCTTATATGTCAAGAATCCAAAGATACTGACATAGCCTCTAGGTTCCAGACTGTTTGCCAATATCATTAAGGAAATGAGCTTTTCCTCTTGTACAATAAACCAGACTATACATACTGACGGGCTTCCCTGGTGGTTCCGATGGTAAAGAATCTGCCTGCTTTGCGGGAGACCTGGATTCGATGACTAGGTTGGGAAGATCCCATGGAAGAGGGCATGGCAACCCACTCCAGTATTCTTGCCTGGAGAATCCCAATGGATCGAGGAACCTGGTGGGCTAGAGTCCACGGGGTCACAAAAGAGTCCGACACGACTGAGCAACTAAGCACAATACCACAATACCAATATATACGGACGTAACACAGAAGACTATGAAGAAAAATAAGCAGGAATATCTAACTTAAATAACTCCAAGAACTAAAAGCTACTTATGAAACTACAGAAGATAGAAGATAGCTATAATAGGTATTATGATACAGATTAAGGAAGAAGAGAAACTCTTCAGTTATTTCAATAATCTTATTCAAGTTGGTTTTAGAAAAGGCAGAGGAACCAGAGATCAAATTGCCAACATCTGCTGGATCATGGAAAAAGCAAGAGAGTTCCAGAAAAACATCTATTTCTGCTTTACTGACTATGCCAAAGCCTTTGACTGTGTGGATCACAATAAACTGGAAATTTTTGAAAAAAATGGGAATACCAGACCAGCTGAACTGCCTCTTGAGAAACCTGTATGCAGGTCAGGAAGCAACAGTTAGAACTGGACATGGAACAACAGACTGGTTCCAAATAGGAAAAGGAGTACGTCAAGGCTGTATATTGTCACCCTGCTCATTTAACTTATATGCAGAGTACATCATGAGAAACACTGGGCTGGATGAAGCACAAGCTGGAATCAAGATTGCCAGGAGAAATATCAATAACCTCAGATATGCAGATGACACCACCCTTATGTCAGAAAGCAAAGAAGAACTAAAGAGCTTCTTGATGAAAGTAAAAGAGGAGAGTGAAAAAGTTGGCTTAAAGCTCAACATTCAGAAAACTAAGATCATGGCATCTGGTCCCATCACTTCATGGGAAATAGATGGGGAAACTGTGGAAACAGTGGCTGACTTTACTTTTCTGGGCTCCAAAAATCACTGCAGATGGTGATTGCAGCCATGAAATTAAAAGACGCTTACTCCTTGGAAGGAAAGTTATGACCAACCTAGACAGCATAATAAAAAGCAGAGATATTACTTTGTCAACAAAGGTCCGTCTAGTCAAGGCTATGGTTTTTCAGTGGTCATGTATGGATGTGAGAGTTGGACTATAAAGAAAGCTGAGCACGGAAGAATTGATGCTTTTGAACTGTAATGTTGGAGAGGACTCTTGAGAGTCCCTTGGACTGCAAGGAGATCCAACCGGTCCATCCTAAAGGAAATCAGTCCTGGGTGTTCTTTGGTAGGACTGATGTTGAAGCTGAAACTTTAATTCTTTGGCCACCTGATACGAAGAGCTAACTCATTTGAAAATACCCTGATGTTGGGAAAGATTGAAGTCAGGAGGAAAAGGGGACAACAGAGGATGAGATGGTTAGAGGGCATCACTGACTCAATGGACATGAGTTTGGGTAAACTCCAGGAGTTGGTGATGGACAGGGAGGCCTGGGGTGCTGCAGTTCATGGGGTCACAAAGAGTCGGACACAACTAAACGACTGAACTGAACTGATACTATCAGAACTCTATTAACCCTTTTTTTTTATATTTTAGTCTAGATAAGATTTCAAAAAAAAAAGTCTGCACCTCTAATCTTCTATAATACATAACTTTAAGGGAAGGACAAAGTGACAAAGCAAGAATAAGCAGAGGTTAGAGTACTCCTCCATTAAATCACACACATGTTCTATATTTGTATTTTTAGATCAAAAATCTTCAGGGCAGTGGACTAGTTTGTTAACTCTTCTAAAATGCTAGTTTCACAACTCCTGGCACACACACAAAATTCTCATTATTGTTGGGATAAATAGAGTTCAGATACCACTAGAGACTTTGGACTTAATTTGGACAAACTGTCATTTATACTTACTCTAAGGGATTATGCCTTATACTAGATATGTAACACTTTTTGTTCTTACTTATTTTCAAACTAAGATGCTTAGTATTTTCTCTTCTGGAGAACAGAAAACAGTGCAGGATTTTGAGTCTACACCAAGTCTCCACAGTGAGATCAGTGGCAGAAGAGAGCCATGTTTCATGGTTATTACTCTTCAGAGTGTTAGACTTCTGTTGAATCAGCTTTTGCATTTCAGATTCTAAAAACTAAATTATGTATCTTACAATAAATTAGCAACATACCAAAATTATTGCTTAGTACAGGACATAGTTGCCTCAAATTTTGCTAGCCAGGCAAATTTTTAAATTTTGCATTCATTTTAAAGTCTAACACCAAGACATAAGCAGATAATTCATGAATTCAAGTTCATAATTCTACATTAAAGTCTTCCCCAAACCAATGTTCTGAGTTATTTAAATAATGACAAAATGTTCATTTCTGCATTTTAAAAATTAGAGTTAGCATTTAATTAACCACATTTATTTGAAGTCAACAAAGTCTCATCATGCCACATCCAATAAACACATTTGACAGCATTTTAGTAGCTCAGAATATTATATGTGTGTGCAATCAGTTTCAATTAATAACCTATACAAACATTTCAAGGAAGAAAAAAATGAATCTTTGTACAAAGAAATATAAAGTAACAATTTAATGAAGAGCCAACGACTATCATACAAAACTTAGAATTAAATAAAATTTGATTTATATTATCTGAACCTTCCCAAAAAAGTATCTTGGAAGGAAAAACATTGAAACCACAAAAGCAGAATATTGAACACTGTTGAAGCTCTATGATATCTACATGAAGTTCATTATGCTATCTTCTCCTTATTTGTACACATCTTTGAATTTCCATTATAAAGAGAAAAAAGTAAATAATAGTTACAAGTTGGCATACAGTACTTCCAATTCTGGCTAGATGCATTAGATGCACTTTTCTCTATCCCTCCAAGAAGAAATACACAATCTGAATAGACCTATAAAAATAAAATTACATTAGTAATGTAAAACCTAATCTCAAAAACAATCTAGACCTAAATGGCTTTATTTTAAATTCTACCATACATTAATGTGAAAAGATATATGCACTCCAGTGTTCACTGAAGCATTATTTACAATAGCCAAGATATTGAAGCAACCAAGGGTCTCATCAACAGATCAAAGGATGAAGAAGATAGAGTGCACATATATTGGAATATTGTGAAAGTGAAAGTGTTAGTCACTCAGTCATGTCCTATTCTTTGTGACCCCAAGGACTATAGCCTGCCAGGCTTCTCTGTCCATGAAATTCTCTGGGCAAGAATACTGGAGTGGTAGCCATTTCCTTCAGGGGATCTTCCCAACCCAGGGATGAAACCTGGGTCCCCTTCATTGCCAGTAGATTCTTTGCCATCCAAGCCACCAGGGAAGCCCATGCTGGAAAATTATCCAGCCATAAAAAACGAAATAAAATGAAATATCACTATTTGTGACAACATTGTTGAATCCACAGAATATTACGCTAAGTAAAACAAGTGAGACAAAGACAAATACTGCATGATCTCACTTATACATGGAATCTAAAATATAAAGTAAAAACAAAACAAAATGAAAATAGACTCAGATACAAACAGCTCTACTATTTAGCAGCTCTGTGAATTTAGACAAATCATCTAATCTCTCTAAGACTCAGTTTTCTTAACTGTAAACTGGAGATAACAATAGTTTCTACTTCATTATATTGTTTCAGAGCATCAGTAATTTAATACCTATAAAGTGCTTAGAACAATGCTAGCATTCAATAGGCACTCAAGGTCAGCTGTTACAATTGTTATTATTATTATTAAATTAGAAATATATTATTATACACCTTATCTTAATTTGGTCTCAGCAATTTGTTCACTCAATAGTATAAAAACAAATATATAATAAAGAAGATGATGAACAGAAAATGTTAAGTCTATGACGGAACATAATCTCCCAAACTATCTGATTTACAGATGAATGGTGATGCTATAACCTTAGAAGACTAATCATGTTATTTTCTGATTTATACTCAGAATCTATAGCCCTAAGTGATCACTTTAGAAATTAAGTCACCATGCTTTTCTATAAATTAGGGTTTAGGAAGAAAAACAAACACATCATGTCCCTTTAAGCAAAATTTAAGTGATATTCATAGTCAACAGGCATAGACTTGCCAGGTGACTCAAATTATAACATTTGGTGCCATCAGTACATTTTCTATGGAAACTAAAATGATCTGAGATACAAAAAAGCATACAAAACCCATCAAAAAACACACTTTTATGAATAGAATCGAAGCTTATCTCTTTTAGCTTTAAACATAAAAAGTCAGGAAAATTAGCAACCATTTTTAAATGAATGATACTTTTTATACTTGAGGATTTATTGAAATGTAATAAATTAAGTCAACTTACATGTTGGACAAAATTTATATCTGTATTGTCTATTTCAATATTTATGCTGAACAGCATCTGATATATTTCCTTTTATTTGATTTTAGGAAGTGTATTGGGTGCCGCTCAAGCAGGAACTATTCATGAGAAAATTTCCACTTGAACCCCATCCATTAAATTTTGTCTCTAAGTGTGGATGCTGTTAAAATGCTACACTCAATACACCAGCAAATTTGGAAAACTCAGCAGTGGCCACAGGACTGGAAAAGATCAATTTTCATTCCAGTCCCAAAGAAGGGCAATGCCTAAGAATGTTCAAATTGCACAATTCACTCATTTCACATGCTAGTAAGGTAATGCACAAAATTCTTCAAGCTAGGCTTCAACAGTATGCGAACCGAGAACTTTCAGATGTCAAGCTGGATTTAGAAAAGACAGAGGAATCAGAGATCAAATTGCCAACATCCACTGGATCATAGAAAAAGCAAGAGAATTCCAGAAAAACATCTACTTCTGCTTCATTGACTATATTAATGCCTTCAACTGGGTGGATCACAACAAACTGGAAAATTCTGAAAGAGATGGGAATACCAGACCACCTGACCTGCCTCCTAAGAAACCTGTATGCAGGTCAAAAAGCAACAGTTAGAACTGGACATGGAACCACCAACTGGTTCAAAATTGGGAAAGGAGTACAACAAGGCCATATATTGTCACTCTGCTTATTTAACTTATATGCAGAGTACATCATGTGAAATGCTGGCTGGCTGAAGTTCAAACTGGAATCAAGATCGCCGGGAGAAATATTAATAACCTCAGATGTGCAGATGACACCAACCCTACTAATGGCAGAAAGAAAGAACTAAAGAGCCTCCTGATGAAGGTGAAAAAGAGAATGAAAAAGCTGGCTTAAAACTCAACATTCAAAAAACAAAGATCATGGCATCCGGTTCCATCAGTTGGTTAGTTAATTAGTTATCACTTCATGGCAAATAGATGGGGAAACAACGGAAATGGTGACAGACTTCATTTTCTTGGGCTCCAAAATAACTGCCAATGGTGACTGCAACCATGAAATGAAAAGACACTTACTCCTTGGAAGAAAAGCTATGACAAACCTAGATAGTGTATTGAAAAGCAGAGATACCACTTTGCCAACAAAGATCTATGTAGTCAAAGCTATGGTTTTTCCAGTAGTCATGTATGGATGTGAGAGTTGGACCACAAAAAGGCTGAACACAGAAGAATTAATGCTTTCAAACTGTGGTGCTGGAGAAGACTCTTGCGAGTCCATTGGACAAGCAAGGAGATCAAACCAGTCAATCCTAAATGAAATCAACCCTGAATATTCATCAGAAGGATTGACGCTAAAGATGAAGCCCCAACACTTTGGCCACCTGATGCGAAGAGCCAACTCATTAGAAAAGACTCTGATGCTGGGAAATATTGAAGACAGGAGAAGGGTACAGTAGAGGATGAGATGGCTGGATGGTATCATTGACTCAATGGACATGAGTTTGAGCAAACACTGGGTGATGGTAAAGGACAGGGAAGACTGGCATTCTGCAGTCCGTGGAGTCACAATGCTGGATATGACTGAGAGACTGAACAACAACAACAACAAAACAAACAGACAAAAATGTGGATAGGCATTTAAATTTCATAAAATTAAGTATACATATTACTATATTAGATTTATTATAATGCCTCTCATCAGTTCAGTTCAGTTCAGTCACTCAGTCGGTTCTGACTCTGCAACCCCATGGACTGCAGCACATCAATCCATCACCAACTCCCAGAGCTTGCTCTGACTCATGTCCATCGAGTCGGTGATGCCATCCAACCTTCTCATCCTCTGTTGTACCCTTCTCCTCCTGCCTTCAATCTTTGCCAGCATCAGGGTCTTTTCCAATGAATCACTCCTTCGCATCAGGTGGCCAAAATATTGGAGCTTCAGCATCAGTCTTTCCAGTGAATACTCAGGACTGATTTCCTTTAGGACTGACTGGTTGGATCTCCTTGCAGTCCAAGGGACTCTCAAGAGCCTTCTCCAACACCACAGTTCAAAAATATCAATTCTTCAGTGCTCAGCTTTCTTTATACTCCAATTCTCACATCCATACAGGACTACTGGGAAAAAACACAGCTTTGACTAGATAGACCTTTGTTGGCAAAGTAATGTCTCTGCTTTTTAATATGCTCTTTAGGTTTGTCATAGCTTTTCTTCCAAGGAGCAAGTATTTTTTAATTTCCTAGCTGAAGTCACCATAGGCAGTGATTTTGGAGCCCAAGAAAATAAAGTCTTGTCACTGTTTGCATTGTTTCCCCATCTTTGTCAGGAAGTGATGGGACCAGATGCGATGATCTTCATTTTTTTAATGTTATGGGTTTTTTTGTTTTTTTTTATTATTTTATTTTATTTTATTTTTTTAACTTTACAATATTGTATTGGTTTTGCCATATATCAAAATGAATCCGCCACAGGTATACATGTGTTCCCCATCCTGAACCCTCCCCCCTCTCCCTCCCCATACCATCCCTCTGGGTCATCCCAGTGCACCAGCCCCAAGCATCCAGTATCATGTATCGAACCTGGACTGGCGACTGGTTTCATATATGATATTATACATGTTTCAATGCCATTCTCCCAAATCTTCCCACCCTCTCCCTCTCCCACAGAGTCCATAAGACTGTTCTATACATCAGTGTCTCTTTTGCTGTCTCGTATACAGGGTGATTGTTACCATCTTTCTAAATTCCATATATATACGTTAGTATACTGTATTGGTGTTTTTCTTTCTGGCTTACTTCACTCTGTTTAATAGGCTCCAGTTTCATCCACCTCATTAGAACTGATTCAAATGTATTCTTTTTAATGGCTGAGTAATACTCCATTGTGTATATGTACCACTGATTTCTTATCCATTCATCTGCTGATGGACACTAGGTTGCTTCCATGTCCTGGCTGTTATAAACAGTGCTGCAATGAACACTGGGGTACACGTGTCTCTTTCAATTCTGGTTTCCTCAGTGTGTATGCCCAGCAGTGGGATTGATGGATCATAAGGCAGTTCTATTTCCAGTTTTTTAAGGAATCTCCACGTTGTTCTCCATAGTGGCTGTACTAGTTTGCATTCCCACCAACAGTGTAAGAGGGTTCCCTTTTCTCCACACCCTCTCCAGCATTTATTGCTTGTAGACTTTTGGATCGCAGCCATTCTGACTGGGGTGAAATGGTACCTCATAGTGGTTTTGATTTGCATTTCTCTGATAATGAGTGATGTTGAGCATCTTTTCATGTGTTTGTTAGCCATCTGTATGTTTTCTTTGGAGAAATGTCTATTTAGTTATTTGGCCCATTTTTTGATTAGGTCACTTATTTTTCTGGAATTGAGCTGTAGGAGTTGCTTGTATATTTTTGAGATTAGTTGTTTGTCAGTTGCTTCATTTGCTATTATTTTCTCCCATTCTGAAGGCTGTCTTTTCACCTTGCTTATAGTTTCCTTTGTTGTGCAGAAGCTTTTAAGTTTAATTAGGTCCCATTTGTTTATTTTTGCTTTTATTTCCAATATTCTGGGAGGTGGGTCATAGAGGATCCTGCTGTGATTTATGTCGGGGAGTGTTTTGCCTATGTTCTCCTCTAGGAGTTTTATAAAAAATATGGAACGCTTCACGAATTTGCATGTCATCCTTGCACAGGGGCCATGCTAATCTTCTCTGTATCGTTCCAATTTTAGTATATGTGCTGCCGAAGCGAGCACAATGTTATGTTTTAAGCAAGCTTTTTCATAGTACTTTTCCTATGAAAAAGTAAATGATATTCATAGTACTTTTATTTTTTTTTAGATTCTTCATTGTTGTTTATTTTATTTTATTTCTTAACTTTACAATATTGTATTGGTTTTGCCATATATCAACATGAATCTGCCACAGGTATACATGTGTTCCCCATCCTGAACCCTCCTCCCTCCTCCCTTCCTGTACCATCCCTCTGAGTTGTCCCAGTGCACCAAAAATGCAACTAGAAACTCATCCATCAAAAGTTATTGAGCACTTAACTCAAATGAGAAATGATTTTTTAATGATATCATAAATAAAAAGTTCCAGGCCTGAAAAAAAACTACATTAAAGCATTTTCATTTAAGACTGAGATTAAAGTTGAATTTTACATTGATTCAAAAAAACTGAATGAATTAGTAGTATAAATAATATTGGTAAGAAGGCATTTGGAAAAGAAGATAAATTAATAGGAGTTAAATGATGACCATTCAAAAAATTATCACAAAAGCATGCATTACCCAGTTGCCAGTCAGAGGTCTGAAATAGCATTTTTAAGGGTGTTAATATTGAGTTCACAGATCATCACAGAATGATTATTTATCATATTTCTATGGGAAGAAGGTAGTTGAAAAAATACACCTCACTTAATTATACAAATATCATATTGCTTATTTCCTAGCTCACATTCTATACAAAACACAACACTTAAGAAAAGTTAGGTTTAATTGCCCTTAAACCAATGGCACCTACAACTCAAGTATTTCCTTCATCACACATTGGAATTTAATGTCAATAACTACTAATTTAAATCAATAATTGAATGAAACTTTGTAAAAGTTTGAAATACAATTTCACTGTTCCACAGAACATTTTAATATCTCAAACTGGGTCAACCATAGTTTATCCTTCAAGGGGGATTCAACAATTTCAAACAATCATATAGGTCCAGAATATGAGGTCACTCATGATTTACAGAGGCACGGGTCTGACCTCAGACAGGCAAGAGTGAGCTGTTTGAATGGCAAGTAAACCTAGATCTCAGGGTCCAATTTTTTTGCTCTTGACTTACTCATACAAGTAGAGTAACACTTAAGAGTGAGTAAGTGAGTGGTTTTAACTTTGCTTCTTTGTGTATATTGGCCATCAGGAAATCTTTAACTGCTAGAAAATAGAATGAAAATTCAAATTCTTAGAATATGACTGTTGTCTGAAAATAAAAGTTTAGAATAAATTAAAGGGTAGAGTGTAGAACGCAACAGGCCAACAGGGAGCCTGAACTTTGGCACTGGTAGATCCACCATAAGTAAGTGTTCCAGTAATGAAAAACTCATTCACCAAGTGATGGGTAGAACTTCAGTAAACAATGGAAATATAGTTAACCTGTTTGTGACTATTCATGGGAATCAAGACACTCAGAAGAAAGCCTGAACGGCCCCTGGAGTGAAGAATAGTTACTGAAGCTTCTTTCATCACAAGCAAAGTTTGGTCAAAGAATTTTAAGAAGTGTTTTTATTCTTTTTGCCAGATAGAAGGCAACGAGGGGAAACAGATTAGGTGCCAAGCTGAAGCATTTTCTTCTGAGTTGAAGAAGATCCTAGAGGAAAAAGACAATAGGTATCAGTGATATCCAACCCTATCTGAACTGTTTTACTGTTTTACCTCTGAGAACATGCACATCTCAGAGGAAACTGTGAACAGTATAGCAGCTGAAAAATATCAGTTCTTCTGATTGGTGGCCCTGCTGCAGACCTGGTGATTAAGTCGGATTTTTTCTGTCCTTCTTTAAGCCCCAGGATATTAAAGGGCAAACATAAGGACCTCCCACACATGAACTGGCAGTTCAGTGAAAAGTCTTGGGTCATAGCCAATACTTTTGCAGACTGATTTTACAGGTGTGGTGAATGACAAGTGGAACAGAATCTTGCTTTACTGAACATCAGTTAATGATTCTGCTCATCAAAGATACTGCAAAGGGCCATCCGCAGTGTATGACTTTGCATATTTAAGCTGAAATCATGCAGCTTATTTCGAAGGTAGGTGATATTTTTAAGACTCAATAAATCATTTAATTAATTTATTCGTAGAATTTTAAGTTTTAAAAAATTTTTTAGACTTCAATGTATTCCATGAGAAAATATAAAGAATGGTAAATATACATATATGTTACATATATAATATGTGTATATATGCAAAATGTTTACCTTACTGTAGCACAGCTATTGGACTTCCTTGGTGGCTCAGATGGTAAAGAATTTGCCTGCAATGCAGGAGACCCAGGTTCAATCCCTGGGTCAGGAAGATCCCCTGGAAAGGGAACGGCTACCCACTGCAGTATTATTACCTGAAGAGTCCATGGGTTCGCAAAGAGTCAGAAACAACTGAGCAACTAGGCCCATCCATCACTAAACATGGTTATAAAGATCTTCTTTTTTCCCTTGTGGAAAACTTTTACAATCTATTCTTTTCATAACTTTCAAATACACAATTTGGTATTATTAACTATAGTCACCAATGACTCAGTTTTTTTATAACTGGAAGTTCATACGTTTGATCCTCTTCACCAACCCCAGCCACCTCCTACCCCTCACCTCTAGCAACCACCAGTCTGTTATCTATATTTATTAACTCAGTTTTTTCAGTTTTTTCTTTAGATTCAATATCTAAGTGAGATCATATGATATTTGTCTTTTTCTGTCTGACTTATTTCACTTAGTACAATGCCCTCAAAGTTTTCTTTAGTAAACATTTCTTTTAAATGTACTATATTCCATCTAAAACTACATTTTTATTCACAATACTCTTTCCACATTTTTTTCCCTTTCTTTCTGGCATCCTGGAAAAATAGACTGCATTTTGATGAATGGTACCCTCATATTTACTTGCAATCATTTGTTCTCAAACATCATTTCTACTCCCACACAACTGGGAGACATGACTCAGGCAGAAACAGCGGCTTGCTAGGCAGTGATTTTGAGATCACAGAGAAAAATACACTTCTAAAGACTCAATCCCATGATTTTGAAAATAAATAAATAATCTCAATAATAGGAAAAGGTAACTCTTCAGAGTAGACTATAAAAGGTCATTTTAAAAATGTCTGGCCTGCTATTCTTTTTATTTGGGTTTTATTTTGAAAAGGAATTTGTGTGTGTGTGTGTGTGTGTGTGTGTGTGTGTGTGGTTACATGCATATTATATAAACATTTTTAAAACTTTTCTTATTTCTGTGTCTTTTTTACTTATGAATATGTAAATATTTCAGGATTAAACTGCCTGAAGGTATAAATGCAAACATTAAAGATTTACCTAAAATATAAAAAGCACAACAGCAATAGCCATCATCATATATTACAAGACCAAGCAGCACTTGTAAAGATGCTCCCAACCTCAATAGGCTGGATTTCCCTGCCAAGAATAATTAAGGCTTCCACCAAACTCCACAATTCTTCCTGTCACCAGGTAATGAACCTCAGAATTAATTTCCACAGTGCTGTCGCTACAGTGAGTTGTCCATATAGAAAAAAGATCTAAACTGTTTAGGAATTTATAGATAATAACTGATGCCTTGAAACACACTTAGAAACAAACACTGAATGCACTAGCATTAGCAAATATCCACTAAATATTGTATTTATATTAAAAGTCCATGGTCTCGCAGGTGTTACACCAAAAGCAATGCAAGTCTTTTGTCTTCTCAATATAATGCATAGGGATGGTGCGGTGGGTTAAGGAGTTGTTTTTATGTTTTTGGTGATGACAGTGACAGCCGATAAGATAGAGGAGCCAAGTACAGAAACCACTTTAAAAGTAAAAATATAGTTTAGATTATATTTGTTGGTCAGGTATATTGAGTACCTCCTGTCAGTGGTAGGAGAATTTCTCTGGGAAACTTTGGGTTAGCCACATACTAAGCCAAATACTAATATGTAATTATACCAGTGCCACCACCCTGCAAGAGCACTGCACTTTACAGCCTCCATTGGGCTTTCAAACTCATGCATTCTCTGTATCCTTATGTTCATGACATCAGCTCTGTGAATTAGTATCACAATTGTCCTCATTATGCAGATGAGGAAACTGAGACTCAAAGACATCAGTTTATTCCAAGCAACCAACATATACAAGAAGATAATTTTGCCTAAGTTTCTGTTAGGTAGTTAGAATGGAAAAAGGAGCCCCAAATGGTGGCTAGACAAAGAAAGAAAAATGGCTAAAAGACAAAGAAGGGAAAAACCCGAGAAAATAGAACAAAGGAAGGTCCGAGGACTGGAGTGAGGACTTCAGGTAAGACAAACAGCCCTCCTAGCTGCCCCAATTTACACAGTGCAAGCTCAGGGAGAGCAGAAAAACACATAAAAAGAAGAGCCATAATTGGGCCAGGGGCTTCTCTTCTCTTCACGTCTTTTGGATCAGCCAGCCCTCGCGCCTCGAGGACGTATTTTCCTTTGCTTTCTAAAGAAAACTGATCTGTAACTCAGAGCTATAACACTGGTCTGTCTGAGGAAATTACACGGGACTGTAACACTGGTCTGTCCAAGGGCTGTAACACAGGTCCATCTGTCACTTCAAATTTTTGATGGGACAAGACAGAACCGAGGAAATGACACACTCCCCCAACATTTCCATACCATATTCTGAAGTCCCATGGACCTGACCTGACCTGTTACACAGACTCTCAATGGGACCCGGCTGCTCTGCAGCTTGAGACTATTTCACCTTCCAAGTCACACTGCTGCCTATACACAGAAAACTGTAGTAGGTAAAGCACTGGTTTCACTACTTTTTGGTTAGGTGAACCTTTGGCAGATACCTTAAATTCTAATCCCCAGAGTTTGTAATAGATACCTTACAAATAACTTTGAAAATTAAACAAAATGCTCTTTTAAAATATTGCTTTACAAATCATGAAATGCCTCAAAACATTTCATCCATTCAGTCAGTCTACAAATATTAAATGTCTTCTGTGTGTCAGGCACTATAAATACAATGATTACCAAAACAAACAGGGTTATTTCCCCCCTGATGCTAGATGATGGTTACTAGTCTAGATGATGGTTTTTAGTAATTATAACTTGATTAGCACACTTAAACAGAAATCTGTAATAAAGTAAATGCCTGAGTAAATGCCTCCTCACCCCCACCAGATGCCCATCAGTTCTAGGATTTGATTGCTGTGGAATGCAATATTCTAACTAAATATTCTAAATAAATATCTAAATAAATATTCTAACTAAATCTCTAGTAGATCCATAATATCTATTTCAGAAGTTCTTGGACAATTATTGTGCAGGAATTTCATTATATTCTATTTAATTGTACTTCCACCTCTTTTTAAAAAAGGATTTGAGATAGTTTGCAGCAAGAGACATCATAATAACATTAAGAAAACAGACATTATAAAATCAATAAAAGGCAAGAAAGAGAAATCAAGTTTTATAGGATGTCATGATTAACCTTCAAACTGGGTTCCTGGCACCCAGAGCAAAAAGAGAAATACAACATACAACATAATAAAGACCTATAATAAACCCAGTGAAGAAAAGTCCAATTCCATAAGGAAAAACGCTTCTTATAATACTAGATCACTGGTTACAATTTTTAGGAAACTAATAAGATTGTATGTTCACTGAATATAATCTGAAGAGTATCAATAATATAAAAATGGAGGAAAAATTAAATATCTAAAATCTTACCCTCAGAAGCAATTATTTTTTAATCATTTCAATATATTTCCTGCCAATCTCTTTTTGGTGCATTTTAAATGAATGAGATCAAAGTATATAATTTTGAGATCTATTTGTTTCAGGTAACATGATAGTAAATTAAGGCATAGTGTTTTTTAATGAGTGCATAAAGCTTCATTACGTGGACATTAACCATTCCATTAATATAAGAGGTTCACATTATTTGTAAAGTTCTGCTATTATAAATAATGCTTTATTGAACATCTTTGTGCATTAACCTTTAAATGTATATCTGAGAATTCCCTTTGGAGACCTTCCTGAATTTGAACTTACTTGGTCAATAAATATAAACACTTTTAAAATTCTTCATATGCTTTCCTGTTAGAGACAATTGTTCCAAATTGAGAGCTATGTGGCTATGCAAAAGAATGAGGAAGATCACTATGAACTGAACTGATATGGAATGATTTTCAGAAAATATTGCTACATGTTTTTAAAGTACAAAAGTTTGTATATATTTACAAATGCAATTTTTCTTCTTTTCCTTTCTTTGTTATCCAGGGGGGAAAAAATCAAAAATTGAAAATTAGCATTTTACAACCCTCATAACAGAGATTGAAACAGGCAGAAGTGAAGTGAAGTGAAGTCGCTGAGTCATGTCCAACTCTTTGCAACCCCGTGGACTGTAGCCCACCAGGCTCCTGTGTCCATGGTATTCTCTAGGCAAGAATACTGGAATGGGTTGCCATTTCCTTTTCCAAGAGATCTTCCCGACCTAGGGATCGAACCCAGGTCTCCTACATTGCAGGCAGACCTCTGAGCCACCAGGGAAGCCCAAAACAGGCAGAACCAGGTGCTAAATCTCAGGGGAATTTTTATGAGGAATAGAATATTTGTGTGATCTTAAAGTGTTTCTCCACAGAAAAAAATCGTAATATTTATGCAATGTAGAAATCAGACCATTCTTTTTTTTTTAAAGCAAGTTTTTATAAATAACTTCTTAAATTTATTTATTTATTTACTTTTGGCTGTGTTGGGTTTTCCTTGCTGCATGGGCTTTTCTCTAGTTGCTGAGAATGGGGGCTCCTCTCTAGTTGCGGTGCCCGGGGTCTTCTCTTGTTGTGGTGCATGGGCTCTATGGTGAACAGCCTTCAGTAATTGAGGCAAGTGGGCTCAGCTGTTGCAGGTCCGGGGCTCTAGAGCACAGGCTTAATAGTTGTGGCACTCGCACTCGGGCCTAGTTGCTTTGCAGCATGTGGGATTTTCCCGGATCGGGGATTGAATTCATTTCCCCTGCATTGACAGGCAGACTTTACCACTGAGCCACCAGGGAAGCCCAAAATCAGACCATTCTTCACAGGTAAACAAAATTAACATTACCAATGAGGGTCAGGTGGACATCATGTGCCTTCAGATGTAATCGTCTGAGAAGTATGCATCACATAAAAGACATTTAAACTGAGAATCAGAGAAGGCAATGGCACCCCACTTCAGTACTCTTGCCTGGAAAATCCCATGGACGGAGGAGCCTGGAAGGCTGCAGTCCAGCGGGTAACAGTCGGACACGACTGAGCGACTTCACTTTCACTTTTCACTTTCATGCATTGGAGAAGGAAACGGCAACCCACTCCAGTGTTCTTGCCTGGAGAATCCCAGGGACGGGGAAGCCTGGTGGGCTGCCGTCTATGGGGTCGCAGAGTCAGACATGACTGAAGTGACTTAGCAGCAGCAGCAGCATTGACAGGCAGATTTTTTACCACTGAGCCACCAGGGAAGCCCAAAATCAGACCATTCTTCACAGGTAAACAAAATTAACACTACCAGTGAGGGTCGGATGGACATCATGTGCCTTCAGATGTAATCGTCTGAGAAGTATGCATCACATAAAAGACATTTAAACTGAGAATACAGAATCTAATAATGAGGATCATTCAATAGGCACACAACATAAGAAATGTTGTTAAAAAAAAAAAAAAGGACAGCTTATATTCTTCAAAGATGTCAGAGTCATAAAAGACAAAGTAAGGTCTATGAAATATTCCAGATTAAAGAAGCTAATAGTGAAGGACAGGGAAGCTTGGCGTGCTGCAGTCCATGGTGTCACAGAGTCAAACGTGACTGAGCAACCGAACAACAACAACAAAGAAAGCTAATGAGACATGAAAACTAAATGTAATACTTGGTCTTGACTGGAGGATCCCATACTGAAGGGGGCAGAAATCATTCTAAAAGACATGAATAGACATTTCTCCAAAGAAGAAATGCAGATGGTCAGGAGGCACATGAATAGATGCTCAACATGACTAATTATTAGAGAAATGCAAATCAAAACAGCAAGGTATCACCTCACACAGGTCAGAATGGCCATCATCAAAAAAATCTACAAAAAATAAATTCTGAAGAGGAGGTAGAGAAAAGGGAATTCTCTTGCACTGTTGGTAAAAGTCACTCAGTCATGTCCAACTCTTTGCAACCCCATGGATTATACGGTCCATGGAATTCTCCAAGCCAGAATATTGGAGTGGGTAGCCTTTCCCTTTCTTTGAGGGATCTTCCCAACCTAGGTCTCCCGTATTGCAGGTGGATTCTTTACCAGCTGAGCTACAAGGGAAGTGCACTGTTGGTAGAATGTAAACTAATATAGCCACTGTGGAGAACAGTATGCAGGTTCCTTATAAAACTAAAAATAGAACTACCATATGACCCAGCAATATGACTACTGGGCATACACCCAGTGAAAATCATAATTCAAAAAGATATAAGCACTCCAATGTTCACTGTAGCACTATTTACAATACTCAGGGCATGGAAGCAACCTAAATGTCCATCAACAGATGAATGGATAAAGATGTGATATATATACAGTGGACTGTTAGTCATAAAATGGAGTGAATTTGGGTCATTTGTAGAGATATGGATGGAACTAGATCCTGTCATACAGAGTGAAGTAAGTCAGAAAGAGAAAAACAAATATCATACATTAAAGTATATACGTGGAAACTAGAAAAATGGTACAGATGAATCTATTTGCCGGACAGGAATAGAGATGCAGATATAGTGAATGGACATATGGACACAGCGGAGAAGGGGACAGTGGGACAAATTGGGAGATTAGGATTAAGATATATACACTACCGTGTGTAAAATAGTTGGTGGGAACCTGCTGTATAGCACAGGGAGCTCAGCTCGGTGTTCTGTTATGACCTAGATGGGTGGGATGAGGGGGGATGTGTGGGAAGGAGGTTCAAGAGGAAAGGGATACATGTATACATATAACTGATTCACTTTGATATACAGCAGAAATGAACACAACATTGTAAAGCAATTATACTCCAATAAAAAAAAAAAAACCAATGCAGCCAATGGGGAAATTATAAAATGAATGCTAAGTCAGATAAAATAATAACATTAATATTAAATTTACTAAATTTTATAACTGTATTGTAGATATGTAAGAGAACATTGCTATTCTTAGGAAATATACTCTGAAGTGTTCGGCTCAAATAGTTCCACAAAACAATTTTAAAGCGATTTGGGTAGAATATTAATAATAGATAAGCCCAGGAAAAAGTTATGCAACTGTTTTTTTTTAACACAAATCACATTCTTGCAGCTTTTCTATAAGCTTAAAATTATTTGCTAATATAAAGTTTTAAAATGACAGTTTCAATTTACTCTGCCACTAACAATTGCTGAATGTACCTTCATTTCTTCCTTCCCAGCAGAGTATTGTTTTTTATAATCTGCTATTTTGATAGGGATAAATAGTATTAATGTGTATTTGTTACTAATGAGGCTGAAAATGTGTTCATATCTATTGGCAATTTATATTTTAATATATAAATGATCTATTTCTTTTTCATTTCCAGGCACAATTTTCTTAAATAAAAGACTAGCTTCGGTGCTCTGGGACAACCCAGAGGGATGGGATGGGGAGGAAGGTGAGAGAGGGGTTCAGGAAGAGGGGGACACATGTAACCCATGGATGATTCATGCTAATGTATGGCAAAAACCACCACAATATTGTAAGTAATTAGCCTCCAATTAAAATAAATTAATTAATTTTTAAAAATAAGTAAAAATAAATTACAAAAAAAAAAAGACTATAGCTTCCATTAAACTACATTGACTGATGAATGTCAGGAACAAAATCTTCAACATTTCCAAAGAAAATTGAGATTTGGATTTTATAGGGCTGTTTCCCTCAGGAAGTTCAATAATGTTGAAAGAATAATTTAATGTAGGTAAGGGGTCACTCAGCAAAAAGTCAAAGCAGATATAATTCCCGTCCAGAGGGGCCTGTTTTCACTTTGTAATTATCCATGCACTCCCGGTAGACTGCCACTAGGTGGGGGTAGTGCTCAGTGTTGTAGTCTCAGCAGCCGGAACTCCATTTCCTAGTATCTAAGCCGTCATTCATTTATTCAATGAATCTATGAATCTCTTTGCCAGGTTCTGTGCTGGACTGCTGGTTCTTTGAATCCACTGGCTCATGTATTTTAAAGTATAGATTGTTAGTATTATAATCAGAACTAATTTCCTTTTTGAAAATCTTTTCAAATGGAATGTAATTATTATTTAAATATTAAATATGCTTTAAATGTTTCTCATGATACTTAATTGATATCTTGCCTGACTAAATATTAGCTATACAATTAGCAGTTCAGTCTAACCCTACAGACTCCCAAACTGAACACACTGTATTTTACCCTGGACTCTTTAGCCTGAGGTTAATTTCCCCTTTGTTGGGTTAGTGATCTATCTTCTCCCAGTTTAAGAAACAGGCCTCAAAGGAAATGAGGTGGTACCTCCCTGTCTAAGGGTTCCAGTAATGTCGTTCACCTCACAGATCTCAAATCTACTCTCAGATACACATCAAAAACCTGATACACGTCAAAAACCTAAGAAAAGCATTTATGGCCAAGGAACAGTCCCTTTTTCTCCCTATCAAAAGGAGTCATTCATCAACTTGTTATATATAAAGAATTTCCTTTTCTTTATGACATTGGCTCCTTCCATCAGAAAATGTTTCATTTAAATATTAATCAAATTATTTATTAAACAGATTACAATTCATAGCATTTAGCAACAGGACTCACATTTTAACTGGACAAACAAATGTTAATACTTTTAAACAATCTGAGTATCAGGAAAGTCAGAGGATGACAAAAAATTATCATATTATACCTTCTATGACTTGAATTTTAGTATATTTGGTAGACCAAGAAAGTGTTGTGAGATATTAGGCAAATATAAATAATTCTTTTAATAAATATTTAATTTTAAATAAGGCAAGCAGCAAGCAATCTGACTTTCTTTACTGAGAGGTTTTCTTTTATAAGTTACCCACTCATTCTTATGTCTTTTAATGCCCCACTGTGTGATGTGTGCTCAAAATTTATCTATTAAAAAGTCTATATACATAATGGCATTGAGTTAAATAATAAAATATCATTTGCATAAGCATCACTGACTCAATGGACATGAATTTGAGCAAACTCCAGGAGATAGTGGAGGACAGAAGAGCCCAGTGTGCTATATATATAGTCCATGGGATCAGCAAAGAGTCAGACATGACTGGAAAACAACATACTTGCAAATGAGTTGATCATTTGTGTCATTCTCAGGAGATTTGTCTTCATTATCCCATTTCTGCTCCTCTGTATTTTCCCTCCCTATTTCTTGCTCCCACATCCATAGCCCTCTTAGCCACCTATGTGTCTATCTTCAGTTTACCTCCTCTACCCTCTGCCCTGCCTCAACCTAAAACCTCATTATCTCTGTCTCAAACATTTAGTGGCCTCCTAACGTCTCTCCTGGAATCAGAAAAAATAAAGCATGCAGCCAGCTTACTAAGATCCCCGTAGTAGTCCTCCAAAGACAGGAGAAAAAATTGTATTACTATTGCCACAAACCATTGGTCAATTAATCTGTTGATAAATAGGCCTTGTTTTATCACTTTTAGTTTTATAAGATTCTATTGTAGTGAATGAAGTAAAGTGCACAAGTTCCTGCCTTCATTTTCACCTTTCTACCATCCCTTCTTCACACTTCAGAATTAGAGGCTTCTTTATAAAATTTAAGAATGATCAGTCAGGTCTATCTCATGCTTCAAACCCTTCAACGGTTCCCTGTTAACCTTGAAATTAAGTTCAAATTCCATAACAGTTACAAACCCTTTAAAAAAATCTGGCCTGTTTAGTATTGCAGCTTCACTTCTCTTCACTTATCTCTGTCTCCTACTTACCACTGTAGACATACCAATTTCCCTTAAGTATCATGCTTCTTCTGGACTCTAATTTTTTTCACAGATATACTACCTATCATAAACATGCTACTTAATTTTACATCTTTCAAAAGTCCACCTTGGATATTCTTCCATGAAGCCTTTCCTAATCTTGCTAATAGTTAATTATTTTGTCCTCTGCTATATCCCACATATATTATTTCGTTTTCTACACTGCAATATAATTAATATACATTTCTACATCTGATACCCCATTATACTGCTGCTGCTGCTAAGTCACTTCAGTCGTGTCCAACTCTGTGTGACCCCAGAGAGGCAGCCCACCAGTCTCTGCCGTCCCTGGGATTCTCCAGGCAAGAACATTGGAGTGGGTTGCCATTTCCTTCTCCAATGCATGAAAGTGAAATGTGAAAGGGAAGTCACTCAGTCGTTCCGACTCTTTGCGACCTCATAAACTGCAGCCCACCAGACCTCTCCATCCATGGCATTTTCCAGGCAAGAGTACTGGAGTGGGGTGCCATTGCCTTCTCCGATACCCGATTATAGTCCCTTAAAAAGACAGGAACTAAAAGTTACATATTGTACCTATATAGGATAGTGCCTGACCCCTAACAGGGGCTCAACATCAGTTTAATTTGAACTAACAGTGCTACTCCATAATAAGTTTAATGAAGAATCTCTCCCATGAATAATTATATTAACAGTTTAATCTATTTCTGGCCAGCCTGGTTCTCATTGCAAAAAGAAACATCCTATTTCTGGTTTGCATTTACATCACCTTTATTACACTCAATATTAACATGGTGAAACCAACAATGGAAAGTTATGCTTAATAGTGCCCTATCCATAGTCCCAATTATACTTTACAATTGTTCTTTAATATAATGGAAGTAATAACAATTAATAACATTCATTATTATTAACATCAAGTATTTATTATGTGTCTGACATTGGACTTTGTGCTTTTATATGATTATCTAATTCAATCTTCAAAGCAACTCTTTCCCATTCCTTATTTAAATAGACCTGTGTTGATGTGGCCTCCAGGTCACTTTGGAAATAAATACATTAATCAGTTATTTATTTTGCGGCAATACACATAAATTGTCTTCAGAGAGCATCTGTCTAGTATCCCCAAGGAGAATAAATCAGAACACAGACATGAAAATATATTTAAGACTTTTCCTAAAGTATTTGTTTCAGGGGAATTTAATGTCTTTGCGCAGTGAGTCTTTCAGGCTCTCTTTAATACATGAGTGAATTAAAAGCACGAACAAATGGCGACGCTGCAAGCATGGTGAGTTTATTGACTTTTGTCATGTAGGAATATCTACTGGATAGGACAGTTAGTGGCAGAAATGCCTGGTGTGGTAGTCTCTGCCTTGTTTGACATACTGATGTAAAAATGAGTATTATTGATTAATTTTTTTAAAAGACAATTTTCCAGAGACTAGATTAGAATCTGAAAATGCTATTAACCTCACAGCAATGGAAAAGACTAACTCCGTTTGATGAAAGCAGCTAAAGAGAAATTCAGGTTAGGGGCCAGTAACCTCAGAAAAATTAGTTCATTGTACCAGTTGCAGTGGCAAGCAAATACGGTTTTGAACATCCCAATTGGATTTAATGTTTCTGGACGCTCTCACACACCACCGGGATAATATGTGCATGAGGGTCAAATTTTTAAAACATTCTCTTTTTTGTCTGCAGGGTTAAGAGAAGAAAAGAAGGAAAAGATAATGCCTCATGTTTATATACTCATTGTTTATCAAATAAGAATATTCTTCCTCAAATGAAGAAGAATCCTTTTGAACTTTACCAACTCAAGCATGTAGCTTAATGATTATTTGCATAGGAATATTTTTATTTTTTGCTTATTTTATTTAGATGAATTGTTTGTTTGGGGGATATTCTTAGAATAAGGAATTTTCACTGATTCCAACAGAGAACTAGAATTATAAATGATAAAAGTATAAGATTAAAATTGTCAATGATGTGAACTGATTTAAAAAGAGGAAATCTGCTAGTAAAAATAGAATAAAAGTAGCTGAAAATACATATGTATTATATGATGAGTTGTAGGGCAGAGTTTAAAACATTTGAGTTTTACAAATTTTATTGTTTACTCAAATTAACTAGTCAAAAATTAATGTTCTGTGCTTATTAGATATGCAGCTAATTCTTTTATTATAAGTATACTCTCATTTTCATCAAAGTAAGACAGTTTCTAGCAAGAGAAAAGAAACATTTTAATGCTAATTGTTAAAGTGAGTTAAAAGCAGCAACAGTAATGATAAATTGAGTTAACATGTAAGAATCACTGGTTAAAAACATTAGATGATGACTATGAACATATTTTTATCAAAAAGATTATATTTAAATATACAAATATTTACAATTCAAAAGAACCAAATTAAGAGAACCTCAAAATAAAAGAGGAAAGGATATAAACCAACTATCCACTCAACAGATGATAATTTGCACATAGGTATATTTTTAATTATAGTGATAATACAATAATTTCATCTTAGTGATTTTTATTATATTATACTGATAATAAAAATAACAATCTTCACTAATAATCAAAACACAAAGCAAAACATCAGTGTGGTACTACCTAAAGAAACTAACAAGATTTCAAAATATTGGTAATTCCTATAGGTAGGAGACTATGGTGAATTGACAATTACACAATCCTTTCAGAAAGCAATGTAACAAAAATCAAAAAATGTTTATATGCTTTGATACTGTAAAACCACTCTTCACAACTTATTTTTAAAAATAATCCAAAAGAGAGAAAAGGTACACAAATGCAACAAAATTGCAAGGAAATTGAAAATGTCCCCAGTGTCCAACAATATGGAAATGATTAAATTAAGTAAGCTATATCAACTCACAAGGACATTGTACAAGTAGAACTTATAAAGTCTACGGCAACATGAAAAAATATTTATCATAAAATAGGTTAAAAAATAAAAATATATATCTATAGTACAGTTATAATTATATAAAAACTACTTATATATGAGATACCAGAAAAAAGGGTGAAAAATTAAATGCTAATTATTTTAGATCTTAGATAACAAGTTAAAGTCTAATTTACATAAAACATTTTATATCTGATATTAAAATGCTGGCATTCACTACAGCAATATCAGGACATTAATAGAACCAGCTTAAGCCTTCCCTCCAAGTTCTTCAGAGTAGGGCAGCCCAATAATTTATCTTGGCTTCAGGCAACTATCTCATCTGTGAAACAACAGGAATTGTATTGGACCTGTGAGTCTCATACTTTTTTAATCCTGAAAATCTTTATTAAAACTAAATCTTCTACAAAACGGGTGAAAGTAGAGTGCCTGTGGCTAAAGCATAAGGAGAGCGTGACGCTCTGCAGAGGGCTCCGTCCTTCTCCCCTCCCTAAACTCCACCTCTGGAAGCGATCTGTAAGAAGGCTCTGAGAAACCCCAGTCAAAGCTAACTGATTAAGTATTTTAAGGGTCCTTTTTAAGCTAAAATATAGGTATTGAAATTGTACAGTTCTCTTCTGTTATATTTTTTGTGTGTGTTAGATCCTCAAATAGATTGTAAAGACTTTTATGTTAGAAACTGTCCCTTATAAACTAGCTTGAAAGGTGGAAGTGTTAGTCACTCAGTCCTGTCCAACTCTTAGCAACCCCATGGGCTGTAGTCCACCAAGCTCCTCTGTCCGTGGAATTCTCCAGGCAAGAATACTGGAGCAGGTTGCCATTCCCTTCTCCAGGGGACCTTCTCAATAAACTGACTTAGCCTCATCTAAATTTACTTTGCTATATCCATTCAGAGAAAGAATCACTGAATGACAAAAAAAAACGGAATGAGAAAATTTTAATATCAGCATTTTTTATTTTGCAACAAAAAACAAAGTCCAGCAAAAGTTATCCCGTCTTCTGGCTAATCAAACTTACACAGAAACACATGGATAGGAAATTTTTAAAGACTTAAATACAATTAAATTAGAATAATAAAGGCACATGGAGAACTATTTTCTGAGATAATAGCATTAAAGAGAAAATCCATGTTTTGGATAGAGGTATTCTTGCTTCCTAAAATTCTCACGATACTTTTAGTTCATGATTTTGATGGAAGCAAAGCAGGATTACTTCTAATATTGAAGTTTATTATTTAAAAATCCATAAGCAGAACTGCAATAACCCCTAAAATCTGATGTGGTTGGCCTGATGGTTTCAGCAAGTGAGACCCTGTGACATAAGATTGCTCTCTCCTAACACGTTTAAAATTCTTACCATTAGAATCATTTTCTTGGATAGATGATTAAGAAGACCACAGAGAATATACATATTTTCTAGCAAGTAGAACTTCCATTAATCTTCGGTCATATGTTGGTTTCTTGGATTAGCTAGTTGTCCTCCAAGAATATATAAAGAACCCAAGGTTAAAGATTAGAAAAGAGAGAGCTGGGTTAAGGAAAAAAACAAAAACATAGCAGGACCAAACTCTGGTAAAAAAAAAAAAAAAAAAAAAAACCAGAGCAAAAACTGTCTAGAATTTTGGAGGGTCTAGAATAAATATTTGGAAAGGAACAGATGAAAGGGAAAATTCTGTTTATCAAAATGGGAAATGGGAGTCAATAACAGCCAGATCATTTAAGAAATATATTGATAACTACCTTTTTAGCTGTATGACTCTTTCTGAGATCATTTATTGGGAACTTTAGTTTACTGTAATTACAAACCTAACACTTTAACTTAAATACTCTCTTATTTAACTATCTAAATTTTACCAACAATAAAGATGAAAATAATCATAAGCTTGGCAGTCAGGCAAGTCAGAAATAGAAATTCCAGCTCTATCTCTTACTAGTTACGTAATCACTCAAAAGAGCAATTTAGGGACTTTCCTAGAGGTCCAGTGGCTAAGACTCTGCCATCCCAGTGCAGGGGGCATGGGTTTGATCCCTGTTTGGAGAAACTAGATCCCACATGCTGTAACTAAAGATCCTGCATGCTGGAACTAAGACCTGGCACAGCAAAATAATTTTTTTTTAAAAAGAGCAGTTTAGCGTATAGGTTGAGCCTACTGATTCATGATTCAATTCTTTCAAAGTCCAGGGATGCTACTTATCATGTGTGTTAAGTAACTTAACCAGGATTAAGCCCCTAATTCTCCATTTCTTTATTTAAATAAGGTTTGATGATGATGATGATGATGATGATGATAATGAAGATACTACATAAATATAACTAACTAAAGCTCTTTTCACACTTTCTAACATATGGTGGTGGTGATGGTTTAGTAGCTCAGTTGTGTCCAACTCTTGCAACCCCATGGACTGTAGCCCTCCAGACTCCTCTGTCCATGGAATTCTCTAGGCAAGAATACTGGAGTGGGTTGCCATTTCCTTCTTCAAGGGACCTTCCTGACCCAGAGATCAAACCCAGTTCTCCTGCATTGCTGACAGATTCTTTACTGACCGAGCCACCAGGGAAGCCCACATAAAAAGCACTAATAAATACCAACCACCACCATTATTAGGTTGCCTAACTTCTCTGGACTTTAGCTTGTCATGTATAAAAGGAAAGTAATATATCTACTGTACTACTTATTTTCAAGACTAGAATAAAAAATAATAATAAAAGCACTTAACACAATATCTTCACATTATATCTACCTAGTATCATGCAGTGTCCTTCGCATTTAAAGCCTAAGTCTCTTCAGAAGTGTTTGCAATGAGTACTGCTTTCTCCTAAAGTGAATTCTCTATACACTCATTTAACATCAAATATGTGTGATGTTATGTACTATCTTTGTAACAATGATTATATCTTTGTAGAAGAAATTAATTGTATTTTCCACCCAATGTCTACTGCCTCTCTAGTCATCCTGGAAAATTCTACAATTCCATCTTTCTATGCGGGATCATTTATGCCCCAACTCTGAATTATGTGCCTCTTTTATAAGTGAATCTACTATTATTCTAGGGATGAGTCATGTAACTCAGGTCTGGCTAGTCTAAGTAGCTCATTCCCTTGATTTTGGGTTTGATTCAGAAATAACACATGACCTTATCCAAGCCAATGAGTCCTAGTCTTTGGATTTTCCTGTGTATTCTGAAAAAGAGGCCTAAAGCTCCTTATTACCATGTGGAACCTAAGAATGAATTATCATGAATAAATTCCAGATTCCACCATAATAATTTCATTTGAGTATTTTAAAAAATAAAAAAGAGAAAGATTTCCCAGAAAGAGGACTGATCTGAGGTTATAAAATGATTCATCAATCAGTTCAATTCAGTGGCTCAGTCATGTCCACCTCTTTGCAACACCTGTCCATCACCAACTCCCAGAGCTTGCTCAAACTCATGACCATTGAGTCCATGATGCCATCCAACCATCTCATCCTCTGTTGTCCCCTTCTCTTCCTGCCTTCAGTCTTTTCCAGCATCAGGATCTTTTCCAATGAGTCAGTTCTTCTCATCAGGTGGCCAAAGTATTGGAGCTTCAGCTTTAGCATAAGGTCTTCCATTGAGTATTGAGGACGGATCTCCTTTAGGATAGACTGGTTGGATCTCCTTGCAGTCCAAGGGACTCTCAAGCGTCTTCTCCAAAACCACAGTTTAAAAGCATCAATTCTTCGGCACTCAGCTTTCTTTACGGTCCAACACTCACATCCATACACGACTACTGGAAAAAACATAGTTTTGACTAGATGGAACTTTGTCAACAAAGTAATATCTCTGCTTTTTAATATGCTGTCTTGGTTGGTCATAGCTTTACTTCCAAGGAGAAATGTCTTTTAATTTCATGGCTGCAGTCACCATCTGCTGCGATTTTAGAGCCCCCCAAAATAAAGTCTGTCATTGTTTCCATTGTTTCCCCATCTTTTTGCCATGAAGTGATGGGACTGGATGCCATGATCTTAGTTTTCTGAATGTTGAGTTTTAAGCCAGCTAAATTTTCACTTCCTCTTTCACTTTCATCAAGAGGCTTTTTATTCTCTCTTCACTTTTGGCCATAAGGGTGGCATCATCTGTGTATCTGAGGTTATTGATATTTCTCCCAGCAATCTTAATTTCAGCTTATGCTTCATCCAGCCTGGCATTTTGCGTGATGTACTCTGCATATAAGTAAAATAGGCAGGGTGACAATATACAGCCTTGACATACTCCTTTCCCAATTTTGAACCAGTCTGTGTTCGATGTCTGGTTCTGTTTGTTGGTTCTTGACCTGCATACAGATTTCTCAGGAGGCAGGTCAGGTGGTGGTATTCCCATCTCTTTAAGAATTTTCCAGTTTGTTGTGATCCATACAGTAGTAGGTCATTTTCATCTTTCTGTAATACAACCTAGACATCTTTTCTTTTTATTGAAATATAGTTGATCTAAAATATTATATTGTTTTCAGGCACATAGCACAGTGGTTCAGTTATATATATTCTTCAAATTTTCTTCCCTATAGACCACTATAAAATATTGAGTGTATTTCCTTGTACTATAAAAGCAAGTCCCTGTTGGCTATCAGTTTTATATATAGTAGTGTGTATATGTTAATCCCAAATTCCTAGTTTTAACTTCCCATCTACTTTGGCAACCATAAGCTCGTTTTCTATGTCTTATTTTTTTAATCTCTCCCTGAAAGCACTTTGAAGATCAAGACTTCTCCCTTTGTTGCTTATTCGTAGTCTTGCATATATTGGAGATGAGTTTGACTTAATTCTACAATCTCCATTCTAAATATATGATTTGGTTAACTATTATCTCAACAAAATGGAAAATAAAGGCATATGTTAAACAGATAATATCAGAAAAAAGGAAACATGAGCTCTTTTAGTAATATCTTTGCCTAAAGAAATACAAAGCTTTGGCCTATCTCATGATGACAACAGGTGATTAAGCCCCTACTATTTGGCAGTTCTTTTATTAAACCACCTAGAAATCTGTCAAAGATCTTATACACAAGCAAATACCAGAGTAGGAGAAGAAAAAATACAATTACTTGCTTTCATTATTTTTGGCCTGGATTCTGAATAATTCCTTAAAATTATTTAAAGGAATTTATGACTTTAAATTTATGAATTTAAAGAAATTATTTAAATTATTTATGACAGCTTTTCAGGAAGAAGTCAATATAAAATTTAAAAAATTGATGTCTCAAAGTTCTTTCTTCAGTATCTCAAGGAAGTAATTTTTACCAAATTACGTAAAAGCAAAGGTTAGTAATCAACTTTTAATATATTCAATATTAGAAAAACAATATGTCAAATCCCAAATTCCAAGCCCTATGCTCTGTCTTATTTAAGTAGAATGATGACAGTATATTACAGTATTAATTTACGTATCAGAAAATCATTCAAAGCAGTAAATCTAATATAACTAGCAAAATAAGATATTATCAAAATGGCAGAATTTCAAAAGAATATCAGTATAAATATACTTTTAGGATCAAATATCTTCATTTGCATATAGATTTACATTAACCAAATAAGAGCTTTAATTTGCCACAAATATTGATACATCAATAGAGCAATAATCTTAGGAACTAACTAATAACTCTAAAGTTTTCTTGATACTTAAGTAACTAAAACCCTTTGATTAGGGTTTATTACATATTGTTTGTTCATCCTTTCTTCTATCGGTTCAACACTTACTTCTCTCTGGGTGCTTGACCCTGGGATACAAAGAATAATGAGATACTCCTAACTGTCCATTAGGAGTTCACAGTCTGAGACAACAACACACACAAACAAATAACTGTGGTATTTAAAGTGGCAAATATTATGACAGAAACAAGAACAAAGGATAGATCTGGAGCACAGTGGAGGGAAAGATTTTATCTGGAGAGTTTAAAGAAAGTTCAAAAAAGAAAATAAACATTTGATCTGGAACTAGAACCATGATAAGCCTTTCACACTGAAGTTACTCTATCAAAAGGAGATTCCTGGGGTGCTTAGGAATTTTTATTTCAAAGGTAGATATTTGTAATAGAAAACCCTCTTTTTTTAAAAGTTCCTAAAAGTAACTTTAGGAAGTTACATCCTAAACAAAGCAGAATTTTGAAATTTAACAACATGACTTCATATTAGCTTAATTACAGGACAAAAAACATAATTACAACCTCAAGTCAACAAAGGCAAAAATCATTTAGCCTGAGTTTGAAATGGGAAAAATAAGAATTAGGTTCTTCTTTCACCAAACAGTGAGAACTAGCTCTAAGATCCTGCAAAAGAAGTCTCAAAAATAAATACCACTTGCCAATGAAGAGCAAAGACTTAGCACATTTTCAAAATGTAGGCTCCACCTCCTGCTGTGGTAGGAAGAATGAAGGAAGGACCTATCTTTTAGATGTAGGAACTCTACAAGATTCTGCACTGTGGTTGCTAAATGTCAGATGCCCTTTGGCAATTCCTTATGACTCCTGGCTCTGAGGTAAGAATCAGAATAAGGAACCCATACACTGAAGGATAAACCCCAATGTTTCCAAGACCCATAGCCCGGCAGACATTTGTGTACCCAATAACGTTTGTTGTATGTGAACTGATTCTTGTATGATCTTAGTAGGCCAGGAAGTACATTCTCTCTTGACTTAAGATTTCTGAAATAGCTCTCTGCATTTCAATTAATCCATTGCTAAAGCTCTTTTTTATAGCATGTCAGCTGCTGAAACAGTGATAATGATAGCTTCTAATTAACCCAGAAAGTTCAGAGGAGAGAGGAAGAAAAATGTGCCTTGTTGGCTCCAGGGCATAAGTCAACTTTATAGACGAGTAATGTTAAAACTTCACACATGCCAGAAGCATCTCCTGGCTGCATTCAGAATCAGGACACCAACATTTATAAGACATCTGACAAATCTTTTTTTTGAAGTCTCCCCAGGGAATGAGGTTTCCCATTGTCCTGTGAGTAGCCATTTCCATGGAAAGAGTGTTGTATATCTCACATAATCGCCTGCTTCTGAATTCTTCTTGACATTCTCTTCCTTTAAATAATAAAGTTAAAATAAATCCATGCATCTAAATGTTAAGAAAAAAGATAACTCAATCTTCATAGTTAAAAATTCCCCCTTCTTCTCATTGTTTCCACAAGAGGAAAAACACTCTTAGTCTGAGAGGCTAGGAAATGTTATCAAATACTGCCTACACTTAATGTTTTATGTTAGCCAGTTATTATTTTTAATTTTTCAGGAACAACAGATCATATGCTGCACAATTGGCCTTGCCTCAGGAAATATGCAGAGAAGGCAATGGCACTCCACTCCAGTACTCTTTCCTGGAAAATCCCATGGACGGAGAGGCCTGGTAGGCTGCAGTCCACAGGGTCGCTATGAGTCAGATACGACTGAGCGACTTCACTTTCACTTTTCACTTTCATGCATTGGAGAAGGAAATGGCAACCTACTCCAGTGTTCTTGCCTGGAGAATCCCAGGGACGGGGCAGCCTGGTGGGCTGCCGTCTATGGGGTCGCACAGAGTCGGACATGACTAAAGCGACTTAGCAGCAGCAGCAGCAGCAGGAAATATGGGAAGGAATTTCCAGAAAACTTGGTAACTGCCACTTGCTCAAATGCCACAGAAAGAGATGTTTTTGGCTCAATTTTAGTCCTTTTGGGAGGCTGAAAATGATGGGCAAGGAGTATACTCAGGTCCAAGTACACTGTACACTGTACATTTTGTACTCTATGATTCTGAGATTAATGATGTGCCAAGCCCGGGTGTGAAAACACTGAGCACGTATCCCAGCAAAGTTGTATTCTGAAATGTTTTAACCCCTCATAATTAAAGCTGGGCAGTAATGGGAACATTTAAGCTTCCAGAAGTTTTGATCTGATCATTATTAGCCCAGATCTAACATCTGCAATTGTGTGAAATAACTTGGGGAGACCTAGAAACACCTCAGTCTGTCACTGAAGATTGCTGCTGATATTCGTCCTGTACTACTATCCTCTATAGGACTTATATCAGAGTTTACCAAAGGGTGAATTGTAGTGCATTACCACACATCCAGTGGTGTAGAGGAATATGCAGAAATGCTGGTCCATTCAGACTTTTGACTTCAATAAGCATTTTCCGTGTCTTCCGTGTCTCAGACGGTAAAGTGTCTGTCTACGATGCGGGAGACCAGGCTTCGATCCCTGGGTTGGGAAGATCCCTTGGAGAAGGAAACGCAATCCACTCCAGTACTATTGCCTGGAAAATCCCATGGACAGAGGAGCCTGGTAGGCTACAGTCCATTGGGTCGCAGAGTCGGACACGACTGAGCGACTTCACGTTCATGTTCACGTTCAAGCATTTTCCAGGACTCCTCAGAGAAGGGTGAGAGGTTAGGATCATGCTCACCTTGTGGTGCCCACAGATGGGGAGCAAAAGATGTGACCGTGTGCATTTACCACTCCTTTATGGCATCAAGAGCTTCCCCAGAGAGGTGGTCTATTACGTGGATATCTGCATTAACATCCTGGGGCAGACACTTTCACTCTTCATCTTGCTCAAGAGTCCTATGGAACTGATAGAAGAGTTCACACCCAAGAAGTAAAGGACCACAGTGCAAAAATGTGCTCGAATTACAGAGATTTGGGGGAACTCCAGTCTCTGTCTTCCCATAGATTCAATACCTCTGTCTGCTTGTGCCTGTGTAGGGGCATTCAAACTGACTAAAAGTAAAAAAATATGCATATACATTCTGCAATTAGAACTTGATTGTTGTTTTGAAATCTTTGCTATAAAAATGTAAAATTGTAATTGAAATTCATTTGAATTCATCACAGTAAATTTTACCATTATATTTGCCATTAAAAGAAAAATAATAGCTATGTGATTCTTTAAATATTTGTTTTAATTTTTGAAAAATTGGGGTTGCTGTAAAAATAAGAGGTTTAAAATGAAGTTTCTTATCTGCAATATATGACTACCAAATATGGAAGAGATTAGCATTAAAATGTCTTAATCAGAAATTATATGTTCACTAAAGCAAGTCAAGTTTATTTAAATGTTGATAAGATTTGAAAGTTTTACATATATTTAATTTTCATTTTTCAAAACACTTAATGTTTATCTCTTCTATCATAAATATATAACATAAAGAAAACAATTTTTCTTTACCAAACCTCATGTTAGATGCCTTTCCAAAAATCCTCCATTTTACCCCTGAATACCAAATACATCATCTGTTAGATGCCTTTCCAATAATCCTCCATTTTACCCCTGAGTACCAAATACATCATCTTTTATGCATTCAATGAAGTAAAGATAATTGGAAAGCACTTCCTTAGATATGTAAACTTTATCTGATTTAACAAGTTTGGTTTATGTTTGGCCTAGCCATCAATCTGAAACTGCAATTGATATTTGTCAAGATAATGGTCAGTAGTACATAATTCAAATATTCTAAGGCCTCATCAGCATCATGTTATAAATTAGATAACATTAATATGCAACACCAGTTGTCGCAGCTTTAATCTATCTATCAACTCAGTTCTCAATGATTTAAGAGTCCCTAGGAGAAGGCAGTGGCACCCCACTCCAGTACTCCTGCCTGGAGAATCCTGTGGATGGAGGAGCCTAGAGGGGTGCAGTCCATGGGGTCGCTGAGGGTCAGACGAGACTGAGCAACTTCACTTTCACTTTTCACTTTCGTGCATTGGAGAAGGAAATGGCAACCCACTCCAGTGTTCTTGCCTGGAGAATCCCAGGGACAGGGGAGCCTGGTGGGCTGCCGTCTATGGGGTCACAGAGAGTCAAACACGACTGAAGTGACTTAGCAGTAGCAGCAGCAGTATCAGTCCCCAACATCTTATTCATAAATCAGGCAAATTCAGTTTGCAGCTTTATCACCATTGGGTATTGAAGATCACCATTCACAAACACCTGGGGCCCCACTTATGCCACTCCAGTAACTTCTCTTCAGGCCACACATTGGCATCCAAACTAAAGAAGAACAAATTAGAGAAGGTACTAAATGCTCTGATATGCCCAAATAATAACTTGAGAAGTTAGCTTAGGATGCTAACTAGCTTAGGATGCTAACTTAGGCCACGTTTGCTTAGTAAACACTGGATTTCCCCGGTGGTACCGTGAATAAGAATTCACCCACCAGTGCAAAGGACACCGGCTTGATCCCTGGTCTGGGAAGATTCCATGCCGTGGAGCAACTAAGCTCGTGTGCCACAGCTACTGAAGCCCACACGCAATAGAGCCAGCAAGCTGCAGCTACTGATCCCCATGTGCCTAGAGCCTGTGCTCCACAACAAAAGCCACCACAATGAGAAGCCCCACTCACCCGAACTAGAGAGTAGCCACCACTCTCGACAACTAAAGAAAGCCCAGACATAGCAACAAAGACCCAGCGCATCAAAAACAAAACACATAAATTATAAAAAATAAAAACAAGTGCTAATGGTATCAAATACATTTCTAAAAACTGTGAAAAAACAAAAAGGTATTGGCATAATTCATTATAATTTTTCTGTCTCAGAGCAAAGGTAATTCATAAGGCATTGTCCCACGTTCCAAGGCTATATCACTATTCCATAAGGAAACTGAACAAACAAACAAAAAAAAAATATTTAAGGAAACTGAACCATACCTAAATCAACAGGGACATTCAGGCAAACTTTCTGACCGACATGATCTGAGCATTACCAGAAATTAGATATTCAGTTGATTTGGTACCAATTTGTAGTACTGTGGACTGTTAATTATTCAGATATGAAACTGCATGAAAGAAACATTATACATGCTCTAAAAATTGTACCAGATATGTAAAAATGAAAAATTCTGAATGAATCATGCCACTTGCACACTTACATACACAGAAAGTGGGTAAGATCCCACTCCTTTGAAAGTTTCTCAGTCTTCTTGCTCCACCAAAGGAAATTAACATATAATCATTTGTTCGCATTTCCTTTTCCTGTACTTTTGGTGAATGCTTTGACATGAGTTAGATGTTGTTCTCTGAAACACTGACTGAATACTTGTGCTGGTTGGCTACAGGATGGGAGAAGGGTGAATTCAAAAAAATGTATTGAGCACCAGACAAAAGGTTGGCACAGTGCTTAGTTCTAGACATTGTATATAAATCCTTACTCTTTAAAATTACTAAGGATGTATCATTAGCCAATTTGAAACATGTTCCAGATGACTGGAAGATTAAATGTAAGAAGTCACACTATCGAAAGTTTAGTAGAAAACATATGTGAATATTTATTTAAACTCTCTAAGGAAAATCACTTTCTATGTTTAAAGGAAAAAGAGAAAATCATAAAGAAAAAGATCAGCTTGGCTACATACAAATTTAAATCTGTGCACAAATAAAGGTGTTTAAAAAAACTGTTGAAGGAATAAATGTTCAACCTGAAAAATATTTTAGTCATTCGTTCAGTTCAGTCAGTTCAGTTCAGTTGCTCAGTTGTGTCTGACTCTTTCCCATGGACTGCAGCACGCCAGGTTTCAGTATCCATCACCAACTTCCAGAGCTTACTCAAACTCATGTCAATTGAGTAGGTGATGTCATCCAACCATCTCATCCTCTGTCGTCCCTTTCTCCTCCTGCCTTCAAACTTTCCCAGCATCAGGGTTTTCTCCTATGAGTCAGTTTTTCCCATCAGGTGGCCAAAGTATTGCAGCTTCAGCTTCAGCATCAGTCCTATCAATGAATATTCAAGACAGATTTCCTTTAGGATGGACTGGTTGGATATCCTTGCTGTCCAAGGGACCCTCAAGAGTCTTCTCCAACACCACAGTTCAAAAGCATAAATTCTTTGGTGCTCAGCTTTCTTTGTAGTCCAACTCTCACATCCATACATTACTACTAGAAACCTATAGCTTTGACTAGATGGACCTTTGTCAACAAAGTAATGTCTCTGCTTTTTAATTTGCTGTCTAGGTTGCTCATAGCTTTTCTTCCAAGGAGCAAGCATCTTTTAATTTCATGGCTGCAGTCACCATCTGCAGTGATATTTGAACCCAAGAAAATAAAGTCTGTCACTGTTTCCATTGTTTCCCCATCTATTTGCCATGAAGTGATCAACTGGATGCCATGATCTTCGTTTTATGAATGTTGAGTTTTAAGCCAAATTTTTCACTTTCCTCTTTCATTTTCATTAAGAGGCGATTCAGTTCCTCTTTGCTTTCTGCCATAAGGGTGGTGCCATCTACAAATCTGAGGTTATTGATATTTCTTCCAGCAATCTTGATTCCACCTTGTGCTTCATCCAGCTTGGCATTTCGCATGATGTACACTGCATATAAATTAAATAAGCAGGGTGACAATATACAGCCTTGACAAACTCCTTTCTCAATTTGGAACCAGTCCATTGTTGAAGGTCTGGTTCTAACTGTTGCTTCTTGACCTGCATACAGATTTCTCAGTAGGCAGGTAAGGTGGTCTGGTATTCCCATCTCTTTCAGAGTTTTCCACAGTTCGTTATGATCCACACAATCAAAGGCTTTGGCGTAGTCAATAAAGCAGAAGTAGGTGTTTTTCTGGAACTCTCTTCCATTTTTGATGATCCAACAGATGTTGGCAATTTGATCTCTGGTTCCTCTGCCTTTTCTAAATCCAGCTAGAACATCTGGAATTTCTCTATTCATATACTGTTGAAGCCTGGCTTGGAGAACTTTGAGCATTACTTTACTAGCATGTGAGATGAGTGCAATTGTGTGCTAGTTTGAGCATTCTTTGGCATTGCCTTTCTTTGGGATTGGAATGAAAACTGACCTTTTCCAGTCCTGTGGCCACTGCTGAGTTTGCCAAATTTGCTAGCATATTGAGTGCAGCACTTTCACAGCATCAACTTTTAGGATATGAAATAGCTCAACTGGAATTCCATCACCTCCACTAGCTTTGTTCGTAGTGATGCTTTCTAAGGCCCACTTGACTTTTCATTCTAGGATGTCTGGCTCTAGGTGAGTGATCACACTATCGTGATTATCTTGGTCATGAAGATCTTTTTTGTACAGCTCTTCTGTGTATTCTTGCCACCTTTTCTTAAAATCTTCTGCTTCTGTTAGGTCCATACCATTTCTGTCCTGTATTGTGCCCATCTCTGCATATAATGTTCCCTTGGTATTTCTAATTTTCTTGAAGAGATCTCTATTCTAGACACTTGTTAGCTTTATAAGTACAGATTTTTCAGTAACAAGCATGGTCAAGAGTTTGGAACAAAAATACATGTAGGTCAACTTTATTCATTATAAATGTTCAAAGGCGGTACCTTTGGAAATCTGTTACTAAGGTACACAGAAATTAATTTTCCTGTAACAGTCATTCACTTATTTTCAACATGGTTTCAGGAAAATAGTGGATATAAATTTATTATGTACCAGGAGAGGAAATAAGTACGTGCCAATTCATTCCCATCCATGAATCTGGAACATGTATAGCTCATACCAAGAGCTAACTGATAACTTTTGATGTCTTAACAGAGAATTTTAAACAACCCACAAAATAGTCATAGCATCCTGGTAAACAAATGTACATACATGTATACTTGTATATACTTCACGAATATTTATAAGCATGTGATATCATCTGTAGAACTATTATTGGAGTCTGTAATGTCATATTGCCTTAAGTAAAGCCCTTTATAATCAAGTAATTCAGTATCTGACACCTGTAATACAACATTCAGTTTAGACAAGTTTTATTTCATGGCAAATAGTAACATAATGACATTGCTATATATTTTAGTAAGTGTTCCCAAAATCATTCCAAAGGATAAAATAAAAACTCATGTTTTTCTGTAATAGCATCTAACTTCTTGCACAGGAACTAAACCTCCAAGATCTCAATCTTGAATACAGTAATAACAATTTGAATTTTGGTTTTCTGAGGAGGCCTTACAAATAACTATGAATAGAAGAGAAATCAAAGGCAAAGGAGAAAAGGAAAGATATACCCAGTTGAATGCAGAGTTTCAAAGAATACCAAGGAGAGATAAGAAAGCCTTCCTCAGCTATCAATGCAAACAAATCAAGGAAAATAATACAATGGGAAAGTCTAGAGATCTCTTCAAGAAAATTAGAAATACCAAGGGAACATTTCATGAAAAGAAGGGCACAATAAAGGACAGAAATGGTATGGACCTAACAGAAGCAGAAGATATTAAGAAGAGGTGGCAAGAATACACAGAAGAACTGTACAAAAAAGATCTTCATGACCAAGATAATCACGATGGTGTGATCACTCACCTAGAGCCAGACATCCTAGAATGAAAAGTCAAGTGGGCCTTAGAAAGGCATCACTACGAACAAATCTAGTGGAAGTGATGGAATTCCAGTTGAGCTATTTCAAATCTTAAAAGTGGATGCTGTGAAAGTGCTGCACTCAATATGCTAGCAAATTTGGAAAAGTCAACAGTGGCCACAGGACTGGAAAAGGTCAGTTTTCATTCCAATCCCAAAGAAAGGCAATGCCAAAGAATGCTCAAACTACCGCACAGTTGCACTCGTCTCATATGCTAGTAAAGTAATGCTCAAAATTCTCCAAGCCAGGCTTCACAGTACATGAACCGTGAACTTCCAGATGTTCTAGCTGGATTTAGAAAAGGCAGAGGAACAAGAGACAAATTGCCAACATCCATTGGATCATCGAAAAAGCAAGAGAGTTTCAGAAAAACATCTACTTCTGCTTTACTGACTAAAAAGCCTTTGACTATGTGGATCACAACAAACTGTGGAAAATTCTTCAAGAACTGGGAATACCAGACCACCTGACCTGCCTCTTGAGAAATCTGTATGCAGGTCAGGAAGAAACAGAACTGGTCACGGAACAACAGACTGGTTCCAGATCGGGCAAGGAGTACGTCAAGGCTTGTGTGCTTATTTTGTCACTGTGCTTATTTAACTTATATGCAGAGTACATCATGCAGATGCTGGGCTGGATGAAGCACAAGCTGGAATCAAGATTGCCAGGAGAAATATTAATATCCTCAGATATGTAGATGACACCACCCTTATGGCAGAAAGCAAAGAAGAACTGAAGAGCCTCTTGATGAAAGAGAAAGAGGAGAGTGAAAAAGTTGGCTTAAAGCTCAACATTCAGAAAACTAATATCATGGCATCTGGTCCCATCATTTCATGGCAAATAGATGGGGAAACAGTGGAAACAGTGACAGACTTTATTTTCTTAGGCTCCAAAATCACTGCAGATGGTGACTGCAGCCATGAAATTAAAAGATGCTTGCTCCTTGGAAGAAAAGTTATGACCAACCTAGACAGCATATTAAAAAGCAGAGACATACTTTGCCAACAAAGGCCCATCTAGTCAAATCTACGGTTTTTCCAGTAGTCATGTACGGATGTGAGAGTTGGACTATAGAGAAAGCTGAGCATGGAAGAATTGATGATTTTGAACTGTGGTGTTGGAAAAGACTCTTGAGAATCCCTTAGACTGCAAGGAGATCCAATCAGTCCATCCTAAAGGAAATCCATCCTGAATATTCATTGGAAAGACTGGGCTGAAGCTGAAACTCCATTGCTTTGGCCACCTGATGCGAAGGAATGACTCATTGGAAAAGACCCTGATGCTGGGATAGATTGAAGGCAGGAGGAGAAGGGGAGGACAGAGGATGAGATAGTTGGATGGTAACACCAACTCAGTGGACATGAGTTTGAGTAAACCCCTGGAGTTGGTAATGGACAGGGAGGCCTGGCATGCTTCAGTACGTGGGGTCGCAAAGAGTCAGACAGAACTGAGGAACTGAACTGAACTGAACTGAAACATTGCATAGGGAATCTGAAGTGCTCAAGGTAGATGTCTTTTAAAAAGTGGAGCATAATCATCCTTAAAGTTCTATTTTCTTAATTTATATCTCCACTTTGAAATAAGTTAGGATGACCAATATATTTACGATTGGTACATTAAACACTCCGCTAATTAAATAGCTATAATGTTCTATGTAATGGTTGAACTTCTTTGCTAAGTCGCTTCAGTCGTGTCCAACTCTGTGCGACCCCATAGACGGCAGCCCACCAGGCTCCCCTGTCCCTGGGATTCTCCAAGCAAGAACACTGGACTGGGTTGCCATTTCCTTCTCCAATACAGGAAAGTGAAAAGTGAAAGTGAAGTCGCTCAGTTGTGTCTGACTCTTAGCGACCCCATGGACTGCAGCCCACCAAGCTCCTCCATATATGGGATTTTCCAGGCAAGAATACTGGAGTGGGTGCCACTGAACTTCTTTACTCCTACAGAAAAATAATCTGTCGTACAGTTTGTCAAAGATATTCATGAAAGAATTGTAAGAAGAGTGATGAAAACATGACCATCAGCCTTCCTTACATTAAAATATACATCTCATACTTTCAAATAAACAAGCATTCCTGTTGTAGTTTTTACAAAAAGCCATAAAACTGAAATGAAAGAGTTCTCCAAAACCACAGGGATATGTACACAGTATTTTTTAAAATAGCAGTGGTAAAACCTTTGTCATAGTTTCATATAATATGTTAAGCACTTCTTTCAGAAACAGAAAAGTGACATATCTGCAGATAAATAGGAAGGAGAAAGTCTGAGGTCACTGCTCCCTATCAGCAGCATTGCCAAAGAGAAGAAAATGAGTAACATCATTAATCTAGAGTTGAGTAAAGTTTTCCTCTTTATATAATCATTTAGTTGAGAAAAGCTCATATCTTTTTATTCTTTTTTGTTGGTCTTTTAAAAACAGAATCATAAGCCTCTTGGAGTCCCCTGCCTCTTACAGGCACCATTCCAAAGAGAATTCTAAGTGAATAAAATGTATATTATGTGTAATTTATCCTGTTCTTAGTAAAAATGGGAAGCAAATTAGTCAAATTTTCTAACAACAAACAGCTTCTTACATACCAGAAAATAATCTAGTCAGCTTTAGCCACATTGTCTTTAAATTAAATAAAGGGGTGCCTCAGGGTTCAGGAGCTTCAATGTCATGCACAGTACCTAAATGTCATTTCTAATGCTCCCTAAAGCTACTGTTTCTTTTGATTTATTTCATAATTATGTTCCCTAAACTAGGTAACAAAGAAAAATCAATACTAAATATTGGTTAGGAGATTGGGCTTTTAACTTATTTTTTATAATAATGTATCATTAGACATACTTTCTAACTTTTTTCAACTTTATATCCATGATCAGTGATTCTTATAAGCACTTTTCCTCATTTTTAAGTGCATTGCCCAGTCCACTAACTCGCTTTTAGACAAAGAAATATTTCAGTGCATACTAAACTCAAAAGAGAACTTTAAGTCCAATTTAACCCAGTAATTCTAGCCATCTGGAGATATGTATACAGTCAGTTAGTTCAGTTGCTCAGTTGTGTCCAACTCTTTGTGACCCCATAGACTGCAGTACACCAGGCCTCCCTGCTGCTGCTACTGCTGCTGCTAAGTCGCTTCAGTCTTGTCTGACTGTGCAATCCCAGAGACGGCAGCCCACCAGGCTCTCCTGTCTCTGGAATTTTCCAGGCAAGAACACTGGAGTGGGTTGCCATTTCCTTCTCCAATGCATGAAAGTGAAAAGGGAAAGTGAAGTCACTATCCATCACCAATTCCCGGAGTTTAACCAAACTCATGTCCATCGAGTAGGTGATGCCATCCAACTATCTTATCCTCTGTCGTCCCCTTCTCCTTCTGCCCTCAATCTTTCCCAGCATCAGGGTCTTTTCCAATGAGTCACTCCTTCGCATCAGGTGGCCAAAGTATTGGAGTTTCAGCTTCAATATCAGTCCTTCCAATGAATATTCAGGACGGATTTCCTTTAGGATGGACTGGTTGGATCTCCTTGCAGTCCAAGGGACTCTCAAGAGTCTTCTCCAACACCACAGTTCAAAAGCATCAATTCTTCGGCGCTCAGCTTTCTTTATAGTACAACTCTCAAATATCCCTAAATATACATTATGCCTATTTCTGCTAAATTTTACAGAATTATTTTCTAATTAGTATGTTGCTAAAAATTCACTAAGGCCCCTGGAACATGCTCCAATTTTTACCAAATGGAAAAATCAAAGCAGAATTGAAGAAAGTGGGTGAAGTGGGGTAAAATAAAACCTGGAGCTTATAAACTCAAAGAAACTCACAGGCAGAGATCAGCCGTTGCTTGGAAGAGCACAGAAATCATGGAAATCTGCATACAGTTGATGCAATTTAAGGCAAAGTTACATCTTAATGTGACGACTGTATGGGAGGAAGGTAGGACAGTTCTGTGTCTTTCCTAAAACTCACTTTGTCTGACATTTAGTTTTGGTTAAGAGGGACACTTGAGTAAGAGGAATAGTTTATCTATTCAAAATTTAGCCAGAGTCAGAAATTAGAAAAATATACTCCTGAACAGATCATTATATTAATAAAAACAAATATTTATAGAGGGAAATGTTTATTCTTCACTCAAAAAGATGTTGTCATGTCCTTTTTCAGCTCTCATCTAATTTTGCTTTTTATAATCTTAACAAGCATGGTTATTTATGCCAGATTAGCACTAGCAAAATAAAAAAAAGAGGAAGCAGTACACTGACAGAAAAATGTGACAAACAGCATGAGAAAACAAAAATAAAAAGCAGGCTCAAGAGTTGTCAGGAAAGTAATATGAGATCAATTAGCATGAGCAACAAAAAATTCATAAGGCCCTGAGGACAATAAAACAGGATAGTATATAACACTTATTTAAGGCTTGTTTAAAAAAGTCAAGAATGGGTAATACGTAATTCTGAAATATCTTTTATTCTTAGGTGAAAATGTTGTGTTATTCAGAAAATGGCTATTTAAAATGGTTCATTCACCAAGTACTCTTGACAGCTAAGCAATAGATGCATCATAACTATAAAGAATTGATTTATATATTAATATAGAACTTTGAATTACTATTAAATCTTGGGAAGTTAACATAGTTCTCTTTTCAACTTTGAATACTGAATAACAATAATAATGAAAGCACTCATAAACCTACAGGCTTTTTTTGGTTTTGTTTAGTTTGAAACACTCTAGTAATGAGTTGTACACTTTGAGAAGCTGTCTTAATTATTTTATATCACCAGGGGTTAACTTAGAATGCTGAAATAAGTAAGAGTTTACTCAAGCGAAAGATAAAGTTATCTGAGTTAGCAAAACATATTCTGTGAATTTCTTCGGGGACAAAGAACATTGGCTTTGAGTACAAAAATCTGAGGATGATCTTATTATTCAATAATGAAAAACATGAAAATGTGAAGCTTCTAAGTATCAAGACAACCCAATAATATATCTGACTTAAATAAATCTATTAATTCTTTAGAGAAAGTGTTACATAAATATATAAAATTATATTAAATTTATTTACACTCAATTCTGTCTTTTGCACTTTCATTTAATATTCTTGAGGGAATAAATTAGGAAGCACAGATCTATTGATCTCTTCTCAACTTATTTATAATTTAATAACGAGCCTAAGTATATTGGCACTAATGGTTTTATTCTAAGCAGAATAATGTTACCTTTACAAGAAAAGCAATTTAAGTCAGAATAAGATTTGGTTAGGTTATACTCTCACACATTGCTTAGTGAAAACAGAAAAAAAATGACACAAACTTCCAGACCAATTGGACAGCATCTGAAATGTGCATACATCTTAACCTGGTAATTTCTCCTAAAGAAATAAAGAAGTGAACAGAAATGACTTTGAAAGACCATTTATTATAGAATTATATTTAACAGGGAAAGAAGGGAAAACGTTCTCAAATGTACTAGAAGAGATGAACCTATTTCTAAAAATGTGGCATATCCACATAATAGAATATTATGTTTATTTTAAATATTAATTTATATTTATTTTTAGAACATTTTCATGATATATTAGGTGAGAAGAAACAGGTAAAAAGTCATATGCACTCTCTAATTGCATTTTTTGAAGGATGGTTGTCTGTTTAGAATGATTTTTTAAATGTGTACATCAAAATGTTAACAGTGATTACAGCTGAATGTTCTTTATTTGCCTTTTTTTATATTTTCATAATTTTTCAATCAGCATATTTATATTTTATAGGCATAGAAAAATACAACTACTGCAAAAAATGATTTGTTTTGATTTTACTGTTAAACATGCAATTAGCTACTAAGTAAGCTTAACCCAAAAGTATCTGACGTTGATCAAGCTTAATTTCATAAATCACTATGTCCAACTGGCCCATAGGCTTCTGTTGACTTCACCAAGGCTGATGACATATTCCAATCTGGTGTGCATCTTTGATCTTTCCCTTTATCTCAAGACTAAGGAAACAAGTATCCCCCAGTCTTCCATCCTCTCATATTAGCCCACTTCTACATCCCTAAGGAACCAGCCCAAGTGCCTCCCCTTATGCAGACTGTGCCCTGACCACCTCCTTTGCACAGCATCCCTTCTTGCTTTCTGCTCCCCTGGACAACAAGCACATTTCACTTCTCCGTCTCCCACTCTGAACTATAATTATTCCTTGACCCCAAGTAGACTGTGAGGTCCTCAGGACAGAAATTATGTCTTATTCATCTCTGTACCACCAGCACTTAACTCCCATGTGGCAGAGGGGGTACAATATACATATACTATCCACTATACTTTATAGACATTGTTTCTGAGGCTCACAATAGATATTCTCTTGTAAGGCAGAAGAAACTCAAGATCCTAAAAAATTAAGTAACACTATAAAGTCATTTGTAAGGTGTGATGGTTAATTTTTTGTATCAATTTGACTGAGCTAAGGGATGCTCAGATATCTAGTTAAATATTATTTCTGCATGTGTCTGTGAGGTGTTTCTGGAAAAGATTAGCCTTTGAATTGGTAGACTGAGTAAAGCAGATGGCCCTCCCCAATGTGGATGGACCTCATCCAATCCTTGGTGGTCTGAATATTAATAGAACAAAAGGTGGAGGAAGGTTGGATTTGTCCCCCCTCTAACCTGAATTATCAATCTTTTCCTACCCTTAACACTCCTGGTTCTCAGACTACCACAAACTTTCTTGAGTTCCAGCTGCAGACAACAGATCATGAGAATTTTCAGCCTCCATAATCCTATATGCCAATACCTTATTATAAATTATATATTTGTTCTACTTCTCTGGAGAATGTTCAGGTGTATCAGATAACCATTTATTCTGCAAATTGTAAAAAAAAAAAAAAAAAAAAAAACTGAAAATATCATGAGAATTTATTGGCTCTCTTATCTACAAAGTCCAAAGAAGGGCTAGCCTCAGGTACTCCCTGAATGAGGTGTTAAGGGGCATATTCATTTTTTGTCTTTCCTATACCTAAGGGTTGACCTCATCTCAGGCTGCTCTTGTTATGGACAGCAAAGTAGTTGAAGTTTTCATCCAATCTAGAAGTGCTTGACACTTGTGGGGGCTAGTGCTCTTTAGCAGCCCACTTTCTTTTTATTCATAATTTTTATTTATTCATCTTTGGCTGTGCTGGATCTTTGTTGCTGGATGCAGGCTTTCTTTAGTTTCTGTGAGAGGGGGCTAGGCTAGATCTAAGATGGAATAAATCTCACTCCACTCAAACCGCATGGCTGAGAATGGAGTTACTCCCCTCAACCTCAATTCAGTGTATCTTTTGTAAGAAGGAAGAAGAATGGATACAAATCAGCAAATAAACAAGTACTGAACCATTTGGCAGAGAACAAAGATCGTTCTGGAACAAATTGTTATTGTTCAGTCCCTAAGTCATGTTCGACTCTTTGTGACACCATGGACTGTAGCATGCCAGGCTTCCCTGTCCTTCACTATCTCCTGGAGTTTGTGCAGAATCATGTCCATTGTGTCAGTGATGCCATCCAATGATCTCATTCAGTCACCCCCTTCTCCTCCTGCCCTCAATCTTTCCCAGCATCAGAGTCTTTTCTAATGAGTCAGCTCTTCGCATCATGTGGCCAAAGTATTGGAACTTCAGCTTCAGCATCAGTCCTTCAAATGAATATTCAGGGTTGATTTCCTTTAGCATTGACTGGTTTGATCTTCTTGCTGTCCAAAAATGCTCAAGAGTCTTCTCCAATACCACAGTTCAAAAGCATCAGTTATTCAGCGCTCAGCCTCCTTTATGGTCCAACTCTCACATCCATACATGACTACTGGAAAAGCCATAGTTTTGACTGTATAGGTTTTGTCAGTAAAGTGATGTCTATGCTTTTTAATACACTGTCTCGGTTTCTCATACATTTTCTTCCAAGGAGCAGGCATTTTTTAATTTCATGGCTGCAGTCACAATCTGCAGTGATTTTGGAACCCAATAAAATAAAATCTGTCACTGTTTCCACTTTTACCCCATTTTTTGCCATGAAGTGATGGGACTAGATGCCATGATCTTCATTTTCTGAATGCTGAATTTTAAGCCAGGTTTTCCACTCTCCTATTTCACCTTCATCACCTTTAGTTCCTCTTCATTTTCTGCCATTTAAGTGGTATCATCTGCATATCTGAGGTTGTTGATACTTCTCCCGGCAATCTTGATTCCAGCTTGTGTTTCATTCAGCGTGGATTTTGCATGATATGCAGATATGCAGATGATACCACCCTTATGGCAGAAAGTGAAGAAGAACTAAAGAATCTCTTGATGAAAGTGAAAGAGGAGAGTGAAAAAAGTTGGCTTAAAGCTCAACATTCAGAAAACTAAGATCATGGCATCCAGTCCCATCACTTCATGGCAAATAGATGGGGAAACAGTGGCTGACTTTATTTTTGGGGGCTCCAAAATCACTGCAGATGGTGACTGTAGCCATGAAATTAAAAGATGCTTACTCCTTTGGAAGGAAAGTTATGATCAACCTGCTGCTGCTAAGTCACTTCAGTCGTGTCTGACTTTGTGCGACCCCATAGACGGCAGCCAACCAGGCTCTGCCATGCCTGGGATTCTCCAGGCAAGAACACTGGAGTGGGTTGCCATTTCCTTCTCCAACCTAGACAGCATATTAAAAAGCAGAGACATTACTTTACCAACAAAGGTCCATCGAGTCAAGGCTATGGTTTTTCCAGTAGTCATATATGGATATGAGAGGTGGACTAAAAAAAAACTGAGCGCCAAAGAATTGATGATTTTGAACTGTGGTGTTGGAGAAGACTCTTGAGAGTCCCTTGGACTGCAAGGAGATCCAACCAGGCCATCCTAAAGGAGATCAGTCCTAGGTGTTCATTGGAAGGACTGATGTTGAAGTTGAAACTCCAATACTTTAGCCACCTGATGCGAAGAGCTGACTCATTTGAAAAGACCCTGATGCTGGGAAAGAATGAAGGCAGGAGGAGAAGGGGATGACAGAGGATGAGATGGTTAGATGGCATCACCGACTCAATGGACATGAATTTGGGTAAGCTCCGGGAGTTGGTGATGGACAATGAATCCTAGCATGCTGCAGTCCATGGGTCGCAAAGAGTCGGACATGACTGAGCTACTGAACTGAACTCTGCTTTTAAGTTAAATAAGCAGGGTGACAATATACAGCCTTGACATACTCCTTTCCCAATTTGGAACCAGTCTGTTGTTCCATGTCCAGTTCTGTTGCTTCTTGATCAGCATATAGGCTTCTTGGGAGGCAGGTAAGGCGATCTGGTATTCTCATCTCTTTTGAATTTTCCACAGTTTGTTGTAATCTACACAGTCAAAGTCTTTACCGTAGTCAGTGAAGCAAAGTAGACTTTTTTTGGAATTCCCTTGATTTTTCTGTGATCCAGTGGATGTTGGCAATTTGATGTCTGGTTCCTCTGCCTTTTCTAAATCCAGCTGTACATTTGGAAGTTCTTGGCTCACATACTTGAAGGATTTTGAGCATTACCTTGCTAGTGTGTGAAATGAACGCAATTGTACAGTAGTTTGAGGTCAGGGGCAGAAGCCGGGAGGACCCCATGCCCAAAGGGCGGCGGTCAACAGGAGTTACCCCACATCCGAGGTCAGGGGCGGCGGCCAGGAGGAGCAACCCCACACAGTGGCTGCGCGGGTGCAGGAAGGCCTAGAGGAGCTATCCCACGTTGAAGGTCAGGAAGGGCGGCGGTGAGGAGATACCCCTAGTCCAAGGTAAGGAGCAGTGGCTGCACTTTGCCTGAGCAGCTGTGAAGACATACCCCACGCCCAAGGTAAGGGAAACCCAAATAAGATGGTAGGTGTTCCAAGAGGGCATCAGAGGGCAGACACACTGAAACCATACTCACAGAAAACTAGTCAATCTAATCACACACGGACCACAGCCTTGTCTAACTCAATAAAACTAAGCCATGCCCATGGGGCAACTCAAGACGGGTGGGTCATGGTGGAGAGATCTGACAGAATGTGGTCCACTGGAGAAGGGAATGGCAAATCACTTCAGTATTCTTGCCTTGAGAACCCCATGAACAGTAGGAAAAGGCAAAAGGATAGGATACTGAAAGAGGAACTCCCCAGGTCAGTAGGTGCCCAATATACTACTGGAGATCAGTGGAGAAATAACCCCAGAAAGAATGAAGGGATGGAGCCAAAGCAAAAACAATACCCAGTTGTGGAGGTGACTGGTGATAGAAGCAAGGTCTGATGCTGTAAAGAGCAATATTGCATAGGAAACTGGAATGTCAGGTCCATGAATCAAGGCAAACTGGAAGTGGTCAAACAAGAGATGGCAAGAGTGAATATCGACATTCTAGGAATCAGCGAACTGAAATGGACTGGAATGGGTGAATTTAACTCAGATGACCATTATATCTACTACTGAGGGCAGGAATCCCTCAGAAGAAATGCAGTAGCCATCATGGTCAACAAGAGTTCAAAATACAGTACTTGGATGCAATCTCAAAAATAACAGAATGATCTCTGTTCGTTTCCAAGGCAAACCATTCAATATCACAGTAATCCAAGTCTATGCCCCAACCACTAATGCTGAAGAAGCTGAAATTGAACAGTTTTATGAAGACCTACAAGACCTTTTAGAACTAACACCCAAAAAAGATGTCCTTTTCATTAGAGGGGGCTGGAATGCAAAAGCAGGAAGTCAAGAAACACCTGGAGTAACAGGCAAATTTGGCCTTGGAATACAGAATGAAGCAGGGCATGACTAAGAGAGTTTTGCCAAGAAAATGCACTGGTCATAGCAAACAGCCTCTTCCAACAACACAATAGAAGACTCTACACATGGACATCAACAGATGGTCAACACCGAAATCAGATTGATTACATTCTTTGCAGCCAAAGATGGAGAAGCTCTATACAGTCAACAAAAACAAGACCAGGAGCTGACCGTGGCTCAGATCATGAACTCCTTATTACCAAATTCAGACTTAAATTGAAGAAAGTAGGGAAAACCACTAGACCATTCAGGTATGACCTAAATCAAATCCCTTATGATTATACAGTGGAAGTGAGAAATAGATTTAAGGGCCTAGATCTGATAGACAGAGTGCCTGATGAACTATGGAATGAGGTTTGTGACATTGTATAGGAGACAGGGATCAAGATCATCACCATGGAAAAGAAATGCAAAAAAGCAAAATGGCTGTCTGGGGAGGGCTTACAAATAGCTGTGAAAAGAGGAAAAGTGAAAAGCAAAGGAGAAAAGGAAAGATATAAGCATCTGAATTCAGAGTTCCAAAGAATAGCAAGAAAAGATAAGAAAGCCTTCCTAGGCTATCAAGGCAAAGAAATAGAGGAAAACAACAGAATGGGAAAGACTAGAGATCTCTTCAAGAAAATTAGAGATACCAAGGGAACATTTCATGCAAAGATGGGCTCAATAAAGGACAGAAATGGTATGGACCTAACAGAAGCAGAAGATCTTAAGAAGAGGTGGCAAAAATACACAGAAGAACTGTACAAAAAAGATCTTCACGACCAAGATAATCACGATGGCTCCCCTAGAGCCAGACATCCTGGAATGAGAAGTCAAGTGGGCCTTAGGAAGCATCACTACGAACAAAGCTAGTGGAGGTGATGGCATTCCAGTTGAACTATTTCAAATCCTGAAAGATGATGCTGTGAAAGTGCTGCATTCAATATGCCAGCAAATTTGGAAAACTCAGCAGTGACCACAGGACTGGAAAAGGTCAGTTTTCATTCCAATCCCAAAGAAAGGCAATGCCAAAGAATGCTCAAACTACTGCACAATTGCACTCATCTCACATGCTAGTAAAGTAATGCTCAAAATTCTCCAAGCCAGGCTTCACCAATACGTGAACCGTGAACTTCCTGATGTTCAAGCTGGTTTTAGAAAAGGCAGAGGAACCAGAGATCAAATTGCCAACATCTGCTGGATCATTGAAAAAGCAAGAGAGTTCCAGAAAAATATCTATTTCTGCTTTATTGACTATGCCAAAGCCTTTGACTGTGTGGATCACAATAAACTGTGGAAAATTCTGAAAGAGATGGGAATACCAGACCACCTGACTTGCCTCTTGAGAAATCTGTATGCAGGTCAGGAAGCAACAGTTAGAACTGGACATGGAACAACAGACTGGTTCCAAATAGGAAAAGGAGTACATCAAGGCTGTATATTGTCACCCTGCTTATTTAACTTCTATGCAGAGTACATCATGAGAAACGCTGGACTGGAAGAAACACAAGCTGGAATCAAGATTGCCGGGAGAAATGTCAATAACCTCAGATATGCAGATGACACCACCCTTATGGCAGAAAGTGAAGAGGAATGAAAAAGCCTCTTGATGAAAGTGAAAGAGGAAAGTGAAAAAGTTGGCTTAAAGCTCAACATTCAGAAAACAAAGATAATGGCATCCGGTCTCATCACTTCATGGGAAATAGATGGGGAAACAGTGGAAACAGTGTCAGACTTTACTTTTGGGGGCTCCAAAATCACTGCAGATGGTGATTGCAGCCATGAAATTAAAAGACACTTACTCCTTGGGAGGAAAGTTATGATCAACCTAGATAGCATATTGAAAAGCAGAGACATTACTTTGCCAACAAAGGTCCGTCTAGTCAAGGCTATGGTTTTTCCTGTGGTCATGTATGGATATGAGAGTTGGACTGTGAAGAAGGCTGAGCGCCAAAGAATTGATGCTTTTGAACTGTGGTGTTGGAGAAGACTCTTGAGAGTCCCTTGGACTGCAAGGAGATCCAACCAGTCCATTCTGAAGGAGATCAGCCCTGGGTGTTCTTTGGAAGGAATGATGCTAAAGCTGAAACTCCAGTACTTTGGCCACCTCATGCGAAGTGTTGACTCATTGGAAAAGACTCTGATGCTGGGAGGGACTGGGGGCAGGAGGAGAAGGGGACGACAGAGGATGAGATGGCTGGATGGCATCACTGACTCAATGGACGTGAGTCTGAGTGAACTCTGGGAGTTGGTGATGGACAGGGAGGCCTGGCATGCTGTGATTCATGGGGTCGCAAAGAGTCGGACACGACTGAGCGACTGAACTGAACTTGAACATTTTTGGCATAGCCTTTCTTTGGGATTGGAACAAAAATTGACCTTTTCCAGTCTTGTGGCTACAGCTGAGTTTTCCAAATTTGCTGGCATATTGAGCCCAGCACTTTAAGTGCATCATCTTTTAGGATTTGAAATGAACTGGAATTCCATCACTTCCACTAGCTTTGTTGTAGTAATGCTTCCTAAGGCTCACTTGACTTCATACTCCAGGATGTCTGGGTCTAGGTAATTGACCACATCATCGTGGTTACCAAGTCATCAAGACCTTTTTTGTATAGTTCTTCTGTGTATTCTTGCCACCTCTTCTTAATCTCTTCTGCTTCTGTTAGGTCTTTGCTATTTCTGTCCTTTATTGTGTCCATCTTTACATGAAATGTTCCCTTGGTATCTCCAATTTTCTTAAAGAGATCTCTAGTCTTTCCCGTTCTATTGTTTTCTTCTGCATCTCTATACTGTTCTCTCAGGATGGCTTTCTTGTCTCTCCTTGCTTTTCTTTAGAACTCTGCATTCAGTTGCATGTATCTTTCTCTTTCGCCTTTCTCTACTCTTCTCAGTTACTTGTAAGTCCTCCTCAGACAACCACTTTTTCTTCTGGCATTTCTTTTTCTTAGGGATGGTTTCAGTTACTGCCTCCTGTACAATGTTATGAACATCCATCCATAGTTCTTCAGGCACTCTGTCTACCAAATCTAACCCCTTGATTCTTTTTGTCACCTCCACTGTATAATCATAAGGTATTTGATTGAGTTCATACATGAATGGTCTAGTGATTTCCCCTACTTTCTTCAATTTGAGCCTGAATTTTGCAATAAGGAGCTTATGATCTGAGTTACAGTAAGTTCCAGGTCTTGTTTTTTTGCTGACTGTATAGAGCTACTCCATCTTTGGCTGCAAAGAATATAATTAATCCTATTTCATTTGTTGACCATCTGGTGAGGTCCACGTCTAGAGTCAACAAATAGCCACTCCCTAAAATCCTATCTGATCCCATTCAGGTGTTCTGGTGAAGTGGTTCCTTTTTAACAGAGTTTCTTTTTGATAACCAAAAGATACGATCTTAATGACGACGTTACTGTTTTTTCTTATACTTTATTCTGATCACTGCTGGTGATTACTGGACCTTGTGTGTGCTTGTGCTCAGTGTCTAAGTCATGTCTGACTCTTTGCAACCCCATGGACTTTAGCTTGCCAGGCTCCTCTGTCCACGGGATTTTCCAGGCAAGAATACTGGAGTGGGTTGCCATTTCCTTCTCGAGGGGATTGTCCTACTAGCTGAACCAAATAAACTAGGTTCTACCTGAGCCAAATCATGCCTATATTACTCACTATGAAACATACAGAACATCTTGGAATCATCTGAGATGCCCATTAAAGTTTAAACTGCTAAGCTACTAAATCAAAGTCTCTGGACAAGTCTCAGGAATCTACAGATTAGCAAACAGATTAGGCTATTCTTATGACCACTAAAGTTTTATATACTTATACCCAACAACCTGCTACTTATTCTAGAGAACAAAAATAAAAAGAAATATAAGATAATGCTAATTATAATCAGTTATAATTTTACAACTGTATAATCTTGTACAATATGGAGGAAAATTATTATTCCTAATGATTGGCAAAATTCTTTGAAGTAAGTAGTTTTTATTTAGTAAAATATTTTGTTTGGGTACTCTCTGCAAAAGAATATTACTCAGAGAAAAATTGAGTAATAAGAACTTAACCAAAGAGAGAACTAAAAATAAAGTAGGCATTTGGGGATTGGGAAAATAATCTAGAAAAGGGAAAATAGTCTAGAAAAAATGTGGACAGCATTTGAAGGAGAAACAAAAAAGGCATAGCAACCTGAAAGGAGGCCAGACCCCCAGTAGAAGAGACAACTAATAACAATTTTTAGAGCCAGAAAGTTGAGAGATTTTTAAGAAAAGGGTTAACTGAGATGAAATTTTAAATTGTCTGCTGAATAATAAACCTTTTGTCGACTACAGCTGACAATACTTTCTGTAGCAAAGGAATAGGGACCGTGTCCTGTAGTTAACAGGGTAGAAATGGAGTCAGAGACAAAGAGCAAAATGTGAGGCAGAGAATAATTTTAAAAGCAGTATAAAACAACCAGAAATAATTACACACATTAACATCATCTCCAAAATGCTGAAAATTTTACTCCATAATAAATTGGAGGAGATAATGCTAATTTTACCTTAATATTATAACAGAAAGTGACCTTATACTTGGGGGTGATGAGAGACTCTATGAAATGCCTACGGATAGGAAGGAGCAAGTATATTTGAGCCTTGCTGAAGGTTTTATAAGTATTAAATATAATTCACCTAGAAATCTAGTGGATTTGTATTTTCCATATCATTGATGAGAAAGCATGCTTAGAGTAACGTGCACAGGGACACACAGTGGCAGAGCCTGGCAGAGCCCGGAGCTCAGTTGAGGGACAACCCTCCCCAAAGTCTTTGCTTTCTTTCAGGGTTGGTTGTACAAAAGAGTCCTTCTCAACCTTGTATTCATACTAGAATCCTCTGGAGAGTGTGAATCAATTACTTATTCTTGAGTCCCACCTCAGACAAACTAAGTCAGAATCTGTGGGGTTGCAGTTGAAGGCATTGTGTTCCTAAACTTCTGGGGTAGAACAATAAATGTTTTAATTTTGTTAGTCTTAAGGTAGTTAATTGAATATAGATATATTCAGCTTTTATACTTTGATATACATGATACTTGCCATGTGGTCACTCATTCAAAATTAAGTTTTTAGAAAGTGCTTCTGCGTGTGTGTGTTGGGGGAGGGGGGTGTGCGTGCAGGTGTGTTTGTCTTAATGTGACTCTCAAGAGATATCCCATACCACCAACATACCGGGTAGGATTTTAGAGCATTTCCTTCATTTCTCTTTGCTTTGGAAAACAACACAGAACAATTCTAAACCATAGCCATCTCAAAACCAGGTATCATCAGCACACCCTTCGGATATTTAAGATTTTCCTCAATATTTTTCCCTCTCACATTAACTTGCCTGTGAAACTACTACGTATTTGGCAGATTCCAGATGTTTAGAAATTAGTATCAACAAAAACAAACCTTTACCAGCATTTTTGCAATTTTGCTTTTTATCCACACAACTTTGTGTTACTCCTAGTCATGGTTTTGATAATATTGCACATAATACACTGATGAATGAGAGGAAAGAGACGCTAATTTTCTTTCTCAACCCAAGTATATAAAACAAAATGTATGACTACCTTGTTTTCTTCTATAAAATAATAAACCTCATTCATAGTAGTACTGTACAAAAAATTTGAAGGACTATTAAAATATCTTCTAAAAAGATACAAAAATTATTCTAGCAATTCATAAAGCTATTCCAATTAAAGGATCTTTTATTTGCATTTCAATGACTTGTTCAGCCTCCACAAACAATCCAATACACAATTTCTTCAAAATGAGCTGTGATCAGGGACTACGAAAATTACTTGTGATATTAGACCTTGTGCCTTGTTCACCTGGATAAGGGAATGAAAGTAATGATACTTGAGAGCAGCCAGGTGAAAACAAATGAAAAAAGTCACTCTAATCACTCTGAGGCAAATAAGCCCTCATTTATTTTAACTATGGTTATCTGATTGTTATCTTAATATCGTATTACCAATAGCACCTGAAGTGAAAGGCATGCGCTACTAAAATAACTGAATAGATTGAGGCCCAAGGACCATTAACCTTAGTTACATATTAGCCCCTGAAATATAATTAATTGAAACTGAATTCCTGATATGCTTGGTACAGTGGACCACATTTATTTAATGTCAGACATGAGCTTATACCTATGAATATGTTGTTTTGCTGACATTCAGTGCTCTTGTCCTCTTTCATACACTATATCCCATGGGTGACAGCATTAATATCAATGATAATTTTCATAAAATAGTACATTTCATCTTATAACACTAGCCTTGTTTTTTCTTTTCTTGAACATCTTCTAAAAAGAAATTACTGTCTTAAAGGTTTCTCAGCATTTCCACAATATATTTTAATCAGACTCCATTATAAATGTGTAAACAAACATATATACACATATTACACATACATAGATGTTACCATATGTATTACCCTAAATGCTAAATAGTGCATGAAAATTTATATTGTGATTACATCTAACGTATGGTCCATTTGATTTGTCTTAAGTGAAGATCATTTGATTACTTTTCACGGTACAGAATTACTGAGTCAATTATGTGCCACAGTGTTTCCTTGCAAGAATGCATCTTCAGTATTTATTGCATTGCATATATAATCCTCTCTCTTTCTCTGGCACTTCTAGCATTAGTTTGGGAAAAATTCGATTTCTTTTATTTTTACATACAAATGTCTCCCAGAATGCTTTCCACATTTTACCCAGATATATACCAAATTATATCTACAATTTAAGTATATTTCATATTTTTCAAAGAATGTATGGTTTTAGATTTTTACATGCTAGTCACACACATTGTTGAAAATTTGATGATGATATGTCACAAGAAGATAAAAACGGTAAGATGAATTCACTTTTTAAAATTACAGAACATGACATAGTTAGCTAACAGGGACAATCTTAAAGCTTCCCATAATTGAAGAATATTAGAAAGAAAATATAATGCCATTATATACATTATGGTGTTCTTTCACCTTTCAATTAGGGTCATTTTTCTTGGAGAGACAGGCATACAAATTTTTTAAGAGTATACCAAAAGAGACATTGAAAATGCTTTAAAGACATGGAACACTTACATGCATGAAAGGTTTAAGAAAAACTAGGACTTTTGTCTGGTGAAACTACTTTCATTACATGAATAAAACTCAGATCTATTCACCTCTAGCTTCTGTTTCTCTGCTTGTGTCTAAGAAATTTCTCAGATGTCTTGCTGCTATCTCAATTGGATGAAAGTCTTGTCAGTCAATAACATTCCTTAAGCATCACTGGGTGGCTAATAAATATTTCTGCGCATTATGACAGGTACCCTAGGGAGATGCAATGGAACAGAGGATACAGTCTCTGGCATCAAGGAACTTTCAATAGTACTAATTATTCACACTGTATAAACAGACTAAAATAAGGTTTCCAAGGAAATACATAATTTAATTATTGCAAATTAAAACAATACAATTATTATATGTATGCTGAAGTGATTCAGTGTGTGATCTGAGTGGGGGAAGTGAACAGAATATTTTATATCATGTATTATAAGGGTCAAAAAGATACAGATTAATGAGCTAAGGAAGGAGAGTATTTTGGAGGGTAGAAGGTTTGCCTAAAAGGAAAGAGAAATAAATCCTAAAGTAGTGTGAGTGGAACTAGAATCTGAAAGACTATGCAGCAGGCTATTGACTCAACTTTGTTCATGCCTCTTTTCTGCAATACTACTTAGCAATTTTTTATCTGGCCGGTATAGTATAGAACAGAATCTCCCAAGCTTTTGCTTTTCATTGACCCTTTTTATGAGAAGAAATGTCCGTTAAATAAACAGTGCCTCTCCAACATAATTCCTGCTACCACTATCCATTAAAAACACAATCCACAATTCAGTTCAGTTCAGTCGCTCAGGCGTGTCCAACTCTTTGCAACCCCATGAACTGCAGCATGCCAGGCCTCCCTGTCCATCACCAACTGCCGGAGTTCACTCAGACTCATGTCCATCGAGTCGGTGATGCCATCCAGCCATCTCATCCTCTGTCATCCCCTTCTCCTCCTGCCCCCAATCCCTCCCGGCCTCAGGCTCTTTTCCAATGAGTCAACTCTTTGCATGAGGTGGCCAAAGTATTGGAGTTTCAGCTTTAGCATCAGTCCTTCCAATGAACACCCAGGGCTGATTTCCTTCAGAAGAGACTGGTTGGATCTCCTTGCAGTCCAAGGGACTCTCACGAGTCTTCTCCAACACCACAGTTCAAAAGCATCAATTCTTCGGCGCTCAGCTTTCTTCACAGTGTAACTCTCACATCCATACATGACCACTGGAAAAACCATAGCCTTGTCTAGATGGACTTTTGTTGGCAAAGTAATGTCTCTGCTTTTTAATATGCTATCTAGGTTGCTCATAACTTTCCTTCCAAGGAGTGAGCATCTTTTAATTTCATGGCTGCAATCACCATCTGCAGTGATTTTGGAGCCCAAAGCAATAAAGTCTGACACTGTTTCCACTGTTTCCCCATCTATTTCTCATGAAGTGATGGGACCAAATGCCATGATCTTAGTTTTCTGAATGTTGAGTTTTAGGCCAACTTTTTCACCCTCCTCTTTCACTTTCATCCACAATTAATGGGGTAAAATTATTAGTATTTGTTATTGCTTCTATCTCTCGTCAGTGAAATGTCAAATAAGTTTCCTTCGTACTTAAAAAAAATGAAGGTGGTGTTGTATCATTACTATTAACATGATAGAGACCACAGTGTGAACTGTGGGGGACTGTCGTAGTCCTCTATTCTCTCCAGACCACACTTACAGAATGGAACCCAAAATAAGAATGAAGAAACATCAATTCCCTTCTACATATACACACACTTCACACAAATAATCACCTGTATCATGCTCACTGTCATTATAGTAGCAGCTGTAGTTAAGATAATGGTGGTAGCGGTAATCTATATTGATTACATTTACTATGTGGCAGACACCATTAGAAGCACTTTACACAAATTATTTAATCCTAACAACCACACTAATAATAGTTATTAATCCCATTTCATAGAAAAAATATTGAACCCAAATAAGCAACTTGCCCAGTGACACACAGCAGAAGGGTGGTGTGGTAGGGCTGCAGTGGCACAGCAACATGCAACTTGACTGCCTCTGTCTATGCCATGTGCTTACGCCATTAACACTGGCCCTCAGTTTCTCGCTGAAAATAATGCCTATTCTCTTACCTGCCTCTAAAAGATATAAAAAGGATTAATTTTTATGTCTGCAAAATGTTCTGACCTCTCCATAAAGACACCCATATGATTAAAACTCCTTAATTTCCATTTCCTCATATGCTACATCTTCAAATACAGTATCTCATAGGTATGCAATCTGGGAACCAATTGACTTCGCTTTCTCTCATACTACATTCAGGCTGTAATCAGTTCCTATTTTATCATAGGAACATCATCCCTAAAATTCATTAGTTTTATTCTAATTTTGATACTTAAACCATCATTAGTCTCAGTTATTGGTAATCTCCTTTACAGTACTGCATTTTACTTTGCAAAGAGAAAATTTTAATGGAAATTGGGTCCTAACACCCATCAGGGGGGAAAGAAAAAAGTTCATGTGTTAATCAAGAAACAAATAATGTCATTCAAATATGCACATTCTTAAGTGCTCTCAGCTTTGAAATCTGCCTTAAGTCTCAATTCCACTGACTACTTACCGGCTCTCTGTATTTTATTTCTGCACTTTCATGTTTAATAATTTCTTAAAATAGTAGAATTTTGGAGCTAAAACAGAACTTAGAGATAGCCTATGGCAAACTCCATTTAAGAAATAAGAAAACTAAGGATCACAGGTGTTAGATAACTTGCCAAAGTCCCTCTGCTAAAATGTGACAGATATAGAAATAAACCCAGGTATTCTGATTTCAGATATATACTATTTCTAATCTACATGCCTTCCATCTACTCTTATGGCTTTAAATGCTTTATGCAGAAAACTTTCCAATCGTTTTCTAGTTCTACTTTTTCTCTCAGGTTCCAGGCCTGTATTTTAAACTACTTAGTGAAATTTTAAGAGGATAATAATGTTGAAAACTAATTTTATTATCTTCCCATGAAAACCTATTTATCTTTATCCACTTATTGCTCTTGTATTGTCACTAATGTTGAGAATCCAGAGTACAGATTTATCCAAAGTGAAATTCAACAAGGAATGAAAAAGTAAGAATGAGTTCTGGGGTAGATAAAGGATGCCATCTTCTTGGACACTGTTTCCAGGGAAAAGAGATATTTGAGTTTTGTGCCTAGAAATCTTTTCTAAGATTCCGATTTGGTTGTAGTAGCACAGAAACTGAGCAAATTGATCTACAAAACACACACGTGCGCACACACACAGAGAAACCAAATTCATAATTATGTAAATAGAAATAATTGCTAGGGCTTTTGAAGGTAATAGGAACTTCTGTACAAACACTTGAAAAAACAGGTTTAAAAATTTTTTTTCTTGGTATTAAGGTAAAAATTGTAACAAAGAGAAGGAAGCTCAGATTAAGCAAAGTTCCAAATCTGACAGGATAGAAGAAAAATGGTTGTCCTTATAAAAACCTAGGTGAAAGGAGACAAGAAATGCCAAATGGAGGTAGAAACAGAGAGTGGTCTCGCTTCTGAAGGAAATGAGTTTGCAAGAAAAAAAGAGATCTTTGTGTTGCCTTAGAAGTAGTGGAGTACTACTAGGATGAAGGAATTCAAAAGTAAGATTAAAACTAGGCTTTGGAAGAGCACATGGCAAAGACATTGTAGTGCTCACTGGGTCCTTGAGCGCACATGTGAGAAGCATCCACAGTGGCAGTTCCCACTCTGAAGTCTTCAGATGGAAATTTTAGCAACTGGATGATACCACTGTGTTTGGAGGTAAGGAGAAGGTCCTGAGGTGAGACTGAGGACCATCATAAGATGAAAGGATTTCTGGGCAGTACACGTTAGCATCAAATACAGTTCAGAAATGGAAGGGTGGACTTAGATTATTGAAGATCTTGCTTGAATGGAAGAAAAAAACTGAGAGATAAACAGCATTAGGACTATGAGAAATACAAAATAAGGCAGAAAAAAATGAAAAGAATAAAATCTACAACACTTTCTGTTCACCACACATTTAAAAATTTTCTCTGCCTTTTAGCATGAAACCTGCTTAGGATTTGAAAATATTTAATAAAGGTTAAGTATAAATGACCTGGCAAGGTCATTTTCCAGGTAAGAATACTGGAGTGGATTGCCATTTCCTTCTCCAGGGGATCTTCCTGACCCAGGGTCTCCTGTATTGTAGGCAGATGCTTTACCATCTAAGCTACCAGGGAAGCCAATTTCATATAAATGACCTGAAAATGAGTGAGTAACCATTCTAAATTCCTTATCAGACTGACAAAAGCTGAAATGGCTTCCTAAAATAGATTTTCTGTTCTCTTCCACCCTGGCTCTTAACAAATTTAACAAGTATTAGAAACGTTATAACAGATAATGATGACAATAAAACACCATAATACATTGGAAGGAAAGTTATGACCAACCTAGATAGCATAATAAAAAGCAGAGACATTACTTTGTCAACAAAGATCCGTCTAGACAAGGCTATGGTTTTTCCAGTAGTCATGTAGGAATGTGAGAGTTGGACTATAAAGAAAGCTAAGTGCCGAAGAATTGATGCTTTTGAACTGTGGTGTTGGAGAAGACTCTTGAGAGTCCCTTGGACTGCAAGGAGATCCAACCAGTCCATTCTGAAGGAGTGTGCTTTGGAAGGACTGATGTTGAAGCTGAAATTCCAGTACTTTGGCCACCTGATGTGAAGACCTGACTCATTGGAAAAGACCCTGATGCCGGGAGGGATTGGGGGCAGGAGGAGAAGGGGACAACAGAGGATGAGATGGCTGGATGGCATCACCGACTCAATGGACATGGGTTTGGATGGACTCCGGGACTTGGTGATGGACAGGTAGGCCAGGCATGCTGCGGTTCATGGGGTCGCAAAGAGTTGGACACGACTGAGCGACTGAACTGAACTGAACTGAATACATTGTCAACAATTTACTGTTTATCTCCTGTACACTTAGGTGAATTCTAATTTTCTTGATTTTAAGAATAATGAGGTGAAAAACTGATGTCAGAGATAAACAACTAATGGACATAATAGCTTAGTTGACAATAGAAAGTTTCCTAATAAATCTCTAGTCATACCCTTGCATGCATGCTAAGTCACTTCAGTCGTGTCCAACTCTGTGCGACCACACAGGCAGCAGCCCACCAGGCTCCCCGGCCCCTGGGATTCTCCAGGCAAGAGTACTGGAGTGGGTTGCCATTTCCTTCTCCAATGCCCTTAAAAGCAAGCAAAAGAGGATAAAACTGATTTCAGGAAAGAAAAAATGGTAAATAAAAAACATGATGTTCTTTATATGCTCTTGCCCATTTTCTGCCCCAGAACTTACTTCACATAAAATAAAATCAACATATTAGCATCTTCCTCTGTGGTTGCATCCTTTATCCTTCAGAACTGGCAAAATTTAATGTGGGTAAGTCACTGCTACATTCTTCCAATTCAACAAACTCCAAACGTGTAGTAACGTTTTCTTTTAATTTGAGGTATAATTTACATATTATAAAAATACACAAATCATAACTGTAGAGTTCCATAAATTCTGACAATAAATACCATCCATGTATAACTACGAGGCCAATCAAGACAGAATATTTCCATCACCCCATAAAATTCCCTCCTAATTTCCAGTCAGTTTCCACTACTCAAAAACAACCACTGTTCTGATTTCTATCATCATAATGTTAGCTTTGTCTGCTCTTTCTTCTCTCTTTGAAATAGCTTTATTAAAATAAATAAAGTTCACCCATTACAAGTATACAATTCATTGCTTTTTTTAGTACATTTACAGACTTCCACAACCATCATCATGAACCAGTTACGCATTTCCACCAACTCAAAAAGTTCCCTCATGCCTGTTTGTGTTCCCCTACTCCCCAGTTCATGCAGTCATTGATCTGCATTGCATGAGCACAGATTTGACTTTTCTGGAAATTTAATACATATGGAATCATACAATATGTAGTCTTTCTGCGTCTGGCTTCTTTCACTTAGCTTTCTCTGTTGTAGCGTTTATCAGATGTTCATCTTTTTTATGGATAATATTTCATAGTCCATTGTACAGATATGCCACATTTTATCTATTCACCAGCTGATGGATGTTTAGATTGCTTCCTGTTTTGTTTTGCCTGTTATAACTTCATATAAATTTAAATATAGTTATTTGTGTCTGCTTTCCTTCATTCAATATAAAAGTTTGAGATTAGCCATGTTTTTGTTTTAGTTATTTGCTTCTTTATATTCCTGAGTAGTATTTATTGTATTGCTGAGTAGTATGTATGAATATTCCGTGATTTATTTATTCATTGTTCCATTAATGAACAGTTGAGTTGCTTTGACTTTTGCCCATTATGAATAAAGCAACTATAAACTATGTTGCATTTGTATTTCTCTTGGGTAAACACCTAGGAAAAAAATTTGGGGATCCCAAGTTAGGTCTGTATATAATTTTTATATGAAATTGCCAAACTATTTCCAAATAATTATACTATTTTAAACACTCACCCACAATATGAGAGTTCCAGTTTTTCATATTCCCACCAATCTTTGATACTGTCATTTTTAATTTTAGAAATCTATCTGTCTATGGAAGGTGCCATTTTAATTTGCATTTCCACAATTATGCTGAGAACCCTTTCCTATGCTTATTGGCCCTTTGTTTCTCTTCTTTTTGAAGTATTTTTCTCATCTCTTCATTTTTTATTGAATTGATAGTTATTATTGACTTGTAGGATTCTGGAACAATTATCTTGACAGATATAAATGTTGCAAATATTGTCTCCAAGTTTATAGTTTGAATTTTATTTCCTTAACAATTTTATTTTATTTGTTTTTGATGAGAGAAATATTGTATTATTGTACAATCCAATACATCTATATTTTGTCTTTTATGGTTAGAGTGTGCATGTGTGTGGCTGTAGGTTGTTAAGAAATCTTCAAATGTCAAACACACAATGAGATTCTCCTTTGTTATTTTTCTAGAAGCTTTATGTTTTGGCTCTTAAATTTGGCACATGTTGAACTAACTCTTTTTATATTGTGAAGAAGGGGTAGAGGTGCATTTTCTAGTTGTTGTAGAACCATTTGTTAAACATTTTCTTTTCTGTTATTGAGCTGCTTTGGTGACTTTGTTCAAAATCAACTTACTATCAGTTCAGTTCAGTAGCTCAGTTGTGTCTGACTCTTTGCAACCCCATAGACTGAGTACACCAGGCTTCCCTGGCCATCACCAACTCCTGGAACTTGTTCAAACTCATGTACATCGAGTCAGTGATGCCATCCAACCATTTCATCCTCTGTCATCCCCTTCTCCTCCCATTTTCAATCTTTCTCAGCATTAGGGTCTTTTCCAATGAGTCTATTCTTCATATCAGGTGGCAGAAGTATAGGAGTTTTAGTCCTTCAGCATCAGTCTTTCCAATGAATATTCAGGATGGATTTCCTTTAGGATTAACTGGTTGGATCTCCTTGCTGTCCAAGGGACTCTCAAGAGTCTTCAACACCACAGTTCAAAACCATCAATTCTTTTTTTATGGTCCAATTCTCACATCTGTACATGACTACTGGAAAAACCATAGATTTGACTAGACAGAACTTTGTTGACAAAGTAATGTCTCTGCTTTTTAATACGCTGTCTAGGTTGGTCATAACTTTTCTTCCAAGGAGCAAGCGTCTTTTAATTTCATGGCTGCAGTCACCATCTGCAGTGATTTTGGAGCCTAAGAAAATAAAGTCTGTCACTGTTTCCCCAACTATTTACCGTGAAGTGATGGGACCAGATGCCATGATCTTAGCTTTCTGAATGTTGAGCTTTAAGCCAACTTTTTCATTCTCCTCTTTCAATTTCATCAAGAGGCTCTTTAGTTCTTCTTCGCTTTCTGCCAGAAGGGTGGTGTCATCTGCATATCTGAGGTTATTGATATTTCTCCCAGCAATCTTGATTCCAGCTTGTGTTTCATCCAGCCCAGCATTTGCATGATGTACTCTGCATATAAGTTAAATAAGCAGGGTAACAATACACAGCCTTGACATGCACAATTTGCTATATTTGTGTTCAATTTTGTTCAGTTGATCTAACTACCTACTTCTATGCTAATAGACACCTATCTTCATTACTTTAGCTTTAATGTAACTCTTAAAATCAAGGGTTTTATATAAGTACTTCAACATTGTTCTTTCAAGATTTTTTTTAACTATTCTAAATCCTTTCCATTTCCATATGAATTTTTTGAAAAACTGAAGTACAATTGACTTATAATGTTGTTCAGTTCAGTTCTGTCGCTCAGTTGTGTCCGACTCTTTGTGACCCCATGAATCGCAGCACGCCAGGCCTCCCTGTCCATCACAAACTCCCAGAGTTCACTCAGACTCACATCCATCAAGTCAGTGATGCCATCCAGCCATCTCATCCTCTGTTGTCGCCTTCTCCTCTTGCCCCCAATCCCTCCCAGCATCAGAGTCTTTTCCAATGAGTCAACTCTTCGCATGAGGTGGCCAAAGTACTGGAGTTTCAGCTTTAGCATCATTCCTTCCAAAGAAATCCCAGGGCTGATCTCCTTCAGAATGGACTGGTTGGATCTCCTTGCAGTCCAGGGGACTCTCAAGAGTCTTCTCCAACACCACAGTTCAAAAGCATCAATTCTTCGGCGCTCAGCCTTCTTCACAGTCCAACTCTCACATCCATACATGACCACTGGAAAAACCATAGCCTTGACTAGACGGACCTTTGTTGGCAAAGTAATGTCTCTGCTTTTGAATATGCTATCTAGGTTGGTCATAACTTTCCTTCCAAGGAGTAAGCGTCTTTTAATTTCATGTTGTTAGTTTCCAGTATACATCAAAGTGATTCAGTCATACATATTTTTTCAGATTACTTTCTCTTATGTGCTGTGCTGTGCTTAGTTGCTCAGTCATGTCCGACTCTTTGCAACCCCATGGAGCCTGCCAGGCTTCTCTGTCCTTGGGGTTCTCCAGGCAAGAATACTAGAGTGGGTTGCCATGCCCTCCTCCAGGGGATCTTCCCAATCCAGGGATCGAACCCAGGTCTCCCGTATTGCAGGTGGATTGTTCACCATCTGAGCCACCAGGAAAACCCATTTTCCCTTATAAGTTATTACAAAATGTTAAGTATAGTTTTCTATGCTATACAGGTCTTTCTTGTATATATGTTAACCCCAAACTCCTAATTTAACCACCCCTCTTCCCCTTTGGTATCCATAAATTTGTTTTCTATATCTGTGGATCTATTTCTGTTTTGTATAAAAGTTCACTTCTATTATTCATTAGATTCCACATATAAGGAATACCATATGATGTTTATCTTTCTCTGTCAACATATAAATTTTAGAATCAATTTGCCAATTTCTACAAAAAAAACTGGGGAGGATTTTACTGAATCTATAGTATTTGTAAAGAAATGACATCTTAACAATATTGAGCTCCAATCTATGAACATGGTATATCGCTCAACTCATTTAGCTCTTCTTTTGCAATTCCTTTCTTATGATTTATAACTACAGAGAATGAGCTTGTGAAAAAGAGCTATTTTAATTACTAATGATGAACTAAATTGATTCTTTAAGAGAATGCATTTATTTTTCTTTGATAAATGCTTATACTAGCTTTTTAATTTAAATGAAAAAAATTAAAAAATCATAAAATTTTAAAATTATAAAGAAACCTTGGAAGTTATTTGATCCAATATTTTATTTTTATTGAAATTAGAAACCTTAAAATCAAGATATAAAGTATATTAACTAGAATTTGTTTTCCTCATTTGTCTTTGGTAGATAAGTGAGGAGGGCTTCCCAGGTGGCATAGTGGTAAAGAACCTATTGCCAAAACAGGAGTTGTAAGAAACACAGGTTCAGTCCCTAGGTCGGGAAGGTCCCCTCCAGGAGGGCACAGCAATCCACTCCAGTATTCATGCCTGGAGAATCCCATGAACAGAGGAGCCTGGCAGGCTACAGTCCAGGATCGCACAGAGTCTGAAGCGACTTAACACTCGCACACAGATAAGTGAGGAAGGAGAATATTGGAAACTACTCTTCTTGCAGTGGAAGGAGCAGCTTTGAAGTATCACAGTACACATAACCAAGAGTTTGCTAACTTTTATTCCCAATTCCCAAGATACTAATTAAGTAAGCCCTGGATATTCAAAAAGCACTGGTAGAATTTAGATCACTTTATGACAAAATCTCAGGCTTTTGTATTAATGTGTTTTATGTATTTCCACTTTTAATGCTTATGATTATAAACACAGGTAGACAATAAGGATCAAAAAGATTCCTTGGATCTTGTTTAAGCCAATAACTAAAGACTCTCTTTAGTAGTCACATTATGTTAGGAAGAAAAGAATACAGAGAAAAATTCTTTAAAATGCAGCAACATAGGGACCCTGGAGTATGAGGGTCAGCTGCATCTATGTGATAATATCTAGATCAGGGGGCATGAGTTTTTCTCTAAAGGGCATAGCTTCTCAGACCATGCTCAAATCTGCTGTAATAGCATGAAAGTTACCACAGATAATATACAAATGAATTAGCATTGTGTTCCAATAAAACCTTACTTACAAAAATAGGCAGTGGGTCAGATTCAACTGACCTACTGAGTAAATTTGTCAACATTAATCTAGATTAATTCTCATTACTTACATTATGATGTCCAATACATATTCCTGTTACAAATATGTCATCATACATAAATACGTATACTCAGACATAAACTATTACACAAAATATTTCAGGGACTGTGTCCTGAAAGTACAAGAGTAAGCTAAATAATGGAAAATTTCCCATTACCCTCTTTCTTTTTTCTATTATATGATTAGTGATAAAGTCATTTGAACCATATCAAAGATATTACATTTATTCTCTGTGGACATTTTATTATCCTTCAAACAACTAGATAACAATACCTTATACTCATTGTCTCTGTGCTTATAAATCAGATACTTTATAAATATTCATAGAAGCAGACTATTCCCTACAGAATTATCTCTAAAACAATAATTATGCAAATTGCTGATTGTCCAAAGCACTTAATTTCTTAGCACTATGCAATCTTAGCTAGCCTAAAGACAAGTTAATAAACAGTGTTTAAAATAAATGATAGAAGTACCTTGTATCTATAATCAGTGATAAAGTTTAGAAAACAGAATGAACAATCTAAGGCAGTTTTTAATTTGATAAACACATACTAAAACTCTTACTTCTATAAAATATATGAGAGCTATTATAAACACTGCAAATAAATTCAGCATATCACAAATGCTGTAATGTAATGACATTTCTTTCAGTTGTAGCAAAAGAGTAATTTTCTATCAGATTTTCCTGAAAGAGTATTGCTTACCTATTTATACATTTAACTCCAATTAAATAACTCAACCAGGATGTTGAAACATTTACTAAGTGTGCTTTTCTTTGCTAAAAAAAAAAAAAAAAAGTTAAAGATTTACTAATAGAAGTGTAATTCTAGTGTCTTTCTATACCAAGTTGCTTTTCTTTCATAGGTATTCTGGAAGGCTTTGAGTGATAAAGGTCAACCACCTACAGAGACCACGCCTTTAAAACCATGAAAACAGGGAATTAACTTTCAATTAATGAAGACAGCTTATTTAGGAAGTTTTGCAATAAAACACATAAACAATATTTTAGAAAATGGCATCAAATCCTTCTTCCAAAAAGTTTGTTACAAAGATATTATGATCATTATTAACAATGTTTTGTTGATTTGACTTTCTTCTCTTCATTTCTTAAGTTGCAATAAAACAACTAAGCAGAGTTTATTGAGTAACTCAACCCTGTGCTCAGTCCCTCAACATTACAGGTAGCTTATAACCTATTTAGCAACACAAAAGACACAGGAAAAACAAAATTAGGAATAAAAGTTTGAAACAAAAGTTCAACAATAGAAACTAGCCCAAGGAGTCCATCATTAATTTTAAAATGAAGAGAAACAGTTTACATAGCTTAGAAAAAAAATCTCTAATTATTCAGAGCTTATTTATGTGATTAAACACCCGCATTTCTTAGCCATGGAGAAACAAAATAAATTTCTTTAAAAACTAAGTTTATAAATAAGAGGGAAAAGTAATCACATGCCAAAATTATTCCAAAATAAATGAAAGTAAAATGGAAAACAAATTGGGGCACATGTTGAGAAAAGTTTATAATTAATCACAATTAGTCAAAAAATATTTGAAAAATTTCTATGAAACTTTGGTAAAAACAAAAACAAAAAATGTCTGTCTCCAAAGAGCTTATATTCTGGTTTGAGGAAAAGGATAATAAATGTAGAAGTGAACAAAATTATTTCAGTTACTTATAAGGATGACTATGAAGATAATAATATAATCTAACATGGGAAAGAAAATAACTATGGCAATGTGGAATGGAAATAAAATATTTACCTAGATGTAGTCAGAGGGGGCCTCTTTGAGGAGACACTTGGACCAAGATTTCAAAGATGAAAAATGTGCCAGCCATGCAAATGTCTGGAGAAAACTTTCCAAGAAGAGGGGAATTAAAACAGCAAGTACAAAGCCTTCTGGGTAAGGATGAACTTGGTATATTAATGTAGGATATAGAGAAAGAGAGTCCTTATGGCTGGAATATCTTGAAAAGGGAAGGCATATTGATTATGTTAATAATCTCTTCCTACTAGATAATTTTATTCTCATCATTCATACCTAATTATAGGAAGCCAAAATCTAGTGTACACTAGTCTGAAGTTTTTTAAATATGATGCTCATAGGTAAAGAGGACACAGAGTAATGGGAGGAAGAGGAGTGTTCAAATCTCAGTTTTGCATTTATCAGCTTTCTGAGACCTGGAGAAAGTCACTTACCTTCCTAGGTCTCAGATTCTTTATCAAATCACACTCAGTCTCAGTATTCTCACCTAGAAATTTGTGATGCTTCTATCTCCCTCCCAAGTAATGACCAAGGATTAAATATGATGTGCAAGGAACCTGGTACATAACTGGCACTCGGGAAGTACAGGTTGTCATCCTTACCATCATGGTCATTTTTACATGTACCAGCTCCATTACCATAACCATCGTCATCAGTATTAGGTAAGTTCAAGTCTGACAGAATGCTATGCCTGAAAAGCAGCAAAAATAAGCATGTGGTAACAGTAGCCACTGGAAAAGACCACTGAATTCATATCATATTTTTAAATAATTAAAAAATTAACTTTAAAATTTAGGTGAAATGTTAGAAAAAGTATAGAGCTGTAAGAATATTTACATATTTAAAAATAGTAAAAATCAACTTATTTGCAAACTTGTAATCCCCAAATTGATGTATAGATTTCAGTGCAACTCGTGTCAAAATTACAACTTTCTTTTTTGCAGAAATGGACAAGCTAATCCTAAAATCTATATAGAAAAAAAGTATAAAATAAAAAATATAACAAAATTTATATATAAGTGCAAGTCATCTACTATAGCCAAACAATCTTGAAAAAAAAAGTACAACATTGAAAGACTCATACTTTGCCTCATTTCAAAATCTACCACAAAACTTCAGTAATCAGGAATGTGTAGTACTAGAAAGGACTTCCCAGGTGACTTGGGTTTGATCCCAGGATGGGGAAGATCCCCTGGAGAAGGAAACAGTAACCTACTTCAGTATTCTTGCCTAGGAAATCCCACAGTCAGAGGAGCCTGATGGGCTACAGTCCATGGCGTCACAATGAGTTGGACACGTCTGAGTGACTAAACAGCAACAAGTACCTCGATGGAATGGAATTGAGAATCAAGAAATATACCTTACATTTACACAGTCAATTAATTTTCAGTAAGGATGTCAGGATCACTCAATGAGGAAAGCATAGTCTCTTCAACAACAACAACAACAAAATATGTGTCAAAAGATACTACCAAGAAAATGAAAAAAAAAAAACAAAAAACACTAAGCAATGGGAAGAAACATTTGCAAATCATATACCTGATAAGGTTTTAATTTCTAGAATGTGCAAAGAACACCTACAAATAAATAATGAAGAGACAGTCCAATTCAAAAATAGCCAGAGAATTTAAACAGGTATTTCTACAGAGAAGATATGGAAATGGAAAACAAGTACATGAAAAGATACTCAACTCATCAGGAATGTTGCAAATCAAAACTACAACAATACACCACTCACACACACTAGGATAGCTATAATTTTTAAAAGGGGGAAATAAATAGTACTGGCAAATATTTGAGGAAATTTTAACCTTCATACATTGCTGGTGGAAATGTAAATTGATGCAGTCAATGTGGAAAATAGTTTGACTGTTTCTCAAATTTTTAAATATAGAGTTACCATGGGAGCTACCAATTCCACTTCTAGGTATATATCCAAGAGAAATGAAAACATATGTCCACACAAAAATTTGTATACAAATGTTCCTGCATGCATGTGTGCTCAGTCACTTCAGTTGCATCTGACTCTGTGACTCTGTAGACTATAGCCCACCAGGCTCCTCTATCCATGGGATTCTAGAGGCAAGAATAGTGGAGGGGGTTGTGATGCCTTCCTCCAGGGAATTGCAGGCAGATTCTTTACCACTGAGCCACCAGGGAAGCCCTACAAATGTTTACAGCTGCTTTATTCATATTAGCAAAAGGCAGAAATAATTCAAATGTCCATCAGCTGATGAATAAACAAAACGTGGTATATTCACACAATGGAATACTATTCAGCCATTAAAGAGACTGAATCACCAACACATGCTACCACATGGATGCCTTATATGAAGAAGGCAAATACAGAAAGCCACATATTATATGATTCCATTTATATGAGATTTCCAAAACAGGCAAATCTACACAAACAGAAAATAGCAGTTGCCAGGGGCTGGAGAGCCAGGATAATGTGGAATGACTATTAACTCATACAAAGTTTCTCTATGAAGTAATGGAAATATTCTGGAGTTAAATAGAAGTGATAGCTGCTGTAATCTCATGAATTTACATGAAACCATCTAATTGTACACTTTATAATGTGAATTTTATGACATATAAGTTATATCTTGGGAAATCTCTGACAGTCCAAAGATTAAGACTTCATGCTTTCAGTCCTGAAGGTCTGGGTTTGATCCCTGGTCTGGGAACAAAGATCCCACAAGTCACGCAGCACAGTCAAAAAAATTTTATCGTAAATTTTAAGATTAAAATTTAAAACTATGAACAAAAGAGAATACATATATTTGTATTATGTACCACAGATATTTCTAAATCTTCCATTATGAAAGTATTTAAAGTGGCAGAGTCCAGTATGGCTAATTTCATACAAAGAGATTCAATATTAAACAAGAAAGAAAATACAATAGGAACCAGTTCAGATATAACCAAATAATTCCAAATTAACTAACAAGATGCTTGCTGTGATAGTGGCTATTGAAGTTGAAGCCATTTTCTACAGATACTTCCACATTTAAATTAAAAATGAAGAATTTAAGAAATCACAGCATCTTATAATGGTAATTTTCAGCTTACATGTGATAGATGTATTTCTACAAAATAAAAGTATTTGCCATACAGAAATACATCCATAATGAATATTTGCTAATATTCATTAGCAATAGCCTGCCTCTTGTTTAGACCTATCAGTTTTGGTTAATGAGTATAAGCAAGTATCCTCCTTTTCTTCTGTTCCCCTATTTCGCTTTTGTGTGTTTTTATTCTCTAATCCCTCTTTACAACCATCAGGGAAGAACTGATGCCCACCCCTCCATCAAACCATCTCTGATATAATACACCATTTTATTTTTTCCATGAGTGTTAGTTTTGTGGCTCTAACTAGACAGTAATTTCTGCTACAAGAACTGTATTACACTTTTAAAATTTACCATAGTACCTAACGCAACACTTGATTCATAGTGTGCATTCCATAATTATTAATATAACAAAAGGTAGCAAGACAGCATCTCAGCTTACTGAAGAAAAGATGGATTATTCAATAAATGCCATTGGGTAGCCATCTAGGAAAAAAATAACATTAGAGCTATTCTTCATATTCTACATCAGGATAAATTACAAATGAATCAAAGATTTAATTGTAAAAGTGAAAGCATAAAAGTATTAGAAGAAACCTAGGAAAAATGTTTTATAATCTTGATATAGAAGAAGCCTATTTAAATATGACATAGAAGCCATAAATCAAAAGATTGATAAATTTTACAGCATAAAACTATAATAAACAATGGTGAAAGAAAAATGGCAAGCTGGGATAAATATTTGCAACTCATATCACAAACCAATAAACACCTACTATTTGATAATAAATGGCCCAATAGAAAAATAAGTAAACAATATGCACAGACAGTTTGTAGAAAATGAAACACAAATAACTTTTAAACACATGAATAAGAGAATAAGAAAAATTAAAATTAAAACTATACTAATATACCATTATTTATCTATCAGATGGACAAAAATACAAAAGATTAATAATACTGTTTGGCCAGACAGGTGGGAAACAGACATTTTTGTATGCTGTTAGTCAAACTGCAAACTGATGCAACCTCTACAGGAGGTAATTTGACAATATTTATCAAAATTATAGAAGTATAAACCCTTTAACCCAACTCTACTTAAAGGAGTTTTTCTTAAAGCCATACTTACTTATGGGTGAAAAGACCTATATATAAGGTTATTCACTGCAATGTGGTTTGTAATATCAAGATTGGAAACTACCAAAGTGACCATAACAGATGACTGTTCCAATAGATTATGGAGCATTCAAAAAAGGAAATAGTTTGCAATCATTAAAACACAGATAATCTGTTACTTGGGCTATGGAATAATCTCCAAGATATGTGTGTGAAAAGCAAGATCTGTAGCTATGTGTAGGATATGTTACTATATGTGTAAAGCAGACTGTACAACCAAGATGTTGGAGAGAATAACCCCCACTTGGCTTGTACCTGCTTATCTGCATAAGGATACACAAGGAACTGGTAATATTTGTTGCCTCTGGGGGTGGAAACAGATGAAAAGCAATAATTTTCATGGTGTTTTTATTATATACCTCTATATATTTTTAAAATTATGAACCAACTGATCATTTAAAATAAATATTCAAAAATACATAGACTTAAATCTTTCACAGAACCTGACAATGCTTGATTTATAGAATGAAAGTGAAAGTGAAGTCACTCAGTCGAGTCCGACTCTTTGCGACCCCGTGTACTGTAGCCCACCAGGCTCCTCCGCCCATGGGATTCTCCAGGCAAGAATACTGGAGTGGGTTGCCATTTCCTTCTCCAGGGGATCTTCCCAACCCAGGGATCGAACCCAGGTCTCCTGCTTTGCAAGCAGATGCTTTAACCTCTGAGCCACCAGGGAAGCCTGATTTACAGAATAAACTTAGAAAATGCCCAAATAATAATACTGCGTTATACGCTTGCTTATTGTTTTTAAACCTACAAATTTATTTATATTATCATTTTAAGAAGTATATATAAACTATTATTAATGATCTAAACATTTTAGACTACATGTGAGTGTCGATATAAAGTAATTTGTACTTAATTTCTGAGAAAATTGTCCCATAAAAGAAATACTTAAATCCAAGTATTAGAAAGAATCTTTCTACTTCCATTCGAGATACTTTTTTTGACTGCCTACAAATGAATAAAATTCCCTGTAAGATTTTATTTAAAACTTTGATATGCTTAAGAAACACAATTCTTTTTAATACTGGCAAACTTGATATTTTTAATTGCTATATTTTCCTCAAATTTTTCTTTTTTTTTTTTTTAAATTTTATTTTATTTTTAAACTTTACATAATTGTATTAGTTTTGCCAAATTAATCCTAGAATAATTTTTTGTTTCATTTTTAAATTAAAAACCCAAACAAAGCACTACCTGTGAAGACTTTTTTCTTTGGGAGATGAACTAAATAATCACCTAGCCATAAAAATACATGCTTATTCCATCTGAGTAATGACCTAAAGGCCTGTTTTAAGGATTACATGATATATACTATGATTTACTGGCTCAGACGGTAAAGAATCCTCCTGCAATGTGGAAGACCTGAGTTTGACCCCTGAGTTGGGAAGATCCCCTGGAGAAGGGAATGGCTGTCCACTGCAGTACTCTGGCCTGGAGAATTCCATGGACTATACAGTCCATGGAGTTGCAAAGAGTCAGACACAACTGAGTGATTTTCACTCACTCACATACAAAAAGAGGTTAGTGTTCCCATTCTAACCCACCCTTGCCTTTACAAAGTTTGTTTCCAAACAAAATGTAGGATTTTATCATTTTCAAGCCCCCAATGCAAGCATAATTCTTTATCACCTTTAATTAGTCTTTAAGTCACTGTTGCCAGGTATAGAAACACAGGCATTGTCTTGAGAATCACTGTCCTCTTTGTAAATAGGTACTGAATTCTCCAGTCTCGCTATGTTTAATGTTTAACAATTAGAGGTACCAACAGGGAGGAGAAATAGGAAGCCCACTCTGATGGGCCACCCTCCCTATCTCCAGATTCCAGATAAAATCTTTCCATGATAACCATTTGGTTTTAGTATAGCAATTATTTGTTAAATTATAATAATTAGGAGGCTAATGATACTCTAAGCTTCTGTTAAAGCAATTAGTTTAAAAACTATGATTAAACCAAACCAGACAAATATTTTAATTTCGTAAAATAATTTTACAACTCACATAGGGAATTAAATTAATATGAACTGCTTTGCCTTTAGAAAACCCAGTGAGAGGCCATTTACTTTAGTTGCTATAGGACAAGGTGTTCAAATTTGTAATTATACAGTCAAAATTGGTAATTTGTTAATTTTAATAATATTATTTTAAATAAAAAGGTTAACAGATATACCTTTAAAATATTTGCCCCAAAAAATCTGATAAATGGATTTTGATTTATTATTAAATAAAAACAAAAAATAGAGTCCTTACCTTAGTGAAAGGTTATACTGGGTTTTTAGCCCAGGCCAGCAATGTGCTCCTCTGGCAGGGGGAACAAGTGGGGATACGAATCTCTGATTTTAGCATTTGCTAACTTCCATAGAATAAACTCTCACTAGAGTTGATTTCAAGCTACTAAAATGAAGTCATGCAAGGCAGAGTTAGAGAGGTGCCCAATAGGCCCTCACAAGCTAGACAGAACAGCTCCAGCCTACCACTGCCCAACCCCAGAACTAATTCAAATCTCCAGAACTTAGAACACGTATTTTAGAAAAGCTTCCTTAGTGATTACGCTATAGTCAATCAATAGGCCAGTGTTTAAGGACTACAGATTACCTTGTCATACAACCACAGGAATTTCTGAGACAGAATGGAAAAACATTTGTACGGCTTCTCCTGTGTAGCACAAACCCAGGTGGAAGTGACATCGGCATCACTATCACCTAGGAAAATTCTGAATTGTGGTAAGAATATATTACTTTTAAATTAAAGCAAACTGTACGGCATCTCTTTGGTATATGGCTACTTGTGAGCCCAGTTAAGTGACATGCCTTTTTGATACCTTCCTGTGTCAAAAATGCCTGCATCTGATAAAAGTCACTGAAGTCCTCAGTGTTCCTCAAAGAAGTTATCTAGTTCAGTCCTCTGCTTCTTAGGGAGGATGGCAGTTTCATGGTATTTCAGCTCCTATTGCCCACATTCATGAACTACTTATGAGCAATTTCAATGCTTGGTGTCAAATTATTCAATTGAAGCCAACAGAATTATAGGCACTCCTCTTTTACAGACATGCCAATTTCATATGAATTTATAATTTTGAACATCTGGGTTTGCACCAATCGTCAAGAGACAGAAAATGAGAAGGATTAGTATTGGTAATTAGTCTTTGCCTGGGTCACCCTGAAAGCCTTAGAAAAAGGCTTGCAGGCAGGTATTTTATTTAGGAATTGATCTCAGGAAAAAATAGCAAGAGATGGGGGAATCTGTGGGGAAGAAGGCAAAGTGTTACCTGGTTGAAAACCCCCATGGTTAATAATTACTCAAATCAATAATAGATTATAAGAAGCTTTATGAACATGCATTTGAGTTGCCATGCTGGCATTGAAAAGAAAAAAACATTTATCTATCTGGAATATTCTCTATTAGCCAAGAATGGCCCTAAGGGCATTAACTCCTTTGCCTCCATTCTTTTGGTTGATCATGCATGAGAGCCAACTATTCTAAGGTAGTCAGAGAAACACAAGATAGGAAAAAAGAAGCAACTGGCTGAGGCTGAGGCAGTGTCAGTCTATGCTTATCTAAATCTGGTCAAAGTGTGTGTGGACCTGGCTACCACAGCAGTGACTGGATGACGAAATGGAGCTAAGATGATATAAAGTGGTATTTAAGAGGGGTTCAGTTCACGAGGTAATAATCAAACAGTTCTACCCATTTTGTAACTGTTGCTCGGTTCCATGATCTTATTCTTTGGATTTAGATATCAAAAAATACTAACAAGCTCCAAATCAATCCCCAGACTTCTCGACACTGGCAAGAGATCAGGGGGGAACAGATAATCTTCCTCATAAAGGAACAGATTCATCTATAAATTGTTAAATATTGTAAATATTTAAATGACCCTACTATCTAAGGAAATCTACAGATTCAATACAATTCCTATCAAAATACCAATGGCAATTTTCATAGAACTAGAACAAATAATTTTAAAGTTTGTATGGAAACACAAAAGATCATGCATAGCCAAAGCAATCTTGAGAAGGAAGAACAGAGCTGGAAGAATTATGCTCCCATAGTATAGTATACAGCTATACTATACTATAAAGCTCTAGCAATCAAAACAGTATGGTAACAGGACAAAAACAGACAGATAGATCAATGGAACAGGATAGAGAACCTAGAAATGAACCCACACACTTATGGTCAAAGGAGGCAAGATATACAATGGAGAAAGGATAGTCTCTTCAGTAAGTGGTCCTGGGAAAATTGGACAGCTACATGTAAAAGAATGAAATTAGAACATTCTCTAATATCATATGAAAAATAGACTCAAAATTGATTAAAGGTCTAAATGTAAGATCCTAATACTATAAAACACTTAGAGGCAAACATAGGCAGAACACTCTTTGACATGAATCTCAGCAATATTTTCTTGGATCTGTCTCCTAAAGTAAATAAAAGCAAAAGTTAACAAATGGGTGCTAATTAAACCTAAAAGCAATTGCACAGCAAAGGAAATTGTCAACAAAATGAAAAGACAACTTATTGAATGGGTGAAAATATTTGCAAATGATATAACTGATAAGGAATTAATATACAACATATAAAAACAACTCATACAATTCAACATCAAAAAAACAAAGTGTTTAAAAATGGGCAGAAAAACTGAATAGACATTTTTCCAAAGAGGAAATGCAGATGGACAACAGGTATATGAAAAGATGCTCAACACTGCTAATCATGAGGGGAAAAAAAAAACCTGTCAGAATGGCTATCATCAAAAAGAGCACAAATAACAAACATTGGAGACGATGTGGATAAAAGCAAACATTTGTACACTGTTGGTAGAAATGCAAATTGGTGCAGCCACTGTGGAAAACAGTGTGGAAATTTCTCTAACTCCACAATGTAGGATCCTGAGAGAAAGAACAGAAAAGCCATAGAAATGATCACATTTCTATCTCGCAGTAGACAAGCTAATGCCACTGGAGAAATTTAAAGGGGCAGATAGACAAAAGTAAAGACGTTTTTGGATTATGTCCTATGATTGTATTAATTATAAAGATAAGGCACCACACAGTTTCCTTAAAGTTACTGAAATCATAAAAATCTGTTTCTATATAAAAAATTAAGTCAAGAGATGATTGTTTACTTAGATATTTGTTGACAATATTAAATTTGGGGGTTTTACCCACCATGCAACTCTAGTTTACATTTAAATTTTGTAACAATAAGGTCAGCATGAAATTTCAGGAATGTCTAGTACCATCTGCCTTAGCAAACGACTCGGGTAATGATTATGCACATTAAATCTTGAGGACACTGGTCAGTAGCAGCAGTTCTTAATACTACATAAAAGCAATGGCACCCCACTCCAGTACTCTTGCCTGGAAAATCCCATGGAAGGAGGAGCCTGGTAGGCTGCAGTCCATGGGGTCGCTAAGAGTTGGACATGACTGAGCGACTTCACTTTCATTTTTCACTCTCATGCATTGGAGAAGGAAATGGCAACCCACTCCAGTGTTCTTGCCTGGAGAATCCCAGGGACAGGGGAGCCTGGTGGGCTGCTGTCTATGGGGTCACACAGAGTTGGACACGACTGAAGCAACTTAGCAGCAGCAGCAGTGCAGAAGTCATTTCTCTACAACCCCTTCATAAAAAAGAAGAAACATTAAGTAGGTAAAAAGAAGAGCCTTAGGTACACTGCAAGCAGCAGAGCGGTTAGGGGATTGGAATCTGCAGCTAGATTGCTTGGTTTAAACAGCAGTAACCTTGGGCAAGCTATTTAATCTCTCTAAGCCTCATTTTCTCATCTTAAAAATGAGCATAATAATTTCTACTTCATAGGGCTGCTGTGAGGATGAGATGAGATAATGTATATGAAGCACTTAGCACAGTGCCTTCCATATAGTAGGTTTTTAACAAATATTACTATTATCATTACCACATTAGTTCTCTAGAAAACACTGTAATACATATATAACACACAATGGGCTAGAGAAATTTCTAAAGTGCTATATGAATGTGAAGTGCCATTGTTGATCTCACTTTTATTGTCTTTCTCTCTCTCTCAAAAGGAAATATAATAAAATAAGAAGTTTGCTGTGGTACAAAGAATAACTTGAACTGGTTTTGCACTCAACCTCTCAGAAATTCAGTTTCCCCATTTATAGAATAGCATGGGCTTCTCAGGTGTCACAGTGGTAAAGAATCTTCCTGCCAGTACAGGAGATGCAAGAGACATGGGTTCAATCCCTGAGTTGGGAAGATCCCCTGGAGTAGAAAATGGCAACCCACTCCAGTATTTCTTGCCAGAAAAATTTCAAAGACAAAGGAACCTGGCAGGCTACAGTCCATGGGGTCACAAAGAGTCAGACACAACTGAGCACAACAAGAACAACCACCACCATATTGCAATGCTTAGGTCTCAGGGATGTTGTAACATTAGAAGAGATAGCATGTTGTGATGAGCCCAGCAGTGAGCACAGACATAATCATGGATATCAAGGGACAGTGGCTTTGAAGCATCTTCCTTATTCTAAGAAGCACTCTTGCATTGCAACAGATAGACTGCAGAATCTTCACCCTTGGGCTTCAACAAAAGTAAGAGAAATGCTCTTTCTTTGGAAAAGTGACTTCTTAGGACAAAAGATATTAGAACACTGCAATCAAAAATCTTGCCTACCACTAGCTTTAGGCATATAGTTAAGAATATTTTTAAAGATCAACATAAAGAGATCAAAAGAAATAAATGTAATTATTTACAGTGTACTACATTATGAAATTCAAATTTTGAGAAAACTTGTACCTTGCATCATTACCCAGTTTACATTCATGAATTTTTATTATACATATATCAATGTTCATCAAAAACAATGATTGCAAGGCAATAAATGAAATAAAAAGCAGTCTTCTAAAAAAAAAAACCATGTATTCTGAAACCTGTAAATATCAAGATAATATATGTAATTGGTATCTAATATTATTTATGAGATATAGACTGCAAATTATAAGTTTACTAAATTCCTTAGGAAAAAGCTGTATTCAGCACTTCCAAATCTTACAGTATTTTGCAATGAACAGGGTATATTGTAACTTTTTGAACCTACCCTCAGATTAATAGGGTTTGATTTAGCCACCTTATAGTCACCAGAGAATTAATGATGAAAAAAAGTATTGTGCAGGGCTATATTGCAGCATCACAAGTGGAGGAAGAAGGACTAGTATCCACTGCCTCTTCTGGCCCAATTTAATCAGTCTCTCCTCTTCTTTAAGAGTAATAATTGAATGAGCTGCCAGGGTAAACTGAATGTAAAGGAGCTGGGAGAACTGCTAAGTGAAATATATAAACAGATAAGCCACTCAACCTCACCGTAACTGTTTCCTCATCTGTAAAATGAGGTATAAGAGTTACCACTAAAGACTTTTGAAGCATGTAAATTCTGTGATTCTAGGCTTAAATTTAAGGTACCAAAAGTTGAGAAAGTCCTTCTCCCACTGTATCCCATACCCAGACATAGATCTCAACCCCCAAATCACACCCCATTTTTATGGACTTCTTTCTTCATAGACTGCCTGCCAGACACAGCAGAAATTGTTTGGGTGACAACACTACCTAAGGCAACACACATCTTAAATACAGATAGACCCTTCTTCCAAAAGCACTTTGAAAACTGTGAGCTTAATTGCAATTAAGACACCCATTGAAATTCAGTGCAACTAGCAGACAGACTTTGAGTTTATTCCAGCATTAAACAAGTTTGTAATAAGATATACCATTATGAATTTTATGTTTTTAAAAAAATGGACCCTCAGTGGATATGGCTATATGTAACATTTAAATATTTATGCATAAATTTGTACTTTACTGCCAATCATAGAAGATTATTGGTTTATCTAATAAGTAATCAGTGTATTAAGGGGATTTTAAATTGAAAAAAGTAATTTAAAATGGCCAAGCATGCTTAATGAAAATTATCCCTTTTAATACGTCCTTTCTATTTGTTTTTCTAAAACTTAAAAGAAGCCAGGTGTTCAATAAATAAACTGTGAAGTCTAGACATTTTACATTATCCTGAATTAGATAGGATTTTAGAATTAGAAGGGACTTTAAAATGTCACCTGTTTAATGCTTTAACATAACATCTGCCAAGTGGTCATCTAATGAATGTTTTAATTCCTCAAGTTTCAGGGAACTGACTCCCTCTCACTTTAACTTCAGAAACCATAGATTACTAGGATTTCACCTATTCAACCAAAACTTATCAAAATTTTTAAATTAGAAAATTAGCAAATAACCAAATAATTTAATGACCAGAGTCCGGATTTGGAATAACACTATAGTCAAAGCAAACAACTTGTTTAATTTAATTGTGCCTGAAGTCATCTGGCATTAGACAAACTCCACAACACAGGTGGAACAAATATCCATGGAAGTTTTCCACAGAACCAACTGTGCACATCCAATTCCCCACAGTCTGACAATCGGGCCTGAGTGCCGATGGCCAGGTGCAGGCCCCGAGGAACAAAAATCAGTAAGCCCTGCTCTGCCTGAACCAATGAGAATGAGGCCTGGCTGGACAGTCATGGTCCCCAAAGTCTGGAATTTGTCTATCAGCAGAAGCTCATGTCTTCCCTGACCACAGTGATTGCAAGTCCCATGCTGGAACCTTTGTCCAACCATTCATACCAAGTCTACTTTTAACTTCAGTCATGCCTTCCACTTTATATTCAAGCTCCCTATCCTGAATTCTGGCCTATTTGCCTGGGATCCAAATATTTGTCTACCTCTTGTCTCTTTAATGGGCCTGGACACTAAATTTCTGTAGCCTCAGTAACAAACTGAGGTTCAGGTTCTATCTGGATCTATTTTTCCAGATACAAGCTACCTCTACCTGACTATAATTTTCTACACTCTCCAGATAATTCTATGGCTTGATCACTGCTTATCAGTTTAAGAGCTTCTGTGATATTCTGTGATACTTCCCCTTGAACAATGGAATATGGGCTTCTGGCCACACCCCATGGAAGTCAACACTGCTGCCATGTTAATCTCCCTTAGGGGTATCATGAGAGAATAACAGGAGTCCTGGCTCCATTTTCCAAGCCTTGTCCCATATGGTCCTGATTTATTCCATGTATATGCTACTAAAGTACAAAAATACCTGGTGCTAAAAAACTTCTCAGATACTAGGACAACAAATTTAAAGGTCTATAGAAGTTGCTTCAGACTAAAGTACAAGGATGGATAAGCAGTATTCAATTAAAAACAACTAAGACTACATTCTTTGCAGCCAAAGATGGAGAAGCACTATAGTCAACAAAAACAAGACCGGGAGCTGACTGTGGCTCAGATCATGAGCTCCTTATTGCCAAATTCAGACTTAAACAGAAGAAAGTAGGGAAAACCACTAGACCATCCAGGTATGACCTAAATCAAATCCCTTATGATTATAAAGTGGAAGTGAGAAATAGATTTAAGGGCCTAGATCTGATAGATAGAGTGCCGGATGAATTATGGACAGAGGTTTCTGACATTGTACAGGAGACAGGGATCAAGGCCATCCCCATGGAAAAGAAATGCAAAAAAGCAAAATGGCTGTCTGGGGAGGCCTTACAAATAGCTGTGAAAAGAAGAGAAGTGAAAAGCAAAGGAGAAAAGGAAAAATATAAGCATCTGAATGCAGAGTTCCAAAGAATAGCAAGAAAAGAAAGCCTTGCTCAGTGATCAAGGCAAAGAAATAGAGGAAAACAACAGAATGGGAAAGACTAGAGATCTCTTCAAGAAAATTAGAGATACCAAGGGAACATTGCATGCAAAGATGGGCTCGATGAAGGACAGAAATGGTATGGACCTAACAGAAGCAGAAGATACTAAGAAGATGTGGCAAGAATACACAGAAGAACTGTACAAAAAAGATCTTTGTGACCAAGATAATCACAATGATATGATCACTCACCTAGTGCCAGACATCCTGGAATGTGAAGTCAAGTGGGCCTTAGGAAGCATCACTACAAACAAAGCTAGTGGAGGTGATGGAATTCCAGTTGAGCTATTTCAAATCCTGAAAGATGATGCTGTGAAAGTGCTGCACTCAATATGCCAGCAAATTTGGAAAACTCAGCAGTGGCCACAGGACTGGAAAAGGTCAGTTTTCATTCCAATCCCAAAGAAAAGCAATACCAAAGAATGCTCAAACTACTGCACAATTGCACTCATCTCATATGCTAGCAAAGTAATGCTCAAAATTCTCCAAGCCAGGCTTCAGCAGTACGTGAAGCATGAAATTCCAAATGTTCAAGCTGGTTTTAGAAAAGGCAGAGGAACCAGAGATCAAATTGCCAACATCCTCTGGATCATCGAAAAAGCAAGAGAGTTCCAGAAAAACATCTATTTCTGCTTTATTGACTATGCCAAAGCCTTTGACTGTGTGGATCACAGTAAACTGTGGAAAATTCTGAAAGAGATGGGAATACCAGACCACCTGACCTGCCTTTTGAGAAACCTATATGCAGGTCAGGAAGCAACAGTTAGAACTGGACATGGAACAACAGACTGGTTTCAAATAGGAAAAGAAGTACGTCAAGGCTGTATACTGTCAGCCTGCTTATTTAACTTAAACACAGAGTACATCATGAGAAACGCTGGGCTGGAAAAAGCACAAGCTAGAATCAGGATTGCTGGGAGAAATATCAATAACCTCAGATATGCAGATGACTCCACCCTTATGGCAGAAAGGGAAGAGGAACTAAAAAGCCTTTTGATGAACGTGAAAGAGAAGAGTGAAAAAGTTGGCTTAAAACTCAACATTCAGAAAATGAAGATCATGGCATCCAGTCCCATCACTTCATGGGAAATAGATGGGGGAACAGTGGAAACAATGTCAGACTTTGTTTTTTTGGGCTCCAAAATCACTGCAGATGGTGACTGCAGCCATGAAATTAAAAGACGCTTACTCCTTGGAAGGAAAGTTATGACCAACCTAGACAGCATATTCAAAAGCAGAGACATTACTTTGCCAACAAAGGTCCGTCTAGCCAAGGCTATGGTTTTTCCAGTGTGAAGAAAGCTGAGCACCAAATAATTGATGCTTTTCAACTGTGGTGTTGGAGAAGACTCCTGAGAGTCCCTTGGACTGCAAGGAGATCCAACCAGTCCATTCTGAAGGAGATCAGCCCTGGGTGTTCTTTGGAGGGAATGATGCTAAAGCTGAAACTCCAGTACTTTGGCCACCTCATGCGAAGAGTTGACTCATTGGAAAAGACTCTGATGCTGGGAGGGATTGGGGGCAGGAGGAGAAGGGGACGACAGAGGATAAGATGGCTGGATGGCATCACCAACTCGATGGAAGTGAGTCTGAGTGAACTCCGGGAGTTGGTGATGGACAGGGAGGCCTGGTGTGCTGTGATTCATGGGATCGCAAAGAGTCGAACAAGACTGAGCGACTGAACTGAACTGAACTGATATATGTGTATACACACACACACACACACACACACACACACACACACACACACATATATATATATATATATCCTGAGTAGGAGTTCTACAGGATGGCTTGGTAAAAGAGATTGATTTTAATGCTAATTGTATATAACAGTGACAAAATGAAGCAAACATTTCAAGCTATATAGGGAGGTATTTTGAAACAGAAATATCTGACCATTGTTCCTGAAATCACATCACTTAAGTTACTTTAGCCAGGCAAAATCACAATTTTGCTTTCCTAATCCCACCAATGCATACTAATCTCCTTCCAACACCTTTGTCTGTCATCCACTCATGGTGATTATATTCTCTCTTGCAGTTTTCTCTATCTCAGATGAATACATCTGATTTCTAAAACAGATTTCAAACTCCATAGCTTACCTTATCATACTAGAAATGTTTTCAGTAGACAATAAATTCTTACTGAATTGAACTGAATCTAACCGAATTGAAACAAATTGGGAGAAAAATGACTACAATACAGAAGAGCTAAACTGACAAAATATTTGAATCAAACGCCTAATAATGTTCTGAGACGACATAACTGAGACTTAGAGAGAGACTAAAACTAATATTGCAGAAATTAGAAAACAAAATGCAGAACAACTATAATACAAAAGCTGTCAGTTATGGACTGTGGTAGGCAGAATAATGGGTTAAATACATTTAGGCACTACTGCTTGGTAGTTGACAGGCTCTGGAAACTTTTGCGGAGAAGGCAGTGGCACCCCACTCCAGTACTGTTGCCTGGAAAATCCCATGGACGGAGGAGCCTGGTAGGCTGCAGTCTATGAGGTCGCTAAGAGTCGGACACTACTGAGCGACTTCACTTTCACCTTTCACTTTCATGCATTGGAGAAGGAAATGGCAACCCACTCCAGGGTTCTTGCCTGGAGAATCCCAGGGACAGAGGAGCCTGGTGGGCTGCCATCTATGGGGTGGCACAGAGTTGGACATGACTGAAGCGACTTAGCAGCCGCAGTAGCAGCAGCAAAGACAATTACCTTTTAATCTCTGGAATCTGTGAATACATTATCATAAAAGCAAATGAAACTTTTCAGCTGTGATTAAGTTATGGCTTTTTAGATGCAGAGATTATCCTGGACTATCCAGGTGGGAACACCATAGTAACATGAGTCCTTGAAACTGGAAGAGAAAGGGAGAAGAGTGGGTCAGAGAGATGATACGAAAAATAAGGAGAGATTTGAAGCATGAGAAGGATTCAACTTGCCATTGCAAGCTTTGAAGACTAGGAAGGGGACCAAAGCCAAGGAATGCAAGTGGTCTCTAGAGGATGATGATGGCCTTCAGCTGACAGCCGACAGTAATGCCCTCAGGGCCGTTATGCTAAATGAAATAAGTCAGCCAGAGAAAGACAAATACCATATAATCTCTATTATATGTGGAATGCTTAAAAAAAAAAAAAAAATAAAAGGGTTTACAAGTACAGAGACCAGATTGGTGATTAACAGAAGTTAGAGGCAGGGGGATGAGAAAATGGGTGAAGGGAGTCTAAAGGTTTAAAAAAAAAAAAAAAGCAAAAACCAATGCCATTCACTTCGATGCAATATTTGGGACACACATGGGAAACTGGGGGATGCAAAGATATAATATACATCTTTTCCCCAGTAGCTTAAAACCTTGTCAGTACAACAGATGTACCAACAATTTGTATTGTATTCCTAAAGATTCAGCCATTTACTTTCACCTGCATTCTCATTTAACCCTCACAGCGTCTTTATACATAGGATATAAGGTGTACTGCAGATTTGACGCACACTGTGTGTTTGTGTGGGGGGGTGTGTAGAAAAACACTTAAAATGAGGCAGGAGGGAGAAAATTCTGAAAAAGAAAGAATGTCCTGTTAAGCTTTAGCTAGTTTACTTTGCAGAGTGTAGAAATGGCCATGAGTAATATTTTACCCTGAAAAATTTCAGAATCAAAATATCTTTTAAATTAAATTCAAAATGGATCAAAAATAATTGTTATTAGTACTAAGTAGCAACTAATCTAAATCCTAAATAAACCTGTGAGCCATTAATATGCAAAATAGCTACTGAATTTCCCCCAAAGTATAAGAAAAAACCTAATGATTAGTTTACCAGAATCCCATGAAGAGATAGGAACTGCATTCGTTTCACACCTATCCTATGTCAAACACTGTGTAAAGTATTTTACTGACTTAATTTCATTTACCTCAATACAACCCCACCAGTCACAATCTCCTAGGCAATTCCTTTGTCACTGAGGAATTTGAAGCTCAGAAGAAATATGTGGGCTGGCCTACTAACAAAGACGTATTCAAGAAAAAACAAGAACAAAGCAATAAAATTGCTATCCATGGGACAAACTGGGCAGCAAAACAAATGTCAGATAAAGGTATGTAATAAACTAGTAGTTTCCTCTTGCTACTATACCGAATTACCAGAAACTTAGTGGCTTAAAGCAATATAAATGTATTGTCATATAGTTCTAGAGGTAGAGTCCAAAATCTGTCTCACTGGGCTAAAGTCAAAGAGTTGGCAGGGCTGATTCCCTCTGGAGTCTCTAAGGGAAATTTTGTTTCCCTAGCTTTTCTAGGCTCTTGAGAATGTCTGCATTCCTTGACTCATAGTCCCTCCCTCCATCTTCAAGGCCAGCAGGATAGCCTCTCCCAATCTCTTTCTCTGATGTCCTACCTCTCTCTGAAAAGGATTACACTGGCCCACTGTGACTGGCTCTCTGTGATTACATTGGCCCACTCAGATAATCCAAGATGATCTTCCCATCTCAAGGTTCTTAGTCACATCTGCTTAGTCCCTTTTGCCATGTATGGTAACATATTCACAGGTTCTGGTAATTATGTAGGGGAGCCACTATGCAGCCTACCACATAAGCATATATATAAGTTGAAGTCAAGGAAGAGAATTTAGCTATGAACAAGGAAGTACTGAAGTGGGTCAAAAACTGGGTGAAATACCTTAGCATATCTGAGATATGCTGGGTGATATAATTTAGTATATACTCCAAGAAGGACAAATTCAGATGCAGGACATAAAAAATTAAGCTGGGTCAAGGCTAATGGACTATGCAAATCTCCCTTCAGAGCTTGGGCAATAGCAGTACATTCAAGAGACCAAGACATAATTCTCCCAACCATTGGGATTCCTACTGCTACTCATTAACTGGTTTCAAGTTCTCTTAGACCAATGTAGAAGACTTTCTAACAAATAATTACCTGAAATTTCTAAGCAGCTCCTGAGGGAAAAACTCTAGAACTAGATGTCCTGGTAAAATAATCAAGGGAAGAAGAACCAGTGATGGCTCATAAAAGCATTGAGTTCCCTGAATTTTCAAGGCCGTGCCATTTGAAGGTCTAACATGTAGGTTATTACTATAAAGTATAAGTATGATAAAGAAGCATCATCAGTGTCTGAGACAGAGGAGGTTCTGTTCAGGGCTCAAGCTTGTGGCCTGAGAAAAACATCTCTCCCCATCACTTACACTCTATTACCACAAGTGCATAACCTGTCTCTTTGCCTTCTGTTTTGCCCCATTAAATTCATACGCCTTGGGATTTCCCTGGAGGCACAGTGGTTAAGACTCTGCACTTCCACTGCAGGGGGCATGGATTTGATCCCCAGTATGGGAAATAAGATCCCACATGCCCCACAGTGCAGCCAAAAAAATTCATATGCCTCAATGCCAAGATTATCTTTACAAAACACACATCTGATCACCTTGCTTTCCATCTTAACCTCTGGTAATTCTGTCTATAGAATTAAGTGTAAACTCCTGGATATAACACATAAAGTCCTAAAACTAAGACTACCTACGTTTATAATTTTATCTTCTACTCCTCCCTTGTGGGTGTTGAACAAGCACTTTTGTCAAAAAGGATGTCTCAGTATTGAAGCCACCTTTCTCATTTTAATCTGTCTTTGTGTAAGCTATTATTCCTTTGACTTGAAAAAAATACACATTTATTCACTGACTTGTGAATTCAAAGGTCAATCATTCAGCAAAGCCTCTCTGAAGCTAGCTCTGCAAAGTTTTAAATACTTTCTATGTTGTGCTCCCATTGCTAACATAGAGGCATAGAGAAAATGTTCCTAGTACACGGCAAACTTGAACCCAAGCTACGCCAATATCACTTTCCAAATAATTCTCATCTGGTCATGGCACAGCAAGGGAACCCAAGGATAATGTTTTCAGCATTTGCTGCCCATCAGATTAACTATGAAGCTTTTGTAAAAGATCTTTTTAAAAAGGGTCCTTAAGACCCACTCCAGGTATATTGAGTCAGAATCTATGCCAGTTGTGATGAAGGGCTTGGAGGTATTTAATAACCTTCACAGGTGATTCTGCTGCAAAAAAAGAAAATGAATGTCCTCAACTAGGCCAAGGCCACGACAGGTAGAGGCCAAATGATGAAAGTATCTGGGAGTGTGAGATCAGACCCGCAAGAGACAGTCTAAGCATAAGCTAAGCAGGTAGCCAGGGCCATGGGTATTTGCCTGAGACTCAGGGCAGCAGAAGGCTGAAGTCAGGAAACCAAGATGGAAACTCTTCTATGTTGGCCAAAGAAACATCAGAACTGGAGGAAGAGCCGGACTCAGTAAGTAATCCAGTACACCTAGCCTGCCTTAAACATACCAGGTACCAAACTTGGGGAAATGAGAGTAATAATAGAAGTCACCAAATGGAGGCTGCAACACTGCATCATCTGGAAACATTAAAAACTATTTGAAGCCTTATCCCAGACCAACTGAATGAGAATCTGCATTTTCACCAGATCCCCAGGTGATTTAAAAGCCACATCAAAATCTGCAAAGTACCCAAACCTGGTTCCAGATGATGCTAATGCTGCTAGTCTGTAGCCCACACTATGAGAAGCAAGTCTTGACCTAAAATTGAGCATACAGAAGAAATTCAAGTGTTACCACTGTGAGAAGTTTGAGGGCAGGAGTTGTGATTACCGTATCTCAGAAATGAGCACAGGGTCTTAGTAATTGATAACACAGTCTATCGGTTGACACCTCAGGACTTAGAGTTGGTTCACTTCCAACTCTTACACTCACATCCCATGTGATATTGTGCTTCAGTCTCTCACCTGAAATACAGACATAACTACCTCATAAGAAATAGGAAGAGATAGCATGTTATTTTTGATAGCACTGTAAGTGCTCAATAGACAATTAAAGAAAAAATAAGATAATCAATTACTGATTGATTGGTTGACATATTAATTTTTGTTGTAAAATAGTTCCAAAATTCTGGTGGTGTAAATGATTTCAGTCTGATTCATATAATCTAATGAGAAGACTGAAATCTTAGTGACTGCCAGGAAGGCATTCCAGGTATAAGATTTCTAAGAGTATTAATATGCAAGTTCTCTTAAAGTGATGGGTGAAAGAACCTGCTAAACCAAGAGAATTGTTAACCTTTTTGGAGAAGTGACATCAAAATGATGTTTATGAGATCTCAAAGCTCTCTTAATTCTACCCCAAACATTATACCTAAGATGACAATTTTTTCATGGCTTATTTTCATTAAATTAAATTTAAATGTATTTACTTGACAACATTTAGACTTTTTTGCATTATAGAGTATGGAAAATCTGGATGAGAATCTCTGCCATAATAAACAATACACATTCAAAAAAGCACATTTAGTTTTAGGCAAGTCCTTAAAATAATTTCCTTATTTTTGTCTACTGCTTTTAAATTTTCATAAAACGCTCACTCCTTCTACCTCATTTATCCCCATAACAACTCTATAGTTGTTGTTTTTCCTAAAGCCTAGAAAACTTTGTTATTCCTATCTAATGTTTGAGGAAATGGAAAGTGATTTTAAGTGCTCAAAGTCACATACCTGGTTTGTGGCAGAAAGATAGTTAGAGTCAACTTTTCTAATTTCCAACCATTTCTTTGAACTACCATAGGTACCACTACTACCATCTGGTTGCCACATATTACTCTGTAACCAAACCCAAGGCAAAGCCAGGTCACCTACTCAACTGCCCAATATCCTAATTCCTCCCCCAACCAAGTGTCCTTTCCCAAAAAATATCAGAAAAGCAACAGCTTCATAAACATAGAAGAAAACTTTATTTATTTTGTTAAAGTAACTTTGTGATACTAGGTTCTAAGTATCAGAAAGCAATAGTTTCCTAAACACAGAGGAAAACCTTTTGTTAAAGTAACTTTTCAGTTCTAGAAGACAGAAGTCAAGTTTGGAGGTATGGCTTTATTTAATTTAAAAATTTTCAAATTATGGTAGAATGTAATTTTTTAAAAGTTGACTACTTCATTCATTCACAAAATGCTACATTTGCCTATAGATTTCTCAACTTTCTTTAAAAAAATATTCTAAGTGATAAAGTGAAGTTTTTTTAAAGTGTTATTATGCATTCCCATTTTAGATATCAATATTTATTAAGGATCCTAATACTTGGGTTTTGGAAATGAGCACAAATCTTAAACTGACAAATAATAAAGCAATAAGATCTTATTAATAAAGATTAGTATCAGTCTTCAAACGTATCCCAAGCAGAATCAGCATGTTCTTTAAAAAGAAACAAAATCACTGTAAAGATCTCAACTTAGTCATTAAACTTTAGAACTAATACTGCAAAATGACTTCCCAAAGTTAGCATACATTTTCAAAGTATTGTTAAGAGTTCTGGATAGTCTATTATAAGATTTTATCATTTATGACAGAACACTTATGGCAGGATCACTAAAGAAAACCTGACAACTCTAAACTGACAAGTGTAAGAAATTCCAAAGTTGCACCGACAATTCAGATCTACTTCCTTTCATGCCCAGATTCACTTAATTTCTCATTTGGTTTTCAAACCTCCCCTCAGAAGCAATTGGAACAAAACCATGAGCAAGCTCAATCTCCATTTGGGCATGTAACCCTTTTACAAACACAATTACAGCCAAACACTATTGTAACCTGATTTGCATTTGCACTAAGTTACAAAGCACATTGGAAATGCCTGCTATGCATACTACAGACTTATTAGGAGGATATATTGCAGGGCTTCTGTGAACACTAATTAAAAAGGTTTTATCTTTCCCCTCTGGTCCACTGAAATTGTTCAAATGCCTTGTCTGCTACAACTTTGTTCAAAAACAGTTTTCAAACATGTGATCAGAGCTAGGCAACTATTTCAGGTGGCTTGATTCTGTTTCCAGGGTGTACAAGGCCGGAGAGACAAAGTTTCAGTCTAAACTTTGAGCTTCCTTTCCTTTGTTATTTTGTATTGCAACCTTAGCATTATCCAACTGTGGACTTTTATCTGTGAATATCTAAATCCTGTCTTGTGGAAAACTAATTACTGAACCACTGAGAGCTTCATAATGTCCTGCATTTAAGTCCTGAGCATCATACATAATGCATAGGCAGCAGTCTCTGCACTCTGATTACAGAACACTGTCATTAAGTGAGCAAATTAAAGATGTGAATAATTCACTGGCTGAGCTTATTGTCAGTGCTGCATTGTGAAATTAGAATTTCTAATAAGTACTGCAATTTTTTTAACCCAATTAACACAGAGAACATCTTGAGACTGATTAGTACAATAAAAATTATTACCTTATTCTTTTGCTTCACAACAGCCAAATTAAATACTGTACTTAATTATGCAGCATTCATTCCTTCTCTGCTAAAGAAAAGCCTATCATTTTAATAAGAGTTCTAATATTTGTATGTGAGCTAAAAATACAGCACATGCATCTGTAGCTGTCTGTCTTTTTGCAAAGTTTTTTTTAAGAGTCTGAACATCAGTATTATCACCAGTGGCAGATTATGATGACACTAAGTCTATTCTTAAAGCAAATATATTTTCTAAAAAAAAAAAAAACAACAGCAAAAAATGAGCACACACAAAATTGACAAAGTAACTAACCTCCCCAAATTGAGTTGAATATATTATACCTCTGCTTTTTCCTGGATCTTTAGATGCAGATTAACACAGATTTGCCCCCACTATACTGTTTATGATTGAGGCTGAAACATATATTAAACAAAATTAATTGATTAGGAAAAAATCAAGTATCTGTAAGAGTGGGTCTTACCTCAAATGCTCATTTTGCACACAGTGATCTGTCTCACTCCTGCCAGGCAAGTGGGAAAGTCCAGTTTATGCTCGGCATGATGATCCTACGCAGAGAGTGTCTGCTGCCATGTTAAATAAAGAAAATGATCATTTAAACCAGGGCTTTTGTCTCCCAATATTTCCTCCTGCTGCCCCTTTCGCATCAAAGCCCAAAGAGGCAGGCACATCTGGCGGCAGTCCCTGCCCCTGACCGCAGCTGCCTCTGGAGAGCTCCCTCCTTCCTTTCAGCTCCTCTGCATCCCCTTCCTGGGCAACTTCAGCCCCCTAAAATGGGGGAAAGAAACGATGACATTGCAGGCAGAATATCAGATTGTTTGTTCAGCTTCTGCAGCCACCTCCTTCCTGTCTACATATTTTACAGAAAGGGAATGAGAAGAGGGAAACAGCGAAGGTGCTCTGAAAATCAGTCAGACACAATGCAATAGGGAGATGGAGAGCAAGGAAAGGAGAATGAGAGAGCGAGAGTGTGTGTGTAAGGGGGGGTGGCTGTCAGTGCAGATAAATCTGCATATGGAAATTAGGGTTATCCTGGGTACAGTTTTATTTAACTATGATCTACTGTTTTTTTAATTAGACCAGAATTTTAGCAAAGGAAAGGAAGAAGGAAAGTGAGCCTTGAAACCAGAGACAGAAACTTCTAATTCAACAGACTTAAAATTTCATAGCAACTGCAAATAGCAGATCTAGAAGTTGTAGGAAAAAGAAAAGGAACAATAACAACAACCACAAAAAAAGGACATTTTTTCCTATTTTGTTTAATAAACAAGAAAACCTCCTCAGCTCCAAAAATAAATAAATCAACAAAGAAATTGGGTTAAGACTGTAAAGCATTCAAAAAGAAGGGGGGAAAAAAAAACACCTCTCATGGTCTGTGTAAAATTTTTCCTTAAATAATAGAAGAATCATATGGGACAAAGGAATTGTCAAAAGTAGATAATTGGCATTACATGCGAAAACCACAAGTGACATATTCTGCATTTTAATATCAGAAGTATAGTATTGTGGCTTAGATGATAAAGAGTCCATCTGTAATGCAGGGTTCAATCCCTGGGTTGGAAAGATACCCTGAAGGAGGGCATGGTAATCCACTCCAGTATTCTCGCCTGGAGAATCCCATGGACAGAGAAGCCTGGTGGGCTATAGTCCATGGGGTCACCTAGAGTCAGACACGACTGAGTGACTAACAACTATAGTATGGTTTTTACCTTCCAGAGAGACACCTTTTGCAGCTGTAACCTATGGCAAAGTGCTACTGGCTATAATCAGTTTAAGGTTGTCATTCACATAGCCAACTACTCCTTTTGAAGTTCTAGGAGTAAAACAATGAGGAGGCAGAGTGACCAAGACTACAGGAAGTTGGCTGGTATTCTGGGCAACGAGCCTTCCACCAGAGGTGCTGGTTGGATAACAGTGTGACCAGAAGGAAGCAAAAGTTAATTCTATAATCTGTAAGTGGGGAATTTCAAGGAATGGACTAATGTTTATAGTCCCCCTACAACATGGCAAGCATTGTAAATGAACATTGCATGGTCTCTGCCTTCAGGAAGCCAGAATTCAGTGGGAAAAATAAACTTAAAATGAGGTGAAACTGCACTTTTATAAACAAAAGAACAGTTCAGATAGTCTAGATTTGAGCAGTGAGATGTCAGTGACCTCAAACCTCTCCATCCTCATGGCTGACAGGATCCTTCAAGATCAGCTTAAAGTTACTTTATCTCTTTGAACTTTAGTTTCTTCACCTCTAGAATACCTGCTTTTGAAGTTTTGGATATGAAATAACAAAAATAAAATATCACCTTTTGTCTGGCTCATGATAACAGCTCAAAAAATATCAAATCAATTATCATTTCAGATGACACCTCCTCTGTGAATCCTTCCCCAATATCTACAAATAGGCTCAGAGGCTTCTTCTGCAAGTCTCCCACTGTTCTCCATTATATTATATCCTCGTCATTTTCAGCATGTCTGTCTCTACCAGTGGTTCTCAACCAGGAACCATTTTGTGCCCTTAGGAGATATTTGACAGTATCTGGAGACATTATTGATCTTCATAACTGGAGAAGGAGGATTGCTGTTGGCATCTAATAGGCATAGGAAAGGGATGGTGTTAAACAATCTATGATATAAAGAACAGATCCCAAAAGGCCCAAAATGTTAACAGTTGTAACAATGAGTCCAACTATCACCCAGATATTGGTTTCTAATAAAAGGAACCAAGGGTCCTTGGAAAAAAGGATGATTTTAGATCTCAGGCAAGAAATATAATTTTAACAAACATGCCATCTTAATGCAAAGTGTTAATAATAGGGGAAACTGGGTGCAAGTGTACAGGAACGCTCTACTATGTTTACAATGTTTCTGTAAATCTGAAACTGTCCTTTAAAAAATGTATTCAAGTTTTAAAAAGTCAATAGTGTAAAAGTGAAAATACTCTGCCCTGTACTATACTATAAGCTTCCGAAAGAAAGGGATTTTGTGGTTTTATTAAGTATATTTATAGGCTCGGGGTGATAGCTCATCCTCAAATATGACCCCCATAAACCATGGTTCTCAGAATTCATATTCTTGTGTGCTCCCCTCCACCTGAATCGGGGCTGGTGTAGCCTCTGAAGCAAGATTCTCAGAAGCCTTGTGGTTTCCACCTGAGTCTCTTGCAATGCTTGTTTGGGAAAGGCATCCACTGGGTAAAAAGTCTGAATACACTGAGATCTCCATACTATTATAAAGCCTAAGCTACCAAATGGGGAAGCCTAAGGAGAGAGACAGAAAGAATTAATACTTATGTGTGTGACAGACAGAAATAGAGAGAAATGGAGATGTACAGCTAGTCCAAGGCTGTTCCATTCACTCTAGTAGTGACACCAACACATGTGAGTGAAGAAATCACATCTGACCACTTTTACATTCAAGCCTACAGATTCAAGACCAGCCTCTATTTGTCTGAAATAGTATGAGATAATGGAGGAGGACATGGCAACCCACTCCAGTATTCTTGCCTGGAGAATCCCCAGGGACTGAGGAGCCTGGCGGGCTACAGTCTACGGCGTTGCAGAATGATTAAGTGATTAAGCACAGCACAGTATCAGATTTAAAACAAAACAAAAACTATTGAGATAACTCAGTTTACCCACAGAGCTACAGTAAATCATAATAAATCATTGGTTTAAGACACTAGATTTAGGAGTAGTTTGTTGTGGAGCAGTAGATGAGTGACCGACTTTTACTTAGTAGGTATTCCAGAAAAATGAGAAAGAAGCTTCAATATTGTGGAAAGAAAACAATGGTGGGATTTCTTTTAGCATTTTAAACCATTACTGTTAAAAAAAAAAAAATACCAGCTGGAAAATTCAATAAGATAATGGGTTTTGCAATCAGGTATAAAAGGGTTTTTTAAAAATGTGGCTAATATTTAACACATTCAGGCAAAACTGGAATATAGAGAGAAAAGAGTAAATGGAGAAAGACAGAGATTATGGGAGGAGGGGGTGGCATGGATATATTTTAACACTTGTATTTTCTGTTTTAATATGTTAACAATGATTTTTAAATTCATTGAATGCCAGGTATCTTTACATATAATATTAGCTTCACAAAATTGTATGAGATGAATGCTTCTTTAACCTTAATTTTACAGATGAGGAAATAGTGTCTCAGAGTAGCTAAGTTACTAACCTAAGGTCTCCCAGCTAGCATATATGACCAGGATTTTTACCTTGCAAGTCTGACTCCAGAGTTCATTCTCTCAGCACAGTCTAAGAGAGAAAGAAGACACGCATAAATGAAATAATCATATAAACAAATATGTGCAAATACAAACTGTTGTAAATTTTATAAAGCTGAGTGCAAGATACTATGATCATAGAACAGATACCCAACCCAGTCTGAGAGTCTGGGCACACTCTAAAGTTTTGAGGTTGAAGTTGAGGGTGTCATCTGGGTTAGTAATGTCAGGTGCTGGAGAGATAACCAGCCCATGAACCAGAAAAAGGCAGAGATGAAAACAGTCATTTGATTGTCTGTTGGTGAACTGTCTTTCTGAGAAACCTGATTTGTAAGGCACCCAGAGATGATTTCTCTGGCAGTTATCATTTTGGTAATGACGGATAGTCACAGTGTGGAGAAGGGAGTGTGAAGACACTGGAAGAGAAGAAAAAGAGGACAAACTTAGTTTTGCTTTCCTTTATTATAACAACAACAACAAAATCTCTAAAAGTTGTCCAAGCCATTTCCCTTCCTTTTATCCTCTCTTAACCAACTCCCTAGAGCAGTATTTGACAGAGCTGATTATCCTCCTTAAATGTTTTCTACATTTGGTTTTCAAAACATCACACTTTCTTGGTTCTTCTCCTGGCTATTCTAATCCTCTGTGTTCTTTTATGGAGCCTCCTGAGCTCTAACTAAGGAAATGCCCAAGGGCTTAGCCCTTGAACTTACTCTCTTCTCTATCTATACTCTTTCTCTAAATTATTTCAACTAAGATCATGGCTCCAAATACCATCAATATGCCAACTCTTAACATGGTATGTATAATTCTGCCTAGACCTTACACTTCCTGAATTGAAGACCTTGTATACAACTGCCTGCCAAAGCATCCAATTAGATAGATACTTGGGCAGATTCTGGAGCAAGGCTCTGTAGATTCAAATACCAACTTGTCTTTGTCCTAGTTAGCCAAGGGATAATAACGTCCTGGTGCCTCAGTTTCTTCAATTGTAAAATGGGTAAATATTATTCATCTATTTCCCAGAGTCTCTCAAAAGAGCTAGAGCATTTAAAGCATGTCTTATAAAGTGTCAGGTGTCTTCCAAGTGGTGTATTGCTACAGATAGATAGGCATCTTCTGCTTTGTGACTCCTTATATCTCCAGTCCTCCAGTTGTTTAAGTCAAAAATTTAATCAAGGAAAAGTGAAACTTCTCTCATACAATTCACAACTGTCACAACAGTCCATCCTGTCAGCACCACCTTCAAATGTATCTCAACTATATCTCACCACTTTAACACTGAAGTTATTAAATTCCCTCATCTGGAGTATTCCAAGAGCCTTCTATTGGTCTCCCCACTGATCAACTTGCTCCCTATAGTTTATTCTCCCCATTGTAGTTGGAGTGATTTGGTAGAACTTGAGTTGTGTTACTCCTCTTCTCAAAACACTCCAATGGTTTCCCATAGTCCTCAAAGTAAAAGTAGAGTCTTGTGGTCAACAGAATCTGACCCGCCCCATTACACACACACTCCAAAGCTCAGTCATTTACTACTTTCTCTCTTTCTTACTTTTCATAAGAAACTTGCTCTTGCTCAAATATGTGAACACACTCCCCAGAAATCAACTTGGCTTGTTCATCACTTCAGTCAAGATCTTGGTTTATATGCCACTTTAAAAAGTGAGTCTTCTCTGGGTCTCCCTATATAAAATACCATACTTGCCCAGGCGTTTTCTAACCCCTGCCCCTGCTTTATTTTTTTTTTAATAGCTCTCACTTGTATTTTTGTTATTGCTGGTCCTGCACCCCCTACAACTTGAGCTCCATATGAGTAGCCCTCATGCTTTTTTTCTAGCACTTATAACAAAACAACACTTGGTTTCTAATAGATTCTCAGGAAAAAAAAATCTGTTGAACATATGAATGTATGTAATTTTTTTCTGGATAGATTGTTAATTAAAGAACTCTTCGAAAGTTGTTTTTTCTTAATCAGTTCACATGTCCCCACCCCTTTCTAGTCTTACTATAGTATATATTTGTTCCAGTCTACCCATTAAAGATAAGATCTGGCTGTGGTGTTAGCATCCTAGATTATACCTTCATACCTTCTTAGAGCTGTTGCATATATGTATAGTCTCAACATACAGTCTTTATTTTTAAAATTAAAAGCAAATCTTTTCAAAATGACTAAGTCACAGTTTCCTGGGATGCTGCTTTTCTATTCAGGGAGAGAAATCTAATGTCTTAGTAACACAATTTAAGGAAAATGGGATAATTATTATGATACATAATTGGATCCTTGAATAAAAGGGTAAAGTGTTGACAGGTCACAAAATGTATCAGAACTAAGAAATTTAAAAACCTTTAAGAACAACTCAGCTTTTTATTTTTTGCTTATTCTCAGTCTCATTCTTATTATGTTTAATTCTCTCCCCTTTCTTTGGACACATAGTCTATTATTTGTACTTTTTTATGCTTTTTTCTCTTCTCTCAGGTATCTGGCCTTCTCTGTTTCTATATGTGGTAAAAGGTGATTGTCCCACAGTTCCTGAATCAGAATCACCTCAGATCAAGTGCACAGGCCAGAATAAGCTAGACCTTTTCAGTTCTCATTACAAATCCTCCAGAGAGAGAATTCTTTAGATGGTCAGGGAGGCAGTGCCTTTTACCCTACATATAGCTTCCAAATGGTGTCTAGAAGGTATAGGGGGAGGGACATGGGGCACAAAGATTCTTTTAAAAAGAAGGTTGTGAGGAACTGAGCAGATCACCACTAAAGGTACCTACTGTAGCTAGAAATCAGATGCACATAATCATGAGGATTCTTCTTTTCTTCTTAGGTTGATTTCGTCATTTCTAATATTCAACAATACAAACTTGTTACGTGTGCCTTCATTTCCATCTTCCAAACTTTAGTAATTTTGGGGGGTTATAATCTCTGTGTAACCACACAGATATTAACATTGGTGTGATATATAAACAAGCTCATACTACGCATGTAAAGCTGAAACTTAAAACACATCTTAAACAAAAAGTAACAGCAAGTAGGCATATTCTCTGTTTAATAAATGAGGAGACTGAAGTTAAATAATACTTTTTTTTCTGTGACAACCTATTTGATTGGTCTCTGCATCCTCTAACCCAATATGAAAATTATATTTAATAAGTTCACCTATGATCTAGTGCTGACTAAAACAGAATAAGTATACACTAGAGCCCATATTTCCCTCCAAATACAACCAAAAACTCTGGACAAATACAAAAATCAAATACCTAAGGATTTATGCTTTATTGACTATGCCAAAGCCTTTGACTGTGTGGATCACAATAAACTGTGGAAAATTCTTCAAGAGATGGGAATACCAGACCACCTGACCTGCCTCTTGAGAAACCTGTATGCAGGTCAGGAAGCAACAGTTAGAACTGGACATGGAACAACAGACTGGTTCCAAATAGGAAAAGGAGTACGTCAAGGCTGTATATTGTCACCCTGCTTATTTAACTTCTGTGCGGAGTACATCATGAGAAACGCTGGGCTGGAAGAAGCACAAGCTGGAATCAAGATTGCCAGGAGAAATATCAATCACCTCAGATATGCAGATGACACCACCCTTATGGCAGAAAGTGAAGAGGAACTAAAAAGCCTCTTGATGAAAGTGAAAGAGGAGAGTGAAAAAGTTGGCTTAAAGCTCAACATTCAGAAAACGAAGATCATGGCATCTGGTCCCATCACTTCATGGGAGATAAATGGGGAAACAGTGGAAACAGTGTCAGACTTTGTTTTTTTGGGCTCCAAAATCACTGCAGATGGTGACTACAGCCATGAAATTAAAAGACGCTTATTCCTTGGAAGGAAAGTTATGACCAACCTAGATAGCATATTCAAAAGCAGAGACGTTACTTTGCCAACAAAGGTCCGTCTAGTCAAGGCTATGGTTTTTCCAGTGGTCATGTATGGATGTGAGTTGGACTGTGAAGAAAGCTGAGTGCCGAAGAATTGGTGCTTTTGAACTGTGGTGTTGGAGAAGACCCTTGAGAGTCCCTTGGACTGCAAGGAGATCCAACCAGTCCATTCTGAAGGAGATCAGCCCTGGGATTTCTTTGGAAGGAATGATGCTAAAGCTGAAATGCCAGTACTTTGGCCACCTCATGTGAAGAGTTGACTCACTGGAAAAGACTCTGATGCTGGGGGGTATTGAGGGCAGGAGGAGAACAGAGGATGAGATGGCTGGATGGCATCACCAACTCGATGGACATGAGTTTGGGTGAACTCTGGGAGTTGGTGAAGGACAGGGAGGCCTGGCATGCTGCAATTCATGCGGTTGCAAAGAGTCGGACATGACCGAGTGACTGAACTGAACTGAACTGAAGGATTCTGAAACTCAAGGAATACCAGGCAGATTGGAGTTGAAAGTCAAAATTTAAAGAAGAGTATGGTGATAACTTCCAGATGTTCAAGCTGGTTTTAGAAAAGGCAGAGGAACCAGAGATCAAATTGCCAACATCCTCTGGATCATCGAAAAAGCAAGAGAGTTCCAGAAAAACATCTATTTCTGCTTTATTGACTATGCCAAAGCCTTTGACTGTATGGATCAAAATAAACTGTGGAAAATTCTTCAAGAGATGGGAATACCAGATCACCGGACCTGCCTCTTGAGAAACCTGTGTGCAGGTCAGGAAGCAACAGTTAGAACTGGACATGGAACAACAGACTGGTGCCAAAAAGGAAAAGGAGTACATCAAGGCTGTATATTGTCACTGTGCTTATTTAACTTATATGCAGAGTACATCATGAGAAACTCTGAGCTGGAGGAAGTACAAGCTGGAACCAAGATTGCCAGAAGAAATATCAATAACCTCAGATATGCAGATGACACCACCCTTATGGCAGAAAGGGAAGAACTAAAGAGCCTCTTGATGAAAGTGAAAGAGGAGAGTGAAAAGGTTGGCATAAAGCTCAATGTTCAGAAAACTAAGATCATGGTATCCAGTCCCATCACCTCATGGGAAATATATGTGGAAACAGTGGCTGACTTTACTTTTCTGGGCTCTGAAAACACTGCAGATGGTGATTGCAGCCATGAAATTAAAAGACACTTACTCCTTGGCAGGAGTAAGTTATGACCAACCTAGGCAGCATATTAAAAAGCAGAGACATTACTCTGTCAACAAAGGTCCATCTAGTCAAGGCTATAATTTTTCCAGTGGTCATGTATGGATGTGAGAGTTGGACTATAAAGAAAGCTGAGCACTGAAGAATTGATGCTTTTGAACTGTGGTGTTGGAGAAGACTCTTGAGAGTCCCTTGGACTGAAAAGAGATACAACCAGTCCAACCTAAAGGAGATCAGTCCTGGGTGTTCATTGGAAGGACTGATGTTGAAGCTGAAACTCCAATACTTTGGCCACCTTTGGCCACCTGATGCAAAGAGCTGACTCATTTGAAAAGACCCTGATGCTGGGGAAGATTGAGGGCAGAAGGAGAAGGGGACAACAGAGGATGAGATGGTTGGATAGCATCACCGACTCAATGAACATGGTTTGGGTGGACTCTGGGAGTTGGTGAAGGACAGGGAGGCCTGGCATACTGCGGTTCATGGGGTCGCAAAGAGTAGGACAAGACTGAGCTACTGAAGTGAACTGAATGGTGATAATGAGAGATTCCTAGTGTCTTTCCTGTATCTAGAGCTTTGATCCAAGGCTGGATTGAAATGGGAAACTCCACTGTGAACAGCTGCAGTGAAAATCCAGGAGAAGCCCATCTTTCTCACTAGAAAATCAGGAAAAGGGGCCCTTCTCAGCCCTTCCCCAATCATAGCTGTATTGTCATAGTTGAGGCAGGGTGGGTACCCATAATCTGGAGCTAAAACCCAAATCTTGGAATGGAAGAACAAGGAAAAGTTGCCTCTGTTGTGCAGAGTGTATGGAGGAGTGTTGAACCTCTGGTTTATTGTTGTTTCTCTTTCCTTCCATTGCCTTTTCTGGAGAGGGGCCTTAGCACATGGAACTATGTGACAATTCAAGAAGTCCCTACCTGAGAGGACCCCATATTTCTAGCATAAAGAATCAGGAAAAAGAGTCCCTAGAAGCCAGAGAATGTGGGGAAGTACCATTAAAGAGAGAGCTGGAAGAGATCATCTACTTCTGTGTGTGAATCAACAGAAGTCTTAGGCTCACCCCTAGGTTATGCATATATGGAGCATAATCAGAGGCACAAAGCAAAGATTTTGAGAACTGAACATATATATAAACTACTGCCCAAGCTTCAAACTAATCCCCGAGGGGCATAAGGAAAGGGCAGATCCAGCAGCATAGCAAATCCTTTAAAAACTGAAAACATTCATCCACAGAAAGTGAAAAAAAACGATAGCTTGAACCTAATTGGACTATTGCTTGGGAAAACAAACAAATTGAAAAAAAACCTCAAAAAAAAAAAAAAGGCAAACAAATTATTTGGAGGATTTTAAATAGGTTCCCAAAGTCTCATAAAGACAAAACTTTAGGAGATATAATTCAAAATTATTGGACATGTAAGGAACTTGGCAAAAATCTGCTCAAATTTCAGGAAAAACACAGTCAAGAGATGCCAATCCTGGAATGACAGATATTTAAACTATCAGACAAGACATTAAAGCAGCTATTATAATCGTCCTACAAGAGGTAAAAGTGAACACTTTTGAAATGAATAGATAGTTTTCTATAGAAAAGTAGAAAATGAAAAAAGCCCATAAGCAGCTTGAAATTAAAAATTATAAATTGTACATAAGTTCATAAGATGAGTAAAATAGCTGAATAGAGATGATAGAGGGGAAAAAATCCATAAACCTGATTCTTAATCAGTAGAAACTGTACATTATGAAGAACAGATAAAAAGGATTGAGGAAAATGAGAAAAATATTGAAAGACCTAATATTCATGTAATTTAGTTCCTGAAGGAGAAGGGAAAGAGATTAATGCAGAAAAAAAAAAAAATATATATATATATATATTTAAAGAAATAATGGCTGAAATTCTCCCAAGTTTTATGAAAGACATAAATTTACCAAATTCAGAAAGTCATTGGACTTCAAGTAGGATAAATTCAAAAGAAACTATGTTGGGGCATCCCTGGTAGTTTAGTGGTTAAGAATTCACCTGCCAATGCAGAAGACACAGCTTAGATCAGCGGTCTGGGAAAATCCCAGAGGCTGCAGAGCAAATAAGCCAGAGAGCCACAACTACTGAGCCCATGCAGCCACAACTACTGAAGCCTGCACACCCTGGAGCCTGTGCTCTACAGCAAGAGAAGCTGCCACAATGAGAAGCCCATGCACCATAATCAAGAGTAGCCCCTCTCACTGCAACTAGAGAAAGCCTGCATGCAGCAAGGGAGACCCAGTGCAGCCGAAAGTAAATAAATAAATCTTAAAAACAAAACAAAGGAAACTATGTCACATATGACATGATAAAACTGGGGGAAGCGAAAGTCGGGGGGGGGGACCTAAAAGTCACTGGAGAAAACTGACATGATATATATAAGGAAACGGGGCTTCCCAGGTGGCGTTAGTAGTAAAGAACCCACCTGCCAATGCAGAAGACATAAGAGATGCAGGTTCGATCCCTGGGTCGGGAAGATCCCCTGGAGGAGGGCATGGCGACCCACTTAAGTATTCTTGCCTGAAGAATCCCCATGGACAGAGCAGCCTGGTGGGCTACAGTCCATAGGGTTGCAAAGAGTCGGACACAACTGAAGTGACTGAAGCATGCACACACACATGCATATGAGAAAACAATTATTCAAACAACTGTATATTTCTTATCAGAAAACACTAGGACCAAAAGGCAGTAGAATACCACCCTAAAAATGCTGAAAGGAAAGAACTGTCAAACCAGGACAATATATTTTCTGAAAATATCCTTCAGGAATGAAGATAAATAAAGACATATAAGATGAAGGTAAACTAAGTATTTATCACCAGCAGACTTACTCTAAAAGAAATGCTGCTGCTGCTGCTAAGTCGCGTCAGTTGTGTCCGACTCTGTGCGACCCCATAGACGGCAGCCCACCAGGCTCCTCTGTCCCTGGGATTCTCCAGGCAAGAACACTGGAGTGGGTTGCCATTTCCTTCTCCAATGCACGAAAGTGAAAAGTGAAAGTGAAGTCACTCAGTCGTGTCCAACTCTTAGCGACCCCGTGGACTGCAGCCGACCAGGCTCCTCCGTCCAAGGGATTCTCCAGGCAAGAGTACTGGAGTGGGTCGCCATTGCCTTCTCCGAAAAGAAATGCTAAAGAAAGTTAATTCTTCAGGCTGTAGGTAAATGATACTAGAGGGAAATCTGGAACTTTAGAAATGAAAGAAGAACAACATAAATGACAAATATCTGGGTAAGAATAATAAACAATTTATTATATCTTAAGTTTAGAAAAGTACTTATGACTCTTGAAATAAAATATCATAACACTGGGTAATTTTTCAATATATGTATGAAAACTACAACATAAAAGGTAGAGGGTAAAGGAATCTGTATGGTGGTAATTAAGACCTACCAGGTGGGTGACCCAAACTGGAGAATAAAAAACTAAGGAAGTTCTCACGCTGTTGTGAGGATTCTAGGCCCCTCATCAGACTTCCCAACCTGGGGATCTCACAGGGGGACAGGGAATCCCCAGGGAATCTGACTTTGAAAGACAGGGGGATCTGATTACAGAACTTCCAAAGGACTGGGGGAAACAGAGACTCTTGAAGGGCACAAACAAAACCTTGTGCACACCAGACCCAGGGGAAAGGATCAGTGGTCCCAGAAGAGACTGAGTCAGACCTGTCTGTGAGTGTTTGAGGACCTTCTGCAGAGGCGTGTGTTGGCAGTGGCCTGCTGCAGGGTCAGGGGCACTGGCAGCAGCAGTACTGGGAGGCATGTGTTGGCATAAGTCCTTTTGAAGTTCACTTTTAGCCCTACCATACAGCCTGTAGACTCCAGCACCGGGTCGCCTCAGGCCAAACAGCTAACAGGGAGGGAGCACAGGCCCCCCTATCAGCAGAAAATTGCATTAAAGATTTATTAAGCATGGCCCTGCCCACCAGAGCAAGACTCAGTTTTCCCTATAACCAGTCACTCACATCAAGAAACTTGCAGAAGTCTCTTATTCTCACCAACAGATGGCAGACAGAAGAAGCAAGAACTACAATCCCACAGCCTCCAGAACGAAAACATAATCACAGAAAGCTAACCAAAATGATCACATGCATCATAGACTTGTGTAAGGCAAAACATGGTCCACTGGAGAAGGGAAAGGCAAACCACTTCAGTATTTTTGCCTTGAGAACCCCATGAACAGCATGAAAAGGAAAAAAGATATCACACCAGAAGATGAGCCTCCAGGTCAGTAGGTGTCCAATATGCTACTGGGGAAGATAACATAACTCCAGAAAGAATAATGAGGCTGGGCCAAAGCAGAAACAATGCTAAGTTGTGGATGCGTCTGATGGTGAAAGTAAAGTCTCATGTTGTAAAGAACAATACTGCATAGGAACCTGGAATGTTAGGTCCATGAATCAAGGTAAACTGGATGTGGTCAAAAAGGAGATGGCAAGTATGAACATCGACATTAGGAATCAGTGAACTAAAATGGACAAGAATGGGCAAATTTAATTCAGATGACCATTATAGCTACACACGTGGCCCAGAATCCCTTACAAGAAATGGAGTAGCCCTCAGAGTCAACACAAGAGTCCAAAATGCAGTACTTGGGTGCAATCTCAAAAATGACAGAATGATCTCAGTTTGTTTCCAAGACAAACCATTCAACATCATAGTAATCCAAGTCTATGCCCCAAACACAAAAGCCAGAGAAGTTGAACAGTTCTATGAAGACCTCCAAGACCATCTAGAACTAATATCACACCAAAAAAGATGTCCTTTTCATCATAGTGGATTGGAAGGCAAAAGTAGGAAGTCAAGAGATACCTGGAGTAACAGGCAAGTTTGGCCTTGGAGTATAAAATGAAGCAGGGGAAAGGCAAACAGAGTTTTTTCAAGAGAACACACTGGTCATAGCACACACCCTCTTCCAACACCACAAGAGACAACTCTACACATGGACATGACCAGATGGTCAATGCCAAAATCAGACTGATTAATTATTTGCAGCCGAAGATGGAGAAGCTCTATATAGTTAGCAAAAATAAGACCTGGAGCTGACTGTGGCTCAAATCATGAGCTCCTTATTGCAAAATTCAGGCTTAAATCGGGCCATTCAGGTTTGACCTAAATCAAATCCATTAATGATTATACAGTGGAAGTAACAGATTCAGGGGATTAAGATCTGGTAGACAGAGTCCCTGAAGAACTATGGACGGAGATTTATAACATTGTACAGGAGGTGGTGATCCAAACTATCCCAAATAAAAAGAGATGCAAGAAGGAAAAATGGTTGTCTGAGGAGACCTTACAAATAGCTGAGAAAAGAAGAGAAGTGAAAGGCAAAGGTGAAAAGGAAAGATATATCCAGCTAAATGCAGAGTTCCAGAGAATAGCAAGGAAAGATAAGAAAGCTTTAAATGAACAATGCAAAGAAATAGAGGAAAACAATAGAATGGAAATGACTGGGCATCTCTTCAAGAAAATTGGAGAAACCATGGGAATACTTCATGCAAAGATGGGCACAATAAAGGACAGAAATAGCAAGGACCTAACAGATGCAGAAGAGATTAAGAAGAGGTGCAAGAATATAAAGAAGAACTATACAAAAAAAGATCTTAATGACCCAGATAACCACAATGATGTAATCACTTTACTTAGAGCAAAACATCCTGGAGTATGAAGTCAAGTGGGCCTTATGAAGCATTCCTATGAGCAAAGTTAGTGGAAATGATGGAATTCTAGCTGAGCTATTTAAAATCCTAAAAGATAATACTGTGAAAGTGCTGCACTTAATATGCCAGCAAATTTGGAACACTCAGCAGTGGTCACAGGACTGGAAATGGTCTGTTTCCATTTAAATCCCAAAGCAAAGCAATGCCAAAGAATGTTAAAACTACTGCACAATTGTGCTTATTTCACATGCTAGTAAGGTAATGCTCAAAATCCTTCAATCTAAGCTTCAACAGTACGTGAACTAAGAACTTCCAAATGTATAAGCTAGATTTAGAAAAGGCAGAGGAACCAGAGATCAAATTACCAACATTAGCTGGATCATAGACAAAGCAAGGGGATTCCATAAAAAGATCTACTTTTGCTTCACTGACTACACTAAAGCCTTTGACTGTGTGGATCACAACAAACTGTGGAAAATTCTTAAAGAGATGGGAATACCAGACCACCTTACGTGCCTCCTGAGAAACCTGTATGCAGGTCAAAAAGCAGCTGTTAGAACTGGACATGGAAGAATGTACTGGTTCACAACTGGGAAAAGAGTATGCCAAGGCTGTATATTGTCACCCTGTATCCAGAGTACATCATGGGAAACAATGGGCTGGATGACTCATAAGCTGGAAACAAGATGGCTGGGAGAAATATCAACAACCTCAGATATGTAGCTGATACCATTTCAGTGGTAGAAAGTGAAGTGGAACTAAAGAACCTCTTGTTGGTGATGAAAGAGGAGAGTGAAAAAGCTGGCTTAAAACTCAACACTCAAAAAACTAACATCATGGCATCTGGTCCCATCACTTCACGGCAAATAGATGAGGAAAAAGTGGAAACAATGGCAGATTTTATTTCCTTGGGTTCCAAAATCACTGTGGACAGTCACTGAAGCCACAAAATTAAAAGATGTTTGTGCTTTGGAAAATGCTATGACAAACATAGACAGCATATTAAAAAGCAGAGACATCACTTTGTCAACAATGATCCATGTAGTCAAAGCTATTGCTTTTCCAGTAGTCATGTAGAGATGTGGGAGCTAGACCATAAAGAAGGCTGAGAGCCAAAGAATTGATGCTTTCAAACTTTGGTGCTGGAGAAGACTCTTGAGAGTCCCTTGGACAGCAAGGAGATCAAACTAGACAATACTAAAGGAAATTAACCCCGAATGTTTATTGGAAGGACTGATGCTGAAGCTGAAGCTCCAATACATTGGCCACCTGATTCGAACAGCCAACTCACTGGAAAAGACCCTGATACTGGGAAAAATTGAGAGCAGGAGGAGAAGGGGCAACAGAGGATGAGATGTTTAGATAGCATCACCGATTCAATGGACATGACTTTGAGCAAACTCCAGGAGATAGTGAAGGACATGGAAGCCTGGTGTGCTGCAATCCATGGGGTTGCAAAGAGTCAGACATGACTTAGCCACTGAGCAACAACACAGGTAAGACACATTAGCGAAGGATATTTAGTGTGGCAATCAGTAGACATAAACAAATTTTATATTATTTTAGGTTCACACCTTTTTATCTTAGTACTCACAGTTGCTAATTGGAAAACCGAAACCTGGGTAACCAATAATGATATTTAGTAATGGATTGTTGTTGTTGTTCAGTCGCCCAGTCGTGTCCAACTCTGATACTGAAGGACAGGGAAAATATTGAAGGACAGGGAAGCCTAGTGTGCTGCAGTCATGGGCTCACAAAGAGTCAGACATGACTTAGTGACTGAACAGCAATGACATGGTGGTAAGATTTTTACATTTTATGTAAAGTGATAAATATTAACTCTAATGATATTTTTCCTGGAGAAGGAAATGGCAACCCACCCCAGTATCCTTGCCTGGAAAATCTCGTGCACAGAAGAACCTGGTGGGCTGCAGTACAGTACTGGAGTCTCAAAGAGTCGGGCATGACTCGGTGACTAACACTTACTTACTTACTAATGATATTCTTAAAGATTAAGTATGTACAGTGTGATTCCCTAGAGAAATTACTGTAAGTATGCTACAAAGAGGTATAGTAAAAGAGCTAGTAGATAAATTATAATACTAAAATATAGCCAAATATATTTAAAATAATATTCAAAATATAATCCAAAAGACTATAAGAAAAAATAAACATGGGAACAATAACAACAAAACCCAGAAGGGACAAACAGAAAAGTAACTAAAAAATATGACTGTATCACATTAAATGAAAATTATCTAAACACACCAAGTAAGACATAGACTCAGGTTGAATGGAAAACAAAATCCAAGTATATGCTTTTTGTAAACTGACCCACTTTTTGCAAGAGATTCACTAATAATATGACACATATTAAAAGAAAAATCATTGTATTTGTGACAGGAAAGCTGGAGTGGCCATATTAATATCAGAAAAAATAGACTTTGTTGCATGTGCTGTGCTGTGCCGAGTCAAGTCCAGCTCTTTGCAACCCCCATGGACTATAGCCCACAAGGCTCCTCTGTCCATGGGGATTTCCCAGGCAAGAATACCAGAATGGGTTGCCATGTCCCCCTTCAAGGGATCTTCCCAACCCAGGGATGGAACCCAGGTCTCCCACATTGCAGGCGGATTCTTTACCACCTGAACCACCAAGGAAGCCCAAGAATACTGGAATGGGTAGCCTATCACTTCTTCAGGGGATCTTCCTGATCCAGGAATGAAATTGGGGTCTCCTGCATTGCAGGCAGATTTTTTACCAGCTGAGCTACCAGGCAGGCCCTTTGTTGCATATGTGTGCATATGTGTGCTAAGTCACTTATGTGATCCCGTTTCTTCTCTAGTCTTTTCCATTCTGTTGTTTTCCTCTATTTCTTTGCATTGATAGCTGAGGAAGGTTTTCTTATCTCTTCTTGCTATTCTTTGGAACTCTGCATTCAGATGCTTATGTCCTTCCTTTTCTCCTTTGCTTTTCACTTCTCTTCTTTTCACAGCTATTTGTAAGGCCTCCCCAGACAGTCATTTTGCTTTTTTGCATTTCTTTTCCATGGGGATGGTCTTGATCCCTGTCTCCTGTACAATGTCAAAAACCTCTTCCATAGTTCATCAGGCACTCCATCTATCGGATTTAGGCCTTTAAATCTATTTCTCGCTTCCACTGTATAATCATAAGGGATTTGATTTAGCTCATACCAATGGTCTAGTGGTTTTCCCTACTTTCTTCAATTTAAGTATGAATTTGGCAATAAGGAGTTCATGATCTGAGCCACAGTCAGCTCCTGGTCTTGTTTTTGTTGACTGTATAGAGCTTCTCCACCTTTGGCTGCAAGAACATAATCAATCTGATTTCAGTGTTGACCATCTGGTGATGTCCATGTGTATATCATGAGAAACGCTGGACTGGAAGAAGCACAAGCTGGAATCAAGATTGCCAGGAGAAGTATCAATAACCTCAGATATGCAGATGATACCACCCTTAGGGCAGGAAGTGAAGAGCAACTAAAAAGCCTCTTGATGAAAGTGAAAGTGGAGAGTGAAAAAGTTGGCTTAAAGCTCAACATTCAGAAAACGAAGATCATGGCATCTGGTCCCATCACTTCATGGGAAATAGATGGGGAAACAATGGAAACAGTGTCAGACTTTGTTTTTTGGGGCTCCAAAATCACTGCAGATGGTGACTGCAGCCATGAAATTAAAAGACGCTTACTCCTTGGAAGGAAAGTTATGACCAACCTAGATAGCATATTCAAAAGCAGAGACATTACTTTGCCAACAAAGGTCTGTCTAGTGAAGGCTATGGTTTTTCCAGTGGTCATGTATGGATGTGAGAGTTGGACTGTGAAGAAAGCTGAGCGCCGAAGAATTGATGCTTTTGAACTGTGGTGTTGGAGAAGACTCTTGAGAGTCCCTTGGACTGTAAGGAAATTCATCCAGTCCATTCTGAAGGAGATCAGCCCTGGGATTTCTTTGGAAGGAACGATGCTAAAGCTGAAACTCCAGTACTTTGGCCACCTCATGCGAAGAGTTGACTCATTGGAAAAGACTCTGATGCTGGGACGGATTGGGGGAAGGAGAAGGGGATGACAGAGGATGAGATGGCTGGATGGCATCACTGACTCGATGGACATGAGTTTGGGTGAACTCTGGGAGTTGGTGATGGACAGGGAGGCCTGGCGTGCTGCGATTCATGGGGTTGCAAAGAGTCGGACACGACTGAGCAAATGAACTGAACTCAACCGACTGACCAGGTTTCTCTGTCCATGGGATTCTCCAGGCAAGAATACTGGAATGGCTTACCATTTCCTACCCCAGGGTATCTTCTCAACCCAAGGACTGAACCCACATTTCTTAAGTTTCCTGCATTGGCAGGCGGGTTCTTTACCACTAGCGGCACCTGTAGTGTTTTGATATTATGCAACACAGTACTAAATAACCAATAGGTCAGAAAGAAAGTCTCAAGAGAAACTGGAAAACATTTTTAACTAAGTGAAAATGAAAATACCATGTATCATAATATATGGAATGCAATTGCTTAGAGGGAAATTAATAGCACTAAGTGCTTTTATTAGAAAAGAACAAAGTCTGAAATCAATAAGTAAGCTTCCATCTTGAGAAACTACAAATAAACAGCAAATCACAACCAGAACAAAGAGAAGTAAATAAACACTCAAGGTAAAAGCAGAAAGTAATAAAATTTTAAAAAGAAAAACAATAGAGTAAAGCCACACATTGGGAAAACAAAATTACAAATTATGTACATGATAAAACTTTTCACCGAAGAACATATATGAATCACCAATACTGTCATGAAAAATTACCCCAAGTCATACACATGACAATAACAGGTGTTGACTAGGATACTGAGAAAAGGGAACGTTTATATACTGATGATGAAAATATAAAACATTGCAGCCATTTTGGAAAACTGTTTTTCAATTTCTTAAAATGTTATACATAAATTTACCTTAAGACCAGAAATTCTATTTTTACTCCATATTTACTCAGGAGAAATTAAAGCATACATCTACATAAAAAAACTTGTATACAAATGTTCATAGCAGTTATATTGATAATATTCAGAAAGTGGCATGCATGCCAAGTCTCTTCAGTGATGTCTGACTCTTTGTGATCCTATGGACTATAGCCTGCTAGGCTCCACTGTCCAAGGGATTCTCCAACAAGGATATTGGAGTGGGTTGCCAAGAAACAAAATATTGATACATACAACATGGATGAGCCCAAATTACATTTGCCAAGTAAAAGAAGCCATATTAAAAGGCTGGATACTAAAGAACATTTATATAATATTCTGGATCAGCAAAAACACAGGGACAGAGAATCAATTAGTGGTTGTCAAGAGTTGAGGAAGGAGGAGAGAAGGTCTGACTGCAGTGTTTGCATGAGAAAATTTCAGGGGGAGTAATAAAGTTTTCATGGGAAATAGATGGGGAAACAGTGGAAACAGTGTCAGACATTATTTTTTGGGCTCCAAAATCACTGCAGATGGTGATTGCAGCCATGAAGTTAAAAGACGCTTACTCCTTGGAAGAAAAGTTATGACCAACCATGCCTTTATAATAGCATATTAAAAAGCAGAGACATTACTTTGCCAACAAAGGTCCGTCTAGCCAAGGCTATGGTTTTTCCAGTGGTCATGTATGGACGTGAGAGTTGGACTGTGAAGAAAGCTGAGCACTGAAGAACTGATGCTTTTGAACTATGGTGTTGGAGAAGACTCTTGAGAGTCCCTTAGACTGCAAGGAGATCCAACCGGTCCATCTTAAAGATCAGTCCTGGGTTTTCACTGGAAGGACTGATGCTGAAGCTGAAACTCCAATACTTTGGCCACTTCATGAGAAGAGTTGACTCATTGGAAAAGACTCTGATGCTGGGGGGGATTGGGAGCAGGAGGAGAAGGGGACAACAGAGGATGAGATGGCTGGATGGCATCACTGACTCAATGGACATGAGTTTGAGTGAACTCCGGGGGTTGGTGATGGACAGGGAGGCCTGGTGTGCTGCGATTCATGGGGTCGCAAAGAGTTGGACACGACTGAGCGACTGAACTGAATAAAGTTTTGATGGTGATTATACAACACTATGAATTTTTCAAAAGTCATAGAATTGGACAACAAAGAGTTAATTTTACTATATGAAAGTTTAAGTTAAAATTTTTTACTGTTTCACTTGTGACTTTTCTTACATTAATACTTTCAACTGGAGAGAATGGAAAGGAAAAGTTCCTTCCATTCTTTCAATTTGAAAAATGATAATTCAACTTTCTTTAACCTATAGATACTTTGGAGAACAATTATAAACTGATACCATGAAAATTCTGGATATGTTAAATCTATATTTAACTATATCTATCAGGGTTTCCCTGAGAGCTCAGTTGGTGAGGAATCTGTCTGCAATGCAGGAGACCCCGGTTTGATTCCTGGGTCGGGAAGATCCACTGGAGAAGGAATAGGCTACCCACTCCACTATTCTAGGGCTTCCTTTGTGGCCCAGCTGGTAAAGAATCCACCTGCAATGAGGGAACTTGGGTTTGATCCCTGGGTTGGGAAGATCCCCTGGAGAAGGGAAAGGCTACCCATTCCAGTATTCTGGCCTGCAACATTCCATGGATTGTATAGTCCATGGGGTCACAAAAAGTCAGACACAACTGAGTGACTTTCACTAAATCTATCTTGGCCTTCATTTTCCTAACACATTGCCCATTCTATACCATTTGAACTTGGTTTCTAACTTATATAGTTCTCTAATCATTTTATATTTTAAATTTTGTCTGTGTAATAAAATTAGAGGATTCCTCAGGGCAGGAACCGTGACTTCTCATGATTTTTTAACTACCATAGTGATAGAAATGTCTTAGAATGTTTGTAATTCCTTTTGGAATAGAATTAAATGAAATAGGGTGGGTGTTACATGTTGGATAAACTAAAGTAATGGAATAGAAGAGGGTCCCCCCCTGCTTCTAATGGATACTATCCTCCAATTCTTAGGTAATAAATCTGACACTTAAGTTTAAGAAATTTGTCCAAAATCGTACAAGTAGAAAATACAGACTGTGGGATTCAGACCTTAGGTATGCTGATCTATGAAGTGTCCTTCAAACAATGATCTCCACTTCAGTTTATCCTATAACATGGTGAACAAATTCCAGTGAAGCTGAATTGATAAAGACTCTTGACATTAGAATTTCAAAATATCAAGAGGAGGCTACAGTACTTCAGTCTTTGCTTCTTACAGAAGCCCAAGATATTAGATAGCAATGAGAGCTCCCTTAAAATTAACTTATCATATTATTGTTGAAAGGGAACTGACCTTTGGAGCCCAAAGTTCTGGCACTTCCCCTTTCCAAACCTGTGCCTTGTGAAATCTATAAGATTCGGCTTCCTAGAATCAGGAAATTAGGTTAGGTGCTTTTTGTTGGTGGGAAGACTCTGAGGCAGAGCTTAAGAGGAAAGAAGTTTATTAAGGAATACTCTTGGAAACAACCATCTGCACAAGAAAAGGGAAGGAAAGTAGGAATGGACAGAGGGAGATAATGACTGCAAAGTAATCTCAATGAGGCCTCAGCTAACTGATGGGAGCTCTGAAGTTGAGATCGCCCTTCAGAGTTATCCCAACGTAGGGTAGGGAGAAGAAGGGCTAAGCACTTATACCTTCATGACATTGTTATCAGATTCCAGATGCCGCAATTTGGGCAAGCAAGCTCTCTTTACTGAAGGCAATTCTGAAAATGGCTGACAAGCAAGGGCTAACGAGCATTTCAGCAGCTGGAAGGGGAATCTTGGTGGTACACCAAGTCCCATAAAGTGACTTCTAAGATTGCCCCAACTCTGGTGGCATCACAAGGATTAACCAAAAAATAATTCCAAGTGAAAAATTAAAAAGGTCTTCAACTTACACACCTCCCATAGAAAAATGAAAATTAAAGAAGATACTAAGCAGAGGGAAAGTATGTTGTAGGAACATAATTACTTATCTGCTGGGTTTCAGAGGGATAATCTTAAAGCTCCAAGGAAATTTATGACTCTTCAGTTCAGTTCAGTCCAGTCGCTCAGTCGGGTCTGACTTTCTGCAACCCCATGAACCACAGCACGCCAGGCCTCCCTGTCCATCACCAACTCCCAGAGTCCACACAAACCCATGTCCATTGAGTCGGTGATGCCATCCAACAATCTTATCCTCTGTTGTCCCCTTCTCCTCCTGCCCTCAATCTTCCCCAGCATCAGGGTCTTTTCAAATGAGCCAGCTCTTCACATCAGGTGGCAAAGTATTGGAGTTTCAGCTTCAACATCAGTCCTTCCAATGAACACCCAGGACTGATCTCCTTTAGGATGGATCAGTTGGATCTCCTTGCCGTCCAAGGGACTCTGAAGAGTCTTCTCCAACACCACAGTTCAAAAGCATCAATTCTTCGGTGCTCAGCTTTCTTCACAGTCCAACTCTCACATCCATACATGATCACTGGAAAAACCATAGCCTTGACTAAACAGACCTTTGTTGACAAAGTAATGTCCCTGCTAGTTAATATGCTATTTAGGTTGGTCATAACTTTCCTTCCAAGGAGTCAGCGTCTTTTAATTTCATGGCTGCAATCACCATCTGCAGTGATTTTGGAGCCCAGAAAAATAACATCTGACACTGTTTCCACTGTTTCCCCATCTATTTCCCATGAAGTGATGGGACCGGATACCATGATCTTCGTTTTCCGAATGTTGAGCTTTTTTTTTTTTTTTTTTTTTTTAAATTTAATGTTTATTTAATATTTTATTTATTTTTTCCTTTTTTAAAAACATTTTATTTTATTTTTAAACTTTACAATATTGTATTAGTTTTGCCAAATATCGAAATGAATCCGCCACAGGTATACCCGCATTCCCCATCCTGAATGTTGAGCTTTAAGCCAACTTTTTCACTCTTCTCTTTCACTTTTATCAAGAGGCTCTTTAGTTCTTCTTCCCTTTCTGCCATAAGGGTGGTGTCATCTGCATATCTGAGGTTATTGATATTTCTCCCGGCAATCTTGATTCCAGCTTGTGCTTCCTCCAGCCCAGAGTTTCTCATGATGTACTCTGCATATAAGTTAAATAAGCATGGTGATAATATACAGCCTTGATGTACTCCTTTTCCTGTTTGGAACCAGTCTGTTGTTCCATGTCCAGTTCTAACTGTTGCTTCCTGACCTGCATATAGGTTTCTCAAAAGGCAGGTCAGGTGGTCTGGTATTCCCATCTCTTTCAGAATTTCCCACAGTTTATTGTGATCCACACAGTCAAAGGCTTTGGCATAGTCAATAAAGCAGAAATAGATGTTTTTCTGGAACTCTCTTGCTTTTTCGATGATCCAGAGGATGTTGGCAATTTGATATCTGGTTCCTCTGCCTTTTCTAAATCCAGCTTGAACATCTCAAAGTTCACGCTTCAAGTATTGGTGAAGCCTGGCTTGGAGAATTTTAAGCATCACTTTACTAACGTGTGAGATGAGTTCAATTGTGTGGTAGTTTGAGCATTCTTTGGCATTGCCTTTCTTTGTGATTGGAATGAAAACTGACCTTTTCCAGTCCTGTGGCCACCACGACTCTACATAGATGTTATTCAACAAATTTATTAATGTAATTCAGGTGGTGGCAATTCTGTTCTATAAAAAGCCAGACAGTAAATAGTTTAGCCTTTGTGGACTGTATATTCTTATTTGCAACCCTTAACTTCACAGCTGTAGTGAGAAAGTAATCACAAATTAATACATCAATTAATGTGTGAGTCTGAGTTCCAATAACATTTTTCTTCCAAACAGGTGGCAAGCCAAATTTGACCCATGGGTTATAGTTTGCTGACTAATATAATGGAATTACATAAATTTTAACTCATTGCCTTTCTGAATACCACAGAGCACCATGCCAACCCTAGAATGACTGTATGACTTTAATGTGAAAGATAATAAAACCTTTTTCCCGGGAGATCATTTTCGAGATGAATTTTCTATTACCCAAAATATAAAAATTTACTTTAGATTGAGTGATCAAAAAAAGTTTCTATGAAGGAGAAGAGTTTAGCCTCTGTAACTTAGTGTTGTAAGATAATAAAACTGATGGGTGTTTGTGAGGGCAACTTCTACTTGTTCATTATATTTAATCTGTTCCCTAATTTTAGCTTGACAGGATAAAGATTGTTATTTCCCAGTTTGCCTAACTTTCAGCTCGACATGACAGAGCTAAATGAAGAATAAGGAAGTACTGAATTGGGTCAGAAACTGGATGAAATGCCTAGGTACATCTGGGGGTGTGTATTATTGTTTCCAAAATAAGCTCTATGATGTAGTATGTGTAAGTGAATTTAGTATGAGCAACTTTTAGAACTGAGCTTAAAAGGATACATGCCCTTCCCCTTTCCCCTTTTTGCCAGATGGAAAGTACATGTGCTGTCTACAACAGGAGGAGCCCTTATAGACCATGAAATGAACTTAAAATTGAACCCCACACATTGTGTAGACACAAGATATAAGAATCCTGGAATCCTGAAACTATACAAAAGCACCAGGTCTAGACTGATTTCATGACATTCGTGGGAAAAGAAGATGCTTTTGTTTATTGTGCCGTGCTTAGTTGCTCAGTTGTATCTGAGTCTTTGTGACCCCGTAGACTGTAGCCTGCCAGGCTCCTCTGTCCATGGGGATTCTCCAGGTAAGAATATTGGAGTGCGTTGCCATGCCCTCCTCCAGGGGATCTTCCCAACCCAGGGATTGAACCTAGGTGTCCCACATACCAGGTAGATTCTTTACTGTCTGAGCCACTAGGGAAGCCCATGAATACTAAAGTGGGTAGCCTATCCCTTTTCCAGGGGATCTTCCTGATCCCAAATCGACCTGGGGTCTCCTGCATTACAAGCACATTCTTTACCAGCTGAGCTACCAGGAAGATACAGTTAATTTGAGTTTTATGCCATTTGCAGCTTTGCCCAACTCAAAGTATTACAGAAATTTATGTTAAATTCAGAGTTCAACAGAAACCTCTATAAGAGAGAGAGATTTTAGCTAAGATCTCAAGGACAAACAGGAACGAAGCCTAGAAAAAGCAAGAGGAAAAAAAAAGTCAATTCTGGCATAAGGCACAACATTTTGAGAACGAATATAGTGTGTAAGAGGAACTGGGAGAAGGCCAGCATGGCTGATGATTTGTGAAAGGGTGGAGGGTAGACATAGGAAGGGGTCAGATCACAAATGTTAGGAGTTAGGTTTCACTCTAAGAACAACAGGAGGCCACTGACAGATTTTAAATAACCAAGAGATTTGCACCTCCCCTTGACAAGTGTGCATGGCTGCCCCCCAGAGCCTGACTGCCCGTGCCCCTCCAGCCTCTTTTTAATTTTTTTAAAATTTTATATTGGAGTATAGTTGACTTATAGTATTGTGTTCATTTCAGGTATATAGCAAAGTGATTCAATTATACATATACATATATCCATATACACACTACTATATGTAACAGGTAATCAACAAAGACCTACTGTATAGCACAGGGAACTCCCTTCAATATTCTGTAACAACCTATATGGGTAAAGAATCTTGCCTCTTTCTGCTGGTGTCACCCGAGCCCTCCAGGCAGTCTTCTTCACAAACTTCCTCCCGAGATGCCTCAGGTCTTGCTCCTGCAGGAGCCACATACCATGTATTTACCCCAGAGGCATTACAGCTCATTCCCTCCACAGCACTGTCTCCTGACTCTGCCGCCAAGAGTCATGCCAATCTTCTGCTTTGTCAGCACTGAGACAGAGACCTGTGTGCCCCCAAACACCAGCGCATACACTTCAGCCCATTTAAGTGGTTCCTGAAGTTCTCCTCCCTTGACCTGAAGAAAGAGAGGGGAAACATGTCTATGCTTAGTCTCTAAAGAAATCCTCACTCTTAAAAGTCTAGCCCCCCTAGTGAATTCTTATATATAAAGGTGGATGATCAGTTAATGATGATAAAACCAAATTTTGGCTACCTATTTTGCAATAATGATCTATTACCTCAGATAGAATATTGGGTTATAGTTAATTTTCTCAGGGTGATGTCTCAGCTGAAACTGCAAAACTAAGAAAGTATAACAAGTTTCAAAAAGACCCCCCCACCAATATAAATATTGATAGTTAAAGACAAGAGGCAACATTTCATTCATTTATTCAAAAGTCTTTTAAAGGGCCTACTAAGGTACTATCCCAGATGCTGAGGACATAATAACGGACAAATCTCAAGCTTATTGCCTAGTGAGGAGACAGATATGGCACAATTACTCTGTGTATATGAAATATATTATCCTGCATATATATGCTATGTATAAAGGTTATGTATTCTACTTGTATGACCTGAAAATCTAACTCAGGGATGTTTAGGAAAGAATAGAACCTTCGATGTAGTCTTTGAACAGAGAAGCAGAGTACCAGAAGGCCAGAGTTGAGGACTTTGTAAGGCAGACCATAAGACGATATCCTAAGCCAGGCAAAAAAATTACCAAAGTCTTAGCTAGAAACAGGACTAAGGATATGTAACTTGGGTAGGCATCAGGAAAAGAGTAACTGGGTAACTGAGGAAAAGAGGCAGAGCAGGAAGCAGTACAGTGTCTGTGGGTGGAAATTTTTCTCTCTGGAGGAAGCTATCTCTCAGAGACAGGCAGATACATCACAGCTCTTTTGCTGTAGCACAGTAAAGGTAATAATATAGTACATATTACTTACACAAATGTAAAAAGAATAATTTATTTTTCCTGGACAGGAAGATGTTATGGTAGGATGTGACCTACCATGGTAGGTAGCACAGAAGTGATATATAAGAAGTGTCATATAAGAAGAGAATCCCACCAGGTAGAGAAGAGGAAAGGAGTGTTGGGCATCTGTTGCTTTGCCTGTACAGTATTTCATCTTCCTTCTTTTGGTAACAATATTCTGCTTTTGCTTTGGAGAATCACTCCTCTTTCATTTCCTGTTCTCTTAGAGTGATTATAAATTAAGGAAAGTGAAGAGGAACTAAAAAGCCTCTTGATGAAAGTGAAAGTGGAGAGTGAAAAAGTTGGCTTAAAGCTCAACATTCAGAAAACGAAGATCATGGCATCCAGTCCCATCACTTCATGGGAAATAGATGAGGAAACAATGGAAACAGTGTCAGACTTTATTTTTCTGGGCTCCAAAATCACTACAGATGGTGACTGCAGCCATGAAATTAAAAAGACGCTTACTCCTTGGAAGGAAAGTTATGACCAACCTAGATAGCATATTCAAAAGCAGAGACATTACTTTGCCAACAAAGGTTCGTCTAGTCAAGGCTGTGGTTTTTCCTGTGGTCATGTATGGATGTGAGTGTTGGACTGTGAAGAAGGCTGAGCGCCGTAGAATTGATGCTTTTGAACTGTTTCTTGGACTGCAAGGAAATCCAACCAGTCCATTCTGAAGAAGATCAGCCCTGGGATTTCTTTGGAAGGAATGATGCTCAAGCTGAAACTCCAGTACTTTGGCCACCTCATGTGAAGAGTTGACTCATTGGAAAAGCCTCTGATGCTGGGAGGGATTGGGGGCAAGAGGAGAAGGGGACGACAGAGGATGAGATGTCTGGATGGCATCAGTGACTCGATGGATGTGAGTCTGAGTGAACTCCGGGAGTTGGTGATGAACAGGGAGGCCTGGTGTGCTGTGATTCACGGGGTCGCAAAGAGTCGGACACGACTGAGCGACTGATCTGATCTGATCTGATCTGATTCCCTTTCCACTTTCTAACTCTAAATAGAACTATATATTAATACATATGTTAAGAAGTAGGAAGTAAAGGGCATGCATGCGTGCATGCATAGTTATGTCCAACTGTTTGTGACCCCATGGACCCCATGGCCTGCCAGGTTTCTCTCTCCATGGGGTTATTCTAGCAAGAATACCAGAGTGGGTTGCCTTTTCCACCTTCAGGGGATTTTCCTGACCTCGGGATTGAACCCACATCTCCTGTGGCTCCTGTATTGGCAGGCAGATTACCACTGAGCCACCTGAGAAGCCCCAAGTAAAGGGCACAAAACAGTTTAAAATAAGTGTTTTCCAATCCATCTTCATTCTCATAATGATACTCTGATACAGACTAGAATTCAGGGATTGCAAACTGGCAGCCAGAACGCCAACTTGGCCTAGAAATGTGTTTTTCTTGATTCGTGTAATGTTTTCCTAGTGTGTTTATATGTCTTTACATAGGGTTTACAATCTTCTGATTACCACATACTTCAATACTAGGAGTCTAGTGTCAGTCGCTCAGTCATGTCTGACTTTTTAAAACCCGTGGACCCCAAGTCCATGGAATTCTCCAGGCGAGAATACTAGAATGGGAAGCCATTCCCTTCTCCAAGGGATCTTCCCAACCCCAGTCTCCTGCATTGCAGGCAGATTCTTCATCTTCTGAGCCACCAGGGACCTTCTGCCTTATACCAGCCCTAAGGTCGCAGGTGGACGTGAAAGGAGGCCAGACTGCTCATATTGTACTATGTCGGAAGCTCTACTTACATTTTTAATGTAATTACCACAACAAGCTTATGAGGTACAAATGGAAAATGAGACAGGCTTTGAAATCAGACCTACTTATAGAATCATCTTGAGCCTTTCTACCATACCTAAAACCCAATTCAACAATACTGTCACTAACTTAATATCCATTCAGTCCTTTAATATCCATTCACTCTTTAATATTGACTTATTGAACATCCTCAAGATGCATTTTTGAAGGTATAATGTTATGTAAAAGCAGACATGGTTCCTCTTCTCTTGAGGCTTACATTGTAGTATGTTTTAGTCACTCAGTTGTGTCCAAGTCTTTGTGACCCCATGGTCTGTAGCCTACCAGGCTCCTCTGTCCATAGGATTTCCCAGGTAAGAATACTGGAGTGGGCTGCCATTTTCTTCTACATGGGATCTTCCTGACCCAGGGATCGAACCTGGGTCTCCCACAATGCAGGCAGATTCTTTAACGTCTGAGCCATCAGGTAAGTAGTGTAGGATATAAATATTACCAATTACATATGTTGCTATAAAGTTGCACCTGTGGTGAGTCCTTCCAAAGTGAGCTCCATGGATACCTATAATAGAAGGAGTTGGTATAATTTACAGAGATCATGGAAGACTTCTCTGAGGGTTAGATATATGAGAAGAGATCTGAAGGATATGCAATAGTACTATGAAGGGGAAGGAAGCACATTGGAGGCAGAGAGAACATGATGTACACAGAACTTGTGGAAAAGTGCGTGCATGCCACATCGCTTCAGTCATGTCCAACTTTTTGGGACCCTGTGGACTATAGCCTGCCAGGCGCCTCTGTTCACGGGATTCTCCAGGCATGAATACTGGAGTGGGTTGCCATGCCCTCCTCCAGATTTTCCCGACCCAGGGATTGAACCTGTGTTGCCTGCGTTAGCAGTAGGATTCTTTACCCAGTGAACCACCAGGGAAGCCTTTGGTGTCTTATATTGTTGTTGGTCAGTTGCCCAGTCATGTCCAACTCTTTACAACTTCATGGACTATAGCTCACCAGACTCCTCTGTCTATGGAGTTCTCCAGGCAAGAATACTGGAGTGGGTTGCCATTCCCTTCTCCAAGGGATCTTCCCGACCCAGGGATTGAAGTTAGGTCTCCTGTACAGCACACAGATTCTTTACAGGCTGAGCCACCAGGGAATCCTATTTCTTCCATAAATGATAATATTTTTCTCTTTATATATATTGAAGCTCTATTATTTGATATATATACACTGAATATTTTATCATCTTGATGAAATTAACTCCATTTCTGTCAGATTCACTCTATTTTTCTTCAGCCTGGACTCTACTCCATGAGCCTGAACTTTATAAGTTACATCCTTGCCCTCTGCTTTTAAGTTGGGTTTGGCCACCAATGATGGGGGACACTGCTTGGCTATTACATTGGGGAGGGAAAGAGATTTCAGTGTAGGTGTACCCTGGCAATATTGTGGGTTTGGTTCTAGACCACCACAATAAAGTGAGTCACACAAATTGGTTTCCCAGTGCATATAAAATTTGTGTTTACACTATACTGTAGTCTATCAAATGTGCGATAGCATAATGTCTTTAAACAATAAGGTCTATAATTTAATTAAAAGATACTTTATTACTAAAAAAGTGCTAACCATCATTTGGGCCTTCAGCAAGTCATAATCTTTTTGTTGATGGAGAGTCTTGCCTCAGTGTTGATGGCTGCTGACTGATCAGGGCAGTGGTTTCTGAAGGTTGGGGTAGCTGTGGCAATTTCTTAAAATAAGACAAAACTGAAGTTTGGCATGCTGATGACTCATGAATGATTTCTCTGCAGCACAGAATGATGTTTGATAGCATTTTATCCACAGTAGAATGCCTTTCAAAACTGAAGTCAATCCTCTCAAACCTTGTTGATGCTTTTGCAGCTAAGTTTATGTACTAGTCTAAATCCTATGTTGTCACTGCAACAATTGAATAAGTTTGCTGTCTTACATGGGCCTGGTTTGTGGCACCCCAAAGGAATCATAATAGTATCATCAACGCTCACAGATCACCGTAATAAATCTACTAATTAAAAAGTTTTAAATATTGTGATAATTACCAAAATGTGACACAAGACATGAAGCGAGCAAATGCTATTGGAAAAATGGTACTAATGGACTTGTTAAATGCAGGGTTCTCACAAACCTTCACTTTGTAGAAACACAGTTATCTAGGAGGCACAAGAAAACAAACCACAACAAAAATGAGGTCTGCCTGGACCTAATCCTTTAGCTCCTTCCTGTTGGGTTCAGGCTGACATTGGCTATACTCCTTCATTAAGGTAGCAAAGGTGCCTATCAGGTGGGTGGCATCTCCAACAGCAGTTAAGTCTCCCTGGGACCTGGCAATCTCTTTTCCCTTACCCCTTAAGTCTAAAAGTAATCATGTCTCTGATCAGTTCTGGGAGCTTCACCATCACTTTTGTTTCCTGGTAATACCACCCACCTCTTTGTAAAGTGCCCTTTCATTAAGCACCTTACAACTACGTCTCTTGAGCATGCCATCAGTTATTTGCTGGGGTTCATAATGATACACCACCTATGAAAGTAGTAGCTTAAATTATTTCAGAAAATTTATTAATTCTTTACACTCCACTCACTTGTTTAACCAAGTTGACTACTCAACAACAGACACTTGAAAAAGGAAAAAGGGGTCTATTTCGCTATTACACCCAGGACAAACTATATTTGGATGAAAGGGCAATGGAGAATACTCAAATTACAGCAGGACATTTAAATGAGAAATTCCCATGTTTTGTTGAAACTGAAGACGGCTGAACGGTGTTATCTCTGATTTAGACTGAAAAGTCTTTACAAAAGTGTCCAAGGTTAAGTGTCTTAAACCTGTCCAGATAATGTTGTTGGGGGGGGGGGGGGGCGGGGCGGGGAGGCGCACAACAGTTTTTATACCGAAATCAAGTTCCATGTGACCTACTCAGTGTTTCCACCCACTGGAATAACCTCATTTTTGCACCTGCCTTGTCCACATCCATGAACCAAGGCATCTACGACCTCGACAAAGCAGCTGCTGGGACTAGCCCAGCAACTAGAGGCTCAGGCGCGGCCCTCAGACACCCGCTTGCGATTGGCTCCAGTGGAGCTCTTTTCTTAAGTTCGGCCAGACTACAAACCCCGCGGTCCCTAAACCTCGTTCACCTCAGCCCGTTTCCTTCTCAAGTGAGGTTCCGCGTTCCGGCCCAAAGTACCAATTAAAACTACCAAAGGGAGGGAAAAAAAAATAAGAAGTAAAAATGCAAATAGCCTTACGGAGTCCTGGACTGGAAGATTCTCGCGAGAACTTGAGGAGTTCCGATGGGTCCCTCAGAGATCTCGCGAGCGCACCTCGGGGGGCGGGCTTCTCCGTGGCCCCGCCCTCATTGAACGCAGGCGTCTTGGCGGGAATTTCGTCTGTCTGTGATCTAGACCCCCACGGACTCGCTGGCTCTGGCCGGGACCGCCGGGGCGGATCTCCGGGTGAGTAGGTACGGATCTTAGAGTGAGTAGGTACGACGTGCACCAAACCAAGGGCGCCGGGGTGTGCAGGACACCGGATCCCCTCGCCCTGTGGTCGGCCCACGCAGATCGCTGCCTTGTGCGGACCTGGCGGGACTTGCCCAGGTCGGGAGACCGGAGATTTGCTCTGGGCCCTCTGGATCCACGCCTGGCGTCGGCCGGGGAGCTTGCAGTTCCGGCACTGCGGGGAACCTGGCTCAGTGCGGTGTAGTAACTTAGCGGAGGTCGCAGGTCTAGTCGAGCTCTGGGCTTGAGGCTGAATCTGTCCTGCCAACATTTTTTTTCTCCCCCACTTCACCCTGTACTGACGGGTCTGACGTAGATGGGATTTTTAAGTTACTGCCACAGCCAGTCCGGGGCACAGTCTAAAATCTGACAGCCTTGATCTAGGGGAGTCGGTGGGCAAGGGCGGGTTGGGGGGGGGGTGTATATTTATTGAGGATTTATTTCGCTTCTCGTTTTTTTCCTGTGTGCTGGGGAGGGGGGCGTTTGGGGAACTTTTCTGAGGTCACCCCAAATTTCTCGGCCCTCCCCACCTCCAGGAATCACATCACAACTTCTTTGGAGCCCTTACTGATAGTCATTAATGAACTCCAAAAATTTCAGGAAATGGTGAACAATGGATAACTGTCCCCCTGCGTCCACGTTTCTGACCGACAGCTTGGAACTGGAACTACAGACAGAATGGTGCAATCCCCCTTGCTTTTCTTGTGATTTTGACAACAGAGGAGGAGGAAAACATTTTTCTGGAGAGTCCTACCTTTCCAGTGGAGCTCTTAAGCGGTAGGTTAAAAAAAATCGGAAACTGTTTTTCCCTATTCAGAGTTTAGGAGTCTGTTTAGGTATGTTATTTAATTAAGACTTCAGTCAGTTAAACTTTAATGTTCATCGGGCACTGTTTTTGTAAATCGGCTCGAATTACCATACGGATGCACGCTAATAGTTCTGTTGGTTTCTTGTTAGAGCATACACATACCTGAAAGATTTTTGGAAGGATAATTTCCTTGCTACCTGCTGTTCTCTTACCTCACCGCTGCCTCAGCTTTGGAGTAGGGAGCCGGACACTAGTTTTACCTTTTACTTAAAGTGAATTATAAACTATCTGGGCTTTTTGAAGTGGCACAGTTTTTTTGTTGCTCCAGAGTCTTCTAATTCTGTATATTTACACGTACAGAAGTCTTATAGGTCTTTATTTTAAGCTTTTTTTTTAACTTTCGAGTAAGTGCTCTAGATTGTGTAAATTCACAGAAATATTATCCTTCCAATCTCTTGTCTTGAACAGTTGTATATTCATATTTAAGTAAAACTCCTGTTATTGAAATATTTTGGAAATACCTGCTGAGGCAGTTTTATTCAGAACAGAAACCATTTTTGTTGATTTTTACAATTGTACCTTCTTTCAGACCTTAAAAGATGTTATTCGACTTGATTATGCCCTTCTTTAGACATGGCTCAGAGTAACTTTCACTGTTTTAAAAATTAAATGTCCCCTCAAAAGGTGAAACTCTACAACTGAAGACCACTGTTGAATGCAGGTGAAAGTATGTTCCCTATGGAAAGTATGTTCCACCTTTTTCCCTCAAGTTATAGTGCTCTTTAGTTACCCTCTTCTTTTAAAAAATCATAATACAGGGTTGAATTCTTAATATAGTTCATTTATAGTATTAGTGAGATACAAGGTACCAAGGCATTACCTGACGTTTAACATTATTGTTGACATGTCATGGGTAATACGGATTCATGTAATGCCAGAAACTCCTGCTATAGTATGAGATATAGCATACATTTTGTGAAATTGAATCAGAATTTTTATTTCAGAGTAATTTTGAATCTTGATCCTTTACCAACTAATTTTGAAGAGGATACAGTGGAAATATTTGGCATTGAGTGGGTTACTGAAACAGCATTAGTGAATTCATCTAGAGTTCTCTTTCATCTATTCAGGTATGTTTTGTATTTTTTTAAAAACTGCCATTGAGTGAATATGCTGTTCAGTTTTTTTTTTTTGCTATTCAGTTTTAAGTTACATTTCTGGGTGGTTTCTAATACTGACATTACAAAAACACCTATAGAATTTTGATTGCTGCTCACCTGGTTATCTTATCAGTAACAGCACTTAAGCAGTAATGCTTGATGGAGTAATGGTTTTAATGAGTTTATTCTTTTAGTGGTTTTGCAGAATTTTTATTCTGTTGTATTTGACATTGGGCTTCTGCAGTGGCTCAGTAGTAAAGAATCTGCCTGCAATGTAGGAGACGCAGGAGACATGGGTTCAATCCTTGGGTCTGGAAGATCCTCTGGAGGAGGAAATGGCAACCCACTCCAGTATCCTTGCCTGGGAAATCTCATGGACAGAGGAGCCTGGTGGGCCACAGTACATAGGGTCACAAAGAGTTTGACACGACTGAACACACACACACATATTTGACATCATTTATTGAAAACAAATATTTAAGGCTTTGAAGTATACCATAACTTTGGAAGAAAAAAAAAATACTTTTGTTGCTTTTTGTTGTTTAGTCGCTCAGTCCTGTCTGACTGTTTGTGACCCTGTGGACTGCAGCGCACCAGGCCTCCCTGTCCTTCTCTATGTCCTGTAGTTTGCTCAAACTCATGTCCATTGAGTCGATGATCCTATTCAACCACTTCATCCTTTGTCACCCCCCTTCTCCTGTCCTCAGTCTTTCCTAGCATTAGGACTGCTTAATAGACATAATTTTTCAGTAATCTTTGGAGAATGAACTCAGACTTTTCAGACTGTATAATAGAAATATGATTAATTAATCTGGACAACATTAAAAAATGTTAATGAAAATTTTAAACATACTCAAATATAGAGAGAATAGTATAGTGAACCCTCACATACCTTCCCTCAGTTATGATAAACATCATGATTTATCACATTTCCTTCTGTCCCTTTCCCTCTACCTTTGGCTTAAATATTTTTAAAGCAGATTCCAGGTATCATGCCATCTCACCCTTAAATACTTTGGTATATATCTCTTAAAAATATGAACTTATAAAAAAATAAATAAACATTACTCATTATCACAATTAATTAAATTGAAATGATTCATTATTACTTAAAACCCAGTCCATAATTTAGATTTGAGATTTGGAGTTACTTATCAAAGGCAAATATTGTCTCAAAATACATTAAGAATGTATACATGGTAATTCTAAAGTTTACCTGAAAGCACAAAAGATCCCAAATAGCCAAAACAATCCTGAGAAAGAAGAACAAAGCGGGAGTCATCACACTTTCTGATTTCAAACTATATTACCAAGGTATGGTAAACAAATATCATGTTATTGGCATAAAAACAGACATATAGATGAATGGAACAGAATTGAGATAACAGAAATAAATCTACACCTAAATAGAGACAGTTAATTACCGGCAAAGGAGCAAAGAACATACATTAAAGAAAGGGCAGTCTCTTCAATGAATGCTGTTGGGAAAATTAGACAATCACAGGTAAAAGACTGAAACCAGGCCACCATCTTATACACAAAAATTAACTCAAACAGGATTAAAAGCTTGAATATAAGACCTGAAACAATAAAATATATAGAAGAAAATAAAGGCAGTGATCTCACTGACATCAGTCTTAGCAATGTTTTTCTGGCTTTGACTCCAAAGGCAAGGGAAACAAGCAAAAAATAAATAAATGTGACTACATCAAGCTAAAAAACTACGCACAGCAAACAATCATCAAAGTGAAAAGGCAACCTACTGGAGGGGAGAAGGCATTTGCAAGTCAGCAGTCAGACAGTTCAGTCGCTCAGTCGTGTCCGACTCTTTGCGAGTCATATATTTGGTTAACATAAGGGGTTAGTATTGATTTAGCTCAACAACAACAACAAAAATCTGAAAAAAATGAGCAGAGAATCTGAATAGATATTTTTCTAAAGAATAGTTAGAGACAGCCAACAGGCACATAAAAGGATGTTCAACATGACTTAAGGAAATGATGTCACGTCACATCTGACTGGTATCAAAAAGAAAAGAAAGAACAAAATGAAGAAGATGTGGAGAAAAGGGCACCCTTGTGCCCTGTTGGTGAGAATGTAAATCGCTGTAGCCACTATGGAAAATAGTATGGAGGTTTTAAAAAATTAAGATAGAACTACCCTATGACCTAGCTATTCCACTTCTGGGTATTTATCCAAAGGACATAGAAACACTAATTTGAAAAGATAGATTCATCTCCTGTGTTCATTATAGCATTATTTTTAGTAGTCAGGATATGAAGATACAGAAACAACCTATGCGTCCTTCGATGGATGAATGGATGAAGAAATTTTACATGTATGTATGTATACACTTATATATATATACATTTTAAAAATTATATATACATACATATATATACACAATGGAATATCATTCAGACTTAATAACGAATGGAATCCTGCCATTTGCAGCAACATGGATGGACCTCAAGGGTATTATACATAGTGAAATAAGCCAGAGAGTGACAAATACTGTATGACTTCACATGGAATCTAAATAAAGCAAATGAACAAACAATAAAACAAACTCATAGATACAGAAAACCAGTTAGTGGTTACCAGAGGGAAGGAGTTGAGGATGTCGGTGAAAAAGGTGAATCAAGTCAACTGTATGGTGATGGAGAGTAATTAGACTTGTGATGGTGATCATGTGGTAGTGTATATAGATGTGGAATTACAGTGCTGTATACTTGAAACTTACATAATTAAAAAAGAATGTATACATGATACATTTAAATGAAAATAGAAAGGTTGAGTGATTTCTCCTCTCACCCTGATCCCATGGAACCTGTGCCATGTTACATGTTTTGTTGGGAAAACAGTCTGAGTGATTCTGTATAATCTTAAACATTAAAGAATGAGTTTAGTCTTATCCAGGTCATAGGTTATAAATATGGCTCCGTCTTTAGGGAGTTAAAAAAGGCAACTAGGAAGAGAATGGCAAGAGAAGATTATTGTGAGAAATTAAGGTGGAACATCATAAATTAAAATTTTCCCTAATTAGTCTACATTACATATTCTGTTCCTTTTCAGAACTCCTATTGTGTAATTATATGACACAGTTTAACATTTCCTTATGTTACTTTTAACATAGGATGTTTAATGTAACTATCTTAAACTTCTTAGAGATATAAACAGTATCTTCTTGATGTTGAAATCTATATTTAATTTTTGAGATAAATGTATCTCTTAGTTATTTTTGGGAGGACAGACATAGGCATGTTTTATCTTCTCTCAAAGTGTTTACTCCCTGAAGGTGATGCTAATAAACATTCATGAAACATCAAACATTATTCAGGAATGAGAGGCATTGAAGCTGTGTAAAAGATTTGGAAACACTATCTGTAAGTAATTGTTACATACTTTAAACTGTTCAAAAACTAATTCTTACCCTAAATTTTTTAAATTAGGCAACAGCTATACAACTTGGAAACCTTATTACAGGCCAGCTGTGATTTTGGTAAGTTTTAAGTGTGTTTAAAGACAAAGAGAAATGACTCTCTTTCAATGACTTGTACAGGGGTCTATGATGTGTCATTGGATATCATCATAACTTGAAGGAAGTGTTAGTTCAGAAGTTCAGGAGACAGTTATATTTAGTGTTCAGAAAAAGTATGACACTTAAATTTTGCTCCTGTATGAAATTTATGGTATTTTTCCAAATCTGCAAGTAAAATTGATTTAAGGCCAAACATCTCTGAAGTGAGTTAGTAACTTGCTTTGGGGGTGGGGAGTGGTGAAAATGTAAAGTGCCAGACCTCATGCCAGCTTCTTGTTTACCTTTGATGCTTTCCGTTTTTGTTTTTATTGTGGGGTAATTGGTATAGTTAAGGGAGTGAAGGGAGTTGAAGGGCAGTGTGTTTCAGTACAGGCTAGCTGCCTCTCCTTTGAACAGTTTCAGTTCAGTATAGTCTTCAGAAACATGATTGTGTGGTCAGCCTGGGTTCCAGCCCTAGCAAATTGCAGGCCTCACACCAGGTTCCCACCTCACTGAGTTCTCGTGAGGACTAAATGGCATAATGCATATTAGGTGCTTAGCTTAGGATCTGTTGTTATGCCCAGCAACCACAGATCATGCGAAACACACCTTTGGTCAAAAAAGTGTTTTATTAGCTTAGGAGGCAAGGGAGAGAAACGCATCATGAGGAACAGTTGGGGCCTCTCAGCAAGCGGAATTAGGGAGGGGTTTGTGTAGGGTATGCGCTTGCGCAGACTAATTTTGGGTCGAGTTTAAGAGGCTTTATTCTGGATTTGATGCTGTTCAGAAGCTGGAGCAACTTGGTGACAGCGTATGGTAATTTAAAATTTTTTTTTAGAAGGTGGAACAAAAAGAAGGCAAGGGTAGGTTCTAGTTAGTGATGAAGCGATAGTCATCTTAGCTGGAAGAGGAGGATTTTCTGTTCTTGGACCTTGTCTCCACGTGGTTGTGTAGTGCCCTGTTTCTGTGTCAAACATGATTACTAAGGCGGTTTGTTGTTTTTCCTTGTTTCACCAAAATCATGGAGTGACTTTGTGTGATTATTTTTGATAATGTATGACTGTTTAATTTCATTAGGAAACTTCATGGCCTTAATTGTTGTCTGCTGCCAGGGCCGTTCTTTTTTCTCAGTTGGTCCTCAGTAAATTTTGACTATTCCTTTTCTGTTGCCACCCAAGTCCCTCCTTCATGTGCAAGGTGCTGATGAATCAAAGAGGAAAATTATGCTACTGAAGAGTTTGCAGTTGAGTAAAACAGATAAACAAGCATAATTGGCATGGCAAATGGAAAAGTGTAATGATAAAGACATGTGCAAGTTGCTGCAGGAACCGAGGGGTTTATCTGTGTATGTGCTCATCACTGGATGATACCAGATCTGGGGCTTCAAGGATGAGGAGGCCTTAGTCAGGCAAAAGCTTATGGACAAGTGTTGGGGATAGGCTGAGTTCAGGTATGAAACAACTTTGTGACAAAGACATTTGACGTGTATAAAAACATAAAAGCTGGGAGAAAAGGGAGTAAGTGGTGATTATGTCAGTTGGACTATGTTAGGAATTAATTTTTGGAAGGGAGGCAATTATAGGTGTCTTTGTAAGCAGTGCCAAAAAGTCACAATTTTACTTTTAAACCCCTGGGGAGCCTCTACAAGATTGTAGTGGAAACAGCAAAAATACCTTTACTATATAGAATGACTTAATTAAATTGGGTTTGTGGAAGGCATTTATTATGCAGGATTATTCCTTGAAAAGCAGTTATGGACCTAAAATCACTATAGTGGGCCATTTGTTGAAACGGTTACTTGTTACGCTGACATTTTGGCCCCTTTAGTTGCTTAAAAAAAACAATGACCGGTTTATTGGGCAGGTTAGCAATACTGAAGACTATCCCTGCGTCAGCTTGGGCTTCCCAGGTGGTGCAGTGGTAAGGAATCTGCCACTGCACGAGACGCAGGTTTGATCCTTGGCTTGGGAAGATCTTTGAAGTAGGAAATGGCAACCCGCTCCACTGTTCTTGCCTGGAAAATTCCATGGACAGATGAACCTGGTGGGCTACAGTCCATGAGATTGCAAAGAGTTGGACACGACTAAGCACACAGCACACACACACCAGCTTTCCCCTCCCATGCAAGCTGTACCAGGGGTTTGTTAGTAAACTCCTGTAAACCCTTGGCCCTCAACCCTCTCCAGAAAGCCCTTAGGGTCAGTTACTGATGTACACATGGTTCTTGTTCTCCCGTTGATTATACTCCAAGGATTGCTTTCCTGTTGAGGCAGAATAGTATACATAATATATATATATATATATATATATATGTTTTTTTTTTTTTTTTTTTTTTTTTACTGCTGCTGCTGCTAAGTCGCTTCAGTCGTGTCTGACTCTGTGCGACCCCATAGACAGCAGCCCAACCAGGCTTCCCCGTCCCTGGGATTCTCAAGGCAAAAACACTAGAGTGGGTTGCCATTTCCTTCTCCAATGCATGAAAGTGAAGAGTGAAAGTGAAGTCGCTCAGTCGTGTCCGACTCTTAGCGACCCCGTGGACTGCAGCCCACCAGGCCCCTCCGTCCATGGGATTTTCCAGGCAAGAGTACTGGAGTGGGGTGTCATTGCCTTCTCTGAAGAGTACTGCCACCTGGTATTAAATATAGCTGTTAATGTTACTCCCTTTTTGGTACTGTATTTTTTTGTCTCTAGACATTTCATCTGGATTTTATGTTTTCCATTTCTGTTCTCATATTTTTTTAATCTGTCTTTAACATATGGAGTATATCTACAGCTGCTGTTTTTAACTACAGATTCTTTCATCATTGTCATTTCCAGGTTTGTTTGTATTGACTTTTTCCTCATAGTTTTAGGATATATTCTTCCGCTTTTTTGAACATTTAGTAATTTTTTCTTGTGTGATGGACATTGTAGCTTTTACATTGCTGCTTTCTGAATTTTCTTGTATTCCTAAAACTACGGTTGAATTTTGTTCTGGCTCATTGTTGAGTACTTGTAATCCATTGGATCTTTTTGAAGCTTGTAAATTTTGTTAGGACTTTTAAAAAGTAGCCTGTAGTCTAATGTTAAGTCTAATGTTCAGCTCTAGTAAGACTTCTGAGGATTTTTTCTGATTTATTACTTTTTTTAAATTCTTGCTAGTGTGAACTTAAACTGTTCCTTGATCTTCGTAAGCTTTGTAGGGAATTGTTTTCTGGTATTTTTCTCTGGCCTGCAGATCAGTACTTAGTCAGACTCAAAAGGGACCTCTGCACATCTCCAGGTTCTTTTTTATGTAGCCATTTTTTTCTTCTTTGGTACTTTTGCCCTGCAAATTTAGACTTCCCTAAACTCAGATCTCATGTTCTCTCAAATCAGTGATCTGGGCTCTGAATTCTCTGCCCCTGTGCTGCAGCCTGGAAACTGTCTCTAGTGGGAAGCTGGTATAGTCTTGGAACTAATCTCTCTGGATTAGGAGTCTTGTGTTGCCTTTGTCCAATGCCTGAAAACTCTTGTTTTATGGATTTTTTTTTTTTTTTTTTTAAGTTTAAGATGAGAGATGAGTAAGTATGATTTCCTTTACTCCATTTTGGCTAGATGCAGCAGTTCATAGCAGTTGTTTTTTTAAGAGTACTGCCTTTTTGGGCTGAGAATTGTGACACTGGGGGATTGTTATGACTTTTGTAAGCAAAGTAGAATTAAGCTGTAGAATTGCATTGCACTTGTTGATACGTAGATATGTGCACAGTATGTTTACACTTATATTCATGTTGGTTTTGCCAAAATGGTATCCATGTTTACTCATTTGAATACAAATTTTAAATTAAGTTTTTCTTTATGTTTAATATGAATAATAATTCGTTGCCTATGGTAAGGGGCTTTGTTTTTCCTTTTCCTGCCTCTTTTATTTTGGCTCCTCCTCAAAAGTGAAAGTGAAAGTCGCTTAGTCGTGTCCGACTGTTTGTGACCCCATGGTCTATAGAGTCCGAGAAGGCGATAGCAGCCCACTCCATTACTCTTGCCTGGAAAATCCCATGGATGGAGGAGCCTGGTGGGCTGCAGTCCATGGGGTCGCTAAGAGTCGGACACGACTGAGTGACTTCACTTTGACTTTTCACTTTCATGCATTGGAGAAGGAAATGGCAACCCACTTCAGTATTCTTGGCCTGGAGAATCCCAGGGATGGGGGATCTCACAGAGATCGCACAGAGTGGGACATGACTGAAGCAACTTAGCAGCAGCAGGACTATAGAGTCCATGGAATTCTCCAGGCCAGAATACTGGAGTGAGTAGCCTTTCCCTTCTCCAGGGGATCTTCCCAACCCAGAGATCAAACCCAGGTCTCCCGCATTGCAGGAGGATTCTTTACCAGATGAGTCACAAGGGAAGCCCAGGAATACTGGAGTGGGTAGCCTATCCCCTCTCCAGTGGATCTTCCTGACCCAGGAATTGAACCACAGTCTCTTGCATTGCAGGGGGGTTCTTTAGCAACTGAACTATCAGGGAAGCCCCTTCCACCTCAGATCTATTGCTAATAATCAGGCTCCTGGAGTCTCCTCTCTGTTTATCTTTTCCTACATGTACCATCTCATCAGTTACTTTGTTTCTAAATAGTAACAACACCAAAGGTTGAAATATTCCAGTCTCCTTTGCATTCCAGGCTTTGCATGTCAAATTGCCTGACATCTGTCCTTGGATTGCTCAATCCAAGTACGTCCATGATGTGCTCCAAAACCAGCTTATGCTGCCCATGTTTTCTCTACTTATTACCTGGTGCTAACTGTTGCCTATAAGTCATTCTTGATTCTTTCATTTCCTTTAAACTCATATCTAATCCATCAAATTCCCAGTAGGTTTATGATCAAAATATACTTTCAACCTATACATTTTCCTGTGATCTCTTTAATTACTGCTACAGGTCTCTTAACACATACCCCTTAGCCCTTCTATAATCTTGAGTACAAAATCTGCTTCAAATGTATATCAATTCCTGTTCCTCCTAAATCAGAACCCAGTGAAAAGTCATCTACTGTATTAGAATGAAATCAAAACTCATAATGACTTATAAGGCTGCCTAATCACTTATTCCTGTTTTTCATTCAGCCTGAACCCATGCCACCTTTCCCTTACTTCAGTATTTACATCAGCAAAAATTATATGGGTGGTTACTATGTGCAAAACACTCATAACCACTCTAGGGGAAAATGAGTCAGCCAGAAAACAAAAACAGAGAAAACATGAGAATTATAGGAAAGTGAGGAGGAAGGAAGACTGGCAGCATATGGTATCAATGAACCAGGTGTAGGGAATACTTCTGTAAGGGCAAGTTAATTGAAGACAGGTGTGTCCATTAGATTGGCCAACCTTGGTTTCACTGGTGACCTTAAGAGCAGTTTTTTTGTGGGGGGAAGGCAGGGGGATAGTGAGAATCAGTTGAAACAAATGAAAAGATAGAGAATTTCTGCTTATACAGCTTATAGAATTTTTTTGTCACCGATCACTGATTCTTTAAACCATGATTAATGTTACCTGTTTTGATTTTAGGGAAGATATCAACGCTGCATTGCAAAGCACACAATATTAGGCAGCTCTGCGTAACATTTCTTCATTATGTTAAAGTTTTCATCTTCAGGTAGGCTGTCAGATGAGTAGTACGAATAATACATGAATTTCTGAATGCAAATTTATCCAGACTCTAATTACCTTTTGGATCTCATCATGTTTTAGGTCCCTGCAAGTACGTAATGCTGAAAGTCATGTTCCTGTCCATCCCTACGAGACTTTGGAGGCACAGCTTCCCTCAGTGTTGGTTGATGAGCTCCATGGGTTACTCTTGTATATAGGACACCTATCAGAACTTCCCACTACGAATACAGGAGCATTTGTAAATCAAAACCAGACTAAGGTTTGATTTGTTACATTTAATTTTTGAAGTTTTTGTTTTCTTCTCACAGGTAATATTCATTCAAGAATGAGGGAAATTAGTCAAGGGTGTAGTTCTTGGACCAGACTGCATGAGTTGAAATACTGGCTCCTCCTTCTATTAATTATGTGCCATTGGGCAAATAGCACCTCTTGGTTCAGTCTTCTCATCTGTGTAATTGGTTAGCTTCCTGGAGTTATTGGGAGAATTGAATAAAGTGCATTAAGTGCTTAGAAATCATTTATGTTGAATCACTGATAGCTATTCTAATTTGTAACCGTGCAAATGCTTAAAAGTTTCACAGCAAATAAAATAACCTTTTATGTTCTAAAATTCGTATCCTCTCTCCCATTGATCAAGGTATGGGCAAACCCTATTTTATTTTATCGGAAGAGTTAAGATCATCACCTTTAAAAAGTTAGGCTTTCAAAACACATTGTTATGTTTTCTGGCTTTTGAGATAGTTTCAGAATATGAATGTTTTGACCATGCCTGCCATTTTTTTTCTGTCTGTGACAATTATTCTCTCTGAATTTTGGCTTTTTAAAAAATTGTATTGTTAGCATGACCCAGCCTGTGGATATATTGAACAAATTCTCCATAGGAAAATGTGAGCTTCTGTGAGTGACAGATTATAATTCCCCATGGGATTTCCTGAGTTGTCTATTCTCTTTGACATCACCAATTCCTTCAGCTTTTAGGAATGAGTCTTTGCCAAAATACATAACGTACAATAAAGTGTTTATATTTCTGTGAAATTTAACAATTAAAAATCCAACTTTTCAGGGATCAATATATGTGATAATACAAGTAAATAGAGTTCCAGCTGTTTTCACAGGTGAATATGTCTAATCCATAGAAACCAATTAGGTAATTGTTTTTAATCATGTCAATTAATAAAGATTCATGGATGGATTATAAGGAGAAGGGTAATTTTCCTTTTTAGTTTCTGTAAATTGGACTGGCTTTTATTTTCTGAATATCCATTGAATGCTTAAGAAAAATAAAAATAATTTATCTAGAAGCAGAAATTAAAAGATCCATGCAAGGGTCCTCAACCTAAGGTTTACCTTTCATAGGCTTTTAATTAGACGGACTTGTTGAAAGTATAGGTTACTTTGAATGGAATCACCAGCACATAAACAAAATAGCCATACACTGAAATACTGTTCTGAAACATCAGCAAAACCAAAAAATCATGAAATAGCATCTTTCAAGACTTTACGTATTTCTTATGTTTTGCCTTTCTCATATGCAAGAAAATGCTTTAATTGGTATTCTTAGTTGAACATCTGTCTTTTATTCTTTTTAAGGGACTTTTTAAAATTAGTAATATTATTTCTTGGTATTATGTATTACAAATATTTTCATTTATCTTTTTCAGCAATTAAGCTGACTTGCTAGGTACATCATTTTTTTCTGTAAAATTATATTTATCAATTTTTTTCTTTAATACAATTCCTATGCTCTTGTAAAATACATACTTTTAAATATTTATCTCTAATTCATCTTTTAAAAAATATACCTTGAAGTAGGAAATCTAGTATCTTGCAAATGAATAAGTTAATCATCCTGACTCCTACTGAATGACCTACACTTTCCCTGCTGATTTGAATGTGTGTCCACTCTTCTCTTCCTATGTTTGCAGTTTATTATCTATTCCTGAGCCAATGTTGTTTTACTAGTGTTTTATTTTGTTTGTATGTTTGATAAAGCAAGATCCCTCTCCATCATTCTTAGATGTCTTAATAAAAAAGCACAAATCATTGTATTTTAGTGAATCAAAATATTGATTGGAGAAAATTTATTGATAACCTGCATGCACAGTAAAGAGCACTGACTTTTGAATGGAATAGAATTAGGTTTGAATCCTAAGGAATGAATTGAGGGGTAAATTTCTTCACCACTTTTAACTTTAGTTTCTTTATGGATGTGACAGTAGTGTCTTAAAATGATTTAAAAGTTCTCCTTAAAATATTTTATGGACGTTCCTAGGTATTCATTACATTTAAAACCATATTTCCTGGCTAAAGTCTAAAATAAAATCATGAAAATGATGTTTTAAAAAAATTCATTTACTGGTTTGCAGCTGTAGTAGAATATCTCTTGGTTGGTTGCTACCTTTACTGTGCAAGTCTGTTCTGTTAAGCAGCCCCGAGGTGGGTCTGTCTGCAACATCAGTTAAGAGTATATCCTATATCCTACTTTTAAATATCTCTAGTGAAAAAAAGCCTCTTAACAAACAAGACAGAAGTTTCCCTTGCACTTTTGAATAGTGGTAGTTTAACTTGTGCTTAGGGAAGATTATTGTGACTTGCTATAAAATACCTAATAAAGTATTATGAATTTTCAGTCACAGTTGATAATATCATTCACAGCTTTACCCACCATCATGGCATTTACTACATCTCCACCTAGATATCCATTGGCTGGTGCTGGAAATTCTTCACATGCTTGGTGAAAAATTGAGTAAGTTTATAGATTTCTGGTTTATGTCCTTGTTTTGAATCTAAACATGTTTAAATTGTTTTTTAAGATTATACAAGTAAGTGTTTTCTAGTTATTATTATTTTCAATCAAACAGTAATGAAACTAGAAAGTGAAGGTCTTAACTTCTTTTTTCTAGAGATAAGTACCGGAAAGAATGGTCCATTTATCCATCCATCCGTACTTATTGTTAGTATACATACACAGAAACATATATAGGTAGAATTTTTGTTTTTGTTTCTAACCACAAGTGGTGTCATATTGTTCTGTGGAGGGTATTATTTAATAGTGCTTTTAGAGATCTGTTCATGTTAGTACATACAGTTTTACTTGATTCATTTGTTATAGATCTTATGGACCTATCATAATTTTAGCCAACTCTTTTTTAATATTTGTTATTTCTGTTTAATATTACAAATTACATTTCACTGAGCATCCTTGTGTGTATATACATCTTCAAATACTTGTACAGGCTATTTTGTACAATAGGTTTTTGGAATCGAAGTAGCATATTGCACTTCTAATATTGTATATGCTGCTCTGGTGTTGTATAATAAGTTTCCCCAATTTTATACACTTAACCATGAGCATATCTTTGCCTCATACTCTTGCCAGTAGTAGCTATTATTATTTCTATTTTTTGCCAACTTATATGTGAAAAATGATATTGAATCTATTTTGTAATTTCCTGATTATCAGTGAAGTTGAGCATCTTTAATTTTATTATCTTTATATTTGCTTTATTAATTCATTATATTTTGCAAAGCATATATTGCATTATTTTTTGTTTCAGTCTTTCCTGTTTTTCTTTAATTTGAAGTAGTTTGTATATATTATGGATGGTAAAATTTTATTTCACATGTTGCCTATTTATTCTTGGTCTTGTTCTTTATAAATATTATCTAGTTGTAAATTATTAATTATTTGGGTTATAAAGACATTCTGTACCTCAGTACCCATTTTTCAAATGAATTAATGCAAAAATACATATATGTATACGTGTGTATATGTGAGCACTTACATGGATACATATGAACATAGAATTGTATACACAAATGTCATTTCCTCTCTCATGTCGACTCTACTTCAAATAATATTTTTTTAAAGCAGTAGTTAGGTGAACTTACTCTGACACAGGTACAAATTTTGGTATCTGTTACCTTGGTTTGTCCTATTTCATGCCAAAAAACAATTACACATGGTTAGTTTATCAGTATTTGTTAAAAGAAGAATGTTTTAAAGGCATTATTGGTTAGAAATATAGGTAAAGGTTTTCTATATTTACCTTCTTATATATTTTTTTCTTTTGTTGCATTGTTGCTCTTTAGATGGCCATATTAAGGAAAGAAAATCTATTAAACAGTACTTGGGAGGATTGAAACATCACTGCTCATATAAGAAAGCAATTGTTTTCACATTTAACTTTTATTTGCAGAAAAAAATTTCTTTTAACTGTTTCTGTTGCAGTTGTGTTATGTTAATTTAAAGGTGTACAGTCAAAAAAAAAAAAAAAAATGTGTACAGTCCCTTCCTTCTGAATTAGTAAAATCTGCTGTAGTTTTAAACAGAATTTATTTCATTTTTAGAACAAGTTGTATATAGTCATCAGTTTATGAATCTGGCAGGTGACAATTTAACCAATGTCAGCTTGTTTGAAGAACATTGTGAAAATCTTCTTTGTGATTTAATAAACCTGTCCCTCAACAGGTATGACAAGGTAATGCCTTAAGAGTTTATTTGCATTTTTGGTATTTAATGACAATAGTCAGGACTTAATGAGTGTGGTTTGTTCTATAAGAATTTAACCTAAAATGATTTATTTGTTAATTCTTCTAATTTTATATTTACTTTTATTTGGGAGTTGGTTGGGAAAAGAATTTGAGTTAAACATTTAAAACAGGCTAGAATTAGTGTCTTAGAGCTTTTTTTTTAAACACTTTTCTATTGGTCAAGTAAATAAAACAATGTTTATGATGATTGGAAATTTCTCTTCAAATAGAGACCAGCCCTTTAATAATCTGTTGTTATATAACAAAATAAATGAGTACTTAGCTAAAGTTAGTTGACACATTTAAAGAGCGGTTTTGTTTGCTTGTTTTCATAAAAGGTCTAGAATTGGGGGACATTATGTGTTTTTACTAAATTACTTATCATAGTGCTTAAAGCAGTGCTTTAAAAGTGCTATGGTATACATTTATTTTCAGTCAGTGGAAGTCTGTTGACTGTCAGAACTTCAGGTTACAAGCATAACTGTTACCTATGGGAAATTGGGATTTTTAATTTTTTAAAATTTAGATCATGTTTTATGTATTGTCTAAATCTAGTCTGTATTTATAATGTAATTAGTAGGTTAACTAGATATGATAAAGTAATATCTTGATGGTTATTTTACTATGTTATGTTAGAAAATTGTATAATATGGGAAATAATGAACACTTGAATTTCAGAAGTCTGGCTGTCCTTGAAAATATAGTGCATATTCTCTGTATGCCACTTGAGGGTATATTTAGGAGCATTGAGAATATGTTTGTTACAAAAATGATAAAATTGTCTAATCTTTATGAATTCCTAATAAATTTGCTTAATTATAAAAAGTTTTAGTCTCAATTACAGTGAATTTAAACTTATTTTCTAATCATTTTCTTAGAAATCTTTTTATTTGGCTGATGGATTAGATCAAGGTTTGGAAACCATGACCCGTAGCCAAATCTAGCACATCAACTTTTTGTAAATAAAGTTTTACTGGAACACATTCCCATCCTATTCATCCATTGTCTATGACTAAAGTTGCAGAACAATGGCAGAGTTGAGTAGTTGTAGCAAAGGCTATTTCACTATTAAAGACTCTAACATTTACTGTCTAGCCCTTTAAAGAACAACTTTGTTCTCCGTTGGACTAGATGATTAAAGCAGTTTTTTTTTTTTTTAAGTTGGGAATAAATTCATTGTGTACTTTTGTTTTTACATGGAAATTTATTTTAAAAGTTAATGAAATGGTATGTTTTTTATAAGCAATTTTATATAATTGAGCATAAATTTTAAGTCATCAAAATCAATCTTTTAAAACATTTGAGGGGAGATATGTGGCATGTAAAATTCTGCTATCTTGTAATTTACTCTTTTTGGTTCTTTTCTGAAGGTTAGGCCTTCTGAGGCATTAATGAGTCACCATTGCCCATGTCCATGCATTAAAGAATTATGGGTTCTACTCATTCACCTCCTTAATCACAGAAGTAAATGGTCTCTCTCAGAAGTAAGTTATAAAACTATTAGTTATTGTTACTAACCCTTATATTGAATTTATGCAGTTGGTTTGGCAAAAAAAAATCTTACAAAGTTGTTTTCTTTATAAACAGCACTGAATACTAAATACTTACTGTATTTTTAACCCTAAATTGGCAATATGAAAAATCTAGGACAGGTATGAGATTTGACTCATAATTTTATCTTCTCAAGTTCTTTTTTTCTTCTATTAAGAATCCGTTAGGCTAAAGTACTTTAAAAATGCTCTTGTAATTCAAGAAACATTTAGTCAGGAAATGAGGCAGATTTAGATTTATTAATCAATTTTACAGTATCTTATTTCAAGGAGGGAGAAAGAAAAACACAAAGGGGAAGGTGGCAAGTTTTATTTTACCTCACTTTGAATCAGTCTTCAGAATGGGACTTTATTTTATTTCAAGTGTTCTGGATTAGGGGGAAAAGAGAAATAGCCATATGCAGAAGTATACAATTAATTGTGAAATGATACTTAAAGAAAGTGGTTTATATGTTCTTATTCAGGTAGGAGTTTAGAATGATTTCTTCCTTATTTTCAAGACTTTATGCATAAATTAAAAAAAAAAAAAACTCCTCTGTAGCTCTCTGAGTCAGAAGCTCAATTGAGCTTTAAATTTCCTTAAAGACACTACAAATTCAGGGAAAAGTAACAAGAACAAGAGATACCATTCCTATTAGAATGACCAAAATTGGGAACACTGACAACTCTAAATGCTGTTGAGAATGTGAAACAATAGAAACTCATTCATTGTGGTAGAGATATAGAATGGTACAGCCCCTTTATTTTGCCCTGTTCTTACAAACCTTAGTGTGGTCTTAACACATTGATCCAACAGTTGTGTTCCTTAGTATTTACCCAGTGAAAACGCATGTCAGCATAGAAACCTGCACATAAATGTTTATAGCAGCTTAATTTATCAATTATTTTATAATTGCCAAAACTTGGAAGCATCCAAGATATCCTTCAGTAGGTAAATGGATAAAGTGTGGTATATTCAGACAATGGAATATTATTTAGCACTAAAAAGAAATTAGCTATCAAGCCATGAAAAGACATGATGGTGGAGATGGTATTGGTTTAGTCACTCAGTGGTGTCTGACTCTTAGAATCCCATGGACTGTAGCCCACCAGGTTCCTCTGTCCATGGGATTTCCCAGGCACGAATATTGGAGTGGGTTGCCATAGGAACCTTAAATGCATATTACTAAGTGAAAGAAGCTAGGCTGAAAGGTTACACAATGTATGATTCCAACTACATGACATTCTTTAAAAGCCAAAACTGAAAACAGTAAAAAGATCATTGGCTTCTAGGGGTGGGCAGAACATAGGGGACTTTTAGGACAGTGAAAATATTCTATATAATTTTAATAATAAATTTTAATAACATTGGAGACAGAAGAGATTAAAAGCATTCTGACAGAAAAATGCTGCTTTGAAAAGAGTGGCAATTAGACTGGCAGCTGATTTCTCAACAGCCATAGAGGCCAGTGGGAATGGTATCATCATTTTACTAAAACAAACTAATTTTCAACATACAATTCTTCGTCCAGCACAGTCTTTCAAGACTTGGATGAAACAGTTTTCAATGAAGCAAAATTAAAGGGAATCCTGAAAGATAAGTTTAGTAGAATAATAATAATGCCAAAGTGAAAAGGAAGGTTATTTGAGCTATAGGAAGGGAGTAATGAAAGTGGTAAATGTTGTGTATAAATTATAATCGAGTGGGGTTAAGAAATAAAGTACACAGTAATACTAGCTTATAAATTGGGTGGGGCATAAATGAGAATTTTAAAGTCTTTGTTTAGTCCAAGAGAAAAGCAAGATATATGTGAACTTACCGAGATATTTGAATGTATGCTGTTGTTTCTAGGGTATCACTAAAAGAAAAAGTAGATTATTTAACTTGCAGCCTGATAAAGGGGAAAATAGTGAAATTGTCAACCCAAAAGAAGGCAGGAAGGAGGTGTAGATGGGAAAAGTAGGTGTATAAATAGAAATATAGAATAAGGTGGTAGATTTAAAACTAAATTTGAGTCATTACAGTAACTGCAAATGGACTACTAATTGCTCATTTAAAACATATACTGTCAAAGACTGTAAGCTGTTTATAAGAGAATCTAAAACAAAGTTTAGAAGAATTTGGAACTGATAGTAAAAGATATGACAAGATATATATCAAGTTATTAAACAATGGAAACAAGCTACATGAGAATACAAACACACAAAAAAAGATGAAGCCAGACAACATGTAATTAAGGCTTGTATATTTAAGTGGCAAAATTTACAAAACTAGGGAATGATAAAGAAGTCAGAATAATGGTTACCCCTGGATGGAAGAAGATGTGGGAGTTGCAAGAGCTAGTCATTTTCTAGTTTTTAACCTGGGTATTTTTATTATTCTCTAGGTTTTACATATGTGTTTTGTATTCTTTTGTATTTCCTTATAAATATGAAGGAAAAAACCCAAATCAAGATTTCTGGATCAGTGTCTGAATTTAACTAAATCATAATACCTCTGTTTCCATAGTCATTTTGGAACTGGTTGAATAAACTACTCAAAACACTTCTTGAAAAATCAAATGACCAGAGAAGATCTGTGCTTATAGTCCAGCCCAGGGACCCATTGGGTTTTAGTTGGTGGATTATTACTCATGTAGCATCATTTTATCAGTTCGATCGCCATGGAACACCAGATGAAATGGTAAGATTTTATGTTTTTAAACTTTCTTAAATTATTATTAATACATTTTTTTGGTAAACAAATTAGAAAGTGAGCAGAAACAATAATTTAACAAGCTTTTGAAATTAGACATGCTGGATCTTTCTAAATCTTTAAAAAGTGATAACTAAAATCTCTTAAGATTGCCAAAAGGAAAGCCTACATCTCCAGAAATGAGTTAGAGAAGTTTTGGGGGAAGATACTTTAATCTGTTAAACAACCATGAAGTTTACTTCAAATAAAAAAATAGATTTTAACTAGTATGTTAGTTTCTAGTTAGAAACATTTTTTTCATTTAAAAAGTGCTATGAAATAAAACCAGCTGGTTGATGTATTCATTTGAAACCTTATTTGTATATAACTTCTTCCATCTTCAGAAGTAGTATAGTATTGTATAAACCCATTAGTTCCATAAAGTAAGCATCTAGAATCTTGAAACCAATGTGTCTATATTTTCAAAATTGGTCTTTTTTTCTGGGGATGATTACAAAGCTGTCTGATCAACAGGCCTACTCTGTGAGCTTGTAAAAATTCAGATTTTTTAAAATCTGGAGATCCTGTTTTAGTACTATAATTTGGTCTGGAGTTTGGGAGTTCTTATTTTTGAAAAGCTCCGTGATTCTCCATCAGGTATGGAAACCACTGCTTTATGAAACGTGTTCCTTGATGGACTTCACATATTTTTCTCTTTTTGGTATACTGGACAGAGCCCAGAAATTATCCATGGAATCTGAGGGTCAGTTAGTGTTGACATAGTGTTGTAGAAATGGAAAGGGCCTTAAGAGGGCCTCCAAGTGATCCCTTAATAATAAAAGATCCTTTAGGAGAGCCCAAGATAAAGTAAGTTAAGTCAGAAAGTGCTCTGACAAGTCCATATACTGCTCAGTTTCAGTGTATTTAAGCATTTTACTGACTCTTTGAGAGAGAATAATAGAATGAGCTTCTCAGAGAAAGATCGTATGTCCTTTGTTTATGCTTGTGAGTCCTTCCCATACTGGTGTATGGAAAATGATAAATGCTATTATTACTGTAGAAGTGCTCTTATTGAGTATCTTAATGGAGTTAATATGGTTATGTTTCACTTCTTTTAGTTCTTAAAATACTAGAACAACAAAGAACTCAAAAAATTTACCTATAATTCAAAGGTCTTTGCATAAGCATTTTTATTTCTCTTACCTTAATTCTTCCAAATACATATTTCTGATTTTAAATCACTGTAAATGAATATGGCAATTAGTTAAGCACTTCATGAGTTCCTGTTGAGTGGCTATCATAATAATAGGTGCCCATGATAGGATACTCATGAAATAAATTGTGCTGCCTCTTCAAGTAATATGCTTTCAAGTTATTAATGCTTGCTGAAACTGCCATTAACACTTACTTCAATAAGCAGTACATTTTAGTAGTGGTTGATATTGACCCCCACATACTCCCAGTATGGTAGGTAATCTAGCCACATTAATATATATCATTACTATTACTATTGTAGTGTTGAATTGTACTGGTACAACCCTCAGTTGCCATTGCTGAAATTACTCTTCTATTTCATACAGAGAACTCCATAGGACATTATTGCTTTTATTAGCTCTGGATCAGGATAGTGAAAGAATTGTCTGTATTTAGAATAGATTAACCTACGTCTATTTGTAAGGCCTCCCCAGACAGCCATTTTGCTTTTTTGCATTTCTTTTCCATGGGGATGGTCTTGATCCCTGTCTCCTACACAATGTCACAAACCTCAGTCCATAGTTCATCAGGCACTCTTATCAGATCTAGTCCCTTAAATCTATTTCTCACTTCCACTGTATAATCATAAGGGATTTGATTTAGGTCATACCTGAATGGTCTAGTGGTTTTCCCTACTTTCTTCAATTTAAGTCTGAATTTGGCAATAAGGAGCTCATGATCTGAGCCACAGTCAGGTCCCAGTCTTGTTTTTGCTGACTATATAGAGCTTCTCCATCTTTGGCTGCAAAGAATATAATCAATCTGATTTTGGTGTTGACCATCTGGTGATGTCCATGTGTAGAGTCTTCTCTTGTGTTGTTGGAAGAGGGTGTTTGTTACGACCAGTGCATTTTCTTGGCAAAACTCTATTAGTCTTTGCCCTGCTTCATTCCATATTCCAAGGCCAAATTTGCCTGTTACTCCAGGTGTTTCTTGACTTCCTACTTTTGCATTCCAGTCCCCTCTAATGAAAAGGACATCTTTTTTGGGTGTTAGTTCTAAAAGGTCTTGTAGGTCTTCATAAAACTGTTCAACTTCAGCTTCTTTGGCGTTACTGGTTGGGGCGTAGACTTGGATTACTGTGATATTGAATGGTTTGCCTTGGAAACGAACAGAGATCATTCTGTCATTTTTGAGATTGCATCCAAGTCCTGCATTTCGGACTCTTGTTGACCATGATGGCTACTCCGTTTCTTCTGAGGGATTCCTGCCCGTAGTAGTAGATATAATGGTCATCTGAGTTAAATTCACCCATTCCAGTCCATTTCAGTTTGCTGATTCCTAGAATGTCAACATTCACTCTTGCCATCTCGTGTTTGACCACTTCCAATTTACTTTGATTCACGGACCTGACATTCCAGGTTCCTATGCAGTATTTCTCTTTACAGCATTGGACCTTGCTTCTATCACCAGTCACGTCCACAACTGGGTATTGTTTTTGCTTTGGCTCCATCCCTTCATTCTTTCTGGAGTTATTACTCCACTGATCTCCAGTAGCATATTGGGCACCTACTGACCTGGGGAGTTCCTCTTTGAGTATCCTATCATTTTGCCTTTTCCTACTGTTCATGGGGTTCTCAAGGCAAGAATACTGAAGTGGTTTGCCATTCCCTTCTCCAGTGGACCACATTCTGTCAGACCTCTCCACCATGACCCGCCTGTCTTGGGTGGCCCTACGCGGCATGGCTTAGTTTCATTGAGTTAGACAAGGCTGTGGTCCTAGTGTGATTAGATTGACTAGTTTTCTGTGATTATGGTTTCAGTGTGTCTGCCCTCTGACGCCCTCTTGGCAGCACCTACCGTTTTACTTGGGTTTCTTACTTTGCCAACAAAGGTCCATCTAGTCAAGGCTATGGTTTTTCCAGTGGTCATGTATGGATGTGAGAGTTGGACTGTGAAGAAAGCTGAGTACCGAAGAATTGATGCTTTTGAACTGTGGTGTTGGAGAAGACTCTTGAGAGTCCCTTGGACTGCAAGGAGATCCAACCAGTCCATTCTGAAGGAGATCAGCCCTGGGTGTTCTTTGGAAGGAATGATGCTAAAGCTGAAACTCCAGTACTTTGGCCACCTCATGCGAAGAAGAGTTTACTCATTGGAAAAGATTCTGATGCTGGGAGGGATTGGGGGCAGGAGGAAAAGGGGACGATAAAGGATGAGATGGCTGGATGGCATCACCGACTCGATGGACGTGAGTTTGAGTGAACTCCAGGAGATGGTGATGGACAGGGAGGCCTGGCGTTCTGCGATTCATGGGGTTGCAAAGAGTCGGACATGACTGAGTGACTGAACTGAACCCAACCTATGTCTTTTAATATTGCCAGTAGTTCTTTTATGATTTGATTTGCTTTTGTCAAGATACATATTTTTTTAATCTTAATCTTTAAAATTATGTAGAAGTTCTAGAGAGATTTAGAGGAAAGAGAACCATGTGTTAGTTGCTCAGCCGTGTTCGGCTCTTTGCAACTCCATGGACTGTAGCCCGCCAGGCTCCTCTGTCCATGGAATTCTCCAAGCAAGAATACTAGAATAGGTTGCCATTTCCTGCTCCAAAAGAGAGCCAGAGTATTTGGGGAAAAAACTACTTTTATATAATAAAAATAATAAAGATGTGTCATACATGTGTATATATATCAAATAGATTCTGCCTTTATTCATGAGTCCTCAAAGAGTTTCAGACATTTCTTGATTTCTTAATGGCTTTAAAAGAAACACTCAAACTCTCCAGTTAATGATAGTTTTCTTTAGGGTTGATACCTTCAGCATTTTGCATTTGCAAAGTGTTTAATATCTCAGAGTGACTATTTGGTTTTTATGTCAATGAAGTGTAATGAAGTAGGCTAGAGATTAGTATTATATCCATTTTACAGTTAAAGAGACTGAGGTACATAGTAGTTGTACTGTGTACAACTAAAAAACAGTAGCTACTAAAATAGTTGCTACTAATAAAAAATAACAACCTATTTTTTATTACTTAGATAAATTCAGTATTAGGGACTGTCTGAGGACTTTATCTTATGGATAGGTCTCTGGGAAGGTTACCATGTATATCAATTTGCCAGGGACAATCCCAGTTTGTGTCCATTTCTCCCTTATTCCCCATCTGGTTAGTTTTTCTCCCTTTATTCTCAAAAGTTTCTCAATTTGGTTTATAAATCATATAATTATTTTAATCTCTGATCATAAGGATATATTAACTCATTCTTTCAGAGATTATATAAGATGTTAATTTGTGTCTGCTGCTGCTGCTGCTGCTAAGTCGCTTCAGTCGTGTCCGACTCTGTGCAACCCCATAGACGGCAGCCCACCAGGCTCCCCCGTCCCTGGGATTCTCCAGGCAAGAACACTGGAGTGGGTTGCCATTTCCTTCTCCAATGCATGAAAGTGAAAAGTGAAAGGGAAGTCGCTCAGTCGTGTCCGACTCTTTGGCGACCCCGTGGACTGCAGCCCACCAGGCTCCTCTGTCCAGGGATTTTCCAGGCAAGAGTACTGGAGTGGGGTGCCATTGCCTTCTCTGAATTTGTGTCTGAGAGCTACTTAAAGAGTTTTGAAAATTATCTGAATTTCTTTTCTCCTTATGGTGTATTAGCATAGCCAGCTACTGTATGGAGAATGGTTATGCATTGATCATGCTTTATTTCACTAAAGAATTACCTGGTGTGAGAGGATGATAGAAAGCAACAGTGATTAGTCATATATTCTGCAGCGGAGAACTACCTCCAGTCTTGTGATAATCATAAAGATGTTTCAGTTTTTAAATGTAAACTGCTTTGCCCTGAAGGTTAACGTGAAATCTTTCTTTTTTAGGTCGATTTCACATATGGTTAATTTTTTTTTTAAGTTTTTGTAAACTAGACATTAGCTGTATGTGTATTTAAATAAAAACTTGCCAATTGCTTAATACTGGCTTATAAGAAAAATTTGGTATCTCACTTTTCATTGTCGAGGCTTTATATATTCATATATTTCTGTTTAATGCTTATCTCCCAACATAGATGTGTTATCTTCTTACAACCCCAGCCATGTGTTTTGCTTTTATTCTTTAGAAATACAGTTGATTTCTAGTGTTTGAGGTATACAGAAAAGTGATTCAGTTATATGTATTCTTTTTCATATTCCATTCCATTATACATTATTACAAGATACTGAATATAGAGTTCCCTGTGCTATATAGTAGATCCTTGTTATCTATTTTATATGTAGTAGTGTATATCTGTTAATCCTGTATTCCAAATTCATATCTTCCCCCTTTCTCCTTTGGTAACCATAAGCTTGTATTCTATGTCTGTGAGTCTATTTCTTTTTTGTCAATAAGTTCATTTGTATCATTTTTTTAAGATTCCACATGTAAGTGATATATTTGTCTTTCTCTGACTTATTTCACTTAGTATGATCTCTAGGTCCATCTGTGTTGCTGGAAATGGCATTATTTCATTTTTTTTTTATGGCTGAGTAATACTTCTCTGTGTGTATGTAGACACACACAACATCTTCTTTATCCATTCATCTGTAGATGGACGTTTGGGTTGCTTCCATGTCTTGGCTGTTGTAAATAGTGCTACTATGAACATTGGGGTATGTGTATTTTTTTGAATTAGTTTTTGTCTTTTCTGGTATATGCTCAGGAGTGGGATTGCTGGATCATATGGTAACTGTTATTTTTACTTTTATAAAGACTGAAGACTCCTTACTGTTCTCCATAGCGACCATACCAATTTACATTCCCACCAACAGTATAGGAGGATTCTCTCTTCTCGACACCCTCTCCACCATTAATTATTTGTAGACTTTTTGATAAAGGCTGTTCTGACTCATGTGAGGTGATACCTGATTATAGTTTTGATTTGTATTTCTCTAATAATTCATAATATTGAGCATCTTTTCGTGTGACGGTTAGCCATCTGTTTGTCTTCTCTAGAGAAATGTCTGTATAGGTCATCTGCCCAGTTTTTGATTGAGTGTTTGGTTTTTTGATATTGAGCTATGTGAGTTGTTTGTATATTTTGGAAATGAATCTCTTGTTAGTCACATCATTTGCAAATATTTTCTCCCATTCTATTACCTTGCTGTACAATAGCTTTTAAGTTTAACTAGCTCTCATTTGTGTATTTTTGTTTTTGTTTCCATTACTATAGGAGATGGATCCAAAAAAACATTGCTGTGATTTATGTCAGAGTGTTCCTGTATTTTATGGTATCTGGTCTTCCATGTAGGTCTTTATTCCGTTTTGAATTTATGTTAGTATATGGTGTTAAGAGAATGTTCTCAGTTCATTCTTTTATATGCAGCTGCCCAGTTTCCCCAGCACTGGTTGTTGAACAGGCTGTTTTCTCCATTGTATATTCTTTTGTCGTAGATTAGATGACCAGAAGTGTGGGGGTTTATTTCTGGACTTTATCCTATTCCATTGATCTATATTTCTGTTTTTGTGCCAGTACCACATTTAAAAAAAAATTATTTATATAGGTCTCTAATATAATCTGGAGTCAGGGCACATGATTTCTCTAATTCCATTCTTTTTTCTCAAGATTGTTTTGGCTATTCGGGGTCTTTTGTGTTTCCATACAAATAAAATTTTTTTGGTTCTTGTTCTGTAAACAGTGACATGAGTAATTTGATAGGGATCGCATGAGTAATTTGATAGGTAATCTGTAGATTGCCATGGGTAGTAGAGTCATTTTGACAATGTTGATTTCTTCCAGTTAAAAGTGGTGAGAGTAGGCATCCTTGCCTTGCTCCTAATGAGTGTTACCTCTTACAATTTTAATCACCTATTTTAAAAGCAAATATAGTTTAAAGAGAATAATTACTTTGGGACATTACAGGGATCATCAGTACAATCAGTCTGGCTAGCTTATTCTTGTCTTTGAAACTTTTGGAATAGTGATTAGATAAAGGTGTGAAATACATCCTTAAAATGAGCATTGCTTCAGGTTACCTAGTTGGCTGGACGTGGAGACTCAGTTCAGTTCAGTTGCTCTTGTGTCCGACTCTTTGTGACCCCCTGGACTGCAGCAGACCAGGCTTCCCTGTCCATTACCAACTCCCGGAACTTGCTTAAACTCATGGCCATTGAGTCATTTATGCCATCAAGCCATTAAATCCTCTGTTGCCCCCTTTTTCTCCTGTCCTCAATCTTTCCTAGCATCCTGGGTCTTTTCCAGTGAGTCAGCTCTTTGCATCAGGTGGCCAAAGTATTGGAGCTTCAATTTCAGCATCAGTCCTTCCAATGAGTATTCAGGGTTGATTTCCTTTAGGATTGACTGGTTTGATCTCCTTGTTGTCCAAGGGACTCCCCATTATTCTTCTCCAGCACCACAATTTGAAAGCATCAATTCTTGGGCGCTCAGCCTTCTTTATGATCCAACACTCACATCCGTATATGACTACTGGAAAAAACAGCATTGACTGTACAGACCTTTGTTTGCAAAGTGATGTCTCTGCTTTTTAATATACTGGCTAGGTTTGTCATAGCTTTTCTTCCAAGGAGCAAACGTCTTTTAATTTTGTGACTGCAGTTACCATCCACAGTGATTTTGGAGCCTAAGAAAATCAAGTCTGTCACTTTCCATTGTTTCCCCATCTATTTGCCATGAAGTGATGGGACTGGGTGCCATGGTTTTAATTTTTTGAAACAAAACTAAACTGTTAGCATCAATGTGTGATGGTATGCAGGGGAATTTTGAGCATTAACTTGCTAGTATGTGAAATGAGCACAACCGTACAGTAGTTTGAATATTTGGCACTGATTTCTTTGAGTTTGGAATGAAAACTGACCTTTTCCAGTCCTGTGGCCATTGCTGAGTTTTCCAAATTTGCTGGCATATTGCTTGTAGTACTTTAACAGCATCATCTTTTAGGATTTGAAATAGCTCAGCTGGAATTCAGTCACCCTCACTAGCTTTGTAGTAATGCTTCCTAAGGCACACTTGACTGCATACTCCAGGATGTCTGGCTCTAGGTGAGTGACTACACCATCGTGGTTATCTGGGTCATTAATACCTTTTTTGTACAGTTCTTGTATGTATTCTTGCCACCTCTTCTTAATCTCTTCTGTTAGGTCCTTGCTGTTCTGTCCTTTGTTGTACCCATCTTTGCATGAAATGTTCTTTTGGTATCCAATTTTCTTGATGAGATCTCCTGACTTTGCCATTCTGTTGTTTTGCTCTATTTCTTTGCATTGTTCACTTAGAGCTCTTATCTTTTCTTGCTATTCTTTGGAACTCTGTATCTTTCCTTTTCTCCTTTGCCTTTCACTTCTCTTCTCTTCTCAGCTATTTGTGAAACGTCTTCCGAAAACCAGTTTGCCTCTTTGCATTTCTTTTTGTTTGGGATGGTTTTGGTCACCCCCTCCTGTACAGTGTTACAAACCTCCATCCATAGTTCTTGAGGCACTCTATTGGCAATGCCTTGAATCTATTTGTCACTTCCCACTGTATAATCGTAAGGGATTTGATTTAGGTCATACCTGAATGGTCTGGTGGTTTTCCCTACTTTCTTCAATTTAAGTCTTGATTTTGCAATAAGGAGCTCATGATCTAAACCACAGTTAGCTCCAGGTCTTGTTTTTGCTGACTGTATAGAGCTTCTCTGTTTTCACCTGCAAAGAATATATAATCAGTCTGATTTCAGAATTGACCATCTGATGATGTCCATGTAGTTCTCTTTGGTCCAGGGCAAATTCTGTACTACATGTTTTTTCCTGATAAATATTTTGCATGTACTTTATTTACATAAATATATTTGAGAAAACCAATAATTCCTTTCTAAAAACTACATCATTGTACAATACTAGTTATCTACTGATGTGGAACAAAATTTTGCTCCTTAAAAGAATGAACATCTCACACAGTTCTTGAGGGTCTGACATCCAGTAGAAGCCTAGGTGGGTTGTTCTGGCTCAGAATCTCATGAGTTTGTAATCAAGCTGTCCCCTGGGACCTCAATCTCTAGGGCTGGAGGGTTTACTTCTCGCTAACCTTGACAGAAGGCCTTAATTACCCATCATGTAAGCCTCTTTGGTACTGTTCTTAGCATAACTTTTCCCAGTAGTCAGTGAGAGAGATTGTCATTAAGACAGAATCTTCAATGTCCTTTAATCTTGGGAGTGACATACTTTCAGTACTATTAGTGCTGGTATTCTTCTATTAACTCTGGTTAATAGACCAACTCTGGTACAGTGTGGGAGGGGATTGAATAAGGGCAGGAATTCCTAGAAGCAGAGATCATTAGGGGCTGTCTTAGAGCTGGCTACCATAGTCACTAAGCACCTTTATTAAGGAAATACTTGTTCAGTAATTTCTTGTAGTTAGCATCCATCTTATATGAGCATTATCCAGCCACTTAAAATCTGAATGAGCTTTAACTTTTTATTGGTCACTGGAGTTCATCCTTATGAACAGCATGGATGCTATGATAGGGATAGGAGGGTGTGGGGAAACTCTTTGCCTTTATTCTTTAAGGCCTCTGGCTTAGCTTTCTGAGGTCTCAGGCTTGCTTTTGTACCTTTTGTTCTTCCCTTGTTTGAAACTAGCTGTGATTTGCATCTTTGTGAATGTACTTTCTTTGCTTCTGGTTTTGACCAGTATCCACATATCCAAATCTTTAGGAACTGAATATCAAGTGAACTAGCATGCGTGCTCAGTCGTGTCCAGCTCTTTGCGACCCCGTGGGCTATAACCTACCAGGCTCCTCTGTCCGTGAGATTCTCCAGGCAAGAATACTGGTGTGGGTTGCCATTTCATCCTTCAGGGGTCTTCCTGACCTGGAGATCAAATCTGGTTTTTCTGCACTGCAGGCAGATTCTTTACCACTGACCCACCTGGGAATCAAGTGAACCAGGCATCCTGTGAAAAGTTCCTCTAGGTTTTTCCTTGGGAAAAGTAGAGTTGTTCTTATTGCTTAGCCTTTGTGATGTTGGCTTTTTGAGTCGTTTTTATCTTTCTTCTTTATTGTAGAGGCTTCTGGATAGTTCAGGTTGCCTGGTAAGTGACCACTGGCTAAATGAGGTACCAAGTGTGTAAAAGTTGTTTTACAATAATTTTTTTAGTTACTTGTTTACTAGAGTAGACCATTTTGAGGCCGTTAGCATAAAACAAAGGTAAAAATCTCTACTGAGTAAAGTACAGAATAAGGAAGATACTTGGTGGTGTAAAAGACTCTAAAATATACTTAGAGGTTTTTTTTTTTCCTATTAGATAATAATAGACAGCAAAAGTTTACTATTTGTTAAAACGTTTATGATTTTATAGAAGTACCACTTTAATAAAACAACTCCTGATAATTGGAGTATTTATAGAGCAATAATTTTAATGCAGTATTTTCTCCCTTTCTAGAGACAAATGGAATCAAATTGGAATTTTGTAGAAGAACTGCTGAAAAAGTCCATCAGTGTTCAGGTACACATTTAAAGTGAGATGGTTTGTGGGCCTTGCTAAATTTTTATGTTACAGATTTTATTTTTAAGAACCAAGCAAACTGTTAAAATGATTTAAATAACAAACTTGGTTTACTTATTAGAAACCTGAGATAAGAATCATCATTCTTTGTTAATACAGGGTCTTTGTATCATAGTTTTTATTTTGAAGATTTTTATTTTAACACTGAGTTGCCAGTTAAAGGGCAAAGATAATTATCGTAGTTGGTGACTTTGACAAAATGTATTCAAAATAAGGAGCAGAAGCTTTAGAATCAGCCATTCCTTGACTGTATGATATCAAGTCTAGGAGACATGATGAGGGAGATAGTCAGTGGCATTGGAAATTCAGTTATATCCTCGTCACAGCAGGAAGGTGACTTGCCTTGCTGAGCAATTTGTCTTACAGGCTTGAATCATACTCTGACTGATAAGGTCCTAGTTTCTGAGCCCTCATTTCATAGCTTATCATTTTTCTTTCTGCAGAACTGTTAATGCAGTGCTTCATGGCCCAGAGGTCAGATTTGACCTCCTTTTAAAATAGTTTTAAGTGTGCTCTTCATCACATCTTTAAACATATTGTATTATAGTTCTGTAAAGTTTTGTGGCATAAGTTGTTTACGTAAGATTTTAAAGGGAAATTTTAGTATTTTTTTTAGTTTGGGTAATAGACTCATTTTCTTTTAAGAAATGAGGATTGTTAAAAACCTGAAGAGGAATAACAAATATAGTAGTATAAGACTGCTACACATATACACATACATTTATTTTTTACCCATATCTTTGAAAATTGTTTTAATGGCTTAAAATTTTGTTTTCCCTATTATCATTACTCTTATTTTTTTTAGGTAAAAATATAAGTACATTTAGTTACAAGATAAAACTTCTAGTTATGAACTAAGAATTCTAGATTAGAATGCCAAAGAACTCTGAATACAGCAGTTGCATCAGAAGCAAAAGAGCTGTAATCTCAACCATTGTAAAAATTGTTGTTTCTTTTTTTGTATCATTTTAATTGGCTTTCTCCTCTGTTCTTTTTGAGAACATACTGATTTTAGTAGCTCAAAGTTTCAGACATGTATTTTTTTTACTTCAAGAATGTGTGGAATCCCTAAAATTGGCCATTATTTACATCATCAGTCTTTTAATGGTATCTGCTAAAGTGGTTGTGAGGATACATCCCCAATTCTTTTAAGGAGGTAGACTGACATGTAGATTTACCTGGCTTGGGATTTCCCAAGATGTGGGACTTTTTGGTGATAAAACCAGGGAAGACCTTAGAAAACTGGGCCAAGTCAATCATCCTAGAAGCAAGGATAGTACAGCTAATCTAAGAAACTTTCTCTGTGAATTTAGGTCTAGCATAAAGTCAAAGAAATATCTTTCCTGTGAGAGAAGAGGTCATTGTAATATTTAGAAAAAAGCAGTCCATTCTCTCTAGTAATCTCAATTTTGTCTTGCCTTGATTGTATCAAATTAGATTTTATAAGTAGTATAGGACTACTTGCTGGAGTTTTTGAAACCAATTTTGTGGGTTCAGTAGGTGGTCATAAAGAATAAATAATATGTTTGGATAGAGCTATCAGTTTGATTATCTGTTTTTCCCCATTGAGGTAAATTAAAATCTGAACATGCTTGTGTGCTTTGACTTCATCTCCAACTGTGAAAGAAAGAGTCTGTTTGCAATATTTAAAAAAAAAAATGTTTTACATATACAGCAGTCTTCAAATAAAATTGGTGGACATTCCACTGTAGTTTTGATTAAGCAAATAACGTTCCAAATCTTTTTGTAGCCATAGAGAATCTTCCAGAAACAGACACTGAGCTTTGTTAGTAAACAGAACATATATTGTTAAATTTTGCTTAAACTAAATAGTTAAGTATTTGCTCTAAAAACATTCTTCTGAGGTAATCCTGTATAATATTTGTGAATGTTAACAGTAAACATTTGTTCTACCTTTACAGCATCATTATTTTCATATGAAAAGGGACGTTTTTAGTTTTATGCCACTTTTTAAATAAAGCCTCATTATTTTCTGAGTTCACAACAATTGTCTTTCAAAGGGCATGAAGGGATGCAAGAAGAAATCCTAAAGCAAGCCTAATATTTAAAAAATATTTTTATTTGTCAAATAATCCTGAGAGTCTTAAGGCTAAAAACAACTCAGAATATGACTAGTTCTGAATAATGTGGGTCAATCTTCTAATTACTAATCAGAATTACTGTGTTTTTGGACAGAGGGATTTTGACTGGGATATTGAAGTCTCTTTGTTTAGTCACTGAGTCATGTCGGCCTCTGTGACCCCATGGACTGTAGCCCGTCAGGCATCTCTGTCCATGGGATTTCCCAGGCAAGAATACTGGAGTGGGTTGCCTTTTCCTCTTCCAGGGGATCTTCCTGACCCAGGGATTGAACCCATGTCTCGTGCATTGGCAGGCAGATTCTTTACCACTGAGTCACCAGGGAAGCTGCTAACTCTCTTTATCCAATCCTGATAAAATCCCATCAGACTGATAGTTACTATTTAGCTTCAACATAAGTTTTATTCTCCAGATGGTTTCTGATAGGCAAGTTAGTTATGCATAAAAAATGAACCCCCAGTTGTTATATTGCCATTTCTATAAAATAAGCTAAAAAATGTTTTTATTTTTAGTTCAGTAAAACAATTTGGTGCATGGAATATACCCAAATTTAATATGCCTGCATTTGATCTTTCAAAACAAAAGTTCTAGGAAGATATCCTTTTTGAAAGGACTGAGAGATCAGCAGCAGACACTGGAGTATTCTAGGATTGCTTTTTATATGAAATAGTTTATATGTACTCATTCAGCTGAGATGAGACACCCAGAGAGCCCACAGGATCTTGTGATAAATGTAGAAATTGAGTAGCGTGGGCTCTGGATTTGAGATAGGTAGGTTTGAATCTACATGGAAAAGAGCCCCACGTGCCTTCTGGTTTATTAAAAATCAGAGAGAGTGGATTTAGATAATGTTAATCAAAGTTCTTGGTTTAGGTAGAGTTTGGCTTCAACACTCAGAAAATTAAAATATATCCATTTAAGGTACAATAGTGTGAATGTGTTGCATTTATTATATGATTGTCAAGACTCAATGTTTTAGCTAAAAAAAATTCAAAGCGACAGCTGTCACTGTGCGAGCACTGTCCATAGCACTAGATGTACATTTTCCACTCATGACAGTCTTGTGAAGTCCCATTTTAGACATTAGGAAAACTGGGACACAGAGTAAGCCTTGTCCAGGTTCACTCAGCTAGCTAGGAAGTGGTGGAGCTGGAATTTGAATCATCATATGTGTTTTTTAGTCATTTCAGAGTGAAGTCTCTCAGTCGTATCCAACTCTTTGCTACCCTATGGACTGTAGCCTACCAGGCTCCTTTGCCTATGGGATTTTCCAGGCAAGAATACTGGAGTGGGTTGCCATTTCCTTCTCCAGGGGATCTTCCCAACCCAGGGATCGAACCCAGGTCTCCCACATTGTAGGCAGATGCTTTACCATCTGAGCCATGAGGGAAGTCCTACGGGGGAAGTCATTCCAAACTCCCTCAAAACACTTGACCTTGTAAGATTCTTAATAAAAGTCTGCTTTTTGTTGTTGTTTTAAAACTTTCTTTTTTGAAACTTATTTGCTGTTATGTCTTTCATTAGTAATGTACTTTGATTTGTAAGATCTGTTTTGGTAATACTTGTGGAAAGCAACTATCTCAATTTTCCACTTTTTTAAATTTGTTTTTGTGATCTTCTCTCTCTCCAATAAGTCTATGATGAGAAAAATGTAAGGTAGGAAGAAATTAATATACTCAGGTGTTCTCAAACATTCTTCCTCACCATATTTCAGCTGTTTTTCCATTATGAATTTGAACTAAGATGTCTGTTGGCTCCTCTACTTCTAACTATTGTAAATTCTTATCTCTTTGGCTTTCTGAACTTGAAGATGGGCAAATCATTTAATTCAGCTGATGTGTGCCCACCCACACAATTTTTAATGGAAATTTTTAAGAAGCACTAAGGGAACATGGTTCTAAACAAAATAATGGATGAATATACAAAACATGAGCATGTGCTTTACAACAAATACAGTGATTAATTAAAAAAAGGAACTTGCTTTTCAGGTCACACTCAAGTGACTTACCCTGCCAGAACTGTGGAGAAAATGGTATTTTATAAGACATTTCTTTTCATTTTAATCTGTAGCCACTAGCAAGAAAAGGATGGGAAATTTATCTCCTTTCCTTAACCAAAAAAAAAAAAGGGGGGAGGAAAAATCCCCCAGGATACTGTATTTAATTTCTTCTTGATTGGTTGCAGTGGAAAGAGCATGGGCTTTGGTCTCACAAACTTTGATTCAAATCTTGGTCTGGTCACTAAGAGCAATCTTGATCAAATCTGGTGTCAATCAGATGTTTATTTAGATGTTTATTTTTTTTCCCTCATGTTTTTGGAAGGTGGTATAGTATATCTAACAAGTTTTGGAGTCATGAGTCCTAACTCCTTCCCATATGCACTTGGGTAAGCCATTTATAATTTCTGAACCTCAGCCCGTTTTTTTTTTTTTTGGTAAAATGAGTGTAGTAAAACAGATGGTATGAGACATACATGAATAACATACGTAAAACATCATATGATATCAGACACATAATTGGTATTTAACCTTTTGTTTTTCCCAAACTTTGTACATTTTTATGGTTTAAATACCTTTTTGTGAATTTTACATGTAAATGATTTTCAGACACCAAACAAAGCAACACAAAACTCTTCAAAACGAACCCACTTTTTTCATGTAATTCACTTTTTAATCTTGCAGTGTAATTAAATTAGTATGTTTTAATTCACATCAGTAGTGTGCCATGAGAATAAACCTACATCTAGTTTAATATTTTCATAATAAAATTAAAGAACGTTAGTGACCAACGAGGGTTCAATGAGTTTATTTATCAGAGGAACTAAATATCTTTCCCTAAACCATAGAGCCACTTGATGAGAAGAAACACTAGAACTCAGATCTGTTTTGTTGATAAAACATTTACGGAGTCTCTTTGGTAAAGCAGGCACTGTGCTAGGCCTGGGGAGCACTATCGCAGCCCTTAGGGAACTCATGGACTTGAAGGTAGATAGGAAGGTGAGAACTGTGTGTGAAGTGTCCATGAAGCTGTGTAACTTTGTACAGAAAGTGGTGATCCCCTTCTCTTTCTGAAATACTTCTCTCAGGGCCCATGATGCCTGGTTTCCTACCTACTTCATTGGGTTTTGCTTATAGGCCTCCTTTTTCTTGATACCTAAATTTTGGAATAGCAATAGGCTGTCAGTTCTGGGTTCTTTTCTGTTTTCTGTCCACAGTCTTTCCTAGATTGATCTTATATAGGCCTTTAGCTCTAAAAACCATCAATATGAAGGTAATATCCAAATTTGTCTCAGTAGCTCTGCCTTTTTCCTTGAGCTATAGACCCATAAATTGTCTGTGTAATATTTGTACTTGGTTGTCCTGTGCACTCTCACCTGTTCCTTCCCTGCTCTTTGCCACCATAAGAAATGAGTGGTTCCATCAATTCATTTTCTTAAGCCAAAACTTAAGAATTCCCCTGAATTGCTATCTTTCCTTCATACCTTAATATAAGTCATAAACAAATTCCATCAACATAACTCTAAAATTGTCTTCCTGTCTTAATCTTACAGTTTCACAGTTATCTCCTAGAATTTTAAGTTGGTGGGAGAAGGAAGTAGAAAAAAGGAGACATTTTAATCTTCTGTGATGAAATAACCACACACCTTTGTTGAAAAGAGACAATACTGAATCCATTCAACAATTATTTACCTAAAGCATAATGTTTCCCAGGCACCGTCACATTTCCAGCATGTCTGCTTTGTACTTAACCTTTGTCTGCTTTTCTGTTACACTGGAAGTTCTCTTTCAGCTCTTCTAACTGATCTTATACCTCTGTTCTTATCTGCTATTGTCATCTTGCTTGATCCAGTGTAGCATTTTTGAAGCATTCATTTCATGTCACCCCTGTGTTTACAGTCCTCTAAAGGTTTCCCAACATAATTAAAATACAGTCCATACTTCTGATTGTGACATGTAAAGCCTTAAATGAGATATGGTTCCTGACTATCTCTGACTTAATCCTATAATACCAAGCTTACTGCTAATTCAGGAAGTTTCCATGTATTTTCTCTGCCATCAGTGCTTTACTTTCATTTCTGTATGTGGTTGGCTCTTTTCCATCCAATCATTTAACCCAAATTCCAGCCCATAAAAGCTCAGATGGTAAAGAATCTGCCTGCAATGCAAGAGACCAGAGTTCCATCCGTGGGTGGGGAGGATCCCCTGGAAGAGTAAGATGGCAGCCCACTTCAGTATTCTTGCCTGGAGAATCCCATGGACAGAGGAGCCTGGCAGGCTACAAGCCATGGGGTTGCAGAGAATCAGACACGACTGAGCAACTAACACTACTACTGCTAGCCCTCAAAAAGGCCTTTCAGTTCGTAGTGCCTGATAAAAAAAATGACCCACATCCTCTGTCCTCTGTCAGTTACTCTACCACATTACTCTGCTTTTCTTTTGCTTTTTGCAGTGGTTATAACTGTTTACATTATGTAAACAGTTTGTATCCTTGTTTGTATCCTCTTTTTCCATTTTCCCCAAAGTGTAACTTCATTATGCCTGCTGCTACTGCTGCTAAGTCTCTTCAGTCGTGTCCGACTCTGTGTGACCCCATAGACGGCAGCCCACCAGGCTCCCCTGTCCCTGGGATTCTCCAGGCAAGAACACTGGACTGGGTTGCCATTTCCTTCTCCAATGCATGAAAGTGAAGTCGCCGAGTCGTGTCCGACTCTTCGAGACCCCATGGACTGCAGCCCATCAGGCTCCTCCGTCCATGGGATTTTCCAGGCAAGAGTACTGGAGTGGGGTGCCATCGCCTTCCTTCTCCCTAGTACCTTAGAATACTGTCTGATACATAGTAAGCTTTGAATAACTGACTGGAATTCAGTGTTATGTCAGCTTTTAACAAACATGCATGTTATTTGATATGTAAGTTTAAAGTGTCACTTTTTTACTCTTACCTATTAAAACGTTCTAAAAGGTTAAAACATATGTACTCTGCCAACGGCTCTGGTTTTTAGAATAACTCCTATATTTCTATAAAGAATTACTTAGGTATGATTGAGTCTTCTGTATTTTTAGATAACTTATGCTACTTTCTGGTTAGGGTTTCTTTTCAGTCTCTGGGTTCGACACTATTCAGTTATTAAATACCTATTGCAGTTGTTAAATAATTGAGTTAAAAGTCAAACTGAGTTATGTAATTTCAATTATCATATTAACCTTCTCCAAAGCAAAGTTACATACCTTATGCTGATTCAGACCTTCTGGTCTGAAGATGAAAATGGGTATGACTTGGTAATATGTATTTATATTCTTTTCAGGAGCAGGTTATTCAACAGTGTCAAGTTATAATAATGTGTGTTGGTCATTATTTAGTTCCTCACAATTTCAGTTTATTTTTTAGGATGGTATACTAGAAGAGCAGTTACGAATGTATCTTCACTGTTGTTTGACCCTTTGTGATTTCTGGGAGCCAAACATTGCAATTGTCACCATTCTGTGGGAATATTACAGTAAGAACCTGGTGAGTAAATAGAGTATGAATTTGTTCCAGGAATTTGAAGAATTAGAACATGGTATTTGAGGAATGTTTTTAGGGTTTAATTATATATAATTACAGAGATTTCTTAAAATTAATTTTTCAAAGTAGATTAGAGTAGCTAAAAAATATCTTTATGTTTCACATTGTCTAAAGAGCATGGACATAGGGGAACGGAGCATCTGACGTCCCTTTTCTCTTAAGGGTGAGATTAAGCAAAGGAACCAGAATTGTGCCAGAAAGGTATTTTTTAAAATCTTCATTTATAAATGTTTTCTAACAACTACTGATTGCTTGCAACACATTGAACAGTTAATGCTATCTTATAGAACTAGTCTTGGCATTTGAGTAGCTTCTAGGCTACTAGGCAGAAGCATACATATTGTAGAAAAAAAAGAAAAGAGTTACAATACTCTGGAATGCTAGAGGAAGGAGTATCTGACTTGTAGAAGACTTGATGAACTCATAATTTTTTAAATTGGCCTGGGGAATAAGTAGAATTTTCCAAGTACAGAAGAAAATGAGCATCCAAGCAAAAGGAATAGTGTTTTGGACAAGTGTATAGAGACATGAAAAAACATGATTTATGCCTACTATGTTAAATAGTTCTAAATGATGGGTCTGAGGTGACTGTGGAGAAATACGGGAGATGAAGAAAGTAGAAAAGTTAGTCCAGGGCTGGATTTTGAAGGGTTAAAGATAACATGCAGTTGAGTTATGATTTATCCAAGAGACATTGGAAAGCAAAAATGTGACACATTATGTATGTGTTTGAGAAAGTTTTTTTCTGAAAGTAGTATAAAGGAAGTGGGTACAGATGAGATAGTAGTCCAGTATGGTAGTATAAGTAAATAATGCAGCAAATGAGAACTAAAATAGGGACAGTGAATTTAAAAAGGGTAAATTTGGAAGAGAAAATTTTAAAAGTACATTTAAAAAATGGATTGTTACTTGTGTATGGAGAGAAGAGAAGATTTGGAATGTTTGGTTTTCTGAGTAAGTATATAGTGAAACCTTCAATCAAGACAGAAAAAGATATGGAGGACATACAAGTAAATTACAAGTTTGGGTCTATATATAATTGAACTTATTAAAAATGAGAAAAATACCTTTCTCTGAAACATACGGTCAGTCTGGCTGGAGAAATGACCAATTCTGATTCTCAGGCAGAATGTATACAGGATGGGTCTGTAATGCCTTGTTATACCTGAAAACAGGGAGGGTATCCAAGTAAGCTGGAGTTGTGTCAAAAGAACACAGAAGCCTGCTGTAAGGAGCTCCCATTCCCCAGTGCTGGGTAAATTTGGGCATGATAAAGAATAAAGACAGCTGTGGATTATGTGTTTAAATCCTCGAGTTTGTGGTATTTTTAGAAAAGTTGTTATTCTGGAAACTAAATAAAGGAAAATATAAACTATATTTCCGGAGAAGGCAATGGCACCCCACTCCAGTACTCTTGCCTGGAAAATCCCATGGACCGAGGAGCCTGGTGGGCTGCAGTCCATGGGGTCGCTAAGAGTCAGACATGACTGAGTGACTTCACTTTCACTTTTCACTTTCATGCATTGGAGAAGGAAATGGCAACCCACTCCAGTGTTCTTGCCTGGAGAATCCCAGAGACGGGGGAGCCTGGTGGGCTACCGTCTATGGGGTCGCACAGAGTCAGACACGACTGAAGCGACTTAGCAGCAGCAACAGCAAACTATATTTCAGAATACCAAATTTCAAGCTAGTTTAGAAAGAATGATAGAATTAGAAAATCACTATCTTGCACATCTGTTGAAATAAGCCATCTGGATGATGATCATCCCTGGCTGTTCAAATGGTGGGGATCACTCAGATGGATCGATCAGCATGATCAGTCTTAAACGTCACAAAAAGAATGAAAGTCAGAAATTACGTGCCTCTTTGCTAACTGAAATAGGAAGTACTCGAGACTGCCATTGAAAGATTCTCACCAAAAAACTTGACCTGAATCTGATCAGTCCACTAGATAGAGCTACCAATTTACAGAAAAGATAGCAGATGAAAGAATACATTAAGTGACTCCAGGAAGATGTAAGAAAGATCTTGAAATGTAGGAAGATATAAGCCGAAGATATAAGCCCCTAAAATCAGAATTTAGGAAATTGCACAATAAATTACCTGTTAAATGGTATGATGAAACCATTGGAAATTTTTATAGGATAAAAGATTCAAGAGGTGTGTCAACCAAATGCAAGGTATGAATCTTGACACTATCCTAATTTGAACAGACTAACTGTTAAAAAGACATTTTGGGGATAATCCAGGAATTTGAAACAGCCCTTTGTATTCTGTGCTTAAGTGGAATTTTTATTTTAGGGGGAATATGTGGTAATGGCTGTGTAGTTTTTATGATTAAGAAGAGTCAGAATTTTAATGAGCTAGTTGGGATTTACAGCTTTCTGTTATTTATTCAGAGATTTAATACTTGTTTTCTTTTTTTCCTTTTAGAATAGTTCTTTCAGTATTTCTTGGCTTCCTTTAAAAGGCCTTACATATATCATTAAGTCACCCTTGTCTATGCTAGAAATGGTGAAGACCTGCTGCTGTGATAAACAAGATCATGACCTGTATAAATCCAGCAGTAGTTACACTATTTTCCTTTGCATTTTGGCAAAAGTTGTCAAGAAAGCAATGAAGAACAATGGTCCTCATCCTTGGAAACAAGTCAAGGGAAGGTGTGTACTGTATCTTTCTTTGTCATGAATGTTCACTTACATCTTCGGAGAAGTTTTTTTGTGTGTGTTTTTTAAGTTAATTTGTGCTTGGATGTCTTTATGGTTTATATCTTAAATATATTTGTTAAAGGACAGCAAAATATGGAGCATTTTGATCTTGCCAATTTGTTAACAGTACAAAACCAACCTAATATCCCTAACTTAGGGAAGATTTTAGCTTCTTATTTATCTCATCAGTCCTGAAGAATGAGATCCCATGTATTAAGTGCAGGTATAAAAGAGAACTGTTGTTTTTCTTGCCAAAGTTAATTGTAATGTTTCATGTAACTCCTTGTATATATTTTATTAAAACTTACAGAAATAAAAATTATGTCCAGATTATGCATTGGCAGATGATAGATTAAGTCTATAAAATTTTGTGTTCTTTGAGTCCACCAGTCTCACAAGCGCAGGTTTCTTGAATGAAAACTAACCATAATATAAAAGAACCAAAACCTCTGATGTTCTCATTTGAAGAGTATGCCATTTTCATTTCTGATGTGGTAAAATAAACGTTTGGTCACATTTGTCTAGTGTTGTCCTTTTTTGAGAGTTTTGCTTGTTAAATGGGTGTGATTCTTACTGTCTTTCCTTGTTCTACTTTTGCCTATGAGCCCCTTTTCTAGCCCTCTGCAGTTGACTGTTCTCCAGCGCTTGCTTAGCTTAAGCAATGGAAGCTCTTGCAACAGAATACTTAATATTTCTGGTAGATGCTTCTCAATAATCTCTAAATGAAATTCCTATTTGATTCACACAATGAATAATTCTTGCAACATTATGGTGATACAGTTTGGATTTTTTATTTAGAATATACTTTATTTTTTAATGGTATCTTTGTTAAGCCTCCAGTAATTAGGTAGCTCAAACAGTAGTTACTTTTCTTTTGTTCTGTTTGCCAATTTTGTTTGGAATCTTAAATATTTTTATGGAAAGCATAATACTCTGAACTTTATTGCTTAAAGAAATTGGAATTCATAACAAGACTGTATACCAAGCCTATCATGGGTATGATGGGGAGGATATGAAGATAATTAGATCTTTATCTTCAGGAGCTTATCAGCTTCATTATTTATAAATAAACATTTAACCTCTCATAAGCATTAATCATTTCTGTTTTGAATAAGCCATTATAAAAATTGCAGAGAAACTTAACAATCCCTAAGTAAGATTAAAAATGAATGGTGTTCAGTTCTGATCCCTTAATTAATTAAAATATATCAGCTCTTAAATTATATTAAGTAATATTGACAACAGATTTTTAAATGGCTAGTCTTGGATATTTGAGCACTAATAATTTTTCTTTGTGAGTGGGTAAAAATAATTTTTCCAGTACTTTGCATTGTCTTAACGTATAAGTATAGTAAGAGCCAGGTCTTTGTGAAGGGTAGAGGGAGAAAGAATTTAAGGAACACTGTTATGTAAAATTGCCCTGTTAAGAGTTCTATAAAGTACATCAAGTTGTACTTAAAAGAATTACATATTCTTTCTTATTTGTCAGTAAACACTGAAAAAGAAAGGTTATGGGGGGATTAAAATAAAAGGAAAAGCCAAGTATTATATAGAAAATAGTATTTCTACTGTCCTTTGGGGACAGCCACTGAATCCTTTGATTCACTTATAGATGCTTGCTGCATCCTTGAGAAATTTGAAGGTTGAGAGGTGAGGCTTATTCTATGAGTTTTGTTTTCTAAGCAACAAAAGTGATACAATAGCCCCATTATGTAGAAATAGCTAAAAATTTAAAGTGATGAGGCTGTCGTGAGTATTGAGTTAAATGTTAGTTTAAAAGATGGATTTTTGTGAATGAAACTGTTCATAATTCATTTGTTTTAATTTTACAGGATATATTCTAAATTCCATCAAAAAAGAATGGAAGAACTAACTGAAGTTGGTCTGCAGAACTTTTTCAGCCTTTTTCTACTGTTAGCAGCTGTGGCAGAGGTAGAAGATGTAGCAAGTCATGTTTTACGCCTCCTAGATTTCCTCAAGCCTACTTTTAAAACATCTCCTCTCATTTGGAAGGGTCAGATGGCCTTCCTCTTGATGTATACCCAGAAAAATCTGGACATTGGTGTTTTGGCTGAGAAATTTTCAAATGCTTTCCGGGAGAAAGCAAAGGAATTCTTGGTATCTAAGAATGATGAAATGGGACAAAGACAGACCCTTTGGACCCTTCTTTCCATATATATGGACAGTGTTCAGGAGGTGTTTGAGACAAGCCGTTGCTTGCATCCTTCTCATGAAAAACTGCTTAATGATGGCTTTAGTATGCTTCTACGAGCTTGTCAAGAATCTGAACTTAGGACAGTATTGAACTTTCTACAAGCTGTTCTGGCCAGAATCAGGTATGCTTTCCAGTAATGTGCTAATGTATTAATTTGTTTTATATCATTACCTGTGTTGATTCTGTGTTAAAGTTTTCCTTTTGACATACTCATGAAATTCAGTTGTAAAGAGAGCAGTTAAAGGAAGTTTTACTGCACGCAAACTGTCCTTTCAAACAGCGCTTCTTTGAAAGAAGGCTCACATGCAAGCCTATAAAACTCAACTCTGGTGCAATCCAGGAGCCATGCCTCTTGGCCCCGTCTTGCCTCTCTACCTCTCCTAAAAACATTATTATCCAGAGGGATATTTCAGACATTCTAAGCAAGACCATGAACTCAAATCTGAGGTGACTTTCATTGAAACATATGCAGTTTTGTGTACTTAAGGAGATTTTGGCCACATTGTACCATTAAAAAAAAAAGTTATTTTCTTTAGTTTGCTGCCGAGTTGTAGCCTCAAACACATGAAATGAGCTGTGCTTAACGGCTCAGTCATGTCCTACTGTTTGTGACCCTGTGGACTATATAGCCCGCCAGGCTCCTCTGTCCATGGGGATTGTCCAGGAAAGAATGCAGGAGTGGGTTGCCATGCCCTCCTCTGAGGGATCTTCCCGACCCAGGGATCAAACCAAGGTCTCTTGCATTGCAGGTAGATTCTTTACCGACTGAGCCACCAAGGAAGCCCCAAACACATGAAATACTCCCAGCTAAAGCAGTGTATTCTAAGAGTGAGATAGGATTGTTCTACAGCAAGTTTTGTGTAGATGATGTTCACCAGTCATCTATATAAAACGTAGCTGTTCCCAGATCTACGTGAATTATACAAATATGCAGATGCACTCAGACCCAAACAGTAATGGTGAGAACAGTGATCATGCTGTTTATTGCCTTGAAGGCTCTTTTCACATAGCAGTTTCACCTTTGAAGTTCATGTTCTTAAGAAGTTAGATACTACACTCAGTGCAGTTAGGTATAGAAATACAATTTTATTTAAAATCATGTCTGAAGTTAATGAAGAGACTGCTTCCCTTTTCTTAGTTGCACATTACAAAAGTAGCATCTTTTTCAAAGATACTAAACTTAATGAAATTTCTGAATTTTGGATATTTCATTACCAATTTCATTAGTGATCTTCTTAATTTACATTGGGCTGTGTGTTCATAGAGATCAGTCCACAGGTTTTCACGCATTAGGTTTTATGTAGTTTTTATATTCATGTACTCTAGTTCTTAAGCAGATAATCATCCCTATATCCCTAAATGTAAGCTGAATCAAATATTTAGATGGACGGATAGATAAATAGATAAGTAAATGAAGAGCCAACTTCATTAGAGGAAGCTTTTACTGATTCTGGATCTTCTCCATGAAATAATTTGTTTATTCCTAGTCTAGTAGAGTTTATTAGCAGATGCTATACTTTTCCAAGTGCCAAATTCATTTTGTTTGTTCAGATTTTAAATAAGTGGTAAGCAGTATTTTCCTGTGCTTCTTGAGCACAGTTAGAGATTTCCACATTTCTGGTACCATTTTTGGTTTGTTTATTTATATTCGTCTGAATATACAAAGCAAGAAGGAAAAAGGGTCTAAAAACTGGTCTAAACCAGCCTGGCGATGTTGCTACAGCCTGGGCAAAAGAATAGGAGTTTTTAGCATTAAAACCAAAGCAGTTTCAGGAGTGTTGGGAAAATATTGCTTGCAAGTACCTTGTAAGCTGTTCACTATAATGCATTTTTGTTGAAACCATGAGGATCACACTATTCAGAAGTACAGAGGTAGGAATCAAGAGGGCATAATGAAGACTGTCAATTATATAAAGTGAGAGTAACTTTACATTTATATTAGGAATTTCTTTAAAACTGGATCTGGTTTGAGTGTGTTAATTTGGTGTCATCTTGAACACGGGGCAAGGAGTGTGTGGTCTACAGGACTAACCAGTAAAAAAAAAAAGGACACAAATGTTTATGCTGGTAATATTTAATTCTTTGTAGAAATGTTTATTTTTGGTTTTGCTTTATACTATTCAACTAGGATCAAAAGCAATTGCTATAAGAGAATGTGAAATCATGTGTAACTTTCTGTCACCAAAATTATCAAGCAGTTTTAACAGAAGTATGAGGTCATTGTGTGAATGAGAATGGTGTAGTAATGTGCAGGTCATTGTTAATGCTGTCATGGTACAGGCACTGCCATCTTTTAAGTTTCTGAAGCTTGCATAGTAATTTGCAACAGTCCTTCAATGAGACTGATTGTAGTACATAATAAGAGGGACTGTGACTTGCATGGTTTATTTTATTCCATCAGTCTTCAGTACTTCCAAGCAAATATTGTCCAGACAGACTTGTTTTAGTTTGGGATATTTGCAGGGAAAGGGCCCCAGAGATCATTCAGGATTGTTTACCTTAAGAAGAAAAAAAGAAGGGAGGGAGGGGAAACACAAGAAAAGTCCTCTAGGTATTTGGTCATATGGAGATGTGTTCCTGATCTCTTAACTCCAAATTTGAATTCATTGAAGTTCTTTCCAGAGGACTTTTTTAGGTATGCTACAGTATTTTTACTATTAATATTATTAGGAAGTTCAAAAATAATTTGAATAGTTGTTAAAAATTAAAGCACAGCTTTTCTTTTAAGTTAAGAACAAAGCTAAATTCTTTGAATTTTGATTTAGATGGAGAAGGTGGGTTACATAGATTGATGATATTTATTCCTGACTGCATCCCTGACAAAGGAAAGAATGAAATACTTTACCTTAGCAATCTCTTCTGTTTTGTAATTCAGGTGGGAGTAAGGTACCAGTCCTTGCATAAATGTGTGTGCAGGATATGTGCTTGTGTGTGTGTGTGTGTGTTGAACTGGGTAATAGTTTTATAACTGTATGACAGTGAAATTATAGGTAGGAAGGAACTAAGATCACTGATTATAGAGAGAAGCGGCTCCCTCTAGGCTGTTAAGAAATAATAACTTCATATGCCACTTTCAGCTAACTGGAGCTGATGGCTCACCAGAGCATTCTTTATTGCTGATTAAGTAGCATTATGAAAATACTGACTTGGTTATGTTAACTAAATGCCTCCATGTTTAAAACTCCGAATGTCAAATAGTTTTAGCAGTCATCTTTAACATTTCACATTACCTTTCTGGAATCACATTTCTGGTTCTCACTTGGCTGTTATTTGAGGTTAATATAAAAATGGCAGTCTTTCATTTGTGGAGTTAGGTGTAGCCAAAAGCTTTTCTTTAATTATATCCATTCATGCTGCTATAGTTAAGGGTCTGTCAGCATTTCCATTATAAACCTCCATTTTCAGGGTTTTATAACACAGCTCTGAAAATTAGCTCTGGGCAAAAACTTGACATGCAAGGCCTCATGAGATTCTCCCTCCTCCCCATCCCCCTGTTTCATTTTTACTGAAGTAGAGGTGAGTGATTTCAAAATGCCTTTTGGCATCTGCAAATATCATTCGGAGTTTAAAAAGAAACAATAAATTTTCAGGCTTTGTACCTGTTTGTTCTACCACTTAAGGGAGGTTGTGGACTTATGAATTTAAGTCAAATGGATATTGATCAACTGACATCCTATCTTGTATTAAACAAGAGCCTAGTTTCAAAGAAGTCTAAAGGCAGCTGAAAACTTGTCTAAGATGTCAAATGTGCAGACTAAGAAATAGTTCAAAAGGGAAGATGACCTGTTTTTGATATTCCATGTGCTCAAGTTCAGCTCCTTAAAAGGTTTATGATTCTTTTTCCTGGCTTCAAAATACATTTGAAAATACATACATTTTTTCATTCTTTTCTTCTTTTTCCACGAACTTGCAAGTTCACCTGTTATATATCTTTTTTGACATTTGGGATGGTGTGTGTGTGTGTTTGTACGCATTATACAAGAACTATGTGTAGCATTCTCCTCAAATATTTTCCATGCTCAATAGTTCTAGTTATTTTAATCTTTATTGGTATGACAACATTTATTCTAAAAAAAAATTTTAATCTTTCCTTTGGAAGAGAACTAGAGATTTTCTAGGGAGGGAAGGCGGCAGTTTAAAAGGAAGTATTCTTGTGAGACTGTGCTGATCGCCAAATAATTTACATGATCTTTCAGAAAAAAAGAACTGTTGACAGTATGCAAGCCTTTTCCTCCTTTTTTATTGGGTGTTCTATTAGTATAATGGGTTACAGCTTTTAATTATTGAATTGTTTACTACAAAACAAGTTGAAACCAATATGTTTTTTTTTAATCAAATTATTTTGAGTTATTTATTTGCAAAGTTTCATTAGTACATCCCAGATTGCCCAAAACATCTGGGGTTCTGCTGTTTGATCATGTGTATATATGAACATCTGTCTATATGTACATATATGTGAATGTGTGTCATATATACACATAGGTACATCATTTATACTGTGTATATGAAATGTATACTGTATGCAGATTTTGATTTGATACAGATTTTTAGGACAGTTTTCTAATAATTTGAGAGAGGGAGCACATGAGTATGCCCCATGGAAAAATACATTTACAGTTTTTATTTGAAAAGTCAGACAGTTGTGTTGCTCACTAAGAGTGATCCACCTACCAGTTTTGGTTGCTTCAGAGAAAGCATCAGCATCTCTAAGCGAATATACTAGTATTGATATTGCGGAAATATATAAAATGTATAGATTTCTTTTCATTAAATAGTTCATAATAAGATTTTTACAAGTATACTGTGAGTTAACTTTTTTATTTGCTTATGTACTCTTTACCAAGCTTGAATTGCGCAAAGCATAGCCCTTTTATATTACATATTTTATAAATTCATGCAGTAATATAAACCTCTTACCCTAATAACTTGGAAATTTTTTTTATTATTTTGTTGAAACATATGCTATTTACTTAATTTTTCATGTATTAGAGTTAATATTTGGGTCATTTATTTAGTCTCCAACTAGATCTATTAATAGATATGCATTCTCCTTGTATAAGTACAAAGTGATTCTTTGAAAGTATTATAAGGGAAAAGTTATGTGTCCAAATTTTAGCCTTATTGGTAAAATGGGGATAATAGCACAAACCTCACCAGGTTATTTTAAGGGTTAATTATAATATAACCCTAGTAATGTGAAGTATTGACACAGTGCCTGGCATATTAGTAAGTGTTCAATAAATGGATGTTGCTTTTATTATTATTACTGTTTTCAAAAGAGGCCCTAATGTATTCATTTCTAGTGTGCTCACGTGTGTGTGTGTGTTTGGACTTGGATGGTTCTTAACCCTTCCTAATATAATACCTTTTACGAAGTGGATAGCTCAGTTGGTAAAGAATCTACCTGCAGTGCAGGAGACCCCGGTTCAATTCCTGCATCGGGAAGATCCGCTGGAGAAGGGATAGGCTACCCACTCCATTGTTCTTGGGCTTCCCTTGTGGCTCAGCTGGTAAAGAATCCACCTGCAATGTGGGAAACTTGGGTTTGATCCCTGGGCTGGGAAGATCCCCTGGAGAAGGGAATGGCTACTCACTCCATTATTCTGGCCTGGAGAATTCCATGGACTGTATAGTCCATGGGGTCGCAAAGAGAGCTGGACACAACTGAGCGACTTTCACTTTGGCTTTTGATGTATAAATGAGTTAGTGTCTATGTTGTAAAAACTCAAATTGCAGAGAACATGAACATTGCCTCACAATTAGAGAACTGTTGGAAATTGTGATTCTGTGTTACTAAGATGATAAGGAGCTGCTATAGAGAAAGAAGAGTAACTTTTTAAGGTAGAAATGTGATATGTATGAATGTCCTTTATATCTAGTTAAGTGAGAGAATTTAAGTCTTCTTTGGAGGAGCTTGTTTATGATCCCAACTTTATTCTCATTGCCATTTCCTCCATGTTATTAATAACATTCCTCCATTATTAATGTTTGCCTGATCTTCTGGCCTTCTGTGCCTCGCCTCCTCAGACTACCTACCTCTTGTTTTTTTAATTGGCTTCTCTGAGATATGTCACTTTTACAATTCACTTATTGACCAGCTTTGTTGGGATAAAATTCACATACCATAAAATTAATGGTCTTAGTATATTCACAGAGTTGTGTAACCTCTACCGCAATTTTAGAACAGTTTATCACCCCCAAAAGAAACCTCGTTCACCATTAGCAGTCACTCCCCATCTCCCCAGCCCCCTTTCCCTTGCAGTCACTAATTACTGTCTGTCTCGAGAGATTTACCTGTTTTGGACCTTTCATACAGATGGACTCATACAACACATCATCTTTTGTGACTCGTTTCTTTAATTTAGTATAATGACTTGAAGGTTTATCCACATTAAAGTGTGTACAGTACTTCATTTCTTTTTATTACCAAATAATCCACTGTATAAATTGTGTGTTAGTTGCTCAGTTGTCTCTCTTTGCAACCCCACAAATTGTAGCCCACCAGGCCGCTCTGTCTTTGGAATTCTCCAGGCAAGAGTACCAGAGTGGGTTGCCATTCCCTTCTCCAGGGGATCTTCCCAACCCAGGGATTGAACCTAGGTCTGCCGCATTGCAGGCAGATTCTTTACTGTCTGAGCCAACAGGGAAGCCCCCTCTTTGAATATGCCAGATTTTATTTATCCATGTAGCAGTTGATGAACACTGAGTTGTTTGCACTTTTTCGCTATTATGAATAACATTGCTGTGGACTTTTATGTGCAAGTTTTTGTGTGGACATGTTTTTATTTCTCTTGCGTATATATACTTAGGGGTGGAATTGCTGGGTCATGTGATAACTCTAACCTTTTAAGGAAATGCTAAACTGTTTCCATTGCACCATTTTACAGTCCAGTCTATACAATCCGACCTTATCCAACCTGCAATAAGAATTGCGGTTTCTCCGCATCCTCACCAGTGTTTGTTACTACGTGTGTTTCTGAATGCAGTGATTTTAGTGGATGTGAGGTGATAGATTAGTATCTCATTATGGTTTTGATTTGCATTTCCTTGGTGGCTAGTGGTGTTTCATGTGCTTGTTGATCATTATGTCTTACTTGGAGAAATATCTATTTGGACCCTGTGTCCATTTTTAAATTATTTGTCTTTTTGTTACTGAATTATAAGAATTCTTAATATATTTAGATACAAATCCCTCATCAGATATGATACACAAATATTTTCTCCCATGTTATGAGTTGTCTTCTCATTTTCTTTCTCTCTTTTTTTTTTTTAAACTTTTTGGCCACACCGTGTGGTGTGTGGAATCTTAGTTCCCCAGAGCAGATTCAAACCTGAGCCTCCTGCATTGAAAGGTGGAGTTTTAACCACTGGACTGCTGGGGAAGTCCCTTTTCACTTTAACATCTTTTGTAGCATAAATGTTAAAAATTTTATTGAAGTCCTATATATCTAGTTTTTCATTTGTTGCTTCTGCTCATCTCATATTCTCTTACCATATTTATCTTGTTGGAGAGCAATTCTGCTTATGTCATTCTCTACTTAAACACCTTTAATGACATCCTGATAAGACACAAGAAAATGTAATGTCTAATTCCTTATCACAGTTTTCGAAGTTATCCACCGTCTGGCTTTACTTTATTTCTGTACCCTTTTCTTGTGGTTCTCCTTTAATCAAATGAAACTATTAATTACCAAGATATCTCCCAAATCTTTTTTACTGTTACATTTTCCTGTCAAAACCAGTTGAGGATTCAGATCAGAGAATGTCCAGGACAGTAGAGCTAGATCTGAGGACTGAATAAGCTGCAGATATGTGATAGTCAATAATTAGAAAAGGGTTAAATTCAAGGAGTGAAAGCAGTTGTGAAGATCACAAGTCAGAAATGGTCAGTGTTGGTTACAGTAGGCAAAGAGATGGGGTGGCAGAATACAGGAAAAGAAAGGGAAAAAACCTCAAAAGACTTATTTAGAGGGATTTGGGAAAAGGAAAAGGTGATTTGAGAAGTTAGTAGTACCTAGATCAGGGCTAGAGATGGACTCAATGAGCTTCAGATAGGAGCACTGTACATGGCGGAAGTCAGGATTTCAGGCGGTAGTGGACAAATCCCCAACAGTAAGTTGTGCTTTTTTTCTTCTACGTATTAAGGAAGTGTTTGTGTGTTCTTCCTGCTGCTGCTGCTAAGTCGCATCAGTCGTGTCCGACTCTGTGCGACCCCATAAATGGCAGCCCATTAGGCTCCCCCATCCCTGGGATTCTCCAGGCAAGAACACTGGAGTGGGTTGCCATTTCCTTCTCCAATGCATGAAAGTGAAAAGTGAAAGTGAAGTCGCTCAGTCATGTCCTACTCTTAACAACCTCATGGACTGCAGCCTACCAGGCTCCTCCACCCATGGGATTCTCCAGGCAAGAGTACTGGAGTGGGGTTGCAGCATAGTATAAAAAGCAGGAGTTTTAGGGTCAGTAAACCTGAGATCACATTGTCCCTCCTCTGCTTACCAACAGTGCAGTCTTGAGAAGTTACTTAACCTTTTCTAAGCTTCAGTTGCAAATTTGTAAAATAGTCCTTACTTTATAGGATCTGTATGAATATCTGCTTAGGTCTCTGCTGTCCATACATACTACCTGTGTGTGACAATTTAAGTTAATGAATATAATGTGACATGCAATGCCTCCGTCGCACTAGTTCCATACCAGATGCCCAGTGGCCATTCGTAGTTAGTGGCTGTGTAGTGGGCAGCAGCAGAGCTCTCAGCAGCACTGACTTAGATCCTGTGCCTCCCCAGACCACTGATCATAATAATCTCTCGATATGTTTATTATATTCATTTACATTTTCTTCATTTTTATGTGAACAGTGTTATCCTTTATGCCAAGCTTCTCTTGAAATGTATGCTTGTCCATATGTCCACAGTCTTAAATAATCTCACTTTCCTTGGAATTTCTTTAACACTTTCTCTCAAATGCTCTTTATTGCTTTCTACTTTGTATTTTTTTTTTTCCTTACAGAGGATACATCAAATAAATTATTCAGCAAATCCAGCTAATATTTATGAGTGCCTGTAGTGATAACAGGCATTTTTGTAGGCAGGCACTTGGCATACATCTGTAAACCAGCTAAGTGCAGTGTATATGATACGCACTCATGTATTTCTTACATGAAAGACAGACTGAGAAAATCTAAAGATACTTTAAGTGTTTATTGAAGCCATCACCTTTTCATCATTTTATATTATATTATTTCAGCCATTCAGTATTATTTGATAATGATTTATACTTGTCCCCAGATTTTACCTGCTTATCCAACAATTCTTGCCAGTATCCACATGAAAGTAGAGAACAGTATCTGTGCAGCCAGGCTATGGATTTAATGGATTTAATACATAATCTGAATTTCAACTCTGTGCTTTTTGTCTTCTAAGCACCATTGGGCAGGAGGGACTTCCAAAAAAATGACAGGAGTCCATTCTTCTCAATTAATTGGAAGGTTTTTGATGTTATAGAAAAATGAAACTCATGTCTACTCTAGCTGAAAATTTGGGACCATTTTTTAATAACCAAAACTATTCTCCCACTAAAATATGGACACAGGTGGAGTAAGTGGGCCTTTGAGCTTTTCCCTTGCTTGTGAGAGTCTCCAAAACCTCTCCATCAAGGCTGGGTCCACAGGAGCACTTTGAATGTAAAAGTAGAGATCATCTGTATTTGGATTGGGTTGGAAGCAAGGTATTAAATATTTGGAAGAGGGAACTGAAATAATGGAATGGAGGAAATACTTGATAAAATAATTTAAAGCAGTTCCCTGGAGTGGAAGCTTCCGTATTGAAAGGGCCTTTTGAATGACTGTAGCACAGTGTAAGAAAATAAGACTAACAGTAAAGCACAGCTGTGTGAATTTCAGAAGGCTTGGTACAAGATAAAGGTATCAAAGTGTCCATGGACTTCTCAGTCTTAGCCACTTTTCTTAATCTTCTATTTTTTTCTGTTTGCTGTGCCCCTGATGTAATCTCCAGTTATAGCCTAGGTCAGATCTAATATTTAGCCTCATCTCCAAAATTATAAAAGTAGAGAGGTGAATAGAACTTTATAGATTTTTTTTCAAGATTACTTTCAAGAAGTAGATGACATAGTTGTTTGCAAAGTTTGAATGAAAGCAGTAAATTCCACCTCTCATAATTAGGAAAAGGAAGGTAAGAGTGGCGTAAGAACACTGAAAAAAATTGTGATAAACATTAGGATAAAAAAGGACAAGGGCAAAAGAAATACACTCTGGAAAGGAAACATTTCATTCTTTTGAAAGTGGATGAGCTCAGGGAATAGAAATGCCATGATTATTTTCTATACCAAGCAGTGGAATATTTCTTTAGCAAAATGGCAGTAAATCAAAAGATGCTGGGATGACGTGAAAGCTACTTTCCCCAGTCTTACTTATATGCCTGTGATTCCTTTTCTGAACTCCATGGTTCATTACAGGTATTTGGACCACCCAGATCTTTGAAGCTTTGGATGAAATTCAGTAGGCTTATAGGAAGGCAATGGCTACTGTGCTCTTTCATCGCACCACATAGGGCTATGTTTCTTAAACCAAAGAAAAGTTGTTATAATAAATATATTGAAGACCAGTAAATCCCATTTGTGATGGGTTTGCTGAAGTTAACTTGTTTCCAACTGTGGAATGGATAAAAAGACCTGAAATTATGATTTCAGTAGGCGGACCCAGTCTTAAGAAACTCAGGAGATAAACTACTGCTGTGGGTTTTGGCTTTAAAAAGGAAGTGCTCAGAGGAAACAAGAAATAATTTAAGCATTTACATTCAATAAGTGTAGTACAATAAACCACTCACTGTTTTTTAATGATGTGATGTGTCAGAGAAGGAAACTGATCTCTTAATTATCCCATTCTTTTTAGATTAATAAGACCTCAGAAGGCACTATAAATTGTGGAAAAGTAGATTTATTATAGTTTAAAAATGTTCCTAGGTATCCTCACCATCTTCTGATAATTCCCCTAAAGTTATTTTAAGATGTGTTTCTTAGAAAACATCAGAATACATTTTTGTTTTATAATATGGATTTACTTTTGCCATCATATGGCCTGTAAGGAACAGTTCCTTACCTTTCACCATCTACCTTGTGGAGAAGGGTAAGTAATTGCTCTGTTTCAAATTTTATTTATATTTTAACAAAATTGAGAACAACTATAAGGAGTGAAACTAGCCTTTGGAACTCTTAATTTCAATTGTTTCTTCTTTACCTTACAAGATATATATTTTTCTCTCTTTAGGATATCTCTTGTCAGATTTAAGGCTTATTTAAAATGAAAAGAAAGCTAGAGCAATTTTCTTTATTCCATTTCAGTCTCCTAAGGCCTATTTCCCCCTGGTGAGCTCATAGCAACAGGGGGGTTTAAGGGAATTCAGCTTTCTGCAAATTAATGTCTCACATCATGAAAATTCAGGACTTTTTTTTTTTTTTTATCTTGAAAAGTAATACAGTGAGTGCGAGTATTATTTCTTGCCAGCGGGTGGAAGATGAATGATTTTGTCACAGTTTTACTGCTTGATGAGCAGTATCCTGAGGGTCAGGCTTAAGTCTGTGTCACTATGCTGCTCATTACTCTTGAGCTAAATAAGGGCTGATTGGATCTAAATTGCCTAGCACATGGGCCACAGATGAGCTCAGTGAGCAGGGGATGACCTGCTATTCAGTCTGGGAGTAACCCCGGTGTGCAAATGCAGCATTAGAACACCGTGGGAGAATGAGAGGCTACCGGCTGCTGCCAGCAAAAGAAATCGAAATGTAAAAACTCTTTGATGCTGTGATGTTAGAATTTGAAATGTAGGAAGTGACAGGTTGATGGTACTTATCAGCTTTGGCTGGATTAGAGAACAGTGTCATCTTGCTTCTATAATGACAGAAGAATGAAGCCAGCAGCTAACTACTGTGCAGAGTGCAGCCGCCGCCGTTGCCACCAGTCGTTGCTGCCTCCTACCGGCAGTTTTCCTGGAAACCAGTAAAAGATAACGAAGAAAAGAGCATCCTCTGTAGATTTCCAGGAATTTGGAACTCTTTGGTGATGAAAAGTGCCCGTGATAGGAGGCAAGGGAAAAAGGGTATTTTAGAGCATACTTAATAGTAAATTGCTTTAAAAAACATTATTATTGAGAAATCGGGTGTTCAAAGATTTTCTAGTTAACCAAGAGTTAATGCATTTATGAAATGAATCTACCCAGAGCAAAAAGCCCAGTCTACTTTTCCTGTAGTAGTTTTCATTCAGGGGCCTCAGTTGGGTTTGTTTCTCTCTCAATTATGTATTTTTATAAGTAACAAAACTTTACTAACAATCTTCAAAATCTAATTCAGACTACCAACCAGTGTTAGCACAGTTTCCAAGGTACCTGATAAAAATATCAATACAAAGTGAATAGTGCTTTTGATTATGTAGCTTATGTTGCATAAATCTCCTTCCTAAGGAGGGGATGGGATGGAAGGAAAAGTTTTTTTCCTGTAAGTCAAATTATTTTTTTAAAGAAAAGCAAACCCAGCATAACCCTATGATATAGGAATACTTTCGTTTCATTTTATTTCTGCAGTTGTGATTTAAAAAAAAAAAAAATCAGTGTTAGGCTATTATGTTTATGATATAAAACTCAGAATGGAAAAATGGGGTTATGTACTGTTTAGTGGCCTGCTTTTTTTCACTTAATGTATCGTCAGTCACTTTGCATATCAGTGACATCTACATTATTTTTAGTGATTTCACAATATTCTCATAGTTTACTTGACCAGTTCTTATTGATAAAAACTTACACTGTTCTGAAATTTTCTCCAGTAGGTACAAAGTTGTGATGAATGTCTCTTTGAGTTTCTTGGTAGGGTTCTTGAGAACTGTTGTGCACGTTGTGCACTGCACAACTCTAAAGGTACCATTCTCAACATTGTAAATGAGACTTTGATCTTCATGGATTTGTTTGATTATATGTGGAAGATACTTTTTAAATGATTAGGTTTAAAATATAGAGCCTTAGACATAGTTTTGTTTTTTAATTGGGAGATGGGAAAAGGGGACAACAGAGGATGAGATGGTTGGGTGGCATCACCTACTCGATGGACATGAGTTTGTGCAAACTCCAGGAGTTGGTGATGGACTGGGAAGCCTGGCATGCTGTAGTCCATGGGGTCACAAAGAGTCAGACATGACTGAGTGACTGAACTGGGAGCCATGATTTAATTATATTCAAGGTTTATATTTACACAGATTGAAGGCAAAAGGAAAAGGGGATGGCAGAGGATGAGATGGTTAGGTAGCACCACCGACCAAACAACAAAAAATACATAATTCAATACCTTCTATAGAAGCAAATTTTCAATTAGTAGTAGAAAATCTTAGACTAGAAAAATAAAGATTTCTGCCTTCTTTGGAACCAAACTATAGTTCTATAGAAAACTACAGAGATAGAAAACTTGTAGAGTTTATAAGTTTTCAATATAAGTTAAGTACTCAAAGCCTCTAGAGAGGGTTTATAGTGCTCCTCCCTATTATTTTTATATTATCAAAATTCACATATCCTTTAAAGAATATAAATAATGTACAATTGTATGCTGTAGAAAATAAAAGTCATTCCCTTCCTACAACTACCTCCCATAAAGGGAAGTACTATTAACACTTTGTGGAATGTTCTTCTAAACTGCTGTTGCTTCTCCTTGTATCCATACTGCCTCTTTTACCACCTATTATTTTAAGTGGGATTAGATTATACCTTGGAAATTTCTACAACTTGAGTTTGTGGTTTTTTGTGTTTTTTTTTTTTTTAAGATATCAAAGGCATCTCTCTAGATACACATATTGTATAAGACTACATAGTTTCTTTTTGTATAATAAACTTTATTTAGCCCCTGTGAACATTTAGGAGTTATAGGTGATTTTAAGGTTGCCTGGCTCTTGATTTTTCAAGATCCTGGTTGAAAATCTTGGTTGCTCAGTTTATTCAGGATATTAGTTGTAGTTCTGTGAGTTAATATATCAAGCATCAAAACCAGCAAAGCACATTTCCACTTGACTCATTTTAATTTCTATGAATCACATGTGGAATTACAATTACGTGTTTTGCTTATAGTAACAAATATTGCTGTATTTTTTTCAAAAGGTTGTAGATGTGAATTTTAATTCTGACTCTGCCACTTTTCTTTCACTTTAATTTTCAGCAAGTTGTATAATCTCTTTGAACCTCAGTTTTTCAAATCTGTAAAATGTGTGCGATAATATTAAAGAACTGGTTTGAAGCCCAAAAGAGATAACATAAGTCAAATGTATAACAGAGTACCTAAGCGATGATTGCTTTTATTACCATTACTCCTTATCCACTGGTTTCAGAGAACTGAGGTGAAAGAATATATTACACTACAAGTAAATTTAAGACAGTTTCCCACTCCAAGATTTTTACAATCAGTTCAGTTTTATTCCCTGAAAAAAATGATATTTATGTTTAAAGTGAAAGTAGAAATTATTCTTTCTTTGTGGCATCTCCTTTCCCCTCTTTTTTTCTTACAACTTAGAGAATTTTGACTGTATTAGTTTTGTGCCTTTGCATGAAACAGAAATAACTATTTTTCAGTCAATCCTCCTTTACTGAGTGCCCAGAAAGTACTTGCTATGGCAGACTTTGGCTGGTGTTGGAGGAAACAGAGATGCTGAAAACAGATCGCTGCTCTCAAGTGCCCCACAGTGTAGTGAAGCCGACATATAAACAAAGAAATAACACGGTGATCGATACACAATTGTTGAAGAGACTATTCTTAAAACTCTTCTACATCACTTACAGAATTTTCTCTGAGATTGCCCTGTACGAAATACTGTATGTGATTATTTGGCAGTGAGTCATTCACACTGTCTCATAGCTGATTGGTGGCAGAAAAATTAGAGAAGAGACATTATAAGTGTTTAGCAGCTTGTGCTTAGGTAGATATTCCTTCAAAAGTTTTTCATACGGTTTTTGACATCTTTAACATAGTTCCTCTATTAATAAAACTAACTTAGCCACTAATAAACATATGGAATGGTTGGTCTTTGGTGAATTTTTAATAACAGTACTATGCCATTGATACATTTTTCTGCGTTTCTTTTTTCTGACATCTATTTTTTTCCTATTCCCATTCTCTGAAACCTTAATGTATCTTTTCTTCCCACCTCTTTAAATGTTCTATGAACTTTTGCTCTTTTCAGGACAGCACACTTTAATGTGACAAAATAGAATCCAAAACCAATATGTAGTATTGGCATTGTACATTTTCAAAAGTTTACGTAAGTGCTGTCATACCAGAGATGCCGTGCACAGCTGTGCCACTATTTTCTTTTGGTTTTATACTTTTGAGATATACTGCCAGAGAAAACGTCCTACAGGAAAACAAGGATTTAGCCAAGAACAAGGAACATCTTGGGTTCAAAAAATGAAGAATCCAGGATAGAATAGTGAAGGGATGGAAAACAGTTTTATGTCTGGCCCAGGCAACCACCATTCCAGGTTTAAGTAGAAGGATGGCAAGCTTTGAGAGGAAGGCCCTCAGGAAAAAGTGGGGAAAGAAAAATTATTTTTCTTATTGTGGGGGAGAGTAAAGCAATTTTATTATAAAATGAACTTTTCTTTGGGTCTGTAACACTGAATGAGAGATTGTTCTAATGACCTATTGATAAGGAACCTTGTTTTGTTTTTAATATTAATTTACCATAACAAATTACATATAGTGGCTTAACTACATCAACTTCAGGAACATCCTGTATGTTTCAAATGCATTGAAATGTGCATTTTACATTTCCTTTTGGATATATAGAAGTTTTAAGGCTTTTATGTACATAAGTGTCATAATCTTTAAAAAATATTTATATACATACACATATTTAACAGTTGACAGTTTTTTTCTATTGGTTTTCTGGGAGGAATTCCAGTGCAATTCAGCATACATTTCTTGGATACTTCTGTGTCAGGACTGAACTAACAAGTGTTCTGTGTACATGAAGCTGTATCCTGTACTTGCAGAGCTACAGTGTAGTGGAAACAGCTATTTAATGGTTCCACATTTTTATATCTCCACAGTTGCTCTTTTCCAAATTCTAAAATGTCTGAACCATTAGTTTGATCCAATATATGAATGGTGTTTTCTTATATTTTGAAGATTACACACGTAAAATGGTAGGGTTGGTAGTTTGGTAGGGCCAAACTAATGGTCCAGGCTTTTCAGAATTAACATTACAGTGTGAGTTTTGTGACGAGATGTAATTATATATGCCGGTTTCCCAGAAGACAAGTCCATCTTGCCTGCTTTAGAGATCGTAAACATGGTTCTGTTTTCCCATTTTCATATGGACTGATACAGTCATATCTCATATCGTGATACAGTCATAGTCGTATGTCTTACCTTTTTGGATGCTCTTCCACATTTTTCATTTAGGTTACGACTAGTAGGCACTGGAAGCTTTTATCATTTAAATACATAACCTTTTAAAAACTTTGGGCAGATGATGTCTTAATCTGTTCAGGTTGCCATAACAAAATACTACAGACTGACTAGCTCACTTAAATAAGAGATTAATTTATTTGCTGTCAGTTCTGAGGGTTGAAAGTCTGAGATCAAGGTACTAGCATTGCTCATTTCTAATGAGAGTTCTTTTTACTAGTGAGAAGGGCTTCTCCCTGTGTGCTCACATGACCTTTACCTGCGGGTACATTATTGGAGGGTAGGGGAGAGACTCTGCTGGTCTCTTCCCACATGGATGCTAATCCTATTGGGTCAGGGCCCCAACCTTATAACTGCATTTAACTTTAACTACTTCCTAGTATATGAATCTGGGAAGATACAGTTGAGTCCATAGCAGATGGATATATTTATTCCCATTGGAATAATGATGCTGACAACAGAGAGAGAGTGCAAAAGGTTAAATTTTCATAGACGTTACTTCTCTTGGCTTTTACACCTTTTATTTTGGAATCAGAGAAGTTAGAGAATCCTTTACATACTCTCCTTTCAGTTCTTTTCATGTTTAATACAAAGTTTCAAAGTTAGTGAAAAAAGTTAAAATTGCTCCCTGTTCATGTTCACCTGTAGTCTTATATTTATCTCAATATAAATACATTGTATATGTCCTCAAATATTCATCAATACAATATGTACATTTTAGGAGAGACTGCTGGTTTCAGAATACATTAAATTTCTGTGGAGAAGCAAATTGAGATGGGATGTGAAATGATACTAAGATCTTTTAGTACTCTAGCTTTGGTGGGACCTCAGGCTGACACCCATATTTCAGTTCTTTCACCTGAAGGGTAAAGGCTTGGATTAGCTTACTTCAGTGTTTCAGATTCTATCAATTATATGTTGAATGCTTTAACATTTGGGGGTAAATTTGCTTTTCTTTTTAAAGTTGATAAATGGAAACATGATTTAACAGTGGAAACAGTGACAGAGTTTATTTTTGGGGCTCCAAAATCATTGCAGATGGTGACTGCAGCCATGAAATTAAAAGACGCTTACTCCTTGGAAGAAAAGTTACGACCAACCTAGATAGCATATTCAAAAGCAGAGACATTACTTTGCCAACAAAGATCCGTCTAGTCAAGGCTATGGTTTTTCCAGTGGTCATGTATGGATGTGAGAGTTGGACTGTGAAGAAGGCTGAGCGCCTAAGAATTGATGCTTTTGAATTGTGGTGTTGGAGAAGACTCTTGCGAGTCCCTTGGACTGCAAGGAGATGCAACCAGTCCATCCTAAAGGAAATCAGTCCTTGAATATTCTTTGGAAGGACTGATGTTGAAGCTGAAACTCCAATACTTTGGCCACCTGATGCAAAGAACTGACTCACATGAAAAGACCCTGATGCTGGGAAAGATTGAAGGCAGGAGGAGAAGGGGATGACAGAGGATGAAATGGTTGGATGGCATCACCGCCTCAATGGACATGAGTTTGCGTTAACTCCGGGAGTTGGTGATGGACAGGGAGGCCTGGTGTTGTAAGAGTCGGACACGACTGAGTGACTAAACTGAACTGAATCAACATGATTAAACTAAAACTTACTTGGCTTTATTTTTTTTATTTTACTTATGTAGAGCTGTTTTTATCCCCCTGTTTCATGTAGCATGCATAAAATAAAAATACAAAAAAGAATGACATAACGAAACATTTGTCTTTAGCACCAACTTATAGCACTACAAATATTATCGAATATTTTTACTTTGGCCAGTAGTTGGTGGGTTTTAGTTAACTTAAAGGGAGAAGGCAATGGCACCCCATTCTAGTACTCTTGCCTGGAAAATCCCATAGACTGAGGAGCCTGGTAGGCTGCAGTCCATGAGGTCGCTAAGAGTCAGACACGACTGAGCGACTTCACTTTCACTTTTCACTTTCCTGCATTGGAGGAGGAAATGGCAACCCAGTCCGGTGTTCTTGCCTGGAGAATCCCAGGGACGGCAGGGCCTGGTGGGCTGCCGTCTATGGGGTCGCACAGAGTCGGACACGACTGAAGCGACTCAGCAGCAGTAGCAGCAGTTAACTTAAAAATAAGTTAATAAATACTTAGGTTGGTACTTTGTGTAGGTTTGTTTTGTTTTGTTTTTTTTGTTTGTTTGTTTTTTAGGTAGAGACGTAATAACCAAGTCAGTTCATTACTAAGCAGCGTATATGATGAAAGCTTCTAGTATATAAGGAGCTTCAGTCAGTTTGAGTTCTCATTTTCCTATGCAGGGAAGAAAACTTTGGAGAATTAACAAATTTTAACTAAGTAGGCTGAGTGGGTGAAAGGTAGGTGGATACCCAGCCAGGGAGTGGCTTCCTTCCTTGTGCCTTCTTATTACATATTTGTATCACCCAGAGTGGTTATCACTTGGAACACCATTATCTGTCTTTGTCCATCCTCTTCACTGGAGGGATACTTTTTGAGGCTGGGGGATTTGTCTTATTTGTATTTTAATTTTCAGCACTAGGTATCCAGTTAAAGTGCCTAATATACAATGTTGCTCAGTAAGTCTTTGATGGTTCTGTCATGATGGATTAAAAAGTTAAGGAAACTAAGTAGAAAGCTATTGTGGGTGTTTTTTGTTTTTATTTTTTAAACTAGTAATATAAAAATATATTTTAAAAAAAGTGGTTTAAAAATGCAGTATGGTAGCAAAGAGCATTAGTTTTGAAGTCAGGACTAAATGATAGAGGGAATAATGGAAAGGAATGACTGATGACCCAGGCTGGGGCTGTGTAATCAGGCAATAATATAAAAGCAACATTTTGAGCTATTATGGACATTTTAGGTTTAGCGACTTCTTCCAGACTGCTGAAATTTTTCATTTGTTCTGTGGTCTGTGATTTCCTTCATTGGTAGTATTGATCTCATTACCCTAAGGATGTAAAAACTTTAATATGATGTTATTTCATCTGGTATTTCAGCCATGTAAATGCGGAGGTTGTAATTTTCAATGACTTCTACACAATACCTGCACAGTTTTCTTCCTTGTGTGATGTTCTTGTGCAGTTTTGAAGGGGATTGTCCAAATATGAGACCTACCTCTTAATTTTGATACTTTTTCAGTAGACTGGCTATGTATCTGTTGTCTCTGCAATCAGAAAAGGTCCTGTTTATCTCTGGGCAGGGTTAATTAAGCCTTAGGGCAGTGCTGGGTACACAGAGATCTGACAGAAAATCTGCCTGGGACTGGAAGATTGGCGTGCACACTGTATTATCCCTATCCAAAAAGGATAGAAATAGTGGGGGCCGGGGGGGGTATCCAAGAGAGTCCTTACGGCACAGCTTCTGAGAGTCCCCTTTTGAAGTAGGGTGATGACTTTTAACAGATGGTCACGTTTGTGTGAGAATTTTATCTTTTGTAGTTAATATTTTTCTTCCTAAAAGCAGACAGTTGTAATGAAATTATGTTTTCAGGCTATAAATGCATCTTAATTTCTATGACTCATGCATATTATGCATTTAAGTGTAACACATGGCTTTAGGCTGGATACTTCTGTTCTTTGTTTCATATGCAAACATAATTGTCCAGTGGAGCACTTGATACCTTTGATGATCGCTCTCCAAATCCAGTATTCAAAGCATACTCATCAGAAGCAAACTTGATATAATCATCTGCTCTGCTATAGTTTACTTACAACCCTGGAAAATTCAATTATGAAAAGATGAGTGGAGCATTTTTTCTTATCTCTTGGAAGAAGTTTACCACAAAGTTTTATTAGTTGTATGTTTTTAGAGAGTTCCCACAAGTATTGTATTTTTTTGCCTCCAGCTTGAATTGCTGAGGTTTTACCTCTGCTATAAAATACTGTAATTTTAAAGATACTATGTCTTACCTTGGTCTCTCCGTCTTTTACTTAGCATTAGGTTGTATTTTATTTGTCAGTTAATGATGGAAGAGAGTGCTAGCACAAATAGAAATTTTAAGATTTCCTCTATTAATAGACTAATTTAGATAACAGTTATTCCACACAAAATATAGAAGTTAGTAGCTAACTTATGCTCCTTCTGTATTTGAGTAAGTTTGGCACGGTTCTGATAGTGGATATTCAGTGGTTTCTTGTAACTGTATTTATGTCACACTGAGAAATTTTATTCTGCCTTTCCCCCACCCAAATACTTCACTTTCTTTTGAGACAGTAAAGGGTTGTTTTAAAGAAACAGAAATAAGCTAATGTTCCACCCCTTAGAGTATACTTTGAAGGTATATCATTTGACTGTTGTGAAAAAAATTATGGTATATGCAAACTGTATTGAATTTCTTTGTCCTCTGTAAGATAAAAAATAAGGATATAGAACAGAATTTATTTTAATTCATTGTAAGATGTGTTCGCCTAGTGTTGTATTGAAACTTGTAGTGTTTTGAGAGTGTAAATTTCTTTTGGAAGATGTGTGAAACGTTTTAATTTTACTGAAGGCATAGTGTACATGCACATGTAGATGACAGGAGAGACCAGTTTTGAAAACTCTCTGGCCACCTCTTTTTTTCTTCTTACTTAAGATATGTTCTGTAAATTGTGCTTCTAGAAAGGTGGGGGGATGTGGTAAGAGGAAAGTCGAGGAATTAAAAATCATTCCAATAAAATGGTTTAATTTATGCCTCGGCAGTTAAGCAGTGCTCCTGGTTAACAGAAATACCCTTCAGCTACACAGGATTTTGGAGGGTTGGAGGGCACTCATTTGCACATAAATAGCCATTAACTGATAAATTCCCAGAGGTCTCCTGTTGCATGTTAGTGGTTCTGACCTACTTAGCTAGCTTAAATTTGTTTTACAGAATTATTATAATTCTATCCTTGGTACTTAAACTTTGTGATTAATGCATGCCTCACAATACAATTAAAGTATAATTATACAGTTTTGCAGTTTCCTATCGTGGTGTTATTATTACCAAGATCTGGATTTTGCAAATATTAGAAGAGTTAAGGTTTTGATATTTATTACTTTTGCTGTTATTATGTGATTATGTTAAATGAGACCTTTTTATGTCTGAAGAATGGATTTGAGAGAGGCAGACCATTCGATGCAGAATTTGTTAGCTTGGAAATGATTGAATCAGTCACTGTGAGCACTGGGTCCACTGCGTGGATTGACAAGTCCCGGTTTTTTCTTGCTTAACCTTTTTCAAATGTTTCTGAAGTATAGTAGGTTCTTCACACCATTTTTTTTCTCCGCCTGGAAGCAATGTTGGAAAAATGTCGGGAAGCAATAGAAAAACCCCGGAGTGGGGTTCAGTAGATCTGAACTGCGATGCTGACAGTTACAAAAAGAACTCATGTTCTTGAGGCTCTGTGTTCTCACCTGTAAAGTGAGTAATTTGGATCAAAAGGGGTTGGTGAACCAAGGTGTTGCTGACCAAGTCTGGCCCATGGACTGTTTTTGTACAGCTGTTGAGCTAGTAATGGTTTTTACATTGCTTACAGGTGACTCTGTATGTGGTATGCAAGGTGGAAATAGTTACCCCAAAAATTGTTCAAACTCTGACTAGATGTTTCATAGGGTTTCCCTATGAAATGGCTTTCAGCATTAAATTACTAGTTGATTTTTTTTTTATGCTGATGTTTTTTATATAGCCATGCCCATCTGTTTGGGGTTTCACTTCTTCCATGTTTACTATTTAGAGTCATCTGTGACCCACAGCCTTCTTTTCCCAACCCATTATGAATCCAGTTAGTATCCTTTTAAATTTGGGGATGATGACTACTTTTTAAAGAACCGTTACTTGAAATTTAAATTTCTATTAAAGGAAATGAGATAGTACGGTGTGGTGTCCTTCTGTCGAAAGGGAAGAAGAAACATTTATTTGAAATACTTCACACTTTGGAATGCTTTAAAAGTTGTGTTGTTTTATAGAAAAGTTACATAAGTGTTAAGTAATATTTTCTAACAAACTTCAGAAACCTTTTCTATAAATTCTTTCTGAATATTACTTTTGGCTGATGTATGGTATTGTATGACAGTAAGGGTTGGCCTTACTGTCCCCTGCCCCCATGTCACTGAACGTGGAATTACGGACCACTGTTAAAGCTTGGATGCATTTGAATGATGGTCAGCTATGACAGCTGGAGGAATTTGGCATCATCTATTGTTTGCTTGTTAATATGCATTAAAGATAATGAGCTAAGTAAATTTTAAACCATTTTTATTTACTGCTGTGGGAGGCGTTTTGGGCCCCCTCAAGAAAAAAGCAAGGTCAGAAACAGGAGCTGCTTTGTATAGTTGGCAGGCAGTCATCACATTTCTCCAAAGAGAAACTGGTTTACCCTGTAATAATCAGTCTAATGAATTCAGAAATTCATTGATTGTCCTAGCTCTGGGTAGATTAGGTAGAGACTTGCTTCAAGGAGTGGAATTTATGAAATGTTTGCTGCATCCAGCTAGCAGAGCCGCTATAATACAGCTGCCTCCTCAGTGCTTTGCTTTGATCCTGTGGAATGAAAGGACAGGAGGATCAGCTCAGGTCTAAATGAGATTACAGCTGGTTCTGCAGCTTATCTGGTCTATTGCCAACTAGTGTGGCTTTGCACGTCCTAAGGGGTTTACAACAGAAACTGTTTATTGAGTATCATCGGTTTACTCAACACAAGCAGGCTAATCCTTCCCAGCTTCAGCGTGTTGTAGAATTGTGCAAGAGCCAAACCCAAAGCTGGTGTAGCCAGACCCTCTAGAGCCCTTTGTCTCGCTCTATATTGATTTTTACCTGAGTTAAAGACACTAAAAAAAAAATAAAACCAATAACCAGTCCTATTGTGAGCAAAAGGTTAATCTTACCTAAAATCTTACAAAAAGCATCTGTTAACCCTAGAAGAGACAACCTTTTTTTTTTTTTCTTTCTAGACAGGTGGGATTTTCTAGTTTCTAATTGTGAAGAACAAGATAAGAAAAACAGTTTAAAAGATCCTGCTAGACAGTCCAGGTTAAATGCTTAAGTCTCCAGTTGTACTGTAACAAATGGCTTTGTGTATGGAATATAGGATGATCTGTTTCTAAATACTAAGTTTTTGTTTTATATCCATTTTGCACACTGCAATTATTATTTTTAGCATGGCAAACAAAATGCATGAAAGCAAGGCTGGAAACCTTAATTAAAGAGTTCAACTACCAGAGTTAATAACCAGTACTCATTTTGCCTGGTGATCCCTTGATTAGTAGTATATTTCTTCAGTGAATGAAGATTGGTAATTAGGAGTATAATAAAGATGTACAAATTATAAATAATCTTGTGTGTGTTCAAGTTTTGTTTTACTGTTAGGCACTTATTGAAAACTTCAGGTGTAAGATTTTAATTACTGCAGTCTCATCTTGACTAGGGATCTTCAGTATGGCTTATAGAGGAAAATGATTTGGAATCGGACACACCTGGATTACAATTCCACTTCTGTTATTTATTGATCAAGTCATTTAACCTAAGTCCATTTTTTTCACCACCAAATGGAGATACTATTTACCGTGCAGTATCTAAGCAAACCAAATTAGAACATAATAGCAAGTAACACTGAGTTAATCACACTAGTCAAGGCTACTGTAGTTGCTCAAGAACCCAGAGACATTGAAGATTATGTGTGTGGGATCCCTCCCATGCTGCTAGAAAGGATATGTAAAAGCTGTGGTGTAGTAATCATGACAGCTATGCTCTGCACCTATAGATCAGAAACACCTTTTGCCATTTTTAAAGGTGTCTAAATCTTGGGCAGGTGGATAGAGGTTGCCATGTGAATACCTTTCCCTTCATGTACAGAAGTAGCTACTGGAAAAGCCTTGTGGAGTATGAAATCTAGGCTAGTTTAAAATTTCTAAGAAGGCCTGAATCATAAACTTGTATTTAGGATAGGTAAGTAAGCCATGTATTTATTTATGTTCATTCCTACTTGAGTGATTATTTGGTTGATACATGCACAGCAATAGATGTGTAAATACTGTCAGCTGTATTAAGTGCTAAGTAAAAGACAAAGGTATACTGTTTAAGAAGAGTTCAGTGGTCTCTCCATTTACTTTCTCCTAATTGGCAGTGAACATGTATCCTCAGCTATGTGTAAGCACAAAAATGTTACTATGGAAACATTTGGAGGCTTTCTAAATGTACTGTGTGATGGAATCAGCTAAGACTGATGTTTATCTTAAACACATAGCTTGTCCAATATTTAAACCTAATGGACAAGATGTGTACCAGTTGAAAATGTAATATTTATCCAATCATTTCTATTCTATCAAGCCTAGCTCTAAAGCAATAGGTTGTACTCATAGAGTAATAAATTTTTAGTGCATTTGGAGATAAAGGCTATTGGTGGTGATTGCTTAAACTCTTTTTGCTCAATCATCTGAATGGTGCAAATCAAAGCATTTTGTCAGACTGTGAGAAGTTTCACCTAGATATTGCTTCCCACACACGCGGGTCACCATATAAATTACGTTCACGGTTTTACAGCGTAGCTGGTGCTAGAAGTTAAATTGATGCCCAGTGGTGGAACTCGTAAAACATTTTCCTGTTAACACGACCAGGCAGAGCTGACATTGTTGATGGTGGGTTCGACCTAATAAACCATTGGTTCTAACAGTGATTTTTACTGTGTTTCAGAGGTGATGATGATACAAGTTTAGTGATCCAACAGTTCTTCCTGAATGACAGAAAATTAGCTCTACTATCTATATTACCAAATGCTGAGAACAGTAGGATAGGGGGTGATTGAAGCCTAATGTAACCTCAGGTTCTGAAAGATGATGAATTACAGGAGCAAACTCTTAACTCGATGTGTACCTTCTTCACAAAGAAAAATACTGATTTTTCTCAAAAGAATTGTGTTATATATCATCTGTTGGAAATTTGGAAATAACCTTGTTACCACCTTGTTATTAGAATATGTAGGATGTGCTTTCCTTTCAGAATCTTTTACACAGATGCTTTTAGGCTAATTATCATTTCTGAAAGGAAAGCGGTTTTACATTTGGTTACCTTTTCGTTTCTATGTTCTCTAAAGTTACTTTTCTTTAAAGACATTAAGTTTTATCAAAGGCTTTTCAATTAAGAACCACAGCAACAAAAATCTAAACATTTTTTCCCCCATTAAAGTAAATTTCAGGGGTTAATTTTCTTCTGCTGGTTATAAACAGTGGAAACTATGGTAAAGTTTATTTTGAAATATTTCTTTGGTCATAAAGCTTCATCTTTTCTTTTTTAAAGTAAGTTAGTTTTTTCTCATTTCAGGTTAAAATTCACAGAATGGTAACAAAGCCCTTCTGTTTTATCACTGTAAGCAAGGGTCTTTCCAGAGAAGGCAGTGGCACCCCACTCCAGTACTCTTGCCTGGAAAATCCCATGGATGGAGGAGCCTGGTAGGCTGCAGTCCATGGGGTGGCTAAGAGTCGGACACGACTGAGCGACTTCCCTTTCACTTTTCACTTTCATGCATTGGAGAAGGAAATGGCAACCCACTCCAGTATTCTTGCGTGGAGAATCCCAGGGACGGGGGAGCCTGGTGGGCCACCGTCTATGGGGTCGCACAGAGTTGGACATGACTGAAGCGACTTAGCAGCAGCAGCAGCAGCAGCAAGCAAGGGTCTTTCCAGTCCTTTTTCTGTGCTGTATTTGCTCTTTTCACCCTGGTGCGCATTCATACACAATTGGTGATTTTCCTGTAGTTTAGTTCCATTTTATGAGAGATCATAAGTCTTTATTCACCTCTTTACCATTGCTTACCACAGTTTATGCACAATTTTTTTTTTTTGTTTTTTGCGTCAGGAGATGACCTTTTTTGTTGTGCAGATAAATATTATCAATTATGCTACACAGGTGAAACCTGCCATGTACAAATAGCATGTATCAGGCCTCAAGTGTGCAGAACCAGATAAATCAGCTCATATGCTGAAGCCTTGCAAAAAAAAAAATTAGTGATGTAACAAAAGCCTTTAAGGCTCTCAACCCTAGTAATGGAGCTTCATAGTAACCCTCACAGATTGTTGACAAAAGGAGTAATCTTTTTAGCAAAACTTTTTTCCCTCTATCTTTTCCTCCCTTTTAAATAACTGTCCTAAAGTTGGCAAATGGCCTCTCCAGAAAGAAATGCATGTCTAACTAAGTATCTGAAATAGCTACAAAATTAAAACTTAAGAAATGAATGGGCTGTTAACATGCAGGTTTGTTCCAAAGAAGCTTATACATTTATTTATTTTGGTAATTGATCTTACTCATTGACTAGTAACTGCTTTTTCTGCATAGAATTCAGATGAAACTTTCAAAGTTAGAGATTTGATACACAGGTTACAGCTGGGTTGTTGAGGACAGGAGAGGCACAGAGGGTAAAAATGAAAAGGAGGGCAAAGAGGAGTCAGGGTTGGAAATCTGTAGGAAACATTTAGTGGGAAACAGGAGCTAATTAGTAGGTTTCATTCATTTGAAGCAAACCCTTTTTAAAAGTCTCATGAAACCTATAGCCTTTCTCATCACAAAAATATATCTACACAAAACTTTACACATAATTTCAAGGGGTTTATAGACTTCTAAAGCGTATCTACCCCAGGTTTTCATTATATTAGTGATTAAGCTGTTATTCCTGTTAGAGTTTGGTTATATTTTTGGTAAAGAATATTTTTTCTTATTGGCCCCAAGTGACTCAGTGGTAAAGAATCTGCCTGCAAATGCAGGAGACCCGGGAGATGCGGGTTTGATCCCTGGGTCGGGAAAATCCCCTGGAGAAGGGAATGGCAACCCACTCCAGTATTCTTGCCTGGAGAATCCCATGGACAGAGGAGCCTGGCGGGCTACAGTCCATGGGGGTCACAAAGAGTTGGACACGAATGAGTGTCTGAGCATACATTCTTTCTTCCACATCCCTAGGTATTTTTTAACTCTTTTGCTTGACTGAGTTTTGAAACCTGAAAACTTGGTCAGTAAGTAGGGCTGATGATGAGGTTTATTAGATCCATTATCACAATTGGCAATGGTCAGTGGTGTCTTGTTTTGTAATTTACTACATTTCTTGAATGTAAGAGAAATATTGAAGATGTGGAATGCCTAAGAGGTTTTAGAAATAATATTTATCAAGGAATACTACTTTTCCCATTGCATTAGCTATTGTAATTATACATTGGTACAGTCTGTTGACATAGAATTGGATTTGATTTAAATGGAAAGGAAAAAAAAGACTGGACATTTTCAATATTTATTGATACACCTAGTCCATTAAGGTAAATTATAGAGCAGATTTCACTGTGACAGGAACATTTGGGTTAATGTAGTTAAGAATCAGTCAACATTGCCATTAGACCCTTTCTTTTTAGGAATTTATTACCACCAATTAGGAAAAAGTGCTCACAAATGGAATTTAGCCCTAGCTTACTTGTGGAATATTTGATCTCCCAAATATTTGAGTCTTTAATAAAACGATCCTGAATTCTTTTGAATCAAACTACTTTCCCCAACATTGCCACTAAACACATCTAATAAGATGTGTAATCCTTGCAGCTGTGAGTAGAGGGTACAGCTGACTATATAGTGTTGTTTTGAGAAGCGGCTACTGGGATGGTGAAAATTAAGCTAGCTTTTGAAGGATGGTTTTATTAATTAGCTTTAAGAGATGAACTTCATAAGTTTGCAAACATGCTACTCTATATCTAGGGATTATTAAAATGAAACTCGCTTTTAAAAGCTCAATTATTAATGAGATGGTAAAGCAACAGAACTGAGTAAAATTTATTGAGAGTAAATGTGATACTGTCTCTAGAATGTCTCAGTAGTTGCTTGTTAATAGGTATACTGTGGTGGATAGTTAGGAAACTAAAGTTGTCTTTCTTCAAATAATCTTGTTGCAATTCATTTGTCCTAAAACAAGTCTAGAATTTCTGAGACTGTTGCAGATGGTCCCTCAGAGTCTTGAAACATAGCTGTTTCATCTTAAGTTTTCCTTTGCACCATTGCAGATACCACCTCTTATTTGTACTTTTAATAAAGAAAAGTCTTTGTTCTTCCTCATGTATGAAATCCTTGAATCAGGTCTGTATCTTTCTCATCTTTAAATTCCTAATTTCTACCATAGTACTTAGTATATAGTGGGAGCCTATTGTTTAAAGCATAATAAACTATGCCAAAATTTACTGGCAGAAAACATACCCAAAACAACTTTTTCATAATACAGTGCTTACAGATCATGTAGGTCAAGAATATGGAAAGCCAAGGACAGCTCTTCACTGCTCTCCTGTGTCTGGGGCCTCAGCTAAAATGTTTCAGTTTGGGATAACTAAAAAAGCTGGAGACTTTTTGGTCTCAGTGCAAACAAAAGTCAGTTCATACGATACTGTAATCTGTAAAGTATACAATAGATTATGTCTTAGAAAACAACATATATACCTTTATTAAAAAAATACTTTATTGCTCAAAAATGCTAACCATCATCTGACAACACAGTTGTCACAAACTTTCAATTTGGAAAAAACGCAGTATCTGAGAAGTGCAATAAATGAGGTATACCATTATTGCAAAAAAAAAAAAAAAAATTCTGATTTCCTCTTTCAACCAATTCATAAGGTCCCCCTCCTTTTTGCTTGTATGAGAATTCTATAGATAACTATTTTGGTAAGATCTAATGCATGTATGGTTTCTCAATTGTACATATCCACTTACAGTTAAAGAGGAAGAGAACTTTGTTTGAAATCCCAAAAGACTGGTATGACAACTATAGGTATTTTATCAAAGATGTGTACATTTTGTTGTGAGACTTATTACAAGGAGGGTCTTCACTCTGAGTGCTTTTGAAAAAAGGACAAAAATGCTGGATCATTCATGTTCTTCCCAAACAGTATTCTGGTAGCAGGCAAACTTGGAAACTAAATAGTTTTATATTGAGCCCAAATCCCTCTTACTTTCTTCATTATCTTGTACCCATATACTTGCTATGAAATTTGGAGGGTAAATTCCTGGAAAGAAGGGGTCTAACTGAATATAAGCAGTACAGTGTTACTGTAGCATTACTCCTTTGAAAATGAGTTGTCACGGGCAGGTGATGATTACTCTCTTGTACTTTTAGAAATCCCTTTAAGTCATGACATCCATCTGCCTATGGTTTCTTTCAGTTTTAATGTCAAAGAACTTTAGCCAAGCCTTAATGTGGTCTTTACCCTCAGCCATTTATTTCCTTGAAGGCATCTTAAGGTGCTGTAAAACTTCAGTCTTAATATCCAGCATGACACTGTTTCTTTGAGTCATTGTGTTGAGTTCAGGACTATACTTCTTGATCGCAGGCAAAGCTGTTCCTCCAAACAGAATAAATGGCAGGAATAGACCACAAAAAGATAAGCATTCAACTTGAGATAGTGCAGTAGAGACCCCATTTACTAAGAATATTTGCACTACGTTGTGCTAATAACATGAATGGCTATAGATTAGGCTCAGTTTTATTAAATTAGCATATAAGATAGCATTCAAGCATTGGCAAAAAATACAAAAAGGGTATTGTGATGAGTGGTCCCTTGTACAGTTAACCCTTGAACAACATGGGTTTGAATTGCCCAGGTCCACTTATGTGAAGATATTTTTCAGTAATACTACAGTACTACACAGTTCATGGTTACTTGAATCTATGGATGCAGAGGAACTGCAGATTTGGAGGACATATATGCAGATAAACCTCTCCGTTGTTCAAGGGTTAGCTGTGTGTGTGCATGCTTGGTCGGGTGAGCACCAGGCTCCTCTCTCCATGAGATTTCCCAGGCAAGAATACTGGAGTGGGTTGTCATTTCCTTCTCCAGGGGATCTTCCCGACCCAGGGATCAAACTCATGTCTCCTGCATCTCCTGCATTTTCAGACAGATTCTTTACTATTGAGCCATGTGAGAAGCCCCTAAGTCATAAATACACATACTTAAGAGGTTGAATTTTTTAATGAAGATATTTTAAAGACAAATAACATTGTAACATTGCTCTGTGCAGTTACATGGGGTGTTTAAATGTGTATTTGTCTAAGATAGGGCTTATAAGCACTAGGTTATATTGAGAACATATGTGGGTATGTTGGGTGTATATGTTGGCTTTGTTTCTGTTAATTCTCCCCACCTTAAAGAATTGTTTACTTGTATCTAACATTTTAGATGGCGTGGCCCTCCGTGACCTGGTCTCCATCAATAATATAGTTTCATTTTCCATCATTCTGCCCCTTGACTTTTCATCTTCTGAAAATACTAACCTGTTCATGAGTTTCCTCATATACCATGCAGTGTCATGTCACTTTGCTTTACTTATGTTATTACAACTTCCTGAAGCTTTTTGTGTTTTTTGTTTTTTTTTTCAGTTAACAGCTTCCTTAATCTGATAATAGTGTATTTACCCCTTGAGGCCTTCATCAAACCCCCAGGTGGACTAAATGTTTCCTTTGTGTGTATCGTAATATTCTGTAGATACCTCTGTCTTCTCACTTAATTGTAAGTTCTTTGAGAGTACTGACCATATTTGATTGCCTCTAATACACTACCTCTTGATGAAAGTGAAAGAGGAGAGTGAAAAAGTTGGCTTAAAACTCAACATTCAGAAAATGAAGACCATGGTATCTGGTCCCATCACTTCATGGGAAATAGATGGGTAAACAGTGGAAACAGTGTCAGACTTTATTTTGGGGGGCTCCAAAATCACTGCAGATGGTGACTGCAGCCATGAAATTAAAAGACGCTTACTCCTTGGAAGGAAAGTTATGACCAACCTAATAACATATTCAAAAGCAGAGACATTACTTTGCCAACAAAAGTCCATCTAGTCAAGGCTATGGTTTTCCCAGTGGTCATGTATGGATGTGAGAGTTGGACTGTGAAGAAGGCTGAGCACCGAAGAATTGATGCTTTTGAACTGTGGTGTTGGAGAAGACTCTTGAGAGTCCCCTTGGACTGCAAGGAAATCCAACCAGTCCATTCTGAAGGAGATCAGCCCAGGGATTTCTTTGGAAGGACTGATGCTAAAGCTGAAACTCCAGTACTTTGGCCACCTCACGCGAAGAGTTGACTCATTGGAAAAGACTCTGATGCTGGAAGGGTTTGGGGGCAAGAGGAGAAGGGGACAACAGAGGATGAGATGGCTGGATGGCATCACTGACTCGATGGACGTGAGTCTGAGTGAACTCCGGGAGTTGGTGATGGACAGGGAGGCCTGGTGTGCTGCGATTCATGGGGTTGCAAAGAGTCAGACGCAACTGAACTGAACTGAACACACTACCTCAAGTAACTAATAGACATTAAAATGTTCATTAAAATCAGCTGAACTACTGGGCACAAGTGACTTCTGAATCTAAATGTACTCTTGGATTCTAGGTCCAAATTTCCAAAAACTTTGGGGATTTTGTTACTTAAATTTTCTGTTTGCAAATCAAATTATACTCTTCTTGTGTAGAAATTAACTGTCTCTCCTACCTTTGTTTCCCTCTCCCAAAAGTTAGCAATAACATAGATTGCTCCTTTCTCTCTTTCACAAAATGCCAAATAATTACTGTTAGCTTTCTTGTTTCTTCATAAAGTAGCTTAAATTGCACATTAACTCATACCTGCATGTTTATAGAAGCTTCGTAATTGGTCTCTCCTGTCTCTCATCAGTTTTTATTCTAATCCATTCTGTTTGCCATTACCAGATTAATCTTTCCCAAAGCGCTGTTCTCATTATGTCACTCCTCAGTTCAAAATCTTTCAGTGGTTCCTTACTATTAGGTTGGTGCAAACATAATTGCAGTTTCAGACCATGAATTTTAAATCATTATAACTAGGCTCAAACACATCTTTATTAATCAAAATGGGAACCATTACAATCAACATGTTTTTGCCAATGAGAAATAGGTTTGTTTATTACTGTAGTGTAAAAATCCTTGCTGCAGGATTCAGTGAACTGTTAGAAAGCATTTCCTGTATTGTGCTGGTTGTGGAAGCATTTTACCTGCAAGAAGTTGTTGAGATGCTTGAAGAAGTAGTTGGTTGGCAAGAGGTCAAGTGAACATGAGGATGAGGCAAAACTTCATAGCCCAATTCATTATTCAACTTTTGAAGTGTGTGACTTGCAGTCAGGTGTAGTCATGCAGAAGAATTGGCCCCTTTCTGTTGACCAGTGCTGGCTGAAAGTGTTGCAGTTTTCAGGGTATCTCACTGATTTGCTGAGCACACTTCTCAAATGGAATGGTTTCACGGGGATTCAGAAAGCTTGTAGTGGGTCAGACAGGCAGCAGATCACCAAACAATGATCTTGACTTTCTTTTGGCGCAAATTTGACTTTAGAAAGTGCTTAGGAGCATCTTGGTCTGACCACTGAGCTGATCTTCGCCAATTGTATAAAATCCACTTTCTGTCGCATGTCACAAACCAGTCAAGAAATGATTTGTTGTTGTTGCATAAAATAAGAAAAGACGACACTTCAAAATGACAGGTTTTTTGATTTGTGGTCAGCTCACGAGGCATTCACTAATCAAGCTTTTTCACCTTTCCAATTTGCTTCAAATGCTGAATGACAATAGAATGGTCGATGTTGATTTCTTCAGCAGCTTCTCGCATAGTTGTGAGAGGATCAGCTTTAATGATTGCTCTCAGTTGGTTGTCAACTTCTGATGTCAGTCTCACTATCAGCTCCTCATCCTCAAGGCTCTTGTCTCCTCTGCAAAACTTTTGGAACAACCACTGCACCGTACATTTTTTAGCAGTTCCTAGGCCAGATGTGTTGTTGATGTTGCAAGTTGTCTCTGCTGCTTTACGACCCATTTTGAACTTCAATGAGAAAACCACTCAAATTTGCTTTTTGTTTAACATTTCCATAGTCTAAAATAAATATAAAATAAGCTGCAAGTAATAAGTCATTAGGAAAAAACTATAAAATGAGAAATGCACATTAAAATGATGTATAACATAACTGCATTTATTTAAGAATATATTCCAATATCAAAGGCAAATTTCCACAATGCAAAAACCACGCTTTTGCACCAATCTACTACCTACAGAATGAAGTCTAGATTTTCTTTTTTTAAGAGCAGGATGTGCCTTAATCGTTTGTATACCTCTGACTTCACATACAGTGACTGGCATTATAACTTCTTGCGAAGTGAATGAGGAGAACATGTGACTGAACCAGTATTCAATATTGTCTTTATTTTCTACTCTTAAATTTATTGCCTTCTAATTCTGCTATAAAAATTATCCATTATAGTCAGAGTGGTTACTATTTTTTTCCCCTTCCCCAAATACCTTGCTTTTTCAAATGTTCCTTTTAAAAGAAATTATATAACACTTCTGCTTTCTGGCTTGTTATCCACTTTGATTCTATCTGAAGTTCTTTGACGAATCTGCTTGATCTGGAACTCAGTTTCCTCTTTGACTCATCTGCTTTTCCTTCTGTCTTCCTTTGTGCTTCAGCCAACTGGCCTCCTAATTGTTGATCTTGAGCCCATAAAACCCCTAGCCTCGGCACCTATGCACTTTTGTTTCTTGTGCCTGAAATTCTCTCTCCACGTGTACCCGTGTGGTTCTCCGCCTTACTCATTTAAGTCTTTGCTCATGTGTCACATCTTCAGAAGGTATTTCCTGGTATTCCTAGTTGAAATATCATCATCACTCATCATCCCTGTACCTTGATTTCTGTTTATCCATAAAGCTCACCACAACCTCAGGTAATCCACATCTGTGTTTAATTATCTATCTCTCTTTAAAATACAAGCTCCAGGGCAGAGACTTTGTTTTGATGACTTTGTATCCCTACTGCCTAGAACTTGTGTAATATGCATTGAATTAGAGTAAATGTGTGGAATTTATATGCCTTTGTGTTTTTAGTTCCCTCATTTTCACTTTTCTCATCCTTAACCTGTTCTCTGAGAATCATTTTCATGCCCGTTTTATGCTGCTGCCATCAATGATCTTTAGTTTCCGAATTACTGTAAAACCTCTATTTTTTTAATTAATTTATGTAATTGGAGACTAATTACTTTACAATATTATAGTGGTTTTTGCCATACATAGACATGAATCAGCCATGGGTGTACATGTGTTCCCTATCCTGAATCCACCTCCCTCCCCATCCCATCCTTCAGGGTCATCCCAGCGCTCCGGCCCTGAGCACCCTGTTTCATGCATTGACCCTGGACTGGCGATCTGTTTCGCATATGATAATATACATGTTTCAATGCTATTCTCTCAAATCATCCCACCATCGCCTTCTCCCACAGAGTCCAAAAGTCTGTTCTTTACATCTGTGTCTTTTTTGCTGTCTTGCATATAGGGTCATCGTTACCATCTTTCTAAATTCCATATATATGCGTCAATATAGTGTACTGGTGTTTTTCTTTCTGACGTGCTTCACTCTGTATAATCAGCTCCAGTTTCATCCACCTCATTAGGACTGATTCAAATGCATTCTTTTTAATAGCTGAATAATACTCCATTGTGTATATGTACCGTAGCTTTCTTATCCATTCATCTGCTGATGGACATCTAGGTTGCTTCCATGTCCTGGCTATTGTAAACAGTGCTGCGATGAACACTGGGGTACACGTGTCTCTTTCAATTCTAGTTTCCTTGGTGTGTATACCCAGCAGTGGGATTGCTGGGTCGTGTGGCAATTCTGTTTCCAGTTTTTTAAGGAATCTCCACACTGTTCTCCATAGTGGCTATACTAGTTTGCATTCCCACCAACAGTGTAAGAGGGTTCCCTTTTCTCCGCACCCTCTCCAGCATTTATTGTTTGTAGACTTTTGGATAGCAGCTATTCTGACCGGCATAAGATGGTACCTCGTTGTGTAAAACCTAAATTTTGTTTACCCTTATGCCTGTAGAGTACAGGAATGATTATCAACCTTCTCTCATACAGAATTACAGTTAAATACTCAGAGTGATTCATGGACTACTTGTTGTGTGATCATTTCTTCATCTCTTGCAGGAATCAAGTAAGACATATTCAGTAAATGGAATATCTGTTATTGTTAGCCAGAAAATCAGAATGTTAAATGAGAATGTGTGTGGCAACTCTATTCTAAGTGTTTGACTTTAATGAACTAATGTAATCCTGTAGATACTATTATTGTCACCATTTTATAGACAAGACAAGCCAGGAAGGTAACTGCTTAAAGTGTGGCCATGGGCATGCAAAATCTGCCTGCTAGACAGGTAGACTCTTGGGCCCCTCCCCAGACCCACTGGGTGAGAATTGTTTTTAAAATAATAAGCTTTGACCCTAGACTTGTAGATGCAGTAGGATCTTCAGTGAAGTCAGAACTTCCGTGTTTCTAAAAAGCTCTACAGGTGATTTTAATGGTAGTGAAGATTGAGAACTACCAAAGTAGATCCCTGTTTTAGTGTACCATAAAATGCAATGAAATATCACCAAAACTTTTAAGTCACTTGAGACCCATAGTCATCTACATATATAAGACTAATAAAATAATAAGGATAACATAAAAATAATCACTTTTTATTGATGTATTTTCATGCTATACCCTATTTTGGGGATAGGGACAAGGAAATTTTTTCCATAGGAAAATTTTAAGTAGTCACATGGCATTGAAATTTGGAATCCCTGTAGAATTCTCTACTTCCCAGAACTATTAAACTTTGAATATGTGTGCATCTTTTGTGCCATCAGGATTGGATGTTATATTGCTTTGAAACTACCCCTTTTAGAAACTTGGCATATGAATGAATGAATACAGAAATAATGGCATTTAAGACATGTATTACTTATATAGTAATATACTTACAGGTAGTAAAATGGTATTTGGAGTAGCTGTAGCATAGTTGCATGATAGCTTGACTGCCTGGATTCAAATTCTGTCTCTGCTGCTTACCAGCAGTATAGCCCAGTCAAATTATTTACTCTTTCTGTTCTTAGATTCCTTGTCTACAAAATGGGAAAAATAATGCCTACAGAATTAAACTAGTTAATAAAGGTCAAAAGCAGAATAGGGTAACACATATATTCTCACTAAACAGTCTTTGATTCTCTGGCCAATAATATTCCATTATTCCATTTGTCGAATATATTTTATTTGGGAGTTTTTGTAACAGTTGAGGAAATGGCCATCCACTAGTAGTTGAGAGAGTAGGATTTGTTCTCTGGTGTGTCTTGTCTCTAAAGCCTATATCTTTCTAGATAATGCTCTACTGAATGTGTGGACATGATTGTTAGAAATTGGAATGAATAACAATAAGACTAAAGTAAATATTACCTTGCCTTATAGCCTATAAATTGTTTTTACCTAAGTTGTGTAATTTGACACTTCAGCAGCTCTATAGAGGATATAGTAGGGCAGTATTCCCATTTAACAGATGAAAAACTAAGTCTTAGTTTTCTGGGGTCACAGACTAGTCTTCTATCTCCTACACAAGTGTTCATTTGGATAATTTTTCCTTACACCTTGAGGAAGCTTTTTATTCCTATGTTGTTGTTGTTCAGTCTCTTACTCGTGTCCAACTCTCTGCTCCCGTATGAACCACAGTATGCCAGGCTTCTCTGTCCTTCACTACTTCCTGGCGTTTGCTCAAACTCATGTCCACTGAGGCAGTGATGCATCCAGCCATCTCATCCTCAGTCAGCTCCTCCTCTGCCCTCAATCTTTCCTAGCATCAGGGTCTTTTCCAGTGAGTCAGTTGTTTGCATCAGGTGGCGGAAGTATTGGAGTTTCAGCATCCGTCCTTCCAGTGAATATTCAGGGTTGATTTCCTTTAGGATTGACTGGTTTGATCTCGCAGTCCAAGGGACTCTCAAGAGTCTTCATCACATCAGTTCAAAAGCATCAGTTCTTTAGCCTTCAGCCTTCTTTATGGTCCAACTCTCACATCTGTATGTAGCATTGGAAAAACCATAGCCTTGACTCTACAGACCTTTGTCAGCAAAGTGATTATCTCTGCTTTTTAATACATGGTCTAGATTTGTCATAGCTTTCTTCCAAGTCACAGGTATCTTTTAATTTCATGGGTTCAGTCACCATCCACAGTGATTTTGGAGCCCAAGGAAAGAAAATCTGTAATTGTTTCCACTTTTCCCCCATCTACTTGCCAAAAAGTGATGGGACCAGTTGCCATGGTCTTCATTTCTTCAGTGTTGAATTTTAAGCCAGCTTTTCCCTCTCTTTTTTCACTTTCATCTAGAGGGTGTTTAGTTCCTCTTTGCTTTCTGCTATTACAGTGGTATCATTTACATATCTGAGGTTTTGGGTATTTCTCCCAGCAATCTTGATTCCAGCTTGTGAGTTATCTAGCCTGGCATTTCTCATGATGTAGTCTGCATAAAAGTTAAATAAGCAAGGTGACAATATACAGCCTCAATGTACTTCTTTCCCAATTTGGAACCAGTCCTTTGTTCCATGTCCGGTTCTAACCGTTGCTTCTTGTCCTGCATACAATGGTGCATTATATATGACTAGAAGCATCATTGCCAGTATTGGGCTTTTTTTTTTTTATCATCGCTTAATAGTCAAAACAGCCAGTAGACTCCTTGCCTTGACCTCACATATTCACTCAATCATTACCACCCATTCACCTCCTTGTCCATGTACACACAAATACATGGAGCCCCCATTCCAGGGAGCCCCTATAGGATATGCCTGGGCTACCACTCAACAGACTGGTTTCTGACCTGTTGCGTCTCCCTAGTAACTGGATATGCACAGAATTGTGGGGCAGGACTTCCCATTATCTTCTAGTGAGACTTTGCAGTATTCTCTTTATACCTAGAATTTGTTTTTGTTTTATTTTTGTTTTTATTTTTTGAAGACAGGATTGGATTAAATGATTTTTAAGATACCTTCCAGCTTTAAATCCTTGTTTTGTGGGGGTTGTTTGCTTTCTGGTAATTTCACTAGTTTGGTTATCTTATACTCTTTCTGGGTGGTAAAGCAGATTATAGCCCTGTTTTATAGATGTGAATAAGAATAACAGGAAGATCCAAAGTACCTGAGGTTTTTTGGGCTTTTTTTAGTAAATTTAATTGAAACTAAAAATGGTAGAGTATCCTGATTCCCATCCAGTTTTCCATTAGTTACATTCATCAGACACTTGGAATCATCACTCATAGTGGTTTAGAACAACTTTTTTTTTAACTTAGAGCTTCCCATTATATTTTTCACTGATGTGGATTGAAGTTGGCAGGCTTTGAAGTAGAACTTAAAAAAGGAATTCAGTTATTAATTTTTTTAACCCCCTTGCTTTCTGTTAGCTCTTACCAGTCATATTAATAGATGCCTCAGTATATTTGTATGTCTTTGTGAGGATGGGGAGGTGGGAGGGTGAGATATATAAAATCACTACAAAAAGTAATATGGAAATAAAAATAGGAAAACAAATCTTGGAAAGTAGAGCACAAGAACAGCTTTGTACAGGATCAGGAAAGTGCTTGAACTAACGAAGGTAAGCCCAAAGAAGCAGGATACCAGAGCTATTAATAAAACAGAAGCTTACGAAGACCTGGATAACTAGGTATGTACAAGTTTGGGCATTTCCATAGAGTAGCGATGGGCTTCTCAGGTGGATCAGTGGTAAAGAATCTACCTGTCAACCCTGGAGATGAATGTTCCATCGCTAGGTCAGGAAGATACTCCGGAGAAATGAATGGCAATCCACTCCAGTGTTCTTGCCTTTGAGATCCCGTGAACAGCGGGGCCTGGTGGGCCACAGCCCATGGAGTTGCAAAGAGTCTGGCACAACTTAGGGGCTAAACAACAACATAGTGTAGTGATAGGTTCCTGAACACTGTTGAGGATGTTATTCTTCACATGTAATCTTCACAATAACCCTGGTAGGTGGATAATAAATGATTTTTCCTAATTTTAACTCTTTAGAAAATGAAATTTGGGTGGTAACTCATTTTTTTTTAAGGTCACACAGCTCTGAGTGGCTTTGCTAATAACCAGCAGTTTTACCCAACACAAGCTACTTCTGTTGCCTCAATTCCCTCATTTTATAAGATTTGAATCATAATTATACCTACCTCATAGGGTGAGAAACAGTGCTTACAAACTTCCTAGTGTGGTTCTTGGCACATGGTAAGTACTAGTAAATGCTAGATGTTGCTATTGTTTCTGTGAAAGCTGCAATTTAAATAACTTGACATTCAGCAGATTTTTTTTTCTGCTATATTGGATCTTTTAGAACATAAGTGGGTTGGTTATGCATGTATATTTCCAAAATGATTTTAAAGTCAGTCTTCTACTTAAAACCTACATCCCTACCACTTTACAAAGCAAAGCTACATGTGGCTTCTCCAGCTTCTTTTCTTAAGCTTAGTAAAATTTCTTCAATCCAAGTAGGGAGAGAAGAAAATTGATCAATGTTTTAATTGTGTGTGTGAGCGCACACACATGCACATCTTAGTGTTACAGGGTGTGTGTTTTAGTGTATAAGGGAAAGTATGGGCTTCAGAGTCAGATTTTGATTCAGATTATGGGGCCAGCTCTTCTTAGCCATGTGACCTTTGGGGATATCATTATCATCTTTATCCTCTATAAAGAGGATTAGTGACACCCATCTCATAGAATTGTTCTGATTTTTAGTTAAAGAATTTCCAGCTTCATAAAGGATGATCGGAAATGATACCGCTTCCTGGAGAATCGATTTTAAAGAGTGAAGTAAATGGCTTATTTTATTTAGAAATAGTAAAATCCGTGCTACCCAAGTATAGTAAATTATTTATTATCCTTTGAGACCAGTATACTTGAAAAAGCTTTAGATGGGTTTTGCAAATGGTGGTATTATTTCACTTGAACTCCAGTGTCTTGAAATGTACCCATGAATTTTGCTTTGTTGATATAGGCAATTGAGTTAGTTGCCAAATGGATTTTAGTGGTTTGATATTCATCTTACTCAAAGCTAAAGGACCTGAAATAATCTTTAGCCACTAGTTCAAGTTGAAAGCATCTCAGGCAAGTTTTACAGGAAGAGGACATAGCAGATATTTGGTTAGTTTTTATGAAACTTGATTACTATGATATTCTTTCTCCAGGTGTTTTGAACTGCCCCCAGTACTGCAAGTAGCATTAAGTTATGTCTCTAGTTATCCAAGAATTCCAGTGTAGAGAGACATAGAGTCCTAATGTTATATAACTTATACTTAAAATCTTTACTTTTGTGTTCAGTTCAGTCGCTCAGTCGTGTCCGACTCTTTGCGACCCCATGAATCGCAGCACGCCAGGCCTCCCTGTCCATCACCAATTCCTGGAGTTCACTCAAACTCACGTCCATCGAGTTGGTGATGCCATCCAGCCATCTCATCCTCTGTTGTCCCCTTTTCCTCCTGCCCCCAATCCCTCCCAGCATCAGAGTCTTTTCCAATGAGTCAACTCTTCGCATGAGGTGGCCGAAGTACTGGAGTTTCAGCTTTAGCATCAGTCCTTCCAAAGAACACCCAAGGCTGATCTCCTTCAGAATGGACTGGTTGGATCTCCTTGCAGTCCAAGGGACTCTCAAGAGTCTTCTCCAACACCACAGTTCAAAAGCATCAATTCTTCGGCACTCAGCTTTCTTCACAGTCCAACTCTCACATCCATACATGACTACTGGAAAAACCATAGCCTTGACTAGATGGACCTTTGTTGGCAAAGTAATGTCTCTGCTTTTGAATATGTTATTAGGTTGGTCATAACTTTTCCTTCCAAGGAGTAAGCGTCTTTTAATTTCATGGCTGCAGTCACCATCTGCAGTGATTTTGGAGCCCCCAAAAAATAAAAGTCTGACACTGTTTCGACTGTTTCCCCATCTATTTCCCATGAAGTGATGGGACCAGATGCCATGATCTTCGTTTTCTGAATGTTGAGCTTTAAGCCAACTTTTTCACTCTTTTATAGTTATGTGAAAAATACGATGATGTGGTCTTGCCACCAGTTTTGATCTTTTTGTGGAATTGCTTTAAATCTGTGCATTAGTTCCGTATTTTATATAGTTATTTTGAGTGTCCACTTCTTCTTGATGAACTGATTTAAAGCATCAGGAATGTTGGACTTAATGTAATTTTCCTTCTTTTTTTAAAGTACTAGTCATTTTTCTTAATGGAATACTGCTACTATCAAAGGAAGTATTCTGGCTTAGCTCCACTGGTTTATTTTCACTGTTTGCTCTTCAATTGAAGAAAACAAATATAAGGGTGCTGTGTATGCATTTGTGTCTACTCAATTGAGATGGCAGTTATATGTACAGAAATAGAAATAACATTACAGTTATATATACAGAAACAGGAATAACATCATAGTTGCATGTTTAGTTTTAAATAATATTATTAATTGTTGGGCATATTGCATTATCTTCTATTGCAGATCACTAGAAAAATCTTTTGGTATTCACCCCTGTTATGTTTCTGTTAAGGTCTTAGAGATGTCTCAGTTTTCCATAGGAAAAGTGAGTAAATGACAAATCAAAACTTGAGGCAGTATTGAATTCACGTTTTACTGATTTTTGGAGAAGAATGATTTTATTATTTTTTACCATGTGAAAATGATTATGGGTCTTTTTGGACCAAAAGACTAATAATGTTGTATCTAGCACAGTTTTATATTCCAGCTTAATGTCTATGTCTGCTCTAAACAAGAAAAGTATTTTAATTTAAAATATCACATATAAGCCATAAATACTTTCCTCTTGGTACATCATAACCTAAAGCTCACAGGAGAAGTGGCTTAAAATTTTGTTTTTATGTCTAGATTGTAAGTAAAATCACTTGTCATAGCGAGTTGCAAAATGCAAACCTTCATTTTGAAGCTGCCTGTTTCTCATTTAGATCTGACATATTAAAAAGCATATAATTAATGCTTGACATTAGTAATTAACATTAACATTATGGTACTTAATATGCCATCGTTCATCCATCAAATAACCAGAAATGCATAATGTCTTGGCATAAAGGTTTTAATTAGATAGAACTGTCCTTCAGTTTTCACATGGTGTAAATGTTAAAACCCCAAAATGTATTTAAAGAAAAATTTTGTATTTGTTTGTTGGGTGTTAGCTGTATTTTTATTTATTTTTTTAGGAGTCTGCATCAACAATTGCGTCAGGAACTTCAAAGGGAGCATGGGGACCTCAGTGTGCAGTCTTCATTATCGACTAAAGAGCGCCACCTTGCTGCAGTTGCCAGTGCGCTGTGGAGGCATTTCTTTTCATTTCTGAAGAGTCAGAGAATGTCGCAGATAGTGCCTCTCTCACAACTTGCGGATGCAGCCGCAGGTCAGCGTTCTTTATTTGCCAGTTAGTTTCTCATTTTGCAGACTCGGTCAGTTTTTTCTTCTGTTTGCTTAGTAGCAAACTCTTATTTTATTACAGTGTAATAAATATTTTGACAACCAGGAAGAAAAGAATTATGTATTTTAAAATTAGGATTCTTTGGCTTGTTTATTATTTTCCTGTTAGTAAAAGTAAAAACTAAGAAGATTTGCTAAAAAGATCATTTTTAACCTTAAAACTACTGTACTTACATGAGCTTTTCTTATTCATGCATTATTTGGAAAGTAAAACAGCATTTGACTTCTAGTTCAGGTCGTTTATTTTCAGATTGTATGTGCAGATACCTAGTGAAATATGAAATTGAATAAAGAGCAAAAAGAGATGGAATGAATTCCACTTCAACATAAAGCCGATGAGATCAGAATGACATGGAGTACATAGAATGTTACTGTTCAGACTTCTGTTAGATTCTATTTTAGGTTGTAATTTTTACTTAATTTGATTATTAGCCTATAGACATGTCCTTAGACTTTAATGGACTCTGAATCAGATGAAATTATAGGCAAGAATTTGAATATATATATTCACATATGCACTTTCCCACAAGAAGTCTTTATCTTTTTCAAAGGGATATTTTATCCAACGTATGTTAAGAAGTACTGGAATAGAGATCAATATGGTGACTACATGTATTTAAATGCGGTTTTTAAGAAGATGTTTAATGTATTTAAATGTAAATGCTTTTAAAAACCTAAGCTCTAAACCAAGGTTTATTTTACCCTAGTGTGAATAAGGAAAACTGAGCTAAAAGCATTACATAAAAGACTTCATGATATACATTTGAAAAGATTTTGAATTCTGGTAGTGCTTCCATAATTAAGACTTTACAGCGATACACAGATTGGAGAACTGTGACAGGCAGTGCTTTTGCAACCACTGGAATGTCTGTGAAAATAAATACTGACTTTCAGTTTAACCAAAGCAGTCATTACTAGTCAATATGACTTATCTTTCTACCATTCATCATCCCAACTCTCACTTAATGACCAAAATGATACACGTTAGTCAGTACTGTCTTAGGTCCTGAAAATAAATAGTAATATAGATATAAAGCAAATGTATGTGGGTTTGGGGTTTGTTTTGCAGTAAAGACAGGAGGCAAAAATTTCCTGCATTAAAAAATAGTTAATGAATACTTTGCCATTGGGGATTTATCAATGGGAAAAAAAGAATTACAGTTCCTTTTTTCATGCATAAGCTCCACGTTCTTAGGGAAGGAAGAGAACATAGGTAAGTAAAATGTGTAATATGTCAGATGATGATAAATGGAGAAAAAGAAAAATATAGAAAAGGATAGGGATAGGGAACCTGGGTTCGATCCCTGGGTTGAGAAGATCTGGAGGAGGGCATGGCAACCCACTCCAGTATTCTTCCCTGGAGAATCCCCATGAACAGAGGAGCCTGGCGGGCTACAGTCCATGGGGTCACAAAGAGTAGGACACAACTGATCTATTAAGCACAAGGAAAGATCACAGGCAAGTTATAATTTTAAATAAGAGTTGCCCAGAAAACATGTATAGGTATCATTTATTTGAGCAAAGACCCGAAGAAGGTGAGATATGCGGCTATGCAGATATGAGCTATGCAAAAATCCAGAGGCAAGAGCATGTCTGGTGTGTTCAAGAAACTACATGGAAGCCATCAAAGCTCTTGCAGCATAAGAAATGGAGAAAGAGTAGTCAGAGACGCAATCCATAGGCTATGTAGAACTGCTTTCTCTTCTGGCTTATACATAGTTGTAAAAATGTTCACTTTTACCCTGAGACTAGAAAGTCTTGAGCAGAGAGGTGATATGATTGCTCTGGCTGCTGGATGGAGATTAGACTATCGAGAGGTGGGAAGGTCACATAGAGAACTCTTGTAACAGCTTAGAGATGGACAGCTGGGGCCACAGTGGGAGCAGTGGAAGTGGTGAGAAGTGGTCAGATTTCCAGTTTGAAAGTAGAGCTGACAGAATTTTCTAAGTGGGTTTGATATGGTAAGCAAAATAGACAAAGGGAGAAACCCTTGTTTGAGATGAGAAAGATTGTGGCAGGAAGAAATTTTTAATGAGTGAAGACCTGGATTTTGACTTGGGAGATACAGAGATAGATAGATAGGTATCTATGCCTTAAAATCTGAGTAGGGATGTTGAGTACACCCCTGGATAATAAACCTGAGTTTCAGGGAAGAGGTCCAAGCTGGAGATTTAAATTTGGAAGCTATTTATGTGCAAATTGTCTTATAAAGCTATGACCTGGATAAGACTACTAACAGAGTAAGTAGTAAAAAGAGAAGTTTGAAGACAGGTCCCAGGATATTCCCATGTTCAGATTTATAGGATTAGAAGGAACCAAGAAAGGAGACTGCAGAGGAATACCAGTGAGGTGATGTGAAAACCCATTATGTGTAATGCCATGGAAACCAAATTACAGAGCATTTTAAGGAAAGAGTAGTGATCATCAATTCAAATGTGTTTAATGGGTCAATTAGGATGAGGCCTGAGAATTGGTCACTGGATGTAGTAGGACAAAGGTCACTAGGTTTTTGCTGTAGTGGGTAGAGGCCAAGGCCCATTAAAGATATCCAAGAGGAAATGCGAGAAGAGGAATCGCTGGCTGCAAACATAAGTAAATCTTTTTGAGTATCACCACTAAAAGAGGCTTCCCTGGTGGCTCAGATGGTAAAGAATCTGCTTGCGATGCAGGAGACTCAGGTTGGATCTCTGGGTCAGAAGATGCCCTGGAGGAGGAAGTGGCAACCCTCTCCAGTATTGTTGCCTGGAGAATTCCATGGACAGGCTACAGTCCATGGGGTCGCAAAGAGTCAGACTCGACTGAGTGACTAACACACACACACCTATGAGAAGTAGAAAAAAACGGGGATGTTAGCTGGACAGGGAGATGGGGTCAAGGAGGGTTTCTATTTTTTAATTTTTTTTAATAACATGGGAGAAACTCCAGCATATTTATAATGCTGACAGGAATGTATAGGAGTGAGAGAAAACTTGATGTTGCAAGAGAGTCATTTGTGTTTTAATGCCCAGGAGAAATGGGATCTCATTGAGGACTCGGCCTCAGATCTCCTGTGGTAGCAGAAGAGAAGGCAGAGTAAATGGGTCTGCTTGGAGGTGGCAGGGTAGATGTGGTGGTTCTCTTCTGATGCTTCTCAGTTCTCCGTGAAGTAGTAAAAGTCATTAACTGAAAATGAAGATGGGGAGGAGATGCCGACTGATGGTGGAGAGAGGAGAGAAGGTCTGCAGGAATGCTCTAGGAGAATGAAAGACCAAATGGACTAGTGAAGTATGGTAGGAATGATGGCCAGCTCTAAGGACCCGCTTACCATCTGCAGTCATAAATTTAAAGTGCAATCAGGCCACACAGTTGTTCACCGGCCCCTTAATACTGGTCATAGGTGCCTATGGGGAGAAGACAAAGAATTGTAATTAAACAGATGGTGTTTGTTTTTTTTTTCTCCCCAGGCAAGTTCAGTGAATCAAGTAAGAGGCAAGGGAATTGATGGTATATGAAAATGAGTATAATGATGGAGCGTTCAGTCAAGTTGCCTGAAAGGGGAAAGGAAGGCACAAAGTCAGTGAGGAATATAGGGAAGTTTGTAGGACTAATGAATCGTAGGTCCTGATGGAATCAAAGGATTGCTGGAGGGGTTGGGAACCTAGAGGAGGAGAGTTGGAAAGCTGATTTGGTGTCAGAAAGAGGGGGTCTTCAAAGTAGGGATTTCAGTGATATTGTACTTACGGGCAGTGTCAGGTTCTCTGTATCACCATGGGAGTGAGTGGCTAAAGTAGTGGAAAGTAGTCTCACTGAAGGAGAGAAGTTCAAGGCCAAGAGACTGGGAGAAAAAAAAAAAATCATCAAGAACTATGAAAGGACTGCAGTTAGAAAGGATGATCATGAGCTACAATCTTCAAGGAATGAGAGGTGGCAAAGGAGGGAACAGTAGACAGGTGCAACGAAGAGAGCGTTGGTATGATTTGATGACCTGAGACTCAGGGCCAGAGGTTTTCAAGAAGAGGAAGGGACAATGGTCTAGAAGCAGCAGCATGGACCAGAAGTTGCTCACCCTCTGTGGGTCCAGTGTATGAGAGTGTGGGAAGATATAAATAGCCACCATTTGAGAGAGCACTACAGGAGGCAGTGCTTAATAAATAATTTATTGACAAACGTAAATTGATGTTGGACAAGGAAATGGCAACCCACTCCAGTATTGCCTGGAGAATCCCATGGACAGAGGAGCCTGGTGGACGACAATCCATGGGGTTGCAAAGAGTTGGACACAACTGAGTGCACATGCACATAAATTGATGTACTACAAATTAGGTTGGGGAATCCCAGGAAATCACAAAATAAAGTCTATTTGTTTACCATGGTGATCTAAGACATTCTGGTTCCTAGGCTTTTTGAGTTCTGAGGGAAGTGGAGTATCATTGATTGTAGGAAATCACTGTTTACTAGAAGAAAATGTCCAGTGTCCATGGTGAGTTAGAGCTCTTCATCTGTGGTCAGTGAAAGTGGAGATCGCTCAGTCGTGTCTGTGGTAGGTGATGAGTAAATTAACTTGATTGGAAAAGAGTGGATGCTAGAAATATTTTTAGTAATGGATCATGTGGGTGAAAGAGGCTCTTTAGCAGAGCCATTAGGTTTAGAATTTGCCATTTGAGGGCTTTCCTGGTGGTTCAGTGATAAAGAATCCTTTGCCAAGGCAGGAAACATGGGTTTGGTCCCTGATCTGTAAAGATCCTACATGCCTTGAAGCAACTAAGCCCGTGCATTACCACTATTGAGCATGCATTCCAGATCCAGGGAGCTGTAACTACTGAAGCTCGTGCTCCTAGAGCCTGTGTTCCACAACAAGAGAAGTGACTGCAGTGAATCAATCAATAAATTTTTTTTTCTAATTTACCATTTGAAGGGCCTTTCTATAACAGATGCATTGTGATGATGCTGAGACAGATTTTTCCAGACCCTTTCTTGGAGATGCAGATAATCAGCACAGAAATTTCTTTGATGATATGAGTTTAGTTCAGTTTTAGCTTTCTGTTCTACATTTCTAAAATGTGACATTTACTGTTTAGTGCTGATTTTTAAAAAAATCACTATTAACATAATTTAAGGTAGATAGTGGGGTTTTGTTTTTTTTTTTTTTACATTCTCACTGTAAGTTTCTCTCATTCTAAATCTAGATTTTACTTTGCTGGCAATGGATTTGCCCAGCACAGCCCCATCAGATCTTCAGCCTCAGCCAGTTACATCAATGATACAACTCTTTGGTTGGGATGATATCATCTGGCCCCAAGTTGTAGCCAGATATTTAAGTCATTTCCTACAAAATAGGTAAGTGTTTTTATTTCAGGTATACACATTAATATAAACCCACAATAGATTAGTTCACAAGGAAGGTGAGCATTTCCAAAATAAAAACTGATCTTTGCTATGTATACTTTCACTGGGACAATTTGTTACTTTTCTGTGTATCCACATTTTGACTGTATTAATAGTAGGAAACTTTTGTTAAAACAATGTTGCTGCTGCTTTGTCAAAATGGTTTTTATAGGACTGCTTTAACTTATCCGGAAATGATTTTTCTACACTCACCATTGTGAAAGAAATTATACAATTAATATTGCTAAATCTGTAAGACACTATTTTATTATTACAGTTTTAGTTTAATGATAGCTTTCCTCTTCACACTAGGTTTTTAAAGATCTGACTTTTGTGCAGTGATGAACAAGAGACTTCATCACCTTGAACTTTGATTTCCATGTCTTTAAGTGTCTGCATTACATAAGAGATCTGAGGAACCCCAACAGAAAAAATATACAGTCAGTAATAGAAATGGTATAGAACAATCAGGGTGATTCAAATAAGAATATCAAGATAAGGGAAAATAAAATAAATATGCAAGCCTAAGAGACCAATGTAGATCTGGTCACAGCTGCCAGTCAGTGAAAATGAAGAGAGGTATTCTTCTTAAAAGGAAGTTCATTAAGCATAGTCATTAATCATTTTCTCACTAGCTTTCAGTTACACAGTAAGGGAGTTCAACTTCAATTAGATTACTTTTAGGATCCCTTCCAGCTTAAGAATTCTTTGATGACAACAAACATTTATTTATATTATTTGTTAAATACTTGTGCTGAAATTATCTTGAAGGGTTTGTTTTTAAAATAATATTGGTATGTTAGCAGCAAGGAAGGACTAACTGAAATGAAGCAACTGAAGTGAAATGCAAAGATGTTAAGTAGTGTTGGGAGGTTGTATAGGTGATAAACAACCCATCTGAGTTCTGTTTTGTATTCTCTTTTTTTATGAAAATGTGTATTCAGAGTATTTCAAAACAGTTACTTTCAGAGTGATGATTTATGTATTTTTCAATACATAAATAACTTTATACAACATTTATAATTAGGTTAAGACTATCCCCATCCTCTCTTATAAAATGATTAGAAATAAGATGAAGCCAGACCTTTGACTTTGTAAAATAATTAAAAAAAAAAAAACTCCTGTTCAGATGTTATTTTGGAGTTCCTGTGGGTGGGGGAGCAGGAAAGGAAGGGATGTAGATTGGATTGGTTGGGAGACCCTCATAGAAATGTGTTTTACCTTTTTTCTTCTGTATATGGTCATGACCGCTTCTCTGTTTTGCTCTTAAGGGCCACTGTTTTTTATTGTGCTTGCCACTTCCTTCAGTATTATCACACAAAGCTACTTAAACCCCTTCCTTATTTTTCTAATTTTAACCGTGTCTCTCCCTTGGCGTAAGTCATATGTATGCCACCAGTGGAAAAAGGAAATTTTAAAAATTAGGGCATTATAAGTGAAAGCAAGAATATTTGTCTAAAATATTTTGTGGTGTGTGTAGTGTTTATCTTCAGCAGAGCATGTCTGCATTCGTGTGTTTGTAAAATAAGTGAGACCAAAAACTGGGGAGTATTAGAATGTTTTATTTCAGAATCTCTGTACTCAGGGAACACATTGTCAGGGTTTTGTTTTGGTTTCTGTTTTTAATATTCATCAACTTATTTTTACAGCATGTTATGTGAAGCACTTTCTCATTCAGGCTGTGTATCTTTTCAAGCCCTAACTGTAAGATCATGGATCCGTTGCATTTTGCAAATGTATGTAAAAAACCTTCATGTGCCAGATGACTCATTCATTGATATAAATCCTGAACAGGCAGTTGGTAAGTACTGCAAGTGTTTTGCTTTCTGGATTGCTAAGTATGTTTAGAATTTCCTGTTTTGTTACATAAATTAATAGAAAAGATTTTAAAAATATATTTGTAAGTAGGTATTAATATGAACAGAAGTTTATTTCCATTTGCAGTCTGTTTATTTTTTCTTGATATTTTCCCATTACTGTATATGACGAATTTCTCTCCTGTAAAGATAAAAGAACTTATTTCCTTGGAAGCTCAGAACAAAAATTTGTTCTCAGGTGACAAGCTATTTTTTTACCTTGAAGAAACTGATCAGAAAAAAAAAGTGGAGATAGGAAGTAAATAACCAGATATCATACTGTGAACACCCTATAAAGAAAAATATCCAATTATGAATAATTTACTCCTTTTCCTTGCAACCTTTTTTTTTTTTTTTAATATTCCATACTGTTCTGGTTGTCTGAAGCATATGCATTTTCCTTTTCCTAAAGCTATTGTTTATGGCCAGTTGTAAATCTTGGAAAGGCTGGACTGAAAACATGCTCCACATTTACTTTTATATTTATTATATCAGTTGGCTTTACATTAACAACTTTTGGGACTAGGATGTTCACAAGTAAATGTTTGTTTTTAAATAAAGCCTTCCTGTAGTGAGAGAAACTTAGTTTTTAATAATGTAGAAATTTTAATTTTAAAACAAATGATTGTCACAAATGAAGAATGCTACATTCTCTGCTCTCCCGTGTGTGTGTGTCTGTGTGTGTGTGTGTGTGTGCATGTGCTCAGTTGTGTCTGACGCTTTGTGACCCTGTGGACTATATAGCCCGCCTGGCTCCTCTGTCCATGGAATTCCCCAGGCAAGAATACTGGAGTGGGTTGCTGTTTCCTACTCCAGTAATGTGTATGTGTGTGTGTGTGTGTGTGTGTGTGTGTGTGTGTGTATAACATAAATTTATATCATAAGTATATAAATATAATTTATTTTGACAGAAAAGGACTACATGGAACAGTTGACTGAACTGACAAGGTTGCTATTTAAGCTATCAGAAGTAAAGAATATTTTCTCGAAGTCTCAAGTTGAATTACCCATCCCAGACGATCCTAAAAAAGCACTTATTCGGTTCTTTGAGGTATTTTTTTATTCATTAATATAATTGTCCAAATCAGTTATAATTATTTTTCCAAAAATCCTAAAGTGTTCATTATGTTTTTCATTATAAAATGAGTTATTTTAAACTGAATCATATTATTGGTTGCTGCTATTATAAAATTCTGGAGGAATAGAAATGTGAATCTAAGATATAGCATATAATTCATTCTTGAGGACAGCAGAGGAAATACATTTAATGAAAAATAGTAAGAGTAAAGAATGCCACATAAAAACCTTACTCCAAATCTGATCGAAATCATAGGAGTATCTTATTGCTAAAATTGCTGGATAACCATATTCTTCAGGTACTTAAATCTCCTTATATATGGTGCATAATAGTTCCCACTTAATGTTTACCACCCTGTAACAAACTGTAAATTTTACAGTAAAATTTTAGTGTGTATTCAGCATAAGCACCAGCTACTTCATATCCATAACATGGTTGGGGCTTTAAAATCTAATCCATTTGTTTTGTCTCTGTAATAAATAGTCCATTCAACATTTTACTTTATTAATTATTAATTTTGTAGGGATCTATCTTACGTGATAGTTTTTGTTTTATAGCCTAATTGAGGTTGTTAATGTGCTTGGATTAGTGTTTTTGTAAGCTCTTCACAGTAAAACTTGGTTTATTTTCCCACAGTGGTTGATATTAACTGCAATGAAAATCATTACAACCCATAAGCTCTTTCCATCAATGTGAATTCTTCCATTGGTTTTCGTTAAGTTAAAATATAATTGTAAAACAGAGATGTCGTATTAATCTTAAAAATATTTCATAATGGTATAGTGAAAGTGAATATGAAAGTCGCTCAGTTGTGTCCGATTCTTTGCAACCCAGGCCAGAATTCTCCAGGCCAGAATGCTGGAGTGGGTAGCCTTTCCCTTCTCCAGGGAATCATCCCAACCCAGGGATCGAACCCAGGTCTCCCACATTGCAGGCATATTCTTTACAGGGAAGCCCAGGAATAATGGAGTAGGTAGTCTGTCCCTTCTCCAGGGGATCTTCAGTATATGCAAATATAAAATACACATGTCTCTGGAGCCTTTTCTTTCGTTCTTGATTGGATCTCCATCTGTAATTAAACACCTTTGCCAGGGACCATCCTGGGCCAGAAAAGAATGTAAAAGTCAAGCACCCCACCGATCATATTCGAAGGCTCTCCTAATTTAATCCTATCCAAATTAATTGCTCTTTCACCACTCACTAAATTATAGTTACTTGCTAAATGCTAGATAGTATTCAGCGAAGATTTCTTAGGGACTTGAAGAACCAAAAGAACTAGTCCTTGATCTTAGTGAACTTTTACTTTGAGAATACAAGACATGCCCAGAGATTAAAATAATAAGATAGTATATGATAAGTGCCAATTAGTTGATAGGTCAATCAGCAGGTTAAGAATTCAGAGCATCTTGATATAAGAAGTTTAGATTTTATTGTGAACAGGTTTTATAAATTTTTAAGTAGGTATGATTTGATCAAATGACTTTAAGAAAATTGGTAATAAGAGAGAACAGAGTACATTAAAGGCTCAGGAGCACTAATGGCCAGAAACTAGTGGGATTTAGGAGGAATTGAAGATTGAACTAGGGAATCTTTGAATGATTAGGAAATACTGTGTTTAACTAGAAGAATGATGACCTTAAGCAGAGATCATGATTTAGGATGGGGCCATAGTAGGTGAGAAGCCCAATTTTAAACCTGTTGAGTTTGAAATTGTGTCAGGGGGTGCTCAGGAACCTCTCTCCCCCACCACGTGCTATGACTCAGAACTCAGCATATAGTTGTACTTAGGTCTATGATTTATCACAGTGAAAGTTTTCAACGTACAGTCAGCAAAGAGAAAAGGTACATGGGTAACATCTGGAGTAACCAAGCACAGCTTCCAAGAGTCCTCTTCTAGTGATATTACCCTGGACGTGCTTAATTCTTCCAGCAAGGAATTGTGAGAACATCTGGGAAATTCTTTACTGGGGGAACTCTTAAATGACTGAGTGCCCAGGAGTTTTTGGGGTTTTTTTAATGGGAGCTGGCCACCTAGGCCCTGTTTGTTCAGCACTTTTAAAAATCCAGATTCTCAGAAGGGAAGCAGATATCCAGCATAACTGTACTGATTGCACAAACTTTTGAAGCACAGTGAGCCATTCTTATCAGAAAATGATGGGGAAAAAAATCTAAGGTTCCAAAAACCAACACAGGGCCAACCTTGCATGTAAGCCTTTTAAAGATAGTGATTGGGACCTGCTATGTTAATTCTCCTTAGCAGAGAAATGATAGCATGGCATGAAAGTAGGGATAGTCAAGGCACTGAGAAATACACATCTCATAATTAGGTTAAGGCTAAACTTAGAGAAATACTGAAATCTAGGGCACTGGTTTTCTCAAAAGTCCTTTCATAGACTTCTAGGAGTCAGTAATTTTCAGGGGTTCTGTGAGCTCAAAAGTATATTGGCGTTTATACAAAGAACGTAAAAGCTGTAGTAGAAATCAACACCATGGCCCAAGATAGATACTAGTAATCATTATAATTTTCAAGGCTATGCAATCAAATGGGGAGAAAAGCCAGTTCACTTAAGAATATCACTAATGAAGCCATAAAGTTATTGATTTTAATAAATTTTGATGCTTGAGTACATGCCCTTTTTGTATTCTGTGAATGACAATAGGAAGTGTATTTAAAGTACATTTGCTGCACACCAAAGAAAGACTGTTTAAATAAGAAACACTTAAGTAATTGAGTTGCATGCTGAACGGACACTTCTATCATGAAAGAACAACTGACAAAATATGGTTATTCAGACCTGAGTATTTGGCAGATATTTTCTTAAAAATGAGCCTATCACTTTAAAGAAAGCAACTTTGAAATCACTTCAAAGACAGCATTTTTGCTGCTGCTGCTAAGTCGCTTCAGTCGTGTCCGACTCCGTGCGACCCCATAGACGGCAGCCCACCAGGCTCCGCCGTCCCTGGAATTCTTCAGGCAAGAACACTGGAGTGGGTTGCCATTTCCTTCTCCAATGCGTGAAAGTGAAGTCGCTCAGTCGTGTCCAACTCTTCGAGACCCTATGGACTGCAGCCTACCAGGCTCCTCCGTCCTTGAGATTTTCTAGGCAAGAGTACTGGAGTGGCTTGCCATTGCTTTCTCCAAAGCTTTCAAGAAAATTAGAATTTTGGAACACTTATATTTGCCACCAGGACTTGATAGTTTAAGACTTTTGAATAGCATTGGTGTTAACAAATAACGATTATTTGTTATATTAACAAATATGATTTTTAAAAAATACAGACAGTGAAATGTGTTGTCCAAATTGGGAACCAAAATTTTTCAGATAACAAGTACAGACTTTTTAGAAAGCATGCATGGGTGGAAAACATGCATTCAAAGCACTGGACAGACCAATGGCTTTTAATGTAACAGAGTAAGAATATGCATTAAAGTGACTTTGGATGGCATATTACAACTCACATTTAAGAAATACCACCTGTCAAGTTTCAGTATCAAAAAGGAATCCCACAATTATCTGAAAAATTTATTAAAATATTTTTTCTTCTTCCAGCTACATATATTTATGAGACTTGTTTGTTTTTATCTACAACATATGCAACAGATTGTATGCAGAAGCAGATATGAGAATAACTATCTTTTATTAAGCCAGATGTTAAAGAGACATGGAAAAATGTAAAAAAAAAAAAAAAAAGCCACTTTTCAGTACTTTTTTTGTTTGTTTTGGAAAAGGAAGTTATTTTCACTAAAAATATATTCTGGTAACATGTTTATAATTTAAAAAAATAATTTGAAATTTTATGTTGTAATTCCTAATATCATAAATTTCAGTGGATACAGTTCAAATAATATAATAATAAGCCCTTTAAGATCCTCAATTTTAAAGTGTATAACAGGAAACTGAGACAAAAAGTTTGAGAATTTCTGGTCCAGGAAAAGAAATATAGAAAACCAAGGGCAGAGACCTAAATGGAAAAGGTGATTCGTTGAGTATATATCTTTTGTTCTCACCAGTTCACTTCCTAATCACTCAAGTTCACTAGGCTTCTTATCTTTCCCTTTATTCTACGTTTTATCATCAACATGGCTAACTTGAATATCACCTTGGATAACTTACCTTGAGTCCCCATTTCAAATCTTCTCCAATAGTCTCAGTGGTCTTCACTTCTGCTGTCATCTATCCACTCCCATGACTAATCACTGAACCATGGCGTCACTTGGTGCATCTGAAAGTTTACTGACTGTCACCACTTCACTTTCCTTCCAACTCTTTGAGTGACTTCATCAGGACCTTCCTTTCCCTTTTTCCGAAGTCTAGCATCCTCTGATGGTCTCACTTTCTTCTCTATCTACCTTAACTAAACCTCTTGGAGGCCTCATTTCAACTACTCTTAACCAACACACTCAGTCTCCCATCCCTGTCTTTTGGTTACAGCTCTAAACCTTCAACTTTGGATCAGTACAACCACCTGGTTTCTTTCCTTTGTCTTATCTTCTCAGAGCTTCAGGAGAAAAACCACATAACCATGTATACTGGTGCCATTCATGTTCCAGTTTGGGTGATTGAAATTCATTGGAAGTTCTCAGTAGTGGCCTAGAAACATCACTGCTGTCCTCAGACCTCACCCATCCCTAGTCAGTTTTCTACTGATTCTTTTTGTGACTTCTCAGCTCTTGCTTATTCTCACCTTGTCACAAGTAGCCTCTCTCATATTTACCTCCTTCTTCTGACTTCATCATTATTATTTTACTACCTCATCTCACACTTCTCTGCCTCCCCATTTTGCCATTTCTACCCCTTGTACCTTTTTTTTCCTCTGAGAAAGTTAAGCTGGCAACTATTGGCTTATAAACAAAATTCTGAGGAAAAAATCAACTTATATCATAAAGCTGAACTTTATTTATGGAGGTCTGACTTGTAAGAGTTTATTAACCTCACCAGTAGGTCTTTTTTGTAGAAATTTTGTAGAATTCCCAGTTATGTGCTAGAAATATGGTGAGCCGTCCTGTTTGGCTCACCTAATGCCTAATAGGAAATTTGTAAGCTTCTTGTATATTAGTTCCATGTGTCTTCTAACTAATACTTGGCTGACTCATAATTATTGGTGAACTGATTTTTTTTATTCTTCCTTTAGCCTTTATTTTAATCATAAAAGGCAAGATAATTCTTTTTTCTGGATTTTAATTGCTGTGAACACTTATTGGAAAGTTAAGGATGAAGGCTTAAATGTCAGGAATATGTATGTGCATGTGTGTGTGTAGAAAGAGAAATTATCTGTATTTTTCAAAGTCTGTATTGTAGAAAACTAAATCATGTTTTTTCTTATTTATAGGCTGTTGGTATAACTTACGGGAATCTGCAGACAGTTTCTGATAAATCTGTCATGGTCACAAAGTCCTTAGAATACCTTGGTGAAATATTAAAATATATAAAACCTTATTTGGGAAAAAAAGTTTCCAGTGCAGGGCTGCAGCTGACTTATACGATGATGGGTATGTATTCCTGACTTTATTAAAACTTCCCTAGACTTAACCTGTGGTATCATGATGGATAGGAATATACTGATACACTGGCTAAGTCAGTGCTCTCCACGCAATCTTAAGAATAATCTGAAAGACAATGATTTAGTTTAAAATAATTCATGTTGACTTTCAAGTGTATCTGTGTCTTGCCCTACCTCCTTTCAGAACTTTTCTTCTTATGCTTGGTTAATACTAAAATTAATTATGATCAATAGAAAAAACACACCAACTCCAGCTTGCTACAGATATAGTCTGTTGTAAATCATTCACATTGTGAATGCCTGCATAATTAAAATGAACCTTTTTCCAACACTTATGTATGTTAGAATTTAAAACTTCAGAAAACCATTACTTCTTTTTATTTTTTTATGGTCTGCTCTGTATGAAGGAGGTCAGGAAAGGATTTATTATGGTGCTAAAAGATATTTATGCTTCAAATCTTGTTTCTCACAATATGTTTTCTCCTTTCAAAAAGAAAAGAAATCTTCTTCTGTGTCTGCGCTATAACAACAGAGGTCATCCTTCTTTAGGAAGTCAGTAATTTGAATATCTTTGTTCACTAAAACCTTGTTGCTAACCAAAAATAGGAACTGGATAAAGGGAAATGAGAAGGATTTCCTTAGAAGTTTTTATACAGAATTTAAGTTTACTTTTTTTCTCTGTGGCCAAAACCTTATATCTGTTCCCTTTGATCTTGTGAACATATGAATACACCTGATTTGGGCTGTCTGAAACCTTTTATCTTCGTTGTGAAAGATAAAGGAGAATGTGAAAATGTGTAAATATGGATGATGTAGGATGTAGTGAAAGCAATAGTAGCAATTTGGTCATTTTAATTTTAGAGAAAAATATAAGTGAGCATTTATTATAAATTTAACTTAGTAAAATTTATATTAACATGTATTTCAGCATTTAGGCTTATAATTTATTAGTTGCTATTGGATTTTTACCAAGCTAAATGTATGATTTTAGAAGGATGTCTTTATTTTACAAAATACATGATTATCTTATCAAGAACTGCAAAATCATTTGGATTGGTGATATGTAGACCTGGGACATTCTCCTTATGAAGAATTGGGGGGGCCTTTGTTTTGTTACATGCTTGATTTTTTATTTAATGGCCAGGGGATATGGTATTCTTTCCCTTTGTCTAGCCCTCAGAGTTTGGGAATAGAGTACACTGCTATAATGTTGCCCGTTTAGTCACAGAAATTAGGAACAGATGTCTTTTACGGGTAAACAGGTTTAGAAGAAAACAGAGAAGAGCAAATACAAATTGTTGAGAGCTGGAACCTGTTCTGGGTGTGTTGGGATATCACATCATCTAGAGTGAAAGAAAATTAACCACCTAAACATCGGTAGTTTGTTTACCTGGCTGGTTCCTCCCTGGGGATAAATGCCTCTGCTATTCAGTTGCACTGCTGCTAGTGGAGGCACTAACTCTTGACAGCATCACTCCAGACTAAGGCATCTGGGGTCTTAATCGTCTCCAGGTAATTTCTGAGAAGGCAGGATTGATCTCTCAGTAGTATCTTCAACTTTCCTTCCCTTTATGTCCTTTTTTTTTTTTTTTACCCCTTCTTTATATCTCTGGCTTTTCTGTTTCCATGACTTTACTTTTGATCATGTTTCTCTCTTGGGATCCTTCTTCCCCTTTGATCTTTCAAATTGAAATTCTACACATGACCCTTCACTGTCCAGCCCAGAAAGACGTGCTCTCCCTGACTCTGCTTCACCTGTCCTTCTCTTCTGACTTTTTTTTTTTTTTGGTAGCTTTCCATTTGTTACAGTTTGTGTACTTGATATGCCTCCAGTAAAATTTAAACTTGCTTATGGTTATTGGCCATATCTTATTATTCCCATCATCGTGTTGTATTCTGAACATATAAGAACATTTAATGAGTGTGTATCAGGCACTGATTTGGGAACTGATGATATAGTGGTTAAAGAGATTCTCCAATGTAGAGGATGGCATATATATTAACTATTTCTGAAACTTAATAACCTTAAATATAAATCTAGCTATTTATTTATACACTATGTAGTGTATTTTGTAGTGTTACTAAATGAGCAAAGTTGCTTTCTGTTAACTACATCTAAAAATATATAATGATCTAATTGTCTTTTTTTTTAAGGCTTAATATATACATAGAATAGAAAATAAGTAAATACATAAGAACTCTTATATACATAGAGTAGAAAATAAGTTGGAGAAGGCAATGGCACCCCACTCCAGTGCTCTTGCCTGGAACATCCCATGGACGGAGGAGCCTGGTGGGCTGCAGTCCATGGGGTCACTAAGAGTCAGACACGACCGAGCAACTTCACTTTCACTTTTCACTTTCATGCATTGGAGAAGGAAATGGCAACCCACTCCAGTGTTTTTGCCTGGAGAATCCCAGGGACAGGGGAGGCCTGGTGGGCTGCCGTCTATGGAGTCGCACAGAGTTGGACACGACTGAAGTGACTTAGCAGCAGCAGCAGAAAATAAGTAAATACGTAAGAATTATTGTGGTGTGGCTTTCAATTGTCAGAATATATTCCCCACAGTTTTCTTATATTTTCAGCTTTATCAGTAAGTAAGTAATAGTTCTTGGTGGTGGTTTAGCCACTAAGTCGTGTCCAAGTGTTGCGACACCGTGGACTGTAGCCTGCCAGGCTCCGCTGTCCGTGGGATTCTCTAGGCAAGAGTACTGGAGTGGGTTGCCATTTCCTTCTCCAGGGGGTCTTCCAGATCCAGGAATCGAACTCAGGTCTCCTTCATTGCAGGCAGATTCTTTATTGACTGAGCTACAAAGGAAACGAAAATGAAAGTGAAAGTCGCTCAAACCTCTCCGACTCTAGCCAGGAAAAATACTTGGTTTCTTACAAAGCTACTCTGTGTATTTAAACCTTTTCCAAAGTTTTTTACTTAAAAAATTTTTCCTTTGCATTTTTAGTTCCACACACCCTTGAATGTTCTTTCCTGAAACTTTCAGTTAGGGGCTTGATAGCAGTAAAACAAATGTATCATCTCTACCTTCTATGAACTCATGAAATTTTAAGTCTTCGTCAGTGTTATTACCATTGCAGAAGATAAAATACAAGGGTAGATGAGGCGTTTTCAGTTGGAAGGTCCTTGCTCTTTATAAGTTAGTACCTGTGTGACACTTAAGAGTGATATGAATCATTTCAAATGTTGGTGATGATGGCAGTTCCTCTTACCAGTGTATTAATGTGTTTAGAATGTGAGCTCTTCTTACATTGCTGTCATCCTCAAGATTTTCACCTACTGGAAAAATGAGCAGCAGGCCAGCATTATTTAAAATATTGCTAAGTGAGCATTGTGTTTCTTATGATTGATTATTGTATTTCCTTTTACAAAAGATTAATGTTGCTATTTGTTCTTAGAAGTGATTATTGGTTGTTGTTTTTTAAAAAACTATATTCATCTCTAAGCATATTTTTGTTTTCCTTCAGAGCTCGAATTTTAAACTTTCTGTTATGTGGAAATGACCTTGAATTTTATCTTCTTTTTTGCTTTTCTAAGATGAAATAAAATATAAAAGTTTATGCAGCAACTGCTGTTTGGACAAGTGCTTAATGATCTCCTTTTGAATTAATATTTTTCAGTAAAAGAGGCCTCAGTAGCAGTAATATACTCTAAAGGGAAGTATATATCTGCCCTTAATTACATTATTAAGCAAAAAGTGCTCATTTGTTGTTTTACCATCATTCAGTGTAGCAGTTTTTTGACAGACTCCTACCATTAGGAAACCATAATACAGTTCATGTAGTAAAGAAGTCCATTTCTCTTCTTTTAGAATCAAAATTTAAATTCAGTGTTTGTGTTAAATAGCTAGAAGTTATAAAAACTGAAGTTCCAAGAGGTTAAGTGATTGCTTCAAGATGTTACAGCTAATCTTTTTTCCTACTTCAGCAATTAAATTTAGTGATCCTTCTTGTCGCAAACTGGGTTCAGACAGCTTGTAAATGTAATTTAAAATCCCACTGCTGGGCATGCATACTGAGGAAACCAGAATTGAAAGAGACATGTGTACCCCAGTGTTCATTGCAGCACTGTTTATAATAGCCAAGACCATGGAAGCAACCTAGATGTCCATCAGAAGATGAATGGATAAGAAAGCTATGGTACATATACACAATGGAGTATTACTCAGCCATTAAAAAGAACACATTTGAATCAGTTCTAATGAGGTGGATGAAACTGGAGTCTATTATACAGAGTGAAGTAAGCCAGAAAGAAAAACACCAATACAGTATACTAACGCATATATATGGAATTTAGAAAGATGGTAACAATCACCCTGTATACGAGACAGCAAAAGAGACACTAATGTATAGAACAGTCTTTTGGACTCTGTGGGAGAGGGAGAGGGTGGGATGATTTGGGAGAATGGCATTGAAATACGTATAATATCATATATGAAACGAGATACCAGTCCAGGTTCGATGCACAATACTGGATGCTTGGGTATCCCCACTGGGATGACCCAGAGGGATGGTATGGGGAGGGAGGAGGAGGAGGGTTCAGGATGGGGAACACATGTATACCTGTGGCGGATTCATTTTGATATTTGGCAAAACCAATACAATATTGTAAAGTTTAAAAATAAAATAAAATTTTAAAAATAAAATATAAAGAAGTAAGACTATGAGTAAAATTTACAGTAGCATGAAGAAGCCCAGGGAAAAGTGAATATATACATAAAAGCATAATATATGGTGTTACAGTGTTCTTAAAGTTGACTGCAGATTAGCCTCTGAGTTTCCTAGCAGCCTGAACAAAAAGAGAGAGAGAGAGAGATCTGGCTAATGGCAACATTCAGTCTATAACTTCACATAATGTATAACTACACGTTGTGTGTATGTATTAAATGCCAGTTGCTCAGGAAATGTATGTTTTTCTTGGCCCAGAATTCTGAGACAGTTGCCTCTTCAGTGAGATACTTGGCATATGTCTTTTGACTGTTAATATATGTTTCTTCCTATTGCCAACTTTAACTTGGTCCTCTGTGTTTTAAATATACTTTTCTTTTTTTTAACTGGAATGACAAAATTTTCTGGTTAGAGGATAACCATAATTTCTCTTACCACTCCTCTTTGTTAGGAACTCTAGTTAAATCATGGGCACTGATCTTTGCCACCTCTAAAGCCCAAAAATTACTATTCCGGATCATAGACTGTTTACTGCTGCCACATACAGTATTACAGCAAGAGAAGGAGCTGCCTGCACCTATGTTGACTGCAATTCAGAAGAGTCTTCCTTTGTATCTCCAGGTATAGTAAGTGTGGCTGCTTAAAAGGAAAAGGAAAAAAAAAATTGACACTTGCCTTAAAGCAGTTTACTAATTGCAGATTTCAAAACTATACGTTATATTCCTAATGTACATGTGTGATGATGTATTTCCACTGAATAGGTTTAAAATTCTTTTGTGTTGAGCTCTAAAAACAAAGTTGAAAGAAGCAAAACCTCCATTCTCAAGAAGCTTAAAATTGAGCGAAGAGACTGACTAGCGTAGACAATCCAGCATTTGCTCAGTATTTTCCTCAGAGGCCTCTGCTCTCTGTCAGCCAGACTGGGCTGAAGGGATGCAAGAGAAGATAACTGTAGTAAAGAATATCAGGTGTTAAAGAGCAGAGTGGATAGGACTTGAAGGACTGTTCCTGTAAGAGGGAACAGCACGTGGAGAGCATAAGCTATAAGAAAACATGACTCATGGGGAAAGGCAAATACTTCTTTTGTGGCTGGAGGCTCATAGAGGAGGAGCCACATAGTAAGAGTTTTGTGTACTTAAGAAGTTTGGACTTGCTCTTGTACAAGGGGAATGTTGTTGGATTGTGAGCAGAGAAGTGGGAGAGACATACCATATTTAAGTTTTAGAAAGGTGATTCTGGTGGCCACATTTAAGCTGGTGAGGAGGTTAGATTTAGTTCATTATCTGAAGGTATGGAACTAAGGCAGTGGGTACGGAGCACGCAGCAGATTTTAGAAACGTTTAGTATCACCAGTCACAGAGTTGCTGAGCATGAGTGTTGCAGAGCAGCAGAAAGAAGTAGAATACTTCTTAGCTTCCGTGGTGGCTACTTATGTCAATAGTTGTGTGGAGCGCTTGCCCCACCGTGGCCCTCTGATGCCAAAACAGTTCACGTAATAAAAATTCTTAAAAACTTCCTAAGTTAAAAAAATTTGTTGAATTATCCATTTGGCAGAACTCACTTGGAGCTATATCTTTAACTTCTTGAAGGTATAAGCTCTTCTCATCAGAATCTTTCTTAAAGTATTCATTTAGTATTTTATCTTCTGATATAATATGCTTTTCCTCAAACAGAGCATGAAAGAAATGGGTGGGGAGTCCACTGTTTTGTTTTTTTAATTGTTGTTTAAGCGCCTATGTTTTAACAGCTTTGTACTCTTTTTCATTAGAAATAAACTTTCAAAATTTCTTACTGGACAAATACCATTTATAGTTAAGATAGAGACATGACAGTCATTTCTGATTATTTCTCTGGAAAAAATACATTGTGAAATCGCCAAGGTACCAAATTGTAAGTGAACTTTTAGAGCATAATTTGTTGCTCTGTTGGTGATTATTTAGTAAAATGCAATATTTAGTAATATTAGCAGAAAAATTTTTTTTCTTAGGGTGTTGATTTGTTTCTAAGTATCAAACACTGCAATCCATGTGAAAGTATCTCATTAACTCTATACAAATACAATGGTTCAAATCAACAGACGTATAATAAAACATTGTGAGTTCTGTTTGACCATGAATTTATCAAACTCTTCTCTAAACCTCAGTTTCTCCAGCAGATATAGCACTAAGTCAGTGAGGATGTTTTTTGAGAAATTTAAATGAAATAATGAATACAAAACATGTGGCACAGTGCTGACATATAGAAAAACCTCAAAATCAATTGTCATTATTCCGAGTCTTAATCTTCTGCATTTCTCTCCTTTTGTTATTTTTATTTAAAAAATGTATTATGTTTCTTAACATTGAAAATTTTTAGCATAAATTTTATAGTCTTGTTCAGATAGAATGACCCGTACCATAAGTTTTAAAATAGACCTAACGTGGGTGGGATGATTTGGGAGAATGGCATTGAAACATGTATAATATCATATGTGAAACAGATCGCCAGTCTTGGTTCGATGCATGAGACAGGGTGCTCGGGACTGGTGCACTGGGATGACCCAGAGGGATGGGAGGGGAGTTCAGGATGGGGAACACATGTACACCCGTGGCAGATTCATGTCAATGTATGGCAGAACCACTACAATATTGTAGAGTAATTAGCCTCCAATTAAAATAAATTTATATTAAAAAATTAAATAGACCTAATGTGTATTTTACAACATTGTAATTACATATATATTTCATTGATGATGGAGAAGGCAATGGCACCCCACTCCAGTACTCTTGCCTGGAAAATCCCATGGGCGGAAGAGCTTGGTAGGCTGCAGTCCATGGGGTCGCTAAGAGTCGGACACGACTGAGCAACTTCACTTTCACTTTTCACTTTCATGCATTGGAAAAGGAAATGGCAACCCACTCCAGTGTTCTTGCCTGGAGAATCCCAGGGATGGGAGAGCCTGGTGGGCTACTGTCTATGGAGTCGCACAGAGTCGGACATGACTGAAGTGACTTAGCTGTTCATTGAAGAGTGTGGTGGTGAAGTTTTCTCAAGATGAGACCCAGAAGAGAGCTTCATCTGTCTTCTTACTTTTCTCCCCTGCTTCCTCTGGGTATGCCCCAAACACATGTGTTCGGTTAGGTACCATTGCATAAGTTAACCAAACTCAGCTGTTCCCTGAGCTTCATACAAACATTACCTGTTGATTATGGAAGGTGTTCTTGTTGACTGTGTTAAGTTACGCATTCTGATATATAAATATCAATGCTGGGGGCAAAATTAGTAACTTCCTAATTTTTTTTTTAAACTTTATCTTTTAGTATTTCTTTTTTTTTTTTTCCTCCTGTAGGGCATGTGTATTGTGTGTTGTCAGTCTCAAAATACAAATGCCTATCTGAATCAATTGCTGGGGAATGTTATTGAGCAGTATATCGGGCGATTTCTTCCAGCCTCAGCTCATGTCTTAGGTCTTGGACAACATCCTGTTTTGTTGGCATTGAAAAACTCAGCCAGTGTTCCACCGATGTCATTGCTAAAGAAATGCATTGTCCATGTCATAAGGTACATCTAAATATTAAGAATAAGTGGTATTTACAATGTATTATTCTCTATTAAAAACAGAATAGTTTTTTATTTTCTCTATTAAATAATAAATTTCTCTAATAATTTTCTGTATTAAAAAATAACAGAAGTATTGGCAACCTGTAGGATTCTATCTCAGAATTTATCAGAATGACTTGGCAGCCTAAGACAGAGCTCTTTAAATTGTTTTCTCTGAATTGCTTGTTTTCTCTGTATTGCTATTATTTTTCTTATATATGTCCTGCTGCTGCTGTTTAGTCACTAAGTTGTGTCCAAATCTTTTGTGACCCTGTGGACTGTAGCCCACCAGGCTCTTCTGTCCATCTGGGAAGTCCATATATGTATATGTCATATATATATATATATATATATATATATATGTATGTATGAGAAGGAAATGGCAACCCATTCCAGTATTCTTGTCTGGGAAGTCCCATGGACAGAAGTGCCTGGTGGGCTACAATCCATGGGGTTGCAAAGGAGTCAGACATGACTTAGCAACTAAATAACAACATGTATATGTATTATTTTTTATCAGTTAAACACTGATTGTATTTTGTACTGTATAAAATGAAGTAATTATAAGAGATAGTTAAGTGAAAAGAAGAATGCTAACATGAAAAAGGAAGCAATATGAAGTCATTTTTCTTTTAGTCTTCTCTGTCTTAATAACTGTTTTATTACTGGGCAAATGAATCAATGAAACTTTTTAGGTTTTCTACTAAACTCTGTATCTTCTAACTGCAACATTAGAAACCACCTTTTTTTTTGGTATTCATTGAAGTATTTAGCTTCATATGAAATTAGTTTTTAAACTTTTAAGATGCTATGGTGATATATATTATTCTTAGTGGTTTTTTTTTCTGTGTTTTTAATGATCTGATAACTTTAATATCCTAATATTATCTGTCACCTCACATTACAGAATTCCATGTCTGAGATCTATTCTCCCTCTGACTTTCTCTGTGTGTTCCTAGTGTTCTGTTACTCAGGTTTGAAAGCTTCATATTCTTTTGTTTCCTCTCCCTTTTCAACCTTTGGCAAATGATCATCTCCTTCCCTTTTCACATCCCTTTTTTATCACATTATACCTACATTATAGCCAGAGTCTCATAACTACTTTCACTATCTCTAGTCTTAATGGCACCCCACTCCAGTACTCTTGCCTGGAAAATCCCATGGACGGAGGATCCTGGTAGGGCTGCAGTCCATGGGGTCGCAAAGAGTCAGACACGACTGAGCGACTTCACTTTCACTTTTCACTTTCATTCATTGGAGAAGGAAATGGCAACCCACTCCAGTGTTCTTGCCTAGAGAATCCCAGGGACGGGGGAGCCTGGTGGGCTGCCGTCTATGGGGTTGCACAGAGTCGGACACGACTGAAGCGACTTAGCAGCAGCAGTCTTTTCTTCCAGTCGCACCTAAACAATTCTTCAGAATACTTTTCCTAAAATGTTTTTCCAGTATGACACTTCCTTACCCTCAAACTTTCTTTGTTTGCTGTCCATGATCTGTCACTTAACTTTCCCATATATATGTCATCATATACAAATCCTAATGATATTGGTTTAATTATCACCCTTCCAAAATACTTCACCATTCCCTATATCACAGCTTTGTTCAGACCATTTTCTCCATTAAAATGCTATCTACTGGGATACATACTCCTAGGCTTTATGAGACCTAAAATCTCAGTGTACCATGACACTTCTTTCCTTCTTCTGGAGCCTTGTGCTCTGTATAATTCAGTTCTCAGAATCTTGATAGTTTTGCCTAACTTGTATATGAATTTTGCAGCAAGATTATAGTACTCTACCACTGTGTTTGAGACATTGCATAGGTAATTTTAGTAAACCAAATGGCAAGTGCTGAAATGAAATCAAATCTTTAAGACCTTAAAGCTGTTAAAGCCCAATGTTTAAGACCCTGGCTACTTTCCTTGACTTTCCTCTTTACTTTGTATATAGTGAAAATGTTTTTCTTACTGTTTCTAGTTGAAGACCTAAACAAGTAGCAATTCCTTTTTCTTTTTTTCTTTTCACTCAGGAAAGACATAGAGACTGTCTCCTATGATTTCCTCTATTCCAAGCTTCTCTACTCCTATAATTCCCTAGCTTAGGACTCCTTCTACTGAATTCCCAAGAATTCTGGGATTATCTTCCAAAGCACCTATCACACTATAATTGTTCTTTTCTTCTTTATCTAACTTTTCAAATGGACAGTGAGCCATTGCTTTCAGAGACCATATTTTACTTTCTTGTTCTTAGACTTGTACCAAGCATACCACATACTTAATGAATGTTTGTTCTAAGCATTAGAAATTCAGCATTAAACAAAACACATGAAACAATTGACCTCAAAGAATGAATGAATTTTCTAATATGTAATATTTGTTGGAAATCATTGTATGGAGTAGAAATGATGAAGGCATATTTCCACCCTTAAGGAATTTATAATAGTGATTTCTGTGCCTCATTTTGGCAAATTATATCTCTTCGCAAAGTATATGTAGATGTCTGGTTTAGATTTAGCTATATTTGACACTTTTTCATATTGTCTAGACTTTTTAGAAACTGTGCAATTTCCACTTTGCATTTATTCACATAAAAAACTACACTGAACACCTGCTATGAGTTGAGACCTATTCTAAGAGGTAGAGATACAAAGATGAGGCAGGTGAGTTATCTTTATGACCTCTGAGTTCAAATGATAGAAGTTGTCCTGCTTTAAAAGAAGATATTAAATCCTAAATTCCCTCTCTAATTCTTTTATTTCATAAGGGAAGGAAGGATACAGGTTGGAATGGAAAGATGATTTCTAGTATAGTTCTCTTATTTGGAAAAATAAGACTCCCTTTCAAATCCATAGATAAATAAATATGAGGAGAGAATCTTTATGCAAAGTCAAATTAAGAAAATGTATCATTGAGGAGCTCATAGGGGAGATCAAGCTTACATTAGAAAGGAAAAAAATTAACAGATTTTTATTAGATTTTGATTGTTTATTTTAAGACCAGGTTGCTTCATATTTGGTTTGTATCTGTATTCTGCTTTGGTCTTTATAGCATGCCAGTAGGATGTGCAGTCATTGCTTCAAAAATCTTAGGTTTGAAGAAAATATGGTAAAATATACATAGTTTTTCAAAATTGTGCTTTATGGATTTCAGAGATAAAATAGGCCATCATCTTTCAAGTGTATGACATTTGATTTTGCTCTATTGAAACTTTAAAGAGAAGGAAGAACAAAATTGTGCTTGTTTTCAGGAAGTCCTACTTTGAGTTTAAAGGATCCTTGCTCCCTCCTCGCTTGGCATCCATTCTGGCCTTCATCCTCCAACTTGTTAAGGAAACTAACACTGATGTTTCTGAGATTGAACTACTTCTCCCTGGAGTATTAAAATGCTTGCTGCTGGTCAGTGAACCTCAAGGTTAGTTCATTTAAGAGTTTGTATTTGTTACACTTTTATGTTCACAAATTAAGAAAGTTTTCAATTCTGTCAGTTAAATTGACAGTTATGAAAATATATGGTTATTTCATATCAACTTAATTTTTATCATAGCTAAAGAATGAACCAGAGAAGGCAATGGCACCCCACTCCAGTACTCTTGCCTGGAAAATCCCATGGATGGAGGAGCCTGTTAGGCTGCAATCCATGGGGTCACTAAGAGTCAGACACGACTGAGCGACTTCACTTTCACTTTTCACTTTCATGCATTGGAGAAGAAAATGGCAGCCCACTCCAGTGTTCTTGCCTGGAGAATCCCAGGGACGGGGGAGCCTGATGGGCTGCCGTCTATGGGGTCGCACAGAGTCAGACACGACTGAAGTGACTTAGCATAGCATAGCACAAAGAATGAACTCCAGCCAATAGCTGAGGTTGGGTGTGATAAAATGGTTAAAAACTGACATGATTCAGTCTAGTTTTTTTTTTTTTTTCCCCTCCAAATAGTTGATTTATGTTTATTTAATTTTTGTTCAATTTGTCTCTGATACTGAATGCAACTTGCTAGATATTAAGTGGTAAGGGGGCAGCCTACTCTCTCCTATTCTGGATTCTGCTATAATATGTAAGCTGATCTCTGGGCAAACCTGTAAGTACATGTTGATCCTTTTGTTTTCAGTCTCATCAGCCTTGCTGCCTATGATCACTTAAAATTATTTATTTAGTCCCTGCTGTGAGTAGCAGGCCTTAACAAGCTTATTGGGAATATGCAGAATAGTGGCTGTAGTTCTATCCTGAAGGGATTTTTAGTGTAAATAGATGTGTTGTGTGTGTATTTATCATTATAATGTGATCGTTTGGGGCAGGCTTCTCAAATGCTTCTAGTTAAGTACTTCTAACTACTGTGATAAGTGAGTACGGTATACATCCTAAAAAATACGAGGGCAGCATGCAGAGCGACAGCTAAAAGCTCAGACAGCTCTTTGAAATGTTCTGTTTTATCTCAAAAATTTATGCATGTTTTGTTTTAATCCATGTTATTTTGATATTTAAAAACGGTCCTCTCTGCTTCCAAGCTTGGTTTTGTGAAAAATGTTGTATTATTTTAATGTAAAATACCCTTACTTGATAGTAACACCTCTTCAATAAAGAATATCCAGAGATAGATCCCAGACTGTTCTTTAGAAATTTTACCTTCTTTGAAAACATTTGCTTGCTTTTAATTTCAGTGAAAGTCTGTTGTACTATATAGTACAAAATTTGAGACAGAGCAGATAGTATAGCATTTTAGCTAGCCTGTTGTTTCAGTGAGTGTAATATTTGTCATGAAGGAGGTCAGGTTTGGGGAGGGGAATTTGCTGGTCATCTGTAGCTAGTGGTGCATTGCATGTTCCAAATAGCAGGTATATAGAATGAATGTTCTATCTCCACATTGTCCTACAAGCTGAAGGAGCAGTGTTTAAACACAGATGTGTGTGATTGGCTCAGAGAAGATGCTAACTCTCCTTGTAGTCTCAGTGTTTTAGAAGGACAGTTTGTAAAACTGTAGAAAGTTAGTGTTATGCCCAAAAATATTTCAGTATTTACCCAAAATACCTGTACACAAGAGCTTGAGTTCACTTCCAGCATGGTGACATGAGAAGCTCTGCAGCCTTGATCCCCAGAAAAACTGGTGAAAATTGTTTAAAAGAAAGCATGTAAATTCTCTGGAAATGGTCCTAAAAGGGTACACAACAAATGGAGAAATTGTCTACTGAAGCTTGGTAGGAACAGCAAGTCTTTGAAATTTGAACCAAGACTACTGCCTTCTCTCTTCCTATCTCAGAGGCATGGCAACTCTGGTAAATTAAAGAATGAGGGTTCCTTCTCCCTGCAGCTTCCAGGAGGAGGGCTGTCTTCCTAAGAGAGGCCAGAGTATCAGTGTTCCTCATCCTGCCTCCTAGCCACCTAATGCTAAGGTTATATTCCGGGGGAGTGTGGGTGAGAAGTGAGGCCTTCATTCTTCCACTCAGCTCCCACTTGTGAGATGGGAGCACTATACTGAGTATGGTATCAATGAGAATACTGGAGTGTTGATTGTCCTTGCTGCAGCTTAGAGGTAGAGAATTCATACCAAGAGGATCTGTAGCTGATACCCCTCCTTCCACAAGCATGCAGCACCTAATGTGGGTATGTCAGTCAGAAAATAGTGGGCACCATGATCTCTGTCCCCAGCAACAGAATTTCACCTCTGAACTTTGCCTGAGAGGGGGAGGGGGTAGGAGAAAGCCATAGGACAGATAACTCTGAATTTCTCCCAAAGGAACAGACTTCATTTACAACGAAATGTGAAAAAGTTCAAGCCTGAGGGTGCTGTCAAAAGCAGTGGAGTTTGTGGTTAAAAGGCAATAGGTAGGAGAATGATAGATTTATTAGAGGTGTAAGCTAATTTGTAGGTCAACTAGTTTAGTGAGAGAATTGACTGCAAAAAGCCCTGGGGTGAAAACAAATATCACTAATCTCATAAATCCCCCCTTTAAAAAAGCCTGGATTTGATAAGATCATACACTTAAACTTTTACTGAGAGAAAATCAGTCAACAGATCCTGCCAGTATGAGAAATCAGATATAGGATTTAATAAACAAAGACTTCAAAGTAGCCATTATAAAAATGTTCAGAAAGCTCAAGGAAATCATGGCTAATAAAGTAGAGGAAGATGTGATGACAGTGTCACATCAGAGAACATCAGTAGAGAAATAGAAATTATTAAAACAGAAAATAACCAAATGGGAATTCTGAAGTTTAAAAACTAAACTGAAAATCTTAAGTTTAATTTGAATTGATAGACGAAAGAATTAGCAAACTTGAAGATAGATTGTTAGGTGTTATGCATTTGAAAAAAACAAAAAACATGAAAGAAATGAACAGAGCTGTAGGACATCATCGAGCACACCATCCTACATAGAATATCAGGAGAGGACAGAAAGGAGCAGAAAAAATATTGAAGAAATAATGGCTGAAAATTTTCAAAATTTATTGGTGAATACCAGTCTATACATTCAGGAATGAATATACATTCACCTAGTTCTAAATGGAATAAACTTAGATCCACAGACATGCAACTTAGTGGGGGGAAAAAAAGGTTGAAAGTCAAAGGCAAGGAGAAGATTTTCAAAGCAGCAAGAGGAGAAACAACTCTTCCTTCAAAGGAACCCTGGGAAGATTAACAGCTGACTTCTCAGCAAAATCAATGGAAACTAGAAGGCAGTGGGATAACACTGAGTGATCAAGAAAGCACTGTCAACCAAGAATCCTATAGTGAGCAAAGCTGCCCTTTCAAAAATGAAAGTCAACTCAAGATATTTGCAGATAAAAAATGAGAGAATTTGTTGTTAGCAGACCTGCCTTATAAAAATTACTAAAGGAAGTTCTTCAGAATGAAAGTTAAAGTGAGCTCAGATAATAACTTGAATCCTTAAGAGTAACCAAAGAACAGCAAAGGTAATTATGTACAGTTGACCCTTGAACAACATGGATTTGAACTGCACAGGTCCACTTATTTGCAGCATTTCTTTTCAATAAATTCATACTATTCAGTTCAATTCAGTTCAGTCGCTCAGTCATGTCTGACTCTTTGAGACCCCATGAATCGCAGCACGCCAGGCCTCCCTGTCCATCACCAACTCCCGGAGTTCACCCAGACTCACGTCCATCGAGTCAGTGATGCCATCCAGCCATCTCATCCTCTGTCGTCCCCTTCTCCTCCTGCCCCCAATCCCTCCCAGCATCAGAGTCTTTTCCAATGAGTCAACTCTTCACATGAGGTGGCCAAAGTACTGGAGTTTCAGCTTTAGCATCATTCCTTCCAAAGAATACCCAGGGCTGATCTCCTTCAGAATGGACTGGTTGGATCTCCTTGCAGTCCAAGGGACTCTCTTACTACATAAACCATGGTTAGTTGAATTTGTAGATGCGGAACCCTGAGTGAACCCTTTCTGACTTTACATTCAGAAAGCTGACTGTAAAGTTAAACATGGATTTTCAACTGCATGGGGGATCAGCACTCTAAACCTTCATGTTGTTCAAGTGTTAGTTGCTCAATCATGTCCAACTCCTACAACCCCATGGACTGTAGCCCACCAGGCTCCTCTGTCCATGGGATTCTCCAGACAAGAATACTAGAATGGGTTGTCATTTCCTTTTCCAGGGGATCTTCCTGACCCAGGGATCAAATACAGGTCTCTTACATTGCAGGCAGATTCTTTACCATCTGAGCTACCAGGGAAGCCCCATGTTGTTCAAGGGTCAGTTGTAGTTGAAAGGCAGCATAAATGCATATTTTCACCTTTTTTCTTTCAACTGCTTTTAAAAGTAAATGTATGAAATAATATGTATATAATTGTCCTATAATATATAGAAATTTAATATATTTACCAATAACAGTATAAAGGAGATGGTGGGAACAAAGCAGTATTAGACTAAGGAAGTGACTTCAGATGATAACTTAAATAGGAACAAATGATGAGAACAATAAATGATAGGTAAATTTAACAAAACCCAAAATATATACGTGTTCTCCTTTCTTAGCTACTTTGAAAACATAGGAATTTTATAAGGTAGAAATTATAATAATGTATCACTGAGTTTTAAAATTTGTAGATGTAACATGTAACAGTAATTCCACAAAAGACGGGAAAGTGACTAGAGCTGTATAGGAATAATGTTTCTATATTTTGCTGGAATTAAATTCATGTAAATCTGAAGCTCTGAAGAGTTAAGGTGTACATGATAAACCTAGAGCAACCACTAAGAAAATAATTCAAAACTAATGGACAATCATTAAAGTAACTAATATGCTACATTTGAAAATATTCACTCAGTGCAAAAAGAAGAGAGATTAGATGGACAAAAACATAAGACATTTAGAAAGCAAAAGGTAAAATGGCTGATGTAAATCCAACTGTATCTATAGTAATGTTAATTGTGAAAAAGTTGAACAATCCAATCAAAAGAGATTATCAGAATTTTTTTTTAAAGCTCTATCTTTATCTCAGGAAACACTTTTGATTCAAAGATTGGAAGTTAAAGGATGGGAAAGGATACATCATGCAAATTGTAACCGCAGAAAGCTGGAGTAGCTAGACTAACCTCAGACAGAAAAGACATTAGGCAAAAAAAAATATATTACTAGAAATAAAGAGGGAATATTTTATAATGATAAAAGGGTGAATCTGGAAGATTTAACCATTATAAATATATGTGTACCTAATAATAGCAAAATACAAGAAAAAACTAAAAGAAATGAAGGGGAAAATAATTCACAGTAATAGTTGGAGGAACTTTGGTTTCTGCTATAAAAATAAAGATCTTGAAAGTCATCACTCACCTTCACAACAAGAAAAACTGGGCAGCCTTAAAAATAATTCTTAGGTGCATCAGAGAATTGAGGTCATAGGGCAAATCACTGCCCTCAAAACTGAGCATACAACAATTTGTCAAATTCAGCTTAAATATTCCTACCAATACCAGCTACATCATAAGGCTTCTGCTCCTGGCTAGCTGTGATTCTCTGTATCCACCTTTCTGTTTAGTTTTAACTTATCTAATAGGTAATTTTTTTAAAAAGGTAAAGGATGTACTAAGAGAGGAGAGAAAATGTAATTATACAAAGTGCTCAATTAAAACCTTCAGAGAAGGCAGGGAAAAAGGGAAAGATTTAAAAAAAAAGAAAAAAAAAAGGTCCAGAGCAAAGACTAGAAAAACTATGTATAAAGTAGATACTAATTCAACTATTTCAATAATCATTGAAATAACTATTTCAATGATTATTGAAATAATCTAAACCAATTTAGATTTAGTAGTCTAAATAAACCAATTAAGAGACTGACAGTGGATAAAAAACAAGGCTTAACTATATGTCAGCTACAAGAAATCCACTTTAAACATAAAGACACAATTAGATTAAAAGTAAAGGGATGGAGAAATACATACAGTGCTAACAATTCAAAACACAGGTGTAGCTATATTTCACACAAAACAGACTTCAGGACAAGAAGAACCATCAGACATAAAGATGGATATTACATAAAATGAACTGGGAATAGAAGAGAGAACTGCTTCAATCAGATAAAGGACAATTTTGAAAATCCTACAGCTGATATCACACTTAAGATGCTTTCTCCCTAAGATTAGGAGCAAAACCAAAGTGTCCACTCTTGCCACTTCCTTTCAACATTGTACTAGAAGTTCTAGTCAGTGGAAGAAATGGAAATAAAAGGCATCTAGGTTGAAAAGGAAGAAGTAAAATTATCCATGTCTGCACATGGTATCATTTTGTTGTTGTTCAGTCGCTCAGTAGTGTTTGACTCTTTTGTGACTCCTTGCACTGCAGCGTGCCAGGCTTCCCTGTCCTTCACCATCTCCCGGAGCTGGCTCAAACTCGTATCTGTTGAGTCATTGATGCCATCCAGTCATCTTATCCTCTGTCATCCCCTTCTCCTCCTGACTTCAATCTTCTCCAGCATCAGGGTCTTTTCCAGTGAGTCGGCTCTTCTCATCAGGTGGCGAAAGTATTGGAGCTTCAGCATCAGTCCTTCCAGTGAAAATTCAGGACTGATTTCCTTTAGGATTGACTGTTTTGATTGACTGTTGGATTGACTGTCCCTTGCTGTCCACGGGACTCTCAAGAGTCTTCTCCAGCATGGTTCAAAAAAATCAATTCTTTGGCCCTTAGCCTTCTTTATGGTCCAACTCTGACATCCATACATGACTACTGGAAAAACTATAGCTTTGACTATACTATATGGGTATATATGATATCATTATACACACACACACACACACACACAAAATCCTAACGACCCATTGAAAACTATTTGAACTAATAAATAAGTTCAGCAAGGTTCCCTACCAGAATTCAGCAAGCTTCTTTGTAGCAAAATTGACAGACTGATTCTACAGTTCGTGTAATCGTACAAGGGACCTAGAATAGCCAAAAAAATCTTAAAGAAGAACAAAGTTGGACGATAACACTTTTCAATTTGAAAACTTAGTACAAAGCAACAGTAATCAAAACAGTGTAGTGCTGGCATGAAGACAGACATATAGATCAGTGAGATAGAACTGAAAGTCCAGAAATAACCTATGTATCTATGGTCAACTGACTTTTTCTTTTCTTTAAACAAGGGTGCCAGGAAGATTCAATAGAGGGAAAATAGTCTTTTCAACAAATTGTGCTAAATCAAATGGATAGCCAAATTCAAAAGATTGAACTTGCACCTTTATTTCACACTATATGCAAAAATTAATTCAAACAGGTTTATAGACCTAAATGTCAGAGTTAAAACTGTAAATCTCTTAAAGCAAGACTAAATCTTCATGATCTTGGATTTGGCAATGAATTCTTAAACAGGACATCAAAAGCACAAGCCACAGAACAAGACACATAAATTAGACTTAATCAAAATAAAGAACTTTTGTGTTTCAAAGAGCACTGTCAAAAAAGTATTAATAAAAAGACAACTCAGAGAATGGGAGAAAGCATTTGCATATTACTGATGTGATAAGGAAGTTGTATCAAGAGTATATGAAGAATAAAACTCAGTAGTTTTAAAAAAAGAAACAACAGGCAAAGGATTTGAATACAGTTTCCTCCAAAGAATATAAACAAGTGGCTAAAAAGCACCTGAAAAAGTGCTCACCATCATTAGTCATGAGGGGAATGCAAATCAAAACTACAGTGAGATACCACTTCACGCTCACTAGGTTGGCTATAATGAATAAGATAATAACAAAAATTGGCAAGAACATGGAGAAATCTGCATCCTCATTTACTGCTTTTGGGAATGTAAAATGGTGTTGCCACTTGGGAAGTGAAGTGAAGTGAAGTTGCTCAGTCGTGTCTGACTCTTTGTGACCCCATGGACGGTAGCCTACCAGGCTCCTCAGTCCATGGAATTTTCCAGGCAAGAATACTGGAATGGACTGCCATTTCCTTCTCCAGAGGATCTTCCCAACCCAGGGATTGAACCCGGGTCTCCCGCATTGCAGGCAGACGCTTTACTGTCCGAGCCACCAGGGAAGTCTGATTCCTCAAATAGTTGAACATAGAGTTAGTTACCTTGTGATCTAGCAGTGCACTCCTAAGTTTAATATATTCCCAAGATTAATGAAAACATATATCCACACAGAAACTTGTACTTTAATATTTGTAGTAGTATTATAATAGCCAAAGATGGAATACCATCATCTGATGGATGGATTTTTTTAATGTGATCTATCCATACAAGAGAATATTATTTGGATATAATATTAAATATATATTCGCTATAAGGAGTGAAGTACTAATTCATGCTGCAGGAAGTATTGCTACAGCATGTATTGCTATAGAATGTATTGTAAACATTATTATAAGTGAAAGAAACCAGTTAACACAAGACCACATATTATATGGTTCTATTTATATGAAATATCCGGAGTAGTTAAATCTACAGAGATGGAAAGTAGATTAGCAGTTGCTTAGGGGGTATGAAAGTAGATTAGTGGTTGCTGAGAGGGTATCAGAGGACAGGAGGTAATAGCTTTAAAGGGAGCAGTGTTTCTTTTCAGGATAAAGAAAATGTTCTGAAATTGCAGTGACAGTTGCACAGTTCTGTAATTATACTAAAAACCATTGAATTGTATGTGTTAAATGGGTGAGTTATATTGTATATAAATTATATGATAATAAAGCTGTTATTTTAAAAAAAACTGAAAGATAACCCAGTGTTTAAAAACAATGCCCAGTTCAGTTAAAGAAATAAACAAAGAGGATAGATTTTTTTAGAAACCGTGTACACTAATGCTCACTACAGTGTTACCCGTAATAGCCAAAATGGAGGCAACCCAGATATCCATCAACTAATCATCTAATGAACTGATAAACAGATGAAGTAAGTCCATACAATGGAATGGTATTTGACCATGAGAAGGAATGAAGTACTAACATGTTCCATAACATGAGTGAACCTTAAAACATTTTGCTAAGGAAAGGAAGGCAGATACATAAAACCAAATCTGTATGAGTCCATCTATATGAAATTCCTAGAATAGACAATCCATAGAGACAAAAAGTACATCAGTGGTTCCAGGGACTGAGGGAGGAAGAACATGGGGAATGACTGCTAATAGGTGTAAAGTTTTGGAGGGAGGTGATAAAAATGTTCTGAAATTAGATAGTGGTGATAGCTTCACAATTCTTATGAATATACTAAAAGCCAATGAACTGTACACTTTAAAAGGTTAGTTTTTATATGTGAATTATACCTAAATCTGTTATTTTTAAGAAACAGTGCTTACTTTTAATACTTTATGAGGGGTATGTCTTCATGTTCTGGTACTTTTCCACAAAAGAACTTGTGGATTTTGGGGGTTTTTTTCAAGGAAGCATCTTTAAGAAGAATCATTTATACTGGCTCTAGAATTGCATCTGATATGAGAACTTACTTGTTCAGTAAAGACAAGTATGCTATATCTTCCTTATCCATTATCCTCATGCTATGGAAAACATTATCTGCTGCTTAATTAATTTAGGTTCTTGTGCATTGCCATAGTGGATTACAGTTTCTGAAGATTTTCTTATTCTTTAGAGAAAGTAATTTTTCTCCCCAGCTACTTATATTTAATATGCCAAAAACAGTATAAAAAATGAATTAACACTTGGAACATGGTGAATTTTTGGTTCTTTCTTGATTTTTTTTTTTTTTTTTTACCATTTTATATACAAATGCACAGCTGTAAAGGATTTGGTTAAATACTGAAAGAATGTAAATGATCTCTTTGTAACTTTGCTATCTTTAAAAAGGAAATTAGCATCAACAGTAGTTGCTTTTATATATATATGTAGACCATCAACTGATGGATTTGTGTATATACGCAGTCCATGGTGTCGCAGTCAGACACAACTTAGCAACTGAACAACAAATATATAAATCTAATTTTAAGAACAGATGAACTGTTGGTAGTTTCTAATTTCCTACATATGTATTTGTAAATGGAAGGGATATTTTCTAATTTACTGCATATGTATTTGTGAATGGAAGGAATATGAATTTAAAAAATCAATCTGTAAGCGGAAGTATTAAAGGTTATCTGTTGTCAGTGTGTGACAGTTTGCAGTGTTAGGATGGTCGAATGTTTTGAATACGAACTCTTTTCTGATAGAAAGGCATATCTTCACATGTATTTTTTCAGTTACAGTATTTTTTCAGTCACGTGAAAAATAGCCTCAAGTGTTTTGTATTTTCTTAAAATGGAAGATAGGGAGACTTTAGAACAAAAGCTCATAACTATTTCACTTTGAAAAATAAAAAAGCATGTACATACTTTAAGAAAACAACATGTTTTTCTAAATCTAGAGTGCTCATGAAAATGAGGATCCAGATGGTGAATTCAGGCACAATGTGTAATGCTGTAATTTTCCCTCCTAGTTAAAAGGCTGGCCACCGAGAACTTGCAATGCATGGTCAGAGCCTGCCAAGTGGGGTCAGGAGGAGAACCTGCCGCCCAGCTGACTTCTGTGTTTAGGTAACTGGAAAATATGCCAACTGGCAAGGAGACTATTGCCAGCCATTTGACAGTCAACATGTTTTCTAAATAACTAATTATCCAAAACATAATGTGTTACTACTTGTTTGTAGTTTCAATTATTATATTTTTGGCAGTAGTTCTGCTATGTTGTTGTTTTATTAAAAAATAAAATTACTAGGGAGAAAAATGACTTTACATTACCTGAGAATTTAGTAAGAAGATGCTTGCATGTGTTTCAGAGGAAAAAGTGGAAAACGTGAGTCATAGCGACAGGTATACAGGCTATGGAGCTGGTAAACGTGCTACTCAGCAGCCAGTGTGGAAGTGCCTGTCTCTGGTCTTCCTGTTCACTTTAGATGCCGTGAACCCCCAGAGCTCCACTGGATGTAAATTGTGAAGCACAGACTTTATATACAGATCCGTTGTTCCTTCGTAAGAATAACTGCAACTTGTAGAACGTTTTCTGTTTTGTTTCTGTTTTCCTGCCTTGCACTATATAGAATCTTAGGCTTTCTGTTAAAGCAGTACTTTTAAAGTGTATCTTTCTCATAGTTTCTACCCGTTGAGCTTCATTTCATGTATCTCTACCATAGCACCACTGTGTTAAATAGTTTGGGTCCATTTCCTTCATTCTGTGTGGGATTTTTGATTCCTCAGCTTTCTTTCTTATCATGTAGTTGGGACTTGTCAGTTGTTCACAGTTTATTTACAGAATATAAAAATTGTGATCATTTGAAATAAATACTGGGTTTAAGAAAACTGTAAAACCCTAAGAGACAAGGAAGGATTTTATATGAACAAAAATTACATGTTTGTTAAGTACAGTTTACTAAGCTAGGTGACTTTTGGCGAAGGTGGGGAGAGTGGAAATTTTACAATTAAAATATATAATTCTTTATATATAATGTATAATTATATAAATATTCTTTATAAATATATATTCTTCATATTTTATTCTTCTGTGGGTCTAAAGTCTCTTGTTCAATTAAGGAATATAGAAATTATTTAGAAGTAACTTGCTTTCATCATAGAAATACTGTTTATCTAGAGATAGGAATAATTAACTAAAAGTTAAACAAAATAACCAGAAAACTGGACTCGTTTTCTGTTTTAGTCTCTTTTACACCCTTACCATCCAGATTGACCACATGCAAAGTGTAGCAGAAAAGTCTCTGGCATTAGATTTTTCCCTGTTAATTCTTCCTCTTGGGATTCCAACTCTTCCCTCTCCCTCTTAATGCCATCACTCTGGTCATGGCTCACGCTGAAGCCATTTCTTTTCTTTATTTTCAAGTTTCAGTCTGTATGGCGTCTATCATAGATCCTTATGATAATCTTACATAAAGTGATTTTTCTTGCATTCAGTTTACAGCTTGTTGCTATAATTGGCTAGATACTAGCCCAAGTAATTGCCCCAAGAGTAATTCTAAGTAACCTGTTTTACTTTCAGGCAGTTTATTGAAGATTATGGTATGAGATATGACTATCAGATTTACAGCATTTTAGAAGCAGTAGCAGCATTGGACCAGCAGGTTGTTATCCACTTGGTTCCTACCCTTACTCAGTCTCTGAAGAATTCAGAGCGGAAGTGGGGCCTTGGCAGAAATAGTGCACAGAGGTATGTTTGATTATTTGATTATATCCTTTTGGACAATGATTATGAAATCTTGATTCATTTTCCTAGTAATGGCCTATTTTCCCATTTATAAAGATTTGGAGTCTGTTCCAGTGAATAGGGTTAGTGACTCAACTAGATAATATGCTTTTGGTCAAAAATAGATACAGGCTCTTTTTTTTCCCTATAGGCTTATGACTGAACATAGTGGTGGACTATTTAGAGTAATGAAACATGGTGGGATAAGTCTGTATGTCCCAGAGAGGTTGTTTTAAAAGGGAAAAGACCCTGATGCTGGAAAGACTGAGGGCAGGAGAAGGGGGCTGCAGAGGATGAGATGGTTGGATGGCATCACCGACTTTAATAGACATGAGTTTGAGCTAACTCTGGGAGATAGTGAAGGACAGGAAGCCTGGAGTGCTGCAGTCCATGAGTTCACAGAGTCTGACACGATTCAGCAACTGCACAGCAGCAATAAACATGTATCTCACTCTTCTTTTCTTTTGTCTTTACAGGGAAGCCTATAGCAAACTTTTATCTCAGCTAGGACAAGTGGGACAAGATGAGATACAGAGACTGGAAAATGATCATATTGAATCTATGTTGTGATTTCATCCTCAACATTAATTATAACTACCTAAAGCCACTTTGTGCCATTTGACTCCTACTTTTATTAATTGTATAATGTTCTGTTAAAGATACTTTATAGGATCTTTTCCGTACATACCTGTAAGTATAAAGTATATAAATAAGAAAATAAAAGTTAATTAAATATGTTATAGAATCTTTGGAACTTGGTAAAACTGCATTCTGTTTTGAAGCAGTTTTAGTTAAACTAAAGAAACTTAAAGTTTTCCTATCCGGGAGTGCTGTCTGTGTGTCTATGCAGGTTTGTACTGATTGATCCATGGGCATTTTATTGTAGTGTGACTTTCTGCCTTGCAAGTAATTTATTTCTGTTTTTTGTTTCTTTACAAGTTATGTTAAATCATAACACTATTTCACATTACCTGGCTGCCCTATGCTGGCTTTGTTACTTGGTTGCTTTCTTGTTTGCTTGTTTTTATTGTTTGGTTTCTTTTGAGGAATGGTCAGGAGATAGGACTGTGTCTTTGTTATCCTTTTTTATACTATGTTTGAGGCAAGTTAATAAAATTCTTTCAGAGCACACTGAACTCTTGAGAAATGAAACTGAATCTGGCTAAGGGATTATACAGATACATATATAAATTTTTTTTTGACTTGGGCTAAGGCAATGGCACCCCACTCCAGTACTCTTGCCTGGAAAATCCCATGGACGGAGGAGCCTGGTAGGCTGCAGTCCATGGGGTTGTGAAGAGTCAGACACGACTGAGCAACTTCACTTTCACTTTTCACTTTCATGCATTGGAGAAGGAAATGGCAACCCACTCCAGTGTTCTTGCCTGGAGAATCCCAGGGACGGGGGAGCCTGGTGGGCTGCCGTCTATGGGGTCGCACAGAGTCAGACATGACTGAAGTGACTTAGCAGCAGCAACAGTGTTTATACTTGGGGTTCAACAGTTGCCAGATGTTTTTCTATTCATCCTTTCTTTTGGAGTTGTCATATCAAGAGGAGGATAAATAAGAGCCTTTAAAAAGAGAATAAATAATATTCTGGAACTTTTTTAAGGTTACAAATTAACAGGAGAGTTCTGAAAAGTCAGCCGAATTATCCACTTGCTCTTCAACTACAGCCTCTTATGAACTAGCATCTTACATATTTGCAGGGAACCAGCTTAGTTTCCTGTAGCAGTTCATTTCTCAACTCTTTAATTATCTGAAATTTCAGATTTATTTTACTGGGTTGGGCATTGTCCTTGACTCCTTTTTCTAGTGAGCATTATTTGGTAAAAACAGTTCCAGTCTTAGTGCTGAGAACCCATGTGGGTCTTAAACCCAGTTCCACTTTGTGACCATGAGCAGATTCTTAATCTTTTCTGAGCCTTAATTTCCTCATGGAGAAAAATGAGTAATAATACTTACTGAAATTTCACAGTGTTCTGGTAAGAATCAGTGGGATAGCCAATTTATAATCATGTAATTAAAATGTATGTGAAAGTATTTGGTGACCTACATTGTTAGGCATACAGCCATGATTACTGTATCTCATGCACAAAAGTAAAGAAACTTCTCAGTTTTGTTCTTTTCTAACAGTATGTCCTAGATGAATGATTCTACTTCTTTTCAGTGTTTTCTTACATGTCATGTTTGCTAACTTTGAAATAACTTGTTTTCTTCTGGGGCCTCTAGTGTTTATCATGGTTTCACTATTCCTTCAGGAAAACATTTTCACCCCTTTTCTGGCTCAAGTATCTTTTACATGCACTGCAGTCAGGAAACTATAGTTAGTTAATAGACCTTTCCTTATTGGAATTTGTAAAGTCTAAAGGACTGCATGACTTATAAATGGTCTATTTTACCCCTAAATAAACTAATTCAATAAATAGGATGAATAAAAGCCTCTTTAAGGTTACTTAAGACTTCATAGCCGGAGAAGGCAATGGCACCCTACTCCAGTACTCTTGCCTGGAAAATCCCATGGACAGAGGGCCTGGTGGGCTGCAGTCCATGGGGTTTCGAAGAGTCGGACACGACTGAGGGACTTCACTTTCACTTTTCACTTTCATGCATTGGAGAAGGAAATGGCAACCCACTCCAGTACCTGGAAAATCCACTCCAGTTGCCTGGAATGGCAACCCACTCCAGTTGCCTGGAAAATCCCAGGGATGGAGGAGCCTTGTGGGCTGCTGTCTGTGGGGTCACACAGAGTCAGACATGACTGAAGAAACTTAGCAGCAGGAGCAACAGCAAGACTTCATAGCAATGAATTTCTTTTCATTATAATAGTGACTTACTAATGATGTATTATTACTAATGATGTATTATTTTACAAGTTTTAGCAGTTGAAATTTAAAATATTTAATGGAGTGCCTTTAAAGGGTTATTTGTGTGTGTGTGTGTGTGTGTGTGTGTATTCCTCCCCAAGGGAAATTGATAAAGATGTCTTAGATAATCTTGCTCTTAGCTTATGAAACTTTTTAAGGGTTAAGAAAATCTGTTACTAAATCCTGTATTAGGATATGTACCTGTGTATATTAATAAATTTATACATAAAACTCAGTAACAAGAAAGTCTGTAACATGTATATGTAGATATATATTTTTAATTTGTGAATCAGTAAAATTTTAAACTGTTTTGTTTGTTGAAGAAAAAAGAAAATTTATGATTCAGTTCCGTTTCTTAAAAATCTTCACTGACCCTTATTTCTATAGTCTTCTCTCTTTCCATTCCCAGACTTAGAATAGTCTTATAGTTGCTTCCTTAATGTTCTTTTTCCCCTAAAATCCCTGTAATATCTGAGGTGACTGCTTCTACCATTGTTAAGGTAAGCCAGTCTCTTGTGGTCAAATCTGGAATGTGTTCTCATTTCCCTTGTGCTTTGGCACCTGTGTGACATCGCATTCTCTTTTTTCTTCTCATCCCTTCCTCAGCGATAACTGCTTCTTCCTACATACACATTTTCCCTTCTTCTCCCCACTGGTAAGATCTGGCCCTTCACCTGCTCTGTCTCAACATTCTTCTGGTAGCTAATAACTTTATCTTTCACATCTGTATCTAGTACTGCTTTTTCTCTAAACATCTAGTTGGATTCTCCTGGAATCTCAGGGCAACATGTCAAGCTGCCTTTCTCACCTTCTTTTCCAGAGAAAGTGACACTGTCTTTGCCGTCATTTTCTACCCAGAACATACACCACTTTCCCAGTTCACCTAACCTTGATGTTTCTTGGATTCTTCATTGTTCCCCACTTTTCATCTGGTCAGCAGTACAAGCTCTTGCTATTTTTTTCTCTTTGCCATCATGTGCATCCAAATTTATTAGGCACTATAATCGGCTCCTTATCTCTGGACTATTGAAATTTATTCTTGACATAGTTCTGACCTTAATGTTCCTAGAAGACTACTTTGTTACTTTGCTGCTCAAGGACCTCCATTTACTTCCCATTGTTAGTAAGCTGACATTGAAGCCCTTCTGTCAGGAGAATTCCTGCTCCCTGACAATATACGTTCTCTTTCCAAACTCAACTCAAGCAGGAGAGTAGGCTGTCTTGGCTGCTTTCGCTGAATGACATGTTCATTCTACACTGTGGGCCTCATTCAGTTTGCCAGCTTACCACCATTTCTACAGAAACCTAACTTTAAGATCCTCAAATAGGAAAATTAAAATATACATATTAGGCTTCCTTGGTGGTTCAGATGTTAAAGAATCTGCCTGCAATGCAGGAGACCTGGATTTCATCTGTGGGTTAGGAAGATTCCCTGGAGAAGGGAATGGCTACCCACCCCAGTATTCTTACCTGGAGAATTCCATGGACAAATGAGCCTGGCGGGCTAGTCCATGGGGTTGCAGAGTCAGACACTTGTTCAGTTGCTCAGTCATGTCCGACTCTTTGCGACCCCGTGGACTGCAGCAGGCCAGGCTTCCCTGTCCTTCACCATCTCCCAGAATGGGCTCAAACTCACGTACATTGAGTCAGTGATGCCATCCAGCTATCTCATCCTCTATCCCCTTCTCCTCCTGTCCTCAATCTTTCCCAGCATCAGGGTCTTTTCCAGTGAGTCAGCTCTTCACACTGAGTAGAGTAGCGTAGCATTGCACTGAGTAGCAATGAGTAGAGTCGGACGCTACTCAGTGACTAACACTTTCACTTTCTATACATAAGTATTCCAGTCAGTTTCTTTAAAATATCAGGTGGAGTGTAAAAGATGATTGAAGGACAACACGGTGATGAAAAGGACTTTTATTAGACACTCAGATTTGGTTTGATTTAAATTTCAATTGAACATTTAATTAGGTTTTCATAGGGGAGAAGACGACATGGGTGTATTGTCTCTATACAAAATCATTCAGTATTCAGTGCGTTTGTACTGGAAGAGTTTCACAGTATAAACTTTTACATCTTTCCTTATCCCTAGCAAATTTTATTTTCTTACTAAGCATATTTGACTTTTTTGTTTTGGGGGGTAAGTAAAAAAAATTATTTGTGGGTTGTTAGGTGTGTATTTTCACTATACATTGTTATTTTTATCTTCTTCTGTGCTTCATCACAAATCGTTAAAACTACTGTTTATAACTAATTACATGGACTCCTTTGCATATACATTCATAGAATCTTGGCAGTTTTTATTTTTAGGATTATATAATCATATAAGAATTTGACAAGCTGTTACAGTTGGGAAAAACCTTAAGAAAACTACTTTCTCTAAGTTCTACGCATCAACTTAACACTTTGTTTCAGAGATAAAAGGCAGATATCATAGAAACTTCACCAAAAACTGTGTTATCTGTTCTAAACCACTGGTTTTTGATTCATACTCTTTTTTTACATAAACCTTATATCTTCCAAAAACCGATCTCCTGCTGCCTCCTCCTAGGGTTAAAAATATTGCATTGTCAGTCAAGTGGAGAGTATGTTAGTATAAATAACAGGCTCTGTTTGTATAAAACGGTTGGGGAACTAGCAAAATAGTATATTCTTTCACATATTTGATGTAAGATATGAGATTTATATTTTGATTCTGTGATAAACTATATTGTTAAGTTTACCAAAATCAGTATCAAATGATTAGAACTGACCAACTTCTGCTTATTGAAGTTTTTGATGTGAAGATAGTTACCCAGTTCATTGCACTTGTGAATTATGCTTTTAGAAAAATTCCGGGCATTTTAATTTTATACACGTTTTAAGTTATTTGTGTACAAAGTAATGAGATATAATAAAAATGCATATATTCAACTTACACTGCACTTGTGATTATTCAACTTCCTTTTTATGACAGATTGACTCTTTGAAAACCAAAATAAAAACGAACCATGTTACCTAGAGGAATATTTTTTATCTTACTTAGTCCTATTGCTTTTATACTCTGCCTTAACAAAAGAAAGTTAATTTTTCAGCTACTATAATGGCTGAGGGTATACAATACACATACGGCTAAACTGTGAGGAAAATACAGAGAAATGGTGCGAAAAATACCCTAAAAATAACCAATTGGCATTTTGCTCTTAAAGATCTAAGGAATTTCATTGCGTTTTACATACATTTTATTATCTTTATTTTAAAGATTCATGTCTTTTCTGGCTTTTCCTCCTAGAGTAAGAACACTGCAAATATCTGTGTTACTGCTTTTTCTTTTTTAAAGTACAATCTTGATATTTAAATTGTTTTAGGTTTCATGGTTTTATGGAAATTGAAATTAATAAATACAAATACGGTATGGTCTTTGAAGAGTAAAAATGGAAGATTTATTACTGTAGAATAGTTCACTATAATAGAAAACATGTATTTGAATAGTTTCAGTGGACTTTGTTTTTTATGACCAGCCATTGTTCTCTAGAATTTTTCTTATTAGCTCTTATGATTGGTAATTTGAGGGACAGGATCGAATTATAAGTGATCTGGATTTTTTTCTTTGTGGGGAAGGGTTGCTGTACTTTGGATGCTATTCTTTGTTTACAATTATGGTTCTGAAAATTATGTAAAATTTATATAAAAATTCCGACTTCTATTGTATAGTATTATTACTATATACAATTATTAATTATACAATTATTACTGAGTAGTACTATACAAGGAAAGGTTTGATAATATATACTGATTTGTTTTAAATGAGTAGTTAGACGTTTTCACAGAAATTAGAATAATCTCAGGCTGCCTTTCCATTTATCAGTCAAACAAGTTCACTTTTAGACCATTTCCCTTTTAATAATTGGGTAGAGAATCTGGGATTAAAAATAGATTGTTTTATAAGGTAAAATTCCTGGAGGGAAGAAATCTGTGTCAAGTAGAAATTTTAGTAAATCTGAAATAACTGTTTAGGTCCATGTTGAAAAGATTTCTGAAATGTTGGAGTCCACTTTCCTGACACTGTAAGTAAGGCATTTTTAAAAATTTAGATGGTTTGTACTTTATAAAGAGACTCTGTTTTCCTTCTAAATAGCAATTATCAATTTTCAGAACTGTACAAATACTCCTCTAAGGTTTTTTGTTTCTAAACTTAAATCTTTTCTTTTAAAATTTTACTACTCTTTTTCTTACCCTAGTCTCCCCTCCCCCCTTAATCTGAACAGCCAAAAATTATGTTTATTTTTAATATATTGATATTTAATACATATTTAAAATAAGTGTTTTAGGTACTATATAATATATAAAGTTAGTGATTTCTCTACTTAGGATAAAAATATTTTTATTCACTTCTGCTTACTAAAAGTGGCTACATGAACAAAATGACAGTTTCCTATAAGCCAAGGATTGCTGAATGCTTAAACTATACCAAGGAATAAAAGTGAAATCTTCCTTTTAAGAAAGGTGATTTATTGTAACAAGATTAGAGAAAGGGGGAAAACTCACATTGTAGTTGTGGAATTTATGTTCAAATACGATTATTGAGTTGTTTAATTTGTTAACTTTTTGTTATAGACGAAGCAAATCCAAAAACCTAGCCTAAAAAATTCTTGTGCATTATTAAAAATGGTAGTAATATGTATTGGTGATGGAGAAGAATCCCACAAGCACTCAAGATTGACATAACCTTTGACAAAGTGGAAAAACTTTTATTAGAACTACTGATTCTAGGTTCAAATTTATGTCAAAGCACTTTATGATACCAAAATTAGTCCAACTAATTTTTTTTTTCGAGCTTTAAAATGTCACTTTTCACTAAATAGTCTTAAATGAATTTGAGGCAAGGGTTTGTACAAGTTTAGGAATCTTTGGCTTTGGTAAACTCCCTGTTTTCTAATTAGTATGTCTCTTTTACATGCTTTTCAGAATCATCTTATAGTATGTCTTCCAAGTTCTATCCAGTAATTTTTAAACTTCAAAAATAATCTCCCGGTTCAATTACAAAGTTCTAAAGACAGTAAAATACCTTGTATTTTGAGTGATTTTTTTTTTTTTTTTTTAGGCAAAGTACTTCAGAGCATTTGCCCAATCCTCACAACGTTCTTCTGAATTAATATGTAAATCAATAATTGCCCTCCTTAAAAAGTGAGAAACTTGAAGCTCTGTAAAGTTAAGCCAAGGTCACAGAGCAACCAAGGTGAAAAATCTGGGTACTCCACCTGCTATTCCAGTGTATTTCTGTTATTCATATTACCTTGAATAAAATATGGCATTTAAAAATTTATGATGTCATAATGGTGAGTACTCTGCTTATACAGCAGTGTTGTATAATGTTGGATTTTTAACAGAAAAATTACAAACCCAGGGTTTAGTAAAGATATTAAGTACTGACAATTTTTTTGAAGATCACTGACGGCAGTACTTGTGAAATAAACTGCCTCACTAAGAGTGTAGTGTCCTGGACAGCACTGATTAGACAAGGTGTATAAAGAATGCTTTAAAGACCCATAGACCACTCAGTCGGCCCTAAGCTAACACCACAGTAAAAGTCATACATACTGTATATTGACACACACGGAGAAGAGTGACAGGCATTTTCAATAATGTGTATTTTAGAAAACTTCATTTTTTGCTTATGTTTATCTGAATATAATAAGATCTAGAAAACAGAACAAGGAAGCATTGAGCACTGAGTATTTTCATGCCCAGTATTCAAAAGTCAGGCTTTTTTTCCTCCTGTTCATGACAGTTATTAAGAAAGCACTGGCTTTTCAGACAGTGCCAATCCTGTGATGAGGCACTTGAAGAGTCTGAAGGTTAGGGCATGTGAAATACGGAGCGGGGAGGAAGCATGCTGCTATTCCATTGGAAGCAAAAGGGAGTCTAGGCCCGTAGAATACTTCTTCTTTGCCTTCTCTACTTACATCCAGTACCTACAAAGGAAGGGAAAAATCTGTATGTTAAAGGTGGTTGTTCAAAATAAAGCTGTGTACACATGAAAGAGAACCTGCAGTTAATTTCAGTTATGCTGACATGACTATATCTTACATATTGCTATTTTCCTCACAGTGTTGTACCAGAAATATGTATTTAGTTCCTGTAAAATACTATTCTACACATTTATGTGTATGTACATAGATGTTTGTTTATAATTATTTAGGCTTCAGAACAAGTGTTGAGATGCAGGCAGCATTATCGTCCTTTAATAAAACGGCCTTAGACTGGTTAAGTAACTTGCCCAAACTAGTAAGCGTTGTTTGTATGCTGGCTTACAAATCCTCATCTGCAATATGAAAACAACATTGACTTTGCAGCTTTGCTCTGAAAACTGGTGAGATCATCTCGCGCAGGGTCTGGCACAGAGAATATTATAGCTTCGTAACAGGTTCAAGAAAATCAGTTGCTTCTGGAGATTTTTCCCCAGTTATTTCCTTGTTAAGCTGGAGTTACATCTCTTTCCTTATATGGAAAAGAATCTTTGTTAGTTAGTGCCTGCTGTCACCTCACTGATTTCTGGTTTAATCTTAGTACTAGGAAGATTCTTTTATAAGACAAGCTGGCCATGTCATACTTGTCGAACCCATAAAAATAGCCCTCAATCATCTTATCCTGTCTTCATACGACCTTCCTCTAACTTCATTTAAAACTTTTCCTTCCTTGGGTTCTATGACCTTAAAAAAACAGTTTGTCATTCATATTGTCCTGGTGTCAGCCACTTTGGTCCACTTCTTCCAGCCACATCCTAAATGCAGACGTGCCCCAGCATTCCAACCACAGACCCTGTGGCACTCTTCAGTGATCCCATCCACTCTTACACCCACATCTGTCACCTAAGTGGATAATTCTTAAGCTTTTAATGCAATAATGCACTATTTCAGATGAAAGGGGCCCTTGAGATTTGGGGATCCAAGCCCATAAAGACGGACATCAGTAAGGCCTAGAGTAAAAGATCATACCTGTAGCTTTTTTCCCCCAAATGGACATTTAGCTGTCCCATCCCATTTACTGAACAATATGCCCTGTCACTACTAATTTTAAATCACTTCAGTATATGCTACATACAGATTTTTCTTTGTTCTCTTTTGTTGATTTATGTATCTTCCTACAATAGCACATTTACAGTTACTTTGGGTAAGGGCATGTCTCTCTCATTCATTTTCAAGCATTTCTTGGTAATTCTTGTATTCTTTCCTGGAGAAACTTCAAGATCAATTTGACAAGTATTATTCCCCCACCCTGTGAATTTGACTAGCTGTGTGACTTACTCAAGGTCACATAGCTAATAAGTGGTAGAGCCAGTTTTTTGGCTCAGAGTTGCAACCCAAAAAAGAATAAGGATTTCATGCCATTTTGTGACATCCCCGCCCCAACTGAATACATTTTTGGAGCACAAAAGCTGAAGTCACCCATCCAGAGAACTTTTGTCTGGTTTCCTGGACCAAGAGAGACTGCGTATGGTAAGTGCCTATGTGCGTGCTCAGTCAGGTCCAACTCTGCAACCCCATGGACTGTAACCCCACCAGGCTCCTCTGTCCATGGGATTCACCAGGCAAGAATACTGGAGTGGGTTGCCATTTCCTACTCCAGGGGATCTTCCTGACCCAGGAATTGAACCCATGTCTCTTGCATCCCCTGTATTGGCAGGCAGATTCTTTACCACTATGCCACCTGGGAAGCCACTGAGCAGATGTAATTTATTTAATCTGTAAGACGGGGAGAACGAAGGGTTGGTGGTTTTTCTCCAAAACGCTCCCTTGAAAGCTGGCAGAGAGAAGGCATTGGGGAGAAGGAAGTGCCAACTTGGCAGCATATCCTCCAGCCAAAAAGAAGTAATCGTAAGTGAAGAGCAGTGGAGGTGATCTGACAGCACAGACCAATCACTTAGGCAGCTGCTCCTTTATGCTTGTCATCCACAGGATACCTACCAGACTAGAGTCAAGCTCTGTGCCAGCTGCTTGCTTACACACCCACTGAATAAACAAGAGCACCTGACTCCTCAGGACTTAACATTTTCCATGCATAAGTATTACTAACAAGTCCAAAGCCCAATCTTTATAATTTAAGAGCATCTCAGCTTTTCTCGTTTCAGTTGTCCTCATAATGGGTTAAACGGTTTGTGGTAAGTCACACAGCAGAAAAGAAGATAAAAAAGTATGGTTTCTCAACATTTGACATGCTTCATCCCTGTGTGGCTGAATCCTACAAATGATAGTTAAATAAACTTTAATGAGAGTCCAGAAGGGTCAGTCTAATAGGTTACTGGCTGGTATTTTCAAGATGGGAAAAAAAAAAGACGAGTCCTTCTGGATGTTAACAGACCACTCTGTGAACTATTTAAGTGTGAGTTTCACTAGTCTTAGCCAGCCATGCCTTTAGAATCCAAGAATTCTACATATTTGTGACTTATTAAAAAAAACTTAAACTTTTGATATTTTTAACATCTATACTATTTTCTCCACTCTTGCCTGTACTTTTTTCCTTCACAGATCATATCTCAATTTATTCAATGTTTTGGAGCTTAAAAATTTTTTTTTGTTTTAATTTTTATTTTACATTGGAGTATAGTTGGTTAACAATGTTGATTGTTTTCAGTATATGACAAAGTGATTCAGTTATACATATATCTATCCTTTTTGAAATTCTTTTCCCATTTAGGTTGTTACAGAGTATTGAGCCATGTACCCTGTGATTTATAGTAGCTCCATGTTGGTTATCTGTTTTAAACATAGTACATGTCAATCTCAAACTCCCAGCCTATCCCTCCCCCTCGATTCTCCCCCCATGGTTATCATAAATTTGTTCTCTAAATCTGTGAGTCTGTTTCTGTTTTGTAAATAAGTTCATTTGTATCATCTTTTTTTAGATTTTGCATATGAATGGTATCATATGATAACTGACTTTCTCTAACTTCACTTAGGGAGAAGGCAATGGCACCCCACTCCAGTACTCCTGCCTGGAAAATCCCATGGCCGGAGAAGCCTGGAAGGCTGCGGTCCATGGGGTCGCTGAGGGTCGGACACGACTGAGCGGCTTTACTTACACTTTTCACTTTCGTGCATTGGAGAAGGAAATGGCAACCCACTCCAGTGTTCTTGCCTGGAGAATCCCAGGGACTGGGGAGCCTGGTGGGCTGCCGTCTATGAGGTCACACAGAGTCGGACACGACTGAAGCGACTTAGCAGCAGCAGCAACTTCACTTAGCACAATAATCTCCAGGTCCATCCATGTCGTTACAAATGGCATTATTTCATTCTTTTTAATGGCCGAGTAATATTCCACTGTATATATGTACCACATCTTCTTTATCCATTCCTCTGTTGATAGACATTTTAGGTTGATTTCATGTCTTGGCTATTGCAACACTGTGTTGCAATGAAAATTAGGGTGCACATATCCTTTGAAACATGGTTTTCTCCAGATACATGCCCAGGAGTTGGATTGCTGGATCATGTGGTAGCTCTATTTTTAGCTTTTTAAGGAGCCTCCATACTGTTCTCCATCCTGGTTGTACCAATTTACATTCCCAACAGTGTAGCAGGGTTTCCTTTCCTCCACACTCTCCAACATTTACTGTTTGTAGACTTTTTGATGATGGCCATTCTGACTGGTATGAGGTGATACTGTAGTTTTGATTTGCATTTCTCTAATTTTTAATGATGTTGAGTGTCTTCTCATGTGCTTCTTGGTCATCTGTGACCATCTATGACAGATGACACAGATTTAGGTCTTTTCATTTTTTGTTTGGATTTTTCTGATATTGAGCCACATGAGATGTCTGTAAATTTTGGAAATCCCTTGTCAGATGCACCATTTGCAAATATTTTTTCCCATTCTGTGGGCCATCTTTTGCTGATTTTTTTTATAGTTTCCTTTGCTGTGCAAAAGCTTTTAAGTCCCATCTGTTTATTTTTGTTTTTATTTCCATTATTCTAGGAGACAGATCAAAAAAGATACTGCTGCAATTTATATCAAAGAGTGGTCTGCCTATGTTTTCCTGTAGGAGTTGTACAGTATTGGGTCTTATATTTATGTCTTTAATCCATTTTGAGTTTATTTTTGTGTATTGTGTTAAAAACTGTAATTTAATTTTTCCTACCACTATTTATTGAAGAAACTGTTTTCTCCATTGTATATATAGTCTTGCTTCCTTTCTTGTAGATTAATTGACCGTTGGTGTATAATTGACCAGGCTTTCTATCCTGTTCTGTTGACTTATATTTCTGTTTTCCTGCCAGTACCATACTGTTTGATGACTATAGCTTTGTGGTACTGTCCGAAGGTCAGGGAACCTCTTTCCTCCAACTCTGCTTTTCTTTCTCAAGATTGATTTGGCTATTTGGCTTTTGTGCTTCCATATAAATTTTTCAAAAAATTTTGTTCCAGTTCTGTGAAAAATGTTGTTGGTAATTAGATAGGGAAGGCATTCAATCTGTAGATTGTCTTGGGTATTATTGGTCATTTTATTAATAACTATATTGATTTCTTCCAATTCAAAGATACTGTATATCTTCTGTTTGTATCATCTTTAATTTATCAGCATCTAACAGTTTTCAGAGTCCTGGTCTTTAGCTTCCTTAGATTTATTCCTAAGTATCTTATTCTTTTTGATGCAGTGGGATTATTTTAATTTCTCTTTCTGATCTTTCATTGTTAGTGTATAGAAATGCAACAGATTTCCTTGCATTTATTTTGTATCTTGCAATTTTACCAAATTCATTAGCAAGCTTTGGTAGTTTTCTGGTAGCATCTCTAGGATTTTCTATATATAGTATCATGTCATCTGCAAACAGTGACAGTTTCACTCCCTCTTTGCCAATTTGGATTCACTTTATTTCTCTTTGGATTACCATGGCTATAACTTCCACATCTACGTTTAATAAAGTGGTATGAGTAAACATCCTTGTCTTTTTCCTAATCTTAGAGGAAATGCTTTCAGCTTTTCACTGTTGATTATGATGTTAGCTGTAGGTCTGTCACATATGGCCTTTAATTATTTTAGGTAGGCTCCCTCTATGCCTACTTTCTGGAGAGTTTTTTAATTGTAAATGGGTGTTAAATTTTATCAGCAGCTTTCCCTGCATCTATTGAGATGATCATATGGGTTTTATTCTTCAATTTGTGGGTGTGGTATATCACAGACTGATTTGCAGATATCGAAAAATCCTTGCATCCCTGAGATAAACCCCGTTTGATCATGGTGTATGAGCCCTTTAATGTATTGTTAATGTTTTGTTGAGGATTTTTACATCTATGTTCACATCAGTGATATTGGCCTGTAATTATTTTTTTTGGTGCATCTCCAATATCTTTCATTTGTGCTCTCCTCACAATTGCTGATTTTGATACCATATTTGTGTGCAGATGATTTCCTACCTTCACTGTATGTCTGTCTTTACCAGTGAGCTTTCCCATTCGTAATTCTGTTTCTAGTCACGGCCTTTTCTTTTCCACCTGGAGAAGCTCCTTTAGTATTTGTTGCAAAGCTGGTCTGGTGGTGCTGAATTCTCTTAGCTTCTGCTTATCTGTAAAGCTTTTGGTTTCTTGTCAAATCTTCAGGGAGCCTTGTTGAGTAGGTTGTAGGTTCTTCCCTTTCATCAGTTTAAATGTATCATGCCACATTCCCTTCTTACCTGCAGAGAAATCAGTTGATAACCTTATGGGAGTTTCCTTGTACATTATTTTTTTCCCTTATTGATTTTAGCACTTTTTCTTTGCCTTTAATTTCTGTCAGTTTATTACTGTCTCAGCATATTCCTCCTTGAATTTATCCTTCCTGGGACTCTGTGCTTCCTGGACTTGGGTAACTGTTTCCTTCCCCATGTTAGAGAAGTTTTTAGCTATTGTCTCTTCAAAGGTTTCCTCAGGTCTGTTCTCTCTCTCTTCTTCTGGGACCCCTATAATGCAAATGTTAGTGCATTTACTATTGTCCAGAGGTCTCTTAGACTATTCTTTTCATCCTTTATTGTTCCGCAGCAGTGATTTACACCATTCTGACTTCACGGCCACACACCCCCACCCCCCATGCAGGAGAGCCTCCAATATTAGCAGGTAAGTCTGGCCTAGTCTCATACAAGGACAGTGACTCTTTTTCCTGAGTTCTGGTACACACAAGACTCTGTGAGTGCCCTCCGTGAATGGAATTTGTTTCCCCCAGTCCTGTGAAATTCCTGTGACTAAACTACACTGGCCTTCAAAGCCAGATTCTCTGGGGGCTCCCCCTGTTGCCAGACGCCCATGCTGGGGAGCCTGATGTGGGGCTCAGAACTTTTACTCCTGTGGGAGAACTTCTGTGATATAATTAGTTTTGGGTTTGTGGGTTGCCCACCCGGCATGTATGGGGTTGAACTTCATCACAATTGATCCCTCCCACCGTCTTATGGATGCAGGGTATCTTGGTAGCTTCCAGCATGCGTCAGTGGTTGGTCAGCAGTTAGCTGTGATTTTGGTATTTCCATAGAAGAGGTCAGCTTGTGTCCTCTACTCCACCCTCTTGTCTTGGCTCCTGTGATTTTCAACCTGATGACATGTACTCAGGAATTTCTACTGTCTAGTCAGTGTCTTCTCATAAATACTATTTCAGTCTCTCATTATCTTCTCTGCTGGATATTCTTCCAGAAAGTAGGAAGGAAATGGCTCGAACATGTAGGCAGTCTCTTCAACCATCAACATATTTACTGTTAATGAACCAAAATAAATAGTTCTGTAGTCACCCAAAAAATAAATACTTCAGACTGTACAGCCATGGTTTAGAATGAATGATAATGTAACCTATAATCAGCTGTCAGTAGCTAAAATCGAAGATATGTGATGAGTCTGTTATCCATGAAGACTTAACATTCCAAGCCTCTCTTTAAATGACAACTCATATGCTTATATGAACTTATTATCTACAAATAATAAAGGCTCTTAAAAGCCTTTATCCTGCTTATCTGTGCTTTGTGGGACTAACATGCCAGCCAAGGAAATAAACACAGCTTTTGCAAATGATTGATTGATGTGGTACTTCAAAGTGACTATGGGAATGCAGAACTACCCATAATGCTTATTTTTTTAAAAAAACAGATACATTAGGATCTTTTATTGTCCAATCTCAGAGATGAAATTTATTCCATTAACACAAGCTTTGATTAAAATTTATTTGATTAAAATGTATGAACTGCCTCTTTCAGAATCACCTTAATCCTGAGGCTACTCTAGAATATCCTCAGTGGCTTAAGATACACACATGTACTCCTTCATCTTTTTGAAAACAGATTTGTTTGGGAAACCAGATGTAATGAGTTAATTAGTGTCCATGATTAGTGACCCTGTGCACCTTCGGTAGGGAAAGCATGTAAATTGGTGTAGCTCTGTTGTTGTTCAGGTGCTAAGTGGTATCTGACTCTTTGCAGCCCCATGGACTTCAGCACAGAAGGCTTCCCAGTCCTTCACTGTCTCCCAGAGTTTGTTCAAACTCATGTCCATTTAGTCGGTGATTCTATCTAACCATCTCCTACCACCTCCTTCTCCTTTTGCCTTCAGTCTTTCCCAGCATCAGGGTCTTTTCCAATGAGTCGGTTCTTCATATCAGGTGGCCAAAGTATTGGACCTTCAGCATCAGTCCTTCCAATGAATATTCAGGGTTGATTTCCTTTAGGATTGACTGCTTTGATCTCCTTGCTGTCCAAGGGACTCTCAAGAGTCTTCTCTGGCACCACAGTTTGAAAGCATCAATTCTCTGGTGCTCAGCCTTCTTTATGGTACAACTCTTAAATCTATACGTGACTACTAGAAAAACCATGCCTTTGACTAGGGGGATCACTATTGGCAAAGTGATGTCTCTGCTTTTTGATATGCTGTCTAGGTTTGTCAGTTTTTCTTCCAAGAAACAAATGTCTTTTAATTTCATGGCTGCAGTTTCCATCAGCAGTGATTTCAGAGCCCAAGAAAATAAAGTCTGTCACTGTTTCCGTTGTTTACCCATCTATTCCCCATGAAGTGATGGGACCGGATGCCATGATCTTTGTTTTTTTAATGTTGAGTTTCAAGCCAGCTTTTTTACTCTCCTCTTTCACCTTCATCAAGAGGCTCTTTAGTTCCTCTTCACTTTCTGCCATTAGAGTGGTATCATATGCATATATGAGGTTGTTGATACTTCTCCCAACAATCTTGATTCCAGCTTGTGATTCATCCAGCCTGGCATTTCTCATGATATACTCTGCATATAAGTTAAATAAGCAGGGTGACAATATATAGCCCTGATATACTCCTTTCCCACTTTGGAACCAGTCCTTTGTGGCATGTCCAGTTCTAACTGTTGCTTCTTGGCCTGCACACAGGTTTCTCAGAAGACAGGGAAGGTGGTCTGGTATTCCCATCTCTTGAATTTTCCACAGTTTGTGTGATCCACACACTCTAAATCTCTAGCATAGTAGGTGAAACAGATGTCTTTCTGGAATTCCCTTGCTTTCTCTATGATCCAGCGAATGTTGGCAATTTGATTTCTGGTTCCTCTGCCTTTTCTAAACCCAGCTTGTCCATCTGGAAATTCTCAGTTCACATACTGCTGAAGCCTAGCTTGAACGATTTTGAACATAACCGTACTAACATGAAATGAGCACAACTGTCTGGGAGATTAAACATTTTTGGGACTGCCCTTCTTTGGAATTGGAATGAAAACTGACAAATTTGCTGACATTAAGGGTAGCACTTGACCAGCATCATCTTCTAGGATTTAAATAGCTTGGCTGGAATTCCATCACCTTCATCCACTAGCTTTATAATGCTTTCTAGTAATGATGCAGCTACTATTGGAAAAAAGTATGAAGTTGCTGCAAAAAGTTAAAAATACCTTATGATTTAGTAACTCCACTTCTGGGTATTTATGCAAAGAAAACAAAATCAGTATCATGAAGAGACATCTGTACCCTATTCACTGCAGCACTGTATATAATAGCCAGGACATGGAAATAAGATGTGAGATAATTATCTATCTACACACACACACATATATATATAGAAGGAGACATTAAAATACGAAGTCCTTTTGCAACAACATATATGGACCTTGAGGGCATCATCATTCTAGGTAATGGGTTGGCCAAAAAGTTTGTTCAGGTTTTTCTGTACCATCTTATGGAAAAACCCAAGCAAACTTTCTGGCCAATCCAAAAAAAAAAAAATGTGTCAGAAAAAGACAAAACTCTATGACCTCACTTACATGTGAAATAAAAAAAAAAATTGAACTCATAGAAAGCAAAGACATATTGGTGGTTGCAAGAGGCAAGCAGTGGGGCGTGACAGAAATAGGTGAGTTAGTCAAAAGATACCTCAAAAAAGTGATAAGAATAAGTTCAGGGATACAATGTCCTGAATGTTGACTATAATATATTGCATATTTGACTTGCTAAGGAAGTAAATCTTAAAAGTTCTCCTAAGAAAAAAGTACAAATGTGCAACTATGTGAGGTAATGGATGTTCAATTTACTGTGGATTACTTAGCAATGTATAGGTATATAAAATCATGTCGTATACATTAAACTAACACATTACATTCCCTCTGTTAGATCATAAACTACATCCATCAGGACAAGCCTGTTAAATATTCATTTCTATGCTACCTTTGCTAACTTAAAACTACTTATCTATATCAACAGTAGAAAATACCTGTGGCAGATTCATTTTGATATTTGGCAAAACTAATACAATTATGTAAAGTTTAAAAATAAAACTTAAAAAAAAAATTAAAAAAAGTAAAAAAAAAAAAAAAAAAAATCCCCAGACAAATCTTGGGCAAGACAGATCAAGAATGGAAGGAAAGAAAAAAAAAAAAAAGCAATATTACTAATGTAAAGTAGAATATAGCGAACTCAGTATCTATATACTAACATTTTTGAAAACTTAGAAAACATGGGAAAGTTTCTTGAAAAAAAGATACATACCTTATGAGATGTGAAAAAGAAATTAATAGCTCAAATAGTCCTGCCACTATTAAAGACATTGAAGCATCTATTTAAAATCTTCCCACAAAGATGAAGTTAGATATTATGAATAGTTATAATGATATATTTTTCTGGGGATCAGGGAAAGGTCAGGGCTAATACATGTCAATATGTTATCAGAGAACGCAAAGTAGAAAAACAGCTCTGGTAAGAATTGTTTAAAAAAAAAAATCATAAATAATACCACCTTGACTATATATATCAACAACAGCCATTGCTGTTCTGAACAGCCCAGCTAGCAGCTTGCCCAGTCTAGGCTGCTCACATGTTGATGTGCCAAGGATACTCTGGGAGCAGAGGTTCCCCCCTCAGACCAGTCACAAAACACGACTACTCACTAATGCTAGGAAAGAACACCATTATAGGGGGCATTTGTTAAATGAATGAATTGGAATATACAGAAAATAAGTTTTGCAGATGTGGAAGTACTGTTACCAAGATTTCAACAGGTTTTGGTTTATAAAAAAGGGAAAGGCATTCCACTTCCCCCACATCCCGTATATATTATATTACTGTTAAAGCTCATTCCCATCTTTATTTTCAACAGGACTCAATCATTAGATATCATTTCTAGGATGCAGAATGAAGTTTAGTGGCTGAACTAGCTGCACAAAGGAGCTCAGTCTTCTTTCTACATGTAAATATTCTCTTTCTTCAATTCAGCACTGCAAAAAAATAACCTCACTGAACCACTTGAATGAACTTCAAAAGAGGACTTCAACCACTCACCTGGATACAAGCCAGAGGCTCATTTGTCCAAATCGAATATCCACCAACTAAGTATATTCTCTCATTATGGACAGCAACTCCAGATTCATTTTGGCCTAAAGTAAAGAGAATTGAATAAAAGAGGAAAAATAAATCTATTTCCTTGCATGTCTTAATTAACCCTTTTGCCACTGAGGGATAGTTTTCCCCTGTGGCACATGTGTATACTCCACAGGATTTTTGCCGCAACTAATCCCTGCCTCCCAGGTCTCAGAGGAAAGAATTAACCACTCTCAGAGAATGAATCTGTGTTGGGTCAGAACCAGGTTATAACACTTAATAGCCAGTCAAATTAGTAAATACAGCATTAAAGACAGCAATAATAAGCCATATAGAAGAGTTTCATACCATGTTGTAGGCCATTAATTAATACTAATGGAAATAAAGTATATTTTAGGAGTGCAAAACACCTCTTGTTCTACTGAATACAAATACTTTTAAGGCAAGTGCTTACATCTCTAACAGCTGCAACCCCAAGAAGCGAATAAAACCGAGCCATGCCCCTGGCGTGCCCCAAATGAAGACGAATGACAGAAAAAGACTGACAGTTACTACCTTCCTTTTTCTTTACATACACAACAGTTTTAAGACTATATTAAAGTTCCTGAGGTGGGACCAGCATGGGTAGTCCCTAGATATAGACACGCCAAAATGATGAAAGGTTCCTCCTCCATTGAAAAAAAAAAAGAATAACTCACTACCACATATTCTTCCCTGGAGGCCATCAGAGAGTGAGACAGTCTCTTCTTATTGATGGGCTGACACAGAATTGACTCAGGTAATAAATAAGCCGGATCCTATAGCAGACAGAATCACAGATCGAGGGACCAAGGGGCTAAGGTACCACTACAGGAACTTAGAGTTAAGTGCTTGTAGGTGGGCCTCAGATCATTTTTCAGAAAAACAGGAGCGCAGTATAAAGCATCTAAACCCCTCACATTGGTTATGCCCCCAATGTGGCCTCCTTGGCAGTGGCTGTGAGTGACAGTGCCCACTCAGCGTATTAAAATGCCTTCAGGCCATAGTCCTGCCCACCCTTTTGAGTCTGTGATTTTAATAACGGGAAGGGAAGGAACCTTAATAATGCAAGCCAAGAAGGGAGAAAGTTTTCAGCTTCCTAAAGAAACGTCAGGGGCAGGCTGTTGGCTGCTTTCTTTCATTCGCTTTGGGATGAGCATGGTCCCTACCTAGTGCTGATCGTGGTGATGGGTGGATAGGTCTGTGTGGTCAGAAGTGCTGCTAAACCCCTACGCACAGAACATCTCCAGCGTTTTCTCTTTAGGAAAATACACGCAAAACCCAATATCGGACAGTGATAAACAGTGAAGACCATTCTCCGGAACTAACAAGACTAAAAGTGAGAAGAGAAAAATTGCTCCTATAGAGTCATTAACTCTTTCAGCACCTGATCCCTCCCTACTTACACCAGTGTTCCTACATGAATACTGATTGACAGTAACGGACTTGATAAGCCTCTCGCGACAAAGTGAAAACGCACACAAAGGTAAGCACAGGCCCCGAGAAACTGGGTGCTCAGCCAATGGACTGAGTCAGAGATAAACAATGTTCACCTTTTGTAATAAAACCAAGTTGTTCTACTCCATGCAGTTAATATTTAGAGCTGCCCTCAAGATGTCTATGAAAACAAGTCTGTCAACTTCCTGAATCTCTTCTTTCTCCTGATTTACTTAATCAAAGGTACTTGCCAGTCAACAGGTTAAAATTGCAGCGTGTCCACTGGTCAGTGTCTATGTTGTAGGAATCTATATGCCGCACGAGGATCCGGTCATTATTGTAATCCAGGTCATTGCCTCCAAGAACATAAAGCTTCCTTTGAACAGCAGCCATGGAATGGTAGACCCGCCTCTGCAGCATAGGGCTACGGCTTATCCACTTATTCTGAAAAGAAAAGAAATGCAGGTGAACTGTTAACTGGAGATGTCCACGGCAGAAAATAGCAGTGCCTCATTAACAGTTGTTGGTGGACCACATTCTATTTAAATATTGTTTACTTAGTTTGAAAGGAATGGGTGTCTTACCTGAGAACAAGTGGAGAAGATCCCACATGTTCTAACTCTGTTTTGCAACTTACATAAGGCATTTCCTCCTGTTTGGGTTGCATTTTATAGGGCATTTTGCATTTGTAAGAGGAGCATATGAGAATTTAGAAGTTTTCATAATAGTTAACTCCCAGTTGAGAGAACTTTCTCCTACCAAATGACTCAGGAGTGCACATGCATAGGTGTTTGTGTACAGTGCTGTAATGATAACAAAACAGGCTCTGGATCCAGGATACCAAGTTTATAATTTGTGTGTGAGCTTGGCAAATTATTTAACCTGTCTGTGCCTGTTTCCTCCTCTGTAAAACGGAGATCACAGTACCCAACTGACAAGCCTGTTGTGAAGATTAAATGAGCTAATGCACCTAAAGCATTTAGAACAGTGCCTGGCACACATGTCTGATAATGTGCACTTTAGGAAACTTGATTTAGGTCATACCTGAATGGTCTAGTGGTTTTCCCTACTTTCTTCTATTTAAGTCTGAATTTGGCAATAAGGAGCTCATGATCTAATAAGCCACAGTCAGCACTGGAATGTGAAGTCAAGTGGGCTTTAGGAAGCATCACTACGAACAAAGCTAGTGGTGGGGGATGGAATTCCAGTTGAGCTATTTCAAATCCTAAAAGATGATGCTGTTAAAGTGCTGCACTCAATATGCCGGCAAATTTGGAAAACTCAGCAGTGGCCATAGGACTGGAAAAGATCAGTTTTAATTCAATCCCAAAGAAAGGCAATGCCAAAGAATGTTCAAACTACCACACAATTGCACTCATCTCACACGCTAGTAAAGTAATGCTCAAAATTCCCCAAGCCAGGCTTCAACAGTACGTGAACCATGAACTTCCAAATGTTCAAGCTGGGTTTAGAAAAGGCAGAGTAACCAGAGATCAAATTGCCAACATCCGTTGGATTATCGAAAAAGCAAGAGAGTTTCAGAAAAACATCTATTTCTGCTTTATTCACTACACCAAAGCCTTTGACGGTGTGGATCACCACAAACTGTGGAAAATTCTTAAAGAGATGGGAATACCAGACCACCTGACCCTGCCTCTTGAGAAATCTGTATGCAGGTCAGGAGGCAACAGTTAGAACTGGACAAAGAACAACAACTGCTACTGCTACTGCTAAGTCACTTCAGTCGTGTCCAACTCTGTGCGACCCCATAGATGGAAGCCCACCAGGCTCCCCCGTCCCTGGGATTCTCCAGGCAAGAACACTGGAGTGGGTTGCCATTTCCTTCTCCAATGCATGAAAGTGAAAAGTAAAAGGGAAGTCGCTCAGTCGTGTCTGACTCTTAGCGACCCCATGGACTACAGCCTACCAGGCTCCTCCATCCGTGGGATTTTCCAGGCAAGAGTACTGGAGTGGGGTGCCACTGCCTTCTCCGTAGAACAATAAACTGGTTCCAAATAGGAAAAGGAGTACATCAAGGCTGTATGTTGTCACCTTGCTTATTTAACTTAAATGCAGAGTAGTGCATCATGAGAAACACTGGGCTGGATGAAGCACAAGCTGGAATCAAGATTGCCAGGAGAAATATCAATAACCTCAGATATGCAGATGACACCACCCTTATGGCAGAAAGGGAAGAAGAACCAAAAAGCCTCTTGATAAAAGAGAAAGAAGAGAGTGAAAAAGTTGGCTTAAAACTCAACATTCAGAAAACGAAGATCATGGCATCTGGTCCCATCACTTCATGGCAAATAGATGGGGAAACAGTAGAAACAGTGACAGAGTTTATTTTGGGAGGCTCCAAAATCACTGCAGATGGTGACTGAAGCCATGAATATAAAAGATGCTTGCTCCTTGGAAGAAAAGTTAAGATCAACCTAGACAGCATATTAAAAAACAGAGACATCACTTTGCCAACAAAGGTCCATCTAGTCAAGGCTATGGTTTTTCCAGTAGTCATGTATGGATGTGAGAGTTGGACTATAAAGAAAGCTGAGCGCCAAATAATTGATGCTCTTGAACTGTGGTGTTGGAGAAGACTCTTGGGAGTCCCCTGGACTGCAAGGAGATCCAACTGTCCATTCTAAAGGAAATCAGTTCTGAATACTCAACGGAAGGACTGATGTTGAAGCTGAAACGCTAATACTTTGGCCACCTGATATGAAGGACTGACTCTTGAAAAGACCCTGATGCTGGGAAAGATTGAAGGCGGAAGGAGAAGGGGATGACAGAGGATGAGATGGTTGGATGGCATCACTGACTCAATGGACATGTGTTTGAGTAAACCCCAGGAGTTGGTGATGGACAGGGAGGCCTAGCATGCTGTAGTCCATGGGGTCCCAAAAAGTCGGACATGACTGAGTGACTGAACTGAACTAGGAAACTTACTGTGATGAAATCACTGGCTCACAGGGAACCCTACATAAGCTAATGTGAGGGCAGCTTTGCTGTTCTTTCCAGGATGAACCTCCTGAGGTCAATGGAAGAGCAAAATTTTGATTCAGCAACAAATCCCTCACAGCCTTTAATATATTTACACTCACATCTTCACCAAATTGGGAAGAGTTATTTCCAGGCATATTGTTATTTGGTCTTCTGTTACAGAAGACCAAATTTTCTGTGATAACTTTAGGAAATGGTGAAACCTCTAATGTTTGGTTCTGTATCACTCTCAGGATTAAGAAAGGTATTCTCAACTCCTCTCAAATAAGGTTATTTAAAATATAAAAATAGGTGAAAATCAAATATGACTTTAATTTAAATCTCAAGTAATGGACAGGTAAATAAGCCTAACCATTTTATTTTTATATAAACACTAAACATACAGGAAGAACACAGATAATTTCTTTCTTCCAAGAAAAATTTGGGTTTCGACCAGAAAAATCATGATGCTTTGAAAACATACAATTTCACCAGTTCACAGAGGTGTAAAAGGTGGAAATGAAAAAAAAAAAAAAAAAAAGTTTTGTATAAATATCGGTTCATTCACTAATGGCATACTGACTGGCTCATTTCTAATTTCTCTTTTAAAGATACACTCACAAGAAAAAAGAAAGTGGTTTGTCCAATTGTTTAAGGCTTGCATTCATCTGGTCCCCCAGTTTTAAACCTGTCATAATAAGACTCTCCTTCCAATTAACTGTATCTTTAATAAGTTAAACCTTTCTTTTAGATATTCTAAGAAATGCCTTTAATACATTACACATGAGTGGATTTAACTCAAGACACGATGGTGCTTTCTGTAGGTGCTTTCTATGAGGCAACGCATCACAGTATGAGGGCTCAGTGTTGCACCAGCAGTCCAGTCCCCTGCCACAGGACTATGGATGCCATCTGGTTTGCAAAGCCTGCCTGCATCCCCTGATTATATCTTTAGCTTCCTTCACTGCCGTGCCTGCCAGGTGAGCCGCCAACCGCTGCAAAGGCAAAGAAACAGAGAGGCCTGGTGGGGTCATTCCTAATAAGCTAGCGTGTGAATACTAATCAGTGCTGAGGAAGCAGAGGTCACCCCGGCCTGCCTGTTGGCAGGTAGCGATGTGCTCTGTGGCAGATGGCAGGCATTACGGACTCTCCACAAAGGCCTAGAAGAGAAATAAGCACCAGGGCTGAATGATAGAGTTATTGAGATTCTGAGCAAGATGCAAGCAGATGTGATGTTTGCCAGTACCCACCGTAAACAATATGCCAGCAGAATTTTAAACAAGAGCATGTGTGTACAAACACGAAACAGAACTCGTTTGAGAAATGTTAACACCTTCTTCCTCTTTAACCACGTGTGCACCAAACTCAAGCAACTGTAATTAATGATCCCTCTTGAGACACCCAGCCCAGGAACACATGGTATCCAAAATCGACAGCTGACAATGACATCAGGAAACACACTTGCAAAGACAGAAATACTTTTGTTACACTCGGAATCAAGGAATTGTAAAAATTAAAAGACACAAAATAGACTGAGGGCACTCTGAACATATATTTGATGGCTAATCCCGACCCAGTTCCATGTTCCATTATCTTCAGCTGATGAAGATCTGACCTCCAAATCATTTTGGAATATTGTCATAACCAGGAAAAATACTTATATTACCAAAATCACAGAAATGGCAAAGTTCAGCAAACATGTGCCACAGTTAACAGATACTTTGGTAGAAGGAAAAGAAAATAAAAATAGTTCTTTTGTGGGGAAAGAAAAGTCATGAAATGTGCATGAGAAGTGGGCAGACGGGACAGGCACCATCCCAATGTGCCCAGTCCATGCCAGTTCTTAGATGAAAAACATACTCCACCCCTTCAGATACTTCTCCTTCAGACTTATTCTTCACTATAGAACCTGAGATATGCTGGCTACATGGGGTTAAATAAAAGTTACTATTTATTTGAGAATAACAAAACCATAAGCATGCTTCCCTCCTAGAATGACAAGCCTTCTCAAAGGCTGCAGCAACAGGACAATGCAAATCCTTTCTTAGGATATCTCAAAGACGAACAGCCACTTGAGATAAATGGAAAGAAGGGCATTTAACTCATCAACATCTGAAGGATCTTGATCTGAACATCTGAAGGAGATCAGCCCTGGTATTTCTTTGGAAGGAATGATGCTAAAGCTGAAACTCCAGTACTTTGGCCACCTCATGCGAAGAGTTGACTCATTGGAAAAGACTCTGATGCTGGGATGGATTGGGAGCAGGAGGAGAAGGGGACGCCAGAGGATGAGATGGCTGGATGGCATCACTGACTTGATGGACTTGAATCTGAGTGAACTCCGGGAGTTGCTGATGGACAGGGAGGCCTGGCGTGCTGCGATTCATGGGGTCGCAAAGAGTCGGACATGACTGAGCGACTGAACTGAACTGAACTCATCAACATATTTTCCCTTTTTCCTACATTATGCAAAACTCTGAAAGAGTTAAGCATTGAGTAGAGCATAAAACAAAACGAGCTGAAATTTCATGTTTTGTAAAGGGGAAAAAAAAAGCAACCCAAAAGCAGTTTATCCAGATGCTTCCTTTTCTCTATGTAAGTTTAAGATGCATGTGTGTGTATAGACTTGGCATTCCAACTCCTAATTACTGGAGGACTCTTTAAAAATTCATTTTAATTAAGGTAATGAGCTTTTCTTAGATGAGTCTTACCTGGTTAGGTTCATATACCATTAGTCTGTTCTGATATTGTGCCGTGTTAGTTACTCCACCTGTAATGGATTAGCACATGTTAGCGCTTTCATGAATAAGAAATGGGATAGTCCAACATAAGAATGAGATACAATTAAAGGAAAATTAGCTACTGCTGAGGATCTGTTTGTACACCCTCATGGTGAACCCATGACATAGTTAAGAAGCTTACTGTTGAAGCAGTTTCATTTTCAAGAAACATTTCAGAAGCAATCCAGTTTAGAGCAAGCAACAAGTACGCTGAGATTACCACGAGGCCCCCACTTCTGGCAAGTGGCTCTGCATGGCCAAAATGAGGCGCAAAATATGGTGAGGGAGTGGGAGCAAGTGGAGCACACTTAACACAAATCTCTACAATATTTATGCCAGGGACATAATTATATGGAAAATTCTTGTCCTTGGCTAACTTGGTCATTTTATGGCTGTAGTCTTAGGTGTGCTAACACAGTGAACAGTAATATCTTTTTTTTTTTTTAAAGACTTTTTGATGTGGATCATTTTTAAAGTCTTTATTGAATCTGTTACAATATTGCTTCTGTTTTACACTTTTTGGCTTTCCGGCCCAGAGGCATGCAGGATTTTAGCTCCCCAACCAGGGATCAAACCCATACCCCACGCACTGGAAGGCAGAGTCTTAACCATTGGACTGCCAGGGAAGTCCCGACACAGTGATACCCTGATGTCTCTTGGGAAGAACTGTATCTAAAAAAACATATTATTCATCAAGAGAGATCTAGAGCCAGTGCTGTCCAATAGAATAAGCACCACAAGCAAGAGTCACATATGCAGTTTTAATTTTTCCAGTAGTCACATTAAGCAGAAAAAAGAAATCCTTTACTTTAAACTTAATATGAATTTAACTCAATAATAATCCCCCCTTATCTCTGAGGGATACATTCCAAGACCTGCAATGGATGCCTGAAAGTGTAAGATGGTACCAAATGCTGTATATGCTTTGTTTTTCCTATATACATACACCTGTGATAAAGTTTAATTTACAAATTAGGCACAGTAAGAGATTAACAACAATAACTAATAATGAATTTGAACAATTATATACTCTAATAAAAGTTATGTAAATGTGGACTCTTTCTCAAAATACCTTACTGTACTGTACTTCTGATGATGATGATGGGGATGATATAACCCACTTGATGAGATGAAGTAAAAGGAATGGCATAAATCATTTATGAAGCTTCCTGCAAGTTTTACAACCCAGGAGCATCTTCCTTGAAGACCTGGGACCCATCCCATTGAGATGTTATCATCAAGGAAAATAATGTTCCCATCTCTCAGTTTCTATGGAGGCTAGGAGCCTAATTCTGATGGATGCAAATCAGGAAACACAAATGACCAAGCCACAGAGAAAAACATTTACAGAGTCAGGGTAACTGAATGTGCTCCACACATCACACGGATCAACCTTCCTCCAAAAGTACTTCGGTATATTTCTTCTAGTTCACCCCAATGCTTAAAAACCCTATTGTTTTTCAGAGGAGTTGACTTCAGACTGCATTCTAATCTCTCTCCCCTAGTGCAATAGTCTTGAATCAAGTTTTCCTTGTCTGTTTAACTTTGTCCAGTAAAATTTTTGCTTTGGTAGTTCAAATATTTTGGATAGGTCACAACTGTCAACTCCATGGCCAGAAGTCAAATCAACCAAACACTAGAGAATTAGTGCATCAGCTTAACGAAAGTAGAATAATCAATCAATACTAATGGATATATAAAGGAGAGGAAACTAGTCCAGGCCAACCATTACTGTCTTAATCCCTGTAAGGACAGTGTATCTTTCATGTAACTGACCACAGCTACTATTAACTGGAAGGCTTTTTTTATAAGTTCTCTCTGAAGCTTGCAACCACTTTCAAGATCACGGAAAGTGGTTTGTCTGCAGAAGAAATCCACAAAGAACAGAGAGAAATGAGCTTCCTGCCCTCAAATAGTCTTCTCTGGATTTCTCATTGAATGTCTCATTTTTAAAGATGAAATCAAAGAAAAAGATAATACACTTAAGAAAGCTGAGGCTGAAATACCTATGTAGAGTCAAAATGTATGTCAAATACAGAGGGATGTTTGCTTCCCCCTCAACCTTCCTTTATCTGATTAAAACGTGAATGTCCAATAATTCTATCTCAGCATAACTACAGAAAAGTAATCAAATCTATTGAGACCTCACAAGTCTTCAGGGTTAAAATGATTGCCAAGTGCTTTTGATCTGGCCCATAACCTCCAGATTAATGTCCAGCTTGCCTATAATCATTTCTCCAAATGAGAGGGAACAGAAGGTGAACTCCCCCCACATTATTTCAAAACTCTGACAGTCTCTCTACTTGTTTTAGAAATATGAGACAGAATTAATATCTACTGCAGTAAACTATCTGTTTATGACACCATTTGAAGATATTAACACTACAATACGTATGAGACTCTGCCCATTATAGATTAAATGTACAACCAATGGATTAGAATGCAGCTACTGCACCCTCTCTCCCAACCAGGGCACACCACTTATCTTCCTGCTTTTCAGACTTACTATTTACTGTCTTCCTCAGATGCATTTATAATACAATTTTTCCCCCTTAATCTGCACCCAGTAATTAGATTCCTTACCCTTACATACAAATTTTCACTCTTATGACAATGTTTAGAAATGAGATATTGGGTTACTAGTTGGTGGTAAGAATAAAAGTCCTAGTTAGTTATTTGGTTGATTACTTCTAGAATGTTAAACTGCAGGAGGTGCCTAAAAAGCTGAGTGCTGTAACTTCTGCCAAGTCAGGATGGCAAGGGAAAAACCTTAAGAATTGGTTCTATTGCTTTCCCCCTTTGAAACAACTTACAAATGAGCATATAAATAAAAAGCATTTCTTCTCAGTACAAAAAATAAATTTTAAAAAAGCATCCAAGTTTGCAGCCCACATTTCTCTAGCAGTATTACTCATTTTCAGAGCTTTATCATTACATTCCCTTCACATAACACTCTTCACTTTTAGATTAATCTTCTGAAATGAGATGCTAAGGATTTGCATACAGATTTGACTATACAAAAATAGATATGGAATTAATAACAGTCTCTATATGTTTTAATTTCTCCTAGACTGGAGTACCCTTGCCTGCAGCAGTATTCCCGGCTTTGAAAGTCATCAAGCTGATTTGTCTGCTCTGGGTTATGATGCCACATGCTGCTATACTGTCCCCTGCAATCAAAGCACTTGCAAAGATAGATTCCATGCCTTCCTCTATCGAGTATATTTTATAGATTGGCAGTTTTGATCTCCCTCCCCCACCCCAGGGGGGATAATCTGCATCTTAACAGCTTTCTATAGATACATCTGTCATTAAATATGCCATCTCGTATCAGCAACCATTTTTAAAGCCAAGTTTTCCCTAACTTTGAAGTGCCAGAGTCAAAGTTAAGACTTTTCAGCCAAAATTGAAAATGAACAACCCTGTCTTATACTTTTGAACTGTGACTTAAAGATATACGGCAGGTTCCCTCAAAGTCAAATAAGTCTTTAAAAACTGCCAGAAGGAATGAAAAGTTACCACCATGCTACCAGCAGTGAGAAATGCTTTCTATCATCAAGACAAGAGTAAAACATTTTTCTTAAGCTTCCCTGTTCAACTTCCCACAAAACGTTGTGACAAATGGATGAGTGCATGCCAGGGAGAAGATGACAGGTGACTGCCAAACAAACAACCTTTGTCTCCACTACTGCGAGCTCACTACTCCGAAATTCGTTGTGCTCAAAAGCAACAACTCACCAATGCTGACAATGTCTATAAAATAGTGTTGGTCAATATATATTAGTCAAGTTAGGTCAAGTCTGTTGGCTCTGCTCTTTTTTTTTTTCTTTTCAGGCATCTCTGTTGGTAAGTAGAGAGTACTAAAGTCTTTGATAGGAGTCTGTGGTACCTAATGTAGTGACAGCACCCCTACTGGAGCAGAGCAGGATCAAAGAACTGAATGTGTCCGTGCTGTTGGCTGAAATCAAGACTGCAAGGAGAAGTATCAGCAACCTCAGATATGCAGATGATACTACCCTAATAGCAGAAAGTGAAGAGCAACTAAAGAGCCTTTTGATGAAGGTGAAAGAGGAGAGTGAAAAAGTTGGCTTAAAACGCAATGTTTAAAAAAAGAAGATCATGGCATCCGTTCCCATCACTTCATGGCAAATAGATGGGGGAAAAGTTGAAACAGTGACATTTTCTTTTCTTGGGCTCCAAAATCACTGCAGATGGTGACTGCAGCCATGAAATTAAAAGATGCTTGCTCCTTGGAAGAAAAGCTATGACAAACCTAAACAGTATATTAAAAAGCAGAGACATTACTTTGCCAACAAAGGTCCATCTAGTCAAAGCTATGGTTTTTCCAGTAGTCTTATATGGTTATAAGAGTACCATAAAGAAGGCTGAGCACCAAAGAATTGATGCTTTAGAACTGTGGTATTGGAGAAGATTCTCAAGAGCCCCTTGGGGAGCAAGGAGATCAAAGCAGTCAATCCTAAAGGAAATCTGAATATTCATTGGAAGGACTGATGCTGAAGCTCCATACTTTGGCCACCTGATGCAAAGAGCTGACTCACTGGAAAAGACTCTGATGCTGGGAAAGATTGAGAGCAGGAAGAGAGGGGACGACAGAGGATGAGATGGCTGGATGGCATCACTGGCTCAATGGACATGAATTTGAGCAAACTCCAGAAGATAGTGAAGGACAGGGAAGCCTGGCGTGCTGCAGTCCATGGGGTCTCAAAGAGTTGAAACTACTTAGCAACTAAACAACAACAACAATGCTCTTAGGGAAGCTGCTCCAGGCTGGAATTCCGTCAGCCAGTCAAGATTATGGAAAACCATCTAGAGTTCTTTGCAGCTCTCTTGAAGGCCTGCAGTGCCAGCCTCACAGTAATCTGGGGGTGGCGAGGGAGAATTTCAGCAAAGCTGTGTTATGTGTCCCCCCTTACAGCGCCTTTATGACTCTATCCTTGGGTAAGCCATTTAGCAGCCAAGCCCAGGTTCCTCATATGCAAAATGCAGACTGAAACCTCTCTCTCGGGTTTCAGATGAATGACAGGACTTGGCATAGCAGCCATCCATAAAGGGAAGCTTACCACGATATTGTAGTAGTTTGTTCATAAAGCTTTCTTACCATTTTCATAAAAGGTACAAATGAGTATATATGGAATACTGAAAAAGTAACTAAGTATGGAATATTGAACTCATGAATGAATTTTGTAATCTGAAATAGATTCCTTATAGTTCTTTTTTCTAATAACCAGAATTACCGACTGGTTTATAAGGGTATCAAAGACTTTTTCCTTTTTAACAGTTTTAGCTTCTGCTCTGTATGTAAACTTGCTCCAATTTGCCAAAGATTTTTAAAAACTTCACATTCATAGTCTAATTATCAAAAGAATAAACTGGCATTATTTAAGTTCATATAAGTCATTTTTTAAAAGAGCCAAACTCATTAATATTCCTTGATAAAAGGGATACCATGAGAATATTTATAATGAATGCAAAAATAAACATTTTATTATCTTATTTTTACATGAGATTATACTGCCCATATTTTGGAAGTGTTAATACTGCCACATAAACAATTAAAGCCAAGAATCTTTCTACTAAATTAGCATCTTGAATAGAAGCATCCTTAATCCATGCATTAAATTAAAACTAGAATCCATATTATTTCTATCACACTTGAGGAAACCACACAAATGGATAGGTAATTAATACATTCGAAATCCTGTATAGAAAGTCTCAAATTTATAAAAACCTGTAACGAAAAGATTGATGCACTTGAAAATATAAATTTTATATATATATATATATATATGTCACCTAGAGTGTGCAGATGTAAATTCGTAACCCAAAATATGTAAAGTGTGCACCATGGTATTTTAACTAAGTGAAATAATAAGTGATGGTAACATCTACTACAATGCAGATGTCAGCTGACCTTTAAAATCTCAGTAAAATCCACTCTAACTCCAATTCCTCATTCTGTAGAAAGCTGGAATCCTGCCTGCAAAGATTCTACAGGTTCCTAGCAGGATTAAACTCTAAAGGTCACTACTGCCTATCTCTAGTGTGCTGGTTTTGCTGTGTTCTTGTTGAATCTTTTACCTTTTTCCTGCTATTACACAAACTCTTCAACCAGTTCCCTATTTCTATGATGTATTGGGTTGGCCAAAAAGTTTGTTTGGTTAGTGAATAGGTTTTTCAATCAGGTTCCTAGTGAAAATGAAAAATATGTATTTTCACTTAAAATCGAACAAATTTTTTGGCCCACCCAATAGCTTTACTCTTCTTCTCTCCTCTTTGGAATAAAGAAAAATGACATATTTCTCATATTCTTAGGTAGACCAATTCAGCTCACTCTTTTTTCTACTTTCTTTTTCTAAATTCATCTAGACAGACACAAATTGATCATCTGAACAAAGACTATTCTCGCCATGAAAGAAATGGAGCCAATCGCTGTTTGTTTGTTTGTTTGTTTACCTACTTAAGCTACCAACGTGAAAGGCCATTAGGCTATTATATTATAATATGTAATCCTTTCAGAAAACAACGTTCTAACCTAAGCCAATATATTGATACTTTAGAATAGTCCATATTATCACTGTTCCTTTATACATTTTAACTTTATATCATTTCTGTTTCAGAATCTAAACTATAGAAACACAAAAAGAAAGACATTATCTGGGTCAACTCTGTGCCCTAAGATGGTCAGTTAATTAAAGACAATCAAATGATCATTGATCCTACACAAATGTCCAGGTATGAACTATTCTGTGTATCATTAACTCTCAGTCATGCCATTTGGAAGTTCTTTTTACAATGTAAGCATCTGTTTTTGAGATCTTTTTTTTTTGTAACTGATTTGTGTACTTTCGTGGGGGAAAGTATGGTTTTCAAAAACCAGAGACACAAAAATCAAATTCCTTCTTCACCAAATAATCACTGTGTTATCCAAAAAAACCACTTAACCTCTTTAAGCCTCATTTCTTCAGGAGCAATGTGAGGGGAAACTAAATGCTGCTTCAGAATAAAAGGAAGTCAGTTTAGGATGAAAGCTTTGGTGATTATTTTGGAGAATGTGTAGGTGATCTGATTGCTTTCTTTTAACCATTTAAGTCTTTCAAAAGCATTGTAGAATGGTTCATTTCTGTTTGGCTTCCATCTCAGTATAATACTGTAATGGTTTTGTTTTAATCTCTCTCAGATGGGGAGTAGTAAAGGCTGGAGCATAACTGGAGGGGAGTGGGGAACAGAAGAAAAAGTAACTGCTGGGACCAGCTAGCTGCTGAGACCTAAAACAAAAAAAAAAGATTATTTCATTCTTAGTGGAATTCCAGCTTACTAGAAACTGAGGGTAAAAAACCCGCCAGGAATACAGGAGATTCAGTTCGATCCCTGGGTCGGGAAGGGCTCCTGGAGAAAGAAATGACAACCCACTCCAGTATTCTTGCCTGGGAAATCCCATGGACAGAGAAGCCTGGCAGGTTACAGTCCATGCGGTTGCAAAGAGTTAGATACAACTACTGAGCGACTAACACTTTCAGGAACTTTTTAGTGGAATGTCAAGCTATCAAGCCCCAAACTCCTCCTCAGGAGCAAGAAACAGAGCCTCTTAGGCAGTCATTCCACATCACAACAAACTTATTTCTCCCTCAAGAAACCTTAGGCCCTGGACCCCACCTAACTGGGATCCCAGCATGCTGAACTCTTCCAGTAGATCCTCTGGGGCATTCCCAGTCTAAAAACTTTCCATCATGAGTGAATTCATTTGCCCTCATCAATTCTGCTAAGTGCCACCAAAAAATAGAACAGAAATTTGCATACTGGGATACCATAATTTTGTGGTTTCCAATTTAGCATGGGTTCTGACACAATTTGTATAAACATGTTAGTTCCCTCTGTCTTCTCTCAGAAACTTTTCCCAAGCCCACTGCCCTCAGGCCCTCTTCCTGATCCTGAAATGGCACGACCTCCACAACTTTGCCTCTCGCTTGACCCTCATCAGGTCCCTGCCCCTCCTCTCTGAGCTCATCTAGGTCCACACCCAGCTTGCATCCTGCCCTGGAGCTGGGGGGCGGGGGGGGGTGGTGCTCTCTCCTCCTGTCCAAGCCCAAGCCCCTGCCTAACTCCCACTGTCCTGTCTGGGACCCTGTGTCTGCAGTCAATATTGCATCCCCCACACTTATTCCTATTCCTGGTACCTATGAGCTGCTCTCAGCACTTAAAACCAGAAGATGCCCCCAGTCCTTCACTTCAAATTCACTCTGTCCTTCCCCTTAGCTATAAATTTGCTTAATGCACTCATTCCTCAAAAAAAGTTCCCTCCTTTGACCTAGATTTTTTTTTTCCTCTACCTAATCTCCATTCTCTCAGCCAAACTTCTTTGTCTTTCCTTCCGTCTTTCCTCCTTTATTCTTCCTAAAGCCAAGAACACTATTAATTATAATGAAAAGCTGTCACCCAGCCCGAAGTATGTGTGTACCTAGCACAGTACCCTCTCTCCCTGCAGGATGGAGCAGGGTAACAGGCAAGCTGAGGGGAAGGCTCAAGTTCAGGGAGTCAAGCTTTGATGACGTCCCAGCATTGTCCAAAGGTGGCCTGCGCTTGCAGCTTTCACTTCTTCACTTTCCATCCACAACTTTGACCACTGCATTCTAGCTTCTACCTTCTCTCATTCTCCTGAAACTGCTTCCAATAAAACCACCAAGTAGTTCCTGGCTGAAAAATGCCAAGGATATATTCTGGACTTGGACGTCCCCACAGTCTTGGGACACCTCTCACCCACCCTCCTGCTCTGGCTTCGGTTTCTATGATGCACCTCCTCCTCTGGCCTTGCCATTGCACATTCTCAGGCTCCTTCCTTCATACCCTGTCCTCTGTATGCTCCTCACTAGCATTTCCAGACCATCTCTAGCTCCTCTGGCTCCTCGCACTCTTCACCACCTTCTCATACTTAATTTGCTCTGAGAACCTCCTCACTTCCATTTGCTCTGAGAAACAGGAGGCAGGAAGCTAGTGAAGGAGGGTAGATGAGACCCTAGTGGTGGGGCATAGAGAGGACTTGGGGGCTGAGCAGATATATATACCAAGCCCCCCTTAGTTGGCTCCTCCCACCGAGCTCAGCTGCCCAGGTACATGTACAAAGTGGACCACAGGGTTTTTCCAACAGTGGATGCTTGCCAGAGGCTAAGAGAGTTATGGAAATGGTGGGACCATGAAGCTCAAGCCTGAGCACAGGGAGGGGTTAATAGGCAAGTAGGAAGCAGCCAAAGGACCTGGGGCTAAGTGAGGCTGAAGATGCCACAAACTTCCATGAAGCCTCTGGCTCCCCTACACTGATTACTCCCTGCTTCACGCTACTTCTGTATCTTGGGAAGACATCTCCCATCACACACATCACACGACACTGTAATCATCCATTTAAAAACCGTGAGCCCGGCGTGGGACCTGCCTTTGTGCTTTGTGGCTGCAGCACTAGCCCAGAACCACTCAGGGAGATGAGGAAACTTGCCCAGTCTGCTGGCTGGCAAAGAGTGGAGCGCGCTTCACACGTGCATGAGCCCTCAGTCTGTGACCTCAGTTCACACAGCCAGCCTCAGTCATGCCCCCTGCTTGTCCCCAGTACTTTGTATATAGTTTCTTTAGATGCAATAATATATTTTTTTTAATTTTATTTTATTTTTATACTTTACAAATTGTATTAGTTTGCCAAATATCAAAATGAATCCACCACAGGTATACACGTGTTCCCCATCCTGAACCCTCCTCCCTCCTCCCTCCCCACCATCCCTCTGGGTCGTCCCAGTGCACCAGCCCCAAGCATCCAGTATCGTGCATCGAACCTGGACTGGCAACTCGTTTCATACATGATATTATACATGTTTCAATGCCATTCTCCCAAATCTTCCCACCCTCTCCCTCTGCAATAATATTTACACATTAAAGCTATAGCTGTGGCATTTTCAAAATGCTGACTATGTTTTATATTGTTCTAATTATAATGAATACCAGAAAAATTAAAGGCCCTTTAATGGGTTTCAATAAATAAAAGTTATTTTAAATGGGGCAAATGCAAACTTCATCTAAATTTAATCAAGATGAAAATAAACATATATTCTAGGGAGTTAAAGAAGCCCTAGCAAATGTTCTTTCACGAATGAAATAGCTGAAAAAAACTCTTTGATTGTCCACTCCTAGAGGGCAGGAAGTGTGTTTGCTGATTTAATCTTATGTATCCATGATCCAGCACTGACTTAATAAGGATAGACCATTTCCTGAGAGAATGAAGACAGCACTAATGCCACTCTTGAGGAAATGCAATACCAACTGTCTTATCTTTGTAGTTTTAAGGAACTAATTCTGTGGTTAGTGTCCCATTATCCTGCTGCCAATTGACAAAAATGAAAAGTAAGTTATTTTGCAAGATGAGTTCGGGATTCACTTTCACTCACACGAAAAAGGATCTTTTCAGTAGTTCACAAACAATTTCTTACAATGGAGAGCGTGCCTTTAAAAAGTGCCACAGTGGGATACTTAATGCTTACTTTACTTCAGGATTGTGAATTTCAAGTAGAAATGATGTGCGTGTTTGTGAACTGGGTCACAATGTCAGATGCTAGAGGAGCCTGTAAAATCTGACTGTCTCTAACATCTTAAATCACATGCTAATGGGCATATCTACACAGCTCGGTTTTTTGAATTCATCTCTGCTTGTCTCATTTTAAAAACAAGGGGCGGGTTTCCAGGTGTCCTGACCCTAAAATGGACAGCAAAGGGGAGAGGGTACAGAGAAGGGAGTGAGCACACTGGAAATACTGTCTCTAAAGAAACATTCGTTTTGTGTTTTATGGAACAAAAATAAGCCCCCAAAATCCACGTCACCTCAGGCAAAGTTTACAATATACCAGAAGGATGTCAATGACCCGATACACCATTAGTTAAACTGGAAAAAATTAATTATTTGGTAAAGGATAAGGAACAGCTCAAAATATTTTTATCTACTCCAAAAAGAAATCAGGGTAACACTTCTAAATCAGAGACAGTCAGGGTGAACTATATACCTTTTTTTTTTTTTTAAAGGGCCCCTAGCAACCCTTTCCTATCCATGGTTAGATTCACAACTGATTTATTATAAGCTGGGCCTGAAGGTATTAGAAATGTCACTGGTGATTTCCTCCTCTTTCCAATTAAAGGTATTGTACTGTACACAGGGAAGTAAGATTTTCATCTCAAGTACACAGTAGGGAGAAACAAACCTGAGAAAACTGTGATTGTTTTCATTAAGTATGGTTAACACAGGCAGAATGCATTAGTGCAAAAAGAGAACAAAGGAAATTATTTCCTTTCATAGTAGGGAAAAAACAAAGTGATACAGCAGCAGGAACTGAAATAAATGGATACATTTAATAAAACGGAAAAGGAAACATACAGACCCACATGGAGAGAGAAGTCAGCTAGAAGGAAAGTTATGACCAACCTACACAGCACATTAAAAAGCAGAGACATTACTTTGCCATCAAAGGGCCATCTAGTCAAGGCTATGGTTTTTCAGTGGTCATGTATGGATGTGAGAGTTGGACTATAAAGAAAGCTGAGCACCGAAGAATTGATGATTTAGAACTGTGGTGTTGGAGAAGACTCTTGAGAGTCCCTTGGACTGCAAGGAGATCCAACCAGTCCATCCTAAAGGAGATCATTCCTGGGTGTTCATTGGAAGGACTGATGTTGAAGCTGAAACTCCAATACTTTGGCCACCTGATGCGAAGAGCTGACTCACTGGAAAAGACCCTGATGCTGGGAGGGATTGGGAGTAGGAGGAGAAGGGGACGACAGAGGATGAGATGGTTGGACGGCATCACCGACTCGATGGACATGGGTTTGGGTGGACTCCAGGAGTTGGTGATGGACAGGGAGGCCTGACATGCTGCGGTTCATGGGGTCGCAAAGAGTCAGACACTACTGAGCAACTGAATTGAACTGAACCTGGTTGAGAGATCTAGATCTAGGCTGATAAACTTCTCTGCTTTCTTAAGGCCTCACTCAAGAAAGTGTTAAATCGTTATACCTCTAAGACTATGTAAGGGAAACTCCAGCATTTTTTTTAAGTTTTATAGCCAAAATTAAAAATAAGGAATAATCATTAAATTATGAGAAGTTTATGAGAAAGTTTAAATTTTCTAAAATTTAGAAAATGCAATATAAAATTTAGGAATGCAATACCTTAGGCATATGTGAAAACTGAATGAGTCAATGGAAGGAATGTTAAGCTGGAAGACAATATAAAGTATACTGATTTTATAAATCCATCATTGCTTTGTTATCTAAGTACAGATCCGTTCTTCCTAATAGTAATGACTCTCTTGTAGCCAAGTTTAAGGTTTCTTCAACAAATCTAACAGGATATAGTCCTGGTGGCTTTTTTCTTAACCGCTGAAATATATACTTAAAGAAAAAGGAGTAAGTCACCAGATAAATGAGGTCTTATCTATATCAATATATAATAGCATACACACTCATATCAAATGTTGATTTGGCATACAGGAACGGTAATTTATCCTCATTTACCCTCTTCTTTGGTCTCAATCTTCATTCATTAATTATTGAGCAATTAAATCCAGACATGAGCCAGGTTTATTCAATAAAAATCAGTGAATTGCCAATAATTGAGGCACTACCCAGAGACGCCAAGACTACAGCTGTCTCCCTAGTTACTGAAGATAGCAGAAGGAAAAATGGGCAGAGTCCAGTGAATTTACTTTAAATGCAAGGGAGAATTTTGTTGGAGCAGATTTTAAATTAGAGACGATTACTGAAGGAAACAGAAGTTTTCACTAGTGTACTTAAAAATGATTATTTCTTCCAAGTACAAACATCTCTAAGTTACTCTTAGTATTTATTTGCTTTGACTATTCCTCTTTGTCCTTGACACAGAAACCTAATAAGTTCCATTTGGGTCACAAAATGAGTATCCTCCAACTGAGAGGAGATGCAACTTTCTTCCCTAATAGGCAAACTTTTCAAAGGAGTACATGTGAGGTTTTTTTCAATAACAGTATTGGAAACACAAGTTGATAATGTGATGTTAGTAACACATGCCTCATAGGTTCCTTCTGTAGCAGTGCAAAGACAGACATGAGAAGCTAGAAGTGGCACGTGGGTGTGAATGTGCCAAGACTGGCCCTGAGCAGGTACCTGCTGAAGCTGGGTTACAGGAGCATGGGATTCATTATATTAGTATCTCTCCTCTTTTAATAATCAAAAGCCTTCCAAAAAATACAAATACAAGAAAAAGCAAAATAGTCAAAACCCCCAAATAGTTAGGAAGAATGGGAAAGTAAATAGGAATATAGGACTGGGATGGCATGAAAAACTATAATTCACAAATAAAAGGAAAATGTTATTTTAGCCAATCATTTAAACCTCTTCCCTCAATGCACAGCAATGGCTCTGACCTGGATCTATTCCCACTGTTATACCCATCCATATGGATAAACTGGGCTTTTCTTCACCTGCCCTGTCTTTGATAGAATGGCTCCTACTCAGACAGCCCAAGGTGAAAGGAAAAGCTAAGGACCACAGGAGTGTAATACAATCCATGAATATGAAAAGCTGACAATCTAAACAATAGAAGGTTTGGTAGAAAAAGAGATGTTAATGGGCCATTAATTTCCATTTTTGAAATTTTACCCCACTAATCACTCAGAAAGTCACAGAAAGGTCAATTACTTCCCCTTACACTGCTCTCTATAGAAACAGGTGCCCAGTAAATGAATGTGAATTAGCTAAACTGGCATCCTTGGCTGAATTGTTCACAGACGCATGTGGACACAACTACCCAAGCCTGACTTTTCAATTTATGAATGAAAGTGTTTTGTAATAAATCCATTAAGCATGCTCTACCTGATATCCACAGAAGACCATCAGCCACATATCCAGCGTGACAGGACAGGGACCGGTCAAAGGACTGGACAAAAGTCCACTTGTTCTTCTTGGGGCAATATCGCTCCACGGTAGGCAGAACCTGACGCAGTTCATTTCTGCCCCCGACAGCATAGAGGTATTCATCCATGGCTCCCAGCACAAAATGCTCCCGGCAGTTTTTCATGGGTGCTATCTCTGCCCAGGAGTTACTGCGGGGGTCATAGCGACAGGCAGTCCTCACGGCACATGTCCGACCACTGGCATGCTCAACTTCCCCTCCTGCTACAAACAGGAAGTCCCCCATGACCGCCACACAGTGGTGGCTCCTCCCCACGGGCATGGGAGCCAGCTCACTCCAGTTGGCCACGGCAGCGATGAGGGCATTCTCCTGATCCACGGGATTGAAGTACCGGAGTTCCTTGACTTTACAGACCTCGCGCTTCTTCCCACCAATGATGTACAGGGTATCCGACTGGAACCGCGGTTTGGTCCTGCGAGTCTGCCACACGGGCTGTGCGTAGATGCTCTGGTGGTATTCCAGGGCCTCGTTGACCAGAGCTGTTGCCGTCTCGCTCGCCTGGACCAGGGGGTGGGACAGGGCAACTGTGTGGAGCGTATCCACGTCCATGAGGCCGAAGCGGATATACTGCAGGAGCTCATCCAAGTACTGGTAATGGCAGCTGTGTTCCAACCACCTCACGGCTAGCTGAAACAGAGGCAGGGAGGCAGAGAGAGCGCAGAGGTAAGAAAGAGCCAAAGCAAGGGGGCGCACAGGCCTTGCCATGTTTTATTTCAGACACTTCATAATTTCCTTTTTTTCCTTACAAACCATGTACCACTCAAATATTGTGATACCCAGTTGAGGGATATTTTTTTCCCTTTCTGCATCAGCAGAGACACAAAAGAACTCAAAACACTACTGGAGCGATTAGGAACAATGTTAAGTAAAACTGACAAGACTTAAAGTATCACTTCGGGTGAACAATAATTACTTTTCAAAAAATGAGAATATGGTGATGCAATAGGCTGTTCTCTTGGGTTTTAGGCATAAGAGGCTTGGTGCCCCCACCTCTACCAGGAAGTGTTAACAGTGAACCGTGTCATCAGTGTAAGCAACATATGTCAACCAGTGAGCCAAGGTGCTGTATCAATACGAGTAATGTGCGAAAATATGTGAGCATCTGAGACCAGAGGGTGTACTTGAGAGAAAATCAATATGACACTAGTAGCATGATTTTAAAAGAAAAAGGACTTTTTCCCCTGCTCCTTTGGTAGGGTATCAGTCAGGAAGCAAGAGAAGAAAAAGAAAGATTGCAATCTATCCATTTTATTTTTTCTCAATTAGTTTTCATTTTGAAGATGGTTGTTGTTTGCACCGTAAGATACAGCAATTTAATAGAGCTATTTTCATAAAAACAGGATATAGAGGAAATTATCTTTGTATTATGGACACAAGAGCAGAATTTAATCCTAGCCTTTTTGTTTAGGTCTAGAAATCTTTCAAGAAGGAAAAAGTAAAAACTTTTGGCTACAGAAAAATAGAATTTCTTTAAAGCAGGCATATTAAGTCATAAATACCAAAACTGAAGAATAGTTTAGAAAACAATAGCAATAAAAAGTCAATTCATGATATGGAGCACTTAAAGTAAGTTAATTAATGTGACTTAATATTTAAGTTTGGCAAAGATTTCCAAACACCAGCATAAAGAAGTATATCTAATAATTCCAGTCAACATATTTGATAGAAACCCAAGTCTTCCGCATTGCAGGCAGATCCTTTACCACCTGAGGCACAGGGAAGCCCTTTATTCTGAATAGTACCTATATTAAACTAGATTGCCTAAGCAATATAAATGTGGACCTGAAGGAAGTAGCATAAAAAAATAAATAGAATACTGGATAATTTTGCTGTGTTTTACTTGCTTTCTGACCAATGGAACCGGGGTTCTGTGTTCCTTTTTCAGCTGACTCACTACACTAGAGGAAAAAACGCCTGCAGAGACAGAAGGAAATGTCATGGCCTCAGACCATTACTCCTTGACAAACATGAGCCGGGTTTTCATCCTGGTGAAAAGGACTGCTAAACTCTCTGAAGCATTCGATCATTTCTGACTTGTATCCATTTGACGAACGGCTCCAAAAGGCAAGGCATATTGCAGGCATGTCTTTTTAGTTCTCCAGATGAAGAGAATGTAGCCAGTGAATCTGCTTCCAATATATGCTAAATTGCATCTCTTAATGAATAATGAGTGAAGAGAAATGGAAAAAGAATGTCATTGGGTGCCAGGCAGCCTACAGATGCCACACAGGCAGACACCATGGAGGGGAGATGAGAGACACTCTTTGGCTGTTTTTCCAGAAACTAGTTTTTTTTTTTTTTTTTTAATTTAAATAAGGTACTAGCCTGATGAAAAAAATTACCTGTGTACAGTAAAAACAGTAATAATCAAAGACAGTGCAGAAGAAACCGGTTACTCATCAATCACCAGGTCTCTGCCAGAAGTGGAGAGTTTTCCCACAGGCAACATCCTGGTTTTCCTCCACCCTAATTTTAGAAGTTTCAAGAAATGGGTTCCAATTATTTCCCTGGGGAGATAATTCTACAACTTAATAAATGATTTTCCATTCTTTGTCCCACAGGGCTTTCAAAAGTTTTCAGAGATAAAGTCATCCCACTGAAGGTCACTCCTGTACCAGGTAAAATTTTCTTAAACTTGATCCTTCATATTGCTCCTAATTTGAGTCATTCCAGCTGGTATTGCTTTGTTTTGTAACAAACTTCTCAGAATCCTTAGAGCCTAATGTTTTTGCATCTTGCACATGGATACTACAGGAAAACAGCTCTGGAGAATTACCAAAGAAATGCTCATGTCTCTATAGCCTCTTTTTATAGCACAGTGCTGCCATTTAATTACTTTCCTCCTTCCTCATAAATCAGTTCTTCCCATGCCCTAATCAATCTTCCAGCCCATCTCTTAACACTGTCCAATCTACCTTGATCTTTCTAGTGAACATTGTCACTTACTGTGTGAAAGGAACATAAGCCACAGCCAGGCTCTGCTTTTAAGAAAATTTCTAAGGAAACAAGCGGGCAGTGGAACAGTGACCACTGTGATCTATCACTGTGATCTATCACTTCCGGCTTTCTGTCTACTTATCACCCCTTACGTCACAAATATCATGAGAGGGTCCATGCTCAATTTCCCCAAGTATTATGTATTACAGAAAACTTTGTGCACATACATTTAGTCTGCATTTTCTGGGCTGTTTTTTCTTACTGCCAATATGTCTAACTTCTCACATTTTTCATATAATTTTCACACATTTATTATTTATAAATATTTTCAGACTACATGGTCATTCATATCTGTTGGGTTTATCTTTTCTCCAGATCAAAAGTAAATATAACTTACAGTTCTGCCAAATTCAAACCAATCTCACCTAGATAGGGTATTAGTGCTAGATTTAAATCCAGTGCTTCTCAAACCTAATATGTGCATGAATTACCTGGGGTTTCTGGCCAAAATACAGATTCTGATTCAGTAGGAGGAAGGGAAGGATTGCAAGTCTACATTTCTAACCATCTCCCAGGTGATGTGTACACTGCTAGTCCATGAACCACATTTTGAGCAGGAAGGTTTTAGACAGTCCCATCCATGAGACTGTAAACTGCTGCTGTATTACAGTAACCTGAGTCTGCTGTTTCAAATTTCAAAAGGCTTAAAATCAACTGAAACTTAAGTAGGATGCTTTAATAAAGATATAGGGCATGTGTAGCTAATACTAGGGCTAAGACAATGTGTTTCCTTTATAGTAAGATATGGGTAAGCTCTTACTACGGGCAAGACAGCATACTTTCAGACCTTGGCTCTATAAATCAGCACCTGATTCTGATGGCATAAAGGAAGCCATACAAACACTCTGCAGTTTTGCTTTTGCAATAATACATAAACAAAAGTAAAAGTGTCGTCGTACTCAGTTTTTACTTTGGTGACAATATAAAAGAGAAAAATCATTGAAACCATGGATAACTCTTACTTATCCAGATAATGGAAGAAATGGCAAAGAAAATCCAAAACAATGGGCTACCTTAAAATCACTTCTATACCACGAACCTCAATGGAGCACTATTCATTGCCATGCTGAATTGAGGGCAAGGCGGTACATGCAATCCTGGAGCCCATTTAAGAGGTTTAGAATAGAAACTCTACTAGGGCTTCCCTGGTGGCTCAGTCAGTAAAAAATCAGCCTGCAACATAGGAGACCTAGGTTTCATCCCTGGGTCGGGAAGATACCCTGGAGAAGGAAAGTGTAACCCACTGCAGTATTCTTGCTTGGGACATCCCATGGACAGAGGATCTTGGCAGGCTACAGTCCATGGGGTTGCAGCATCAGACATGACTTAGGACTAAGCCACCACCATTAGAAATTATAGTATACACAGAAGGCTGATTCATCATTGGGCATCATGAAACACAGACACCACAGGTAGCTCTGTAGTGCATTTTGGGGCTTATATTTGCAAATGTTTATTTAAGGAACTTTTGGCTTTTGGTGATACTACATCTAGAAAGCATAACTCAGGGAAGGTGAAAATCCTATTCTAAGTACTCTGACACACTGACATTCCCATCGCCCTGATTTCTAGAATATTTTAATTGATGGGGGTGGGTGGAGCATACAGTGAAAGTTTTATCTCTCACTTGCTTAGGCGACAAAGACAGCAACAGTGGAAAAGAACACAAGGATTCAGGTTGGGAGGACAGATCAAAGAGTACTTAGGAAACAGGGCATTAGGCAAGGTGTTTCCTAAACCATCTGAAACACAGGGACTGCCACCTCCAAAGACCACAGGAAATCTCCCAAGCACCGTGCCTAACCCAATCCATTTCATCTTGCCCTGATGGACAATTGTTTCTTCCTCAAAGGAGCACTTACTACTGCTTATTCCAATGTCAACATATCTCTCAGTTTCTTGATAAAAACAATGTCTAGCACATAGTAGGCTACACATATTTGGTGCATAATGGAAAATTCTTTGTAACTATTCCTAGGCTATTTCTCACATTTCTTTTGAACCAATGACATCAGATTCTGTATATATCCATATCTGTCTGTCTATAGGCTTCCCCACTGGTTCAGATGGTAAAGAATCCTTCTGCAATGTGGGAGACCTGGGTTCGATCCCTGGGTTGGGAAGATGCCCTGGAGGAGGGCATGGCAACCCACCCCAGTATTCTTGCCTGGAGAATCCCCATGGACAGAGGAGCCTGGAGGGCTACAGTCTATGGGGTCTCAAAGAGTCGGACATGACTGATCTATCAATCACAGGCTTCAGTCTCCTATTTCATCATCTCATCTTTGTGGTTTTCCTGTAAAGCCCTTATAAGCTCTCACACAAGGCAGCACGCACTGGACTGGACTTATTTGTATATGGTCCTCGTTTTACTCCCTCCACGATTGGCGCTGGCCACCTCTGTTTGAAATTATTAGCAATGCAATGCACATTGTAATATGCTAATCCCTCAAATAAATTTGAAAATATCAGGGCAAGAAGAAACTTTTGAGTACGCTTGGTTCAAACTTCTAAATCTTATAAAGAGAAATCAAATCCAGACAAGTTATTTGACATATTCTAAGTCATGCAGCTGATTAATGGAAAAGCTGGAACCAGAAATGCCGTTTTCAAATTATAAATATGTTCTATTATATCATATAATCATTATTTGTTCATCAAAAACTATTTTAAGATAGAATCTGGGCACTCAAAATCAAACCCAACTTCCGTATTGTCTAAATTAGAGAAAAAAAAATCTGTTTTTTAAAAAATGCATGCTTTGCTTTAGATAGGTGAAAATGTTTTTCAATGACTCTCATTTATGGATTATTTTTGCATAAAAACCATGGTTTAACGGTGCCAGTTATAGAGTTTGTAAGTAAAGAACCAGTCTTTAGAGGAATGGGCTCCTCTGAGTATTGAACTTCTGTCTCACTTCTTAATGGGAATATATATTTAAGTTCTAGGTGATCCCCTGTTAACTAAACCTGGCTCAAAAATATATGGAAAATAGTCCCCTCCTTTTAGTTTTCTCAGTGTATCCCCACTGATTGCTATTCTATGAATAGGATATATAATACTAAATATAGAAGTATATAATTTTAAATTATGCAAAATTTTCTGATTCAATTAAAGTATGCAACCTATTTAGATGTATTTCACAAATATGTGAAATATATGAACGAACATCACATTCCTAACATGATAAGCCCTCAAGCTGTGATCCAAATTCCTTTACTGTTTCTCAAACACACTGAGATAGAAACTGCTGTTTTAAAATATAAAATTCCTGATCCTTTGAAAGGAGCTGCTGTTTTGAAATCTATCTCTGCTTATGTATGTCCACAAGTATGTGTACTGCCCAACATGACCCCCAAAGCAATAAGAAATTTTATATTCACAGATTCTCTGGAAAATATATGAATTAGGAAGTTATCCCAAATCCAAGAATACACATCAATGCGCTCTTCCATAAAATCACCTTTATATCTTGCAAACATATATATTAAAATGACCTTTACAGAGCAGTTCTCATCGGATGAGTGATTGAGTATTTTTCTGCAACACTAACAAAAGATAAAGCCCCGTCGAAAGCAGTAACTCTTTCTTTCTCTTGGTTCACAAGTATTCTTTTTCACTGAGGAGGATGTTCTCATCACAGAATTCATCAGCCAAAGCTGAGTAAGCAAGAAGCGGCATTTTTGCCCACAGTCCGACACAACCCCCTTGGCCTGGGGCAGCTATAATTACTCTCTTATTCTAAAACTTGGTTGCAAACTGCTTTGTTGATGGAGAAAACAGAGACCTGCCTTTTGCAGGCGCCCTGCTGTGAAGGCACAAGTGTCTATATCCTTGCCAGTCCTGTCATCCTACTGGGATAAGCCAGGGCACCCATCTCCCCTCAGTGACCGACAGGCAGCACAAATTCCACACGCCTGCAGATTCAGAAAGGAACAAAGGAAGGGCAGAAGAGCAAGTCAGCAACCTCCTGGCATTCCTGAAGCTCCACCAACGAACCTGGCGTGTTAAAAGAGTGCTTGGGACCCAAGCTGTGGGGAGCAGAGCATGTGTTAATGGAGTGAGTGACAATGCACAGAGAGAAGTTTCCCCTTCTAAACAGAGGATCAAGGATGCTCACCATCTTCTAATACATGGCCTCAAAGGGAAGCTGCACGGACTGTTATATATGTTGTGTTCAGGTACACTAACTCATATGTTATTTTATGCCTTAAATTTCAATAAACTGTAAACACTTTAGCAAGATACCCTTTAAATATTATACAGTTTCTTCAGATGAAAAATGTGGAGTTTCCCACATGTAAGTGAACAGGTGTTGAAATTTGCTATGTTCGACTACACAGAAGCTTATTTATTTAATATGAGTCATGTTAAAGCTCTAAATAGTGACATACTACACCAGAATAATGACTGACATAGAGGAAAGTTCATATTAATAAATAAACACACAGAATTTTACAGCTTTATTCTCCTCTTTGAGATGAAATGAAAGATTTCTGTTCAAAATGGCAACAATCTGATCCAAAAGCAGCAGAAACTAGGGACATAAGATCAGAGTGCGTTGCTCCACCAGAACAATGAAAATGTTACGGTGGAGGAATATTAAAAATTACAACAGTGCTCACTCAAGTGCTATAATTAAAACTGTGTCAACATTTTGCTTGTTAAAACAGTTTTCAAGGGAGGTTGTACATTAACCATTACAGCTGACTACAGACTTATATATGACACATAGGCTGTTTTTTCCTCTGAGAAATATATTTCAATTGAATCAAAACTGATGAGGTCCCAGGTTCATATACTGTCAGAAAAAAAAAAAAAAAGACCTGGCAGATTTTAAATAGAATATTCAGCTCAGCAGGTATGATAATAACACATATTCTTTCATTGTTCATTTAAAACTTTATGAAGTTGAAGGATTGACAAATGCTCTTATGTTCACCTTTAGCAAAAAATTTGTGCTTGATAATACTCTAGCTTCTCTTCAGATCATATATGTCTTTTGCCTTTTACTAAAGATATCCGTGGAAAAGAACAGTTAAGAGGAGTTTTTTTAGGGACTTAAAAAAAAAAAGTCATGATGTATACAACTTAGCCTCAAATGGCTCAGAAGAAAAGCACACATGTGTGTTCTCTCCCTCTCTGCCTGAATAGCTATTCTCCTACTAGATATTTATAGAGAGATAGATATCTAGAGATGGAGGCAGAGAACATATGATAAAGCAAATGAAGTAATTTGCTAAGAAATGAGCAAATCATATGGGTGCTCTTTACTATTCTTATTCTTGCAACTTTTCTGTAAGTTAGAAATTATTTTGAAACAGAAAATTGAAGGAACAAAAAAAAGTGCCTGTTAACCATCTTTAATACACATTTTGCTCAAAAAATACATACTGCCAAGCATCAAAAGTAAGAGCCCTTGCAAGCAAGGATGTCTCCCGCAGACAGTGACAAACACACAGGACTGGAGGAACCACAGGAAAAGTGCCCTGAGGCCTGCCCCATTTAAGTTCCTGGTATTTGTGAGGGCAAACACAAGGACTTGAGTTGTCCTTTGGTTCAGTCTTCTGACACAAGTCAGTTTTTAAAAAGGTAAATTATATATCAAGAAAAAACAAAAGTAGGAAAAAGAGATGAAGTTAGTATACCATGATACTTTTTACATCTATAAGAACTGGCCACCATTTGAGCTGATCTTTGAAAAGTCAATACAAAGAACAGCAAGAATCCATGGCCAACACTGGAGCAGTCATTTGGCATCTCATCTGTAAAATGAGTGAGTTGATGCAAGAGTCTCTTTATCTCTGGGATATATGTCACTTACAAATCCACCAAAATGTAATATTTTAAAGTAGAATCCTCAAATACACACTACTATATGTAAAACAGACAACTAACAAGGACCTACATTATAGGATAGAGAATTATATTCAATTAAATAAAAAAAACCTAAAAGGGAAAAGAATCTGGAAAAAGAATGTTGTTGTTTAGTCACCAGGTCATGACTGACTCTGCGACCCTGTGAACTACAGCACGCCAGGCTTCCCTGTCCTTCACTATCTCCCTGAGTTTGCTCAAACTCATGTCCATTGAGTCGGTGATGCCATCCAACCATCTTATCCTCTGTCACCCCCTTCTCCTCTTGCCCTCAATCTTTCCCCACATCAGGGTCTTTTCCAATGAGTTGGCTCTTCATATCAGGTGGCCAAAGTATTGGCACCTCAGCTTCAGCATCAGTACTTCCAATGAATATTCAGGACTGATTTCCTTTAGGATTGACTAGTTTGATCTCCTTGCTGTCTAAAGGACTCTCAAGAGTCTTCTCCAACACCGCAGTTTGAACCCATCAATTCTTCAGTGCTCAACCTTCCTTATGGTCCAACTCTCACATCCATACATGACGACTGGAAAAACCATAGCTTTGACTAGATGGACCTCTGTCAGCAAAGTGATGTCTCTGCTTTTAATACACTGTCTAGGTTAGTCATAGCTCTTCTTTCAAGGAGCAAGCATCTTTCAATTTTGTGGCCACAGTCACAGTGATTTTGGAGCCCAAGAAAAAAAATCTGTCACTGTTTCCACTTTTTCCCCATCTATTTGCCATGAAGTGATGGGACTGGATGCCATGATCTTCATTTTTTGAATGATGAATTTTAAGCCAGCTTTTCACCCACATCAAGAGGCTCCTTAGTTCTCTTCACTTTCTGCCATTAGACTGGTATCATCTGTACCTGAGGTTGTTATTTTTCCCAGCAATCTTGATTTCAGCTTGTGGGTATGTATATATATATATGTGTGTGTATATATATATATATATCTGAATGACTTTGCTGTACAAGTGGAAGTAACACAGCACTGTAAATCAACTGTACTTAAAAAATAATAATTGTTTTTATTTCCCAAACAAGGGAAAGGAAATAGTTAACCAAATCCAGCACAGAGAGTCCCAGGCAGGATAAACCCAAGGAGGAGCAACCCAAGGCACATAGTAATCAAAGTGACAAAAATTAGAGAGAAAGATAAAATATTAAAAGCAACAAGGGAAAAAAAGACAACATACAAGGGAAATCCCATAAGGTTATCAGCTGATTTCTCAACAGAAACTCTACAAGCCAGAAGGTAATGGCACAATATATTCCAAGTGATGAAAGGGAGGAACCTACAACCAAGAATTCTCCGTCCAGCAAGACCTTCAGATTTGATAGGGAAGTCAAAAGCTTTCCAAACAAGCAAAAGCTAAGAGAATGCAGCACCGCTAAGTCAGTTTTACAACAAACACTAAAGGAACTTCTCTATAGTCAGTAAACTTAACAAGAGAAGGAAAAGATCTACAAAAATAAACCACAAACAATAAACAAAATGATAATAGGATCATACATATCGATAATTACCTTAATTGTAAATGGGTTAAATACACCAACCAAAAGACATAGGCTGGATGGGTGATAAGAAAGCTGGAGTAGCATACTCATATTGGCCAAAACAAACTTTAAAACAAAGACTGTTATGAGACAAAGAAAGACACTGCATAATAATCCAGGGTTCAATCCAAGAAGAAGATATAACCATTATAAATCTATATGCACCCAACAATAGGAGCACCTCAATATATAAGGCAAATACCAACAAAATAATAATGAGATATTTTTAATTAAAATTTTGAAAACTTAAAAACATAAAGTAGAACCCTCCAAAATTTCTACAGGTAGGAAAGACAATCAAAGTTAATCACTGTGTCTAGGATCCAAGCCACAGATTTCCATAGCACAAATAGTTTTTATAAATATCTTCTCAGAACAACGAAGTGATGGCTTTTGTCTATAATTCTGAACTCACCAGAAACACACACCTGTGTACGGCAAGTGGAAGTGCATGTGTACACAGGCCCACACAGGAATAAAATGATCTCAGCCAAAGAACACACGTTTCAGACTTGTAAGGCGACTGCTTCAAGGTGTTATTTATTTAAAATCCCAGAGTGAGATTTTATTAGAAATGAAAATATTTAATAAACTAGTCACATAAAGTTTTACTTCAGGAGAGGCTTTAAATACACCATCCCCATATCTAGAATATACGAAGCTTTTTAGATGGGAAGAATGTCCCTCAGGACAATAAAGACAATCAACATCACCAATGCAGGAAAAATGAAACCCATTCCTGGTCTATTCACACTTAGCAAAATATAAGTACATTTAGAAATAACTTCTTATACTTGACTTAAATAATCTAATAATCTAATAATGGTCTGAGCCAAAAGATAATACTCATCCATTAACTGCTGATGGCATCAGAGTATCACCTGATGCTAGATTGATGGGTGAGACTTCTAAGTAAGATATTAGTGATGCACATTTATATGTAAGTAAGATATCAGTGATGTACATTTATATATAAGTAAGATATTAGTGATACATATTTATATACGATGTCCTTCTGGAAATAAAAGGGACACTGCATGTGGTGGTGAGATATGAACCTTATATTGTCAGAACAACATGGGAAAATCGGAGAAAACCAACTTGGTCAAAGAAGAAAATCCTACGGTATCGCACTGGCAACAGGGAGCAGAAGTGACCCTCCCTGGGTCACACCATTTCACATTCTCTCCCAGGTATGCAGGCAAGGAGGGTGCCTTATCAGGGTGAAGTCAAAGGACAGGGAAATTTTGATGCTTTTTTCCTACCGCTAACTGGTGCATGCCCATGGAGGTGAACATGACACAATGAAAAGGAGAAAAGGTTTCTTAACGTATCTGAGCGTTTATGAAAAACATAAATATACTGAGCCTAGGTTTCCTCATCTGTAAAACAAAGATGATGTTATTTACGTCACAGTGTCTACATAGGACTGAATGAGATAACATGTGAAAGTGCTTGGAAAACTATGACATTTAGACAATAAACAGAATTATTATGATGGCAATGAGCCACCAAGAGATGCAGCTAATTCTCAATGCAATTATCCTTCTGAATTCATGTGAAAGCCAGCACATTCAGACAATTTTTACATAAAACAATGTTGTGCAATATTGACAAATTTTGAGAGATCTCTAGATGATAAGGAATTTGCTACACTATTAAAATACTTCATGTTATAAAATGATAGTAAAATCAAAGCAGATAATCTGTTGCAGATTAAAATCTAGCCCTTAAGATGAGCCTATTTCTACACCAATGAATTCAGTAATTCTAACCCAGTAATTAAAGATACAGGATTTTTGTTAAATTTCAAGTAAGAGAAAAACCAATGAGTGGATGAACAAATGAATGAAAAGAGAGACACAGACATAAACTTAGTTGTCTCTGCGTAACCGTCAGTATATGTTCACTTTCTTTACTTGGTGTGAATGTCCCATTAAAATATTTGAATTCAAGTCCATCAGTTCCCTTAAATCTCAACTCAGTTAACTTAGTGCAAGGAAATTATATGTATACCCTAAGCTATCTGACTTGAGCAAACTAAAATAATGATTAAGTTGATTACTTTCTGCTTTTTTTGGCTCTGGGGTAAATGATATAATCATGAATCTTTTAGTATTTTTATTCATCCATTCCTCAATTTATTTTAATTTGTATTTCTTTTATGATAAACCAAGAATTCTCTTAATTTTCTTTTGACTACACTGTGCAGTCTGTGGGATGTTAGTTCTCCAACTAGGAATTACACCTGCACCCTGTGCACTGGAAGCAGGAGTTTTAACCACTGGACCACCAGGGAAGTCCCTTCAATTTCTTACTGAGTGTCCATTATGTGCCAGGCACTTAGCCAGTGAGGAAGAAATTCTCACTCTCTCTCTCTCTCTCTATATATATACAGTCTTACCTGACATTCAGTCCCAAGTTCTGTTAGCACCATATAACTCAAGCCTTACTCTTAACCTCAAGTGTCTTAACGTATCCCTGTAAAATATACTCAGGGAGTATGGAATTAAGGGAAGAAATATCCTACAATTTTAGAATCTTCAGTCTATTGTAGGCAGATTTTCAGACACAAGCAAAACCCATCTTTTAATGTTGCCGTATCCCTGATGGGTGTTTTAAATATTTCTGGTACATTTATACATTTTAAAGTTTGTTTTGTTTTGTTTTAAAGCTGTTTAATTTGTAAACACGCCCTGGAGCATCCTGAGAGCATCAAGCCTTTGAATATTTCTTTATGAACTGATTCAATAATAATGAATCAATTACAGGTTCACTGGCACATACACTCCCCACCTGAAATGAAACCTTTAATGACCAAAAGGAGCTCAAAGGCTTAAGCAGCTGCCCCAGGTCATAGAAACAGAGATGGTAAAATCCCTCAAATAAGGGTACCATGATGAATTAGATGTTCAGGAAGTACCTAAGCTGCAGGTAAGAGTTAATGTTGGCAGCCTCCAAAGAAAAAGAAAAGAATCCTCAAAGGTTACTTTAAACATTAATTTGGAGCTGAGAGTACAGTGATTGGAGTCGGGAACCCACTATCTGGAGCACATGACTAAACACAGTCAGGGGCCAGCCTCTATTATCAGGGGATAGAGCTGGGGGGCTGGGGTACCAGGGCCTACACTCAGTAGGTTGCAAAGAACACACATAAGATGCCATGCTGACCACTAAACCACCTTCACCATGTGAATTCCAGCCTGGCTACTAATGTGTGAAAAAGATACTTCACACTGCATTTTTCACCTTCATTTCATCACAGTGTAAATAATGGGGAACACAGAATCCTCTATTCATACCCTGAAGCACCTTTGAATATAATGTAAAAGTGATGCTTTTGTCAAAAAAGATACACTCTTTTCAGCCCAATTATGATTTTTTTGAGTGGGGGAGGTGACTTAGAAAGCCAATATATAATAGCCATGTATGGAAAATGGATAGTTACGTATAGGTGTAACTATGAATAGATGTAGTTACATAAAGAAGACTGAGTGCTGAAGAATTGATGTTTTTGAATTGTGGTGTTGGAGAAGACTCTTGAGAGTCCCTTGAACTACAAGGAGATCAAACCAGTCAATCCTAAAGGAAATGAACCCTGAATATTCATTGGAAGGACTGATACTGAAGCTGAAGCTCCAATATTTTGGCCACCTGATGCAAAGGCCGATTCACTGGAAAAGACCCAGATGCTGGGAAAGATTGAAGGCAGGAGAAGAGGGTGGCGGAGAATGATATAGTTGGATATCATCACCGACTTAATGGACATGAATTTGAGTAAACTCTGGGAGATAGTGAAGGACAGGGAAGCCTGCATGCTGCAGTCCATGGGGTCGCAAAGAGTTGGACATGACTTAGTAACTGAACAGTAAGGACAGAGGAAAATGGGTGTGTGGGAAGACAGGCCCAGTGCAGGAGAACCAGTGGCTTGCCGATCTCAGAAAACCTATGAGGGGGGAGGGGCTGCAGTGGGTGAAGGAAAGCGCACTAGGAGGAATTAACAGTAACTGTTATCCTGAGAGAAGGAGCGTGTTCCAGTCCCAAGGCCAGGCGTCCAGAAGGAAATCTGTAAGTGTTTGCTGAAGGAGAAAAAAAATTTTTTTGGTCAGCAAAAAAAAATTTGCTGAAGGAATTATGAGACTGCAATATGAAGAAGTCACAGACCCAGGACATCTTTACCACATTCAGAGGAACAACGTGTTGAAACAACAAGGGGAAACTCGAAGGTGGAGACAGAAGAGTTGAAGAGGAAAGAGAAAGTGGCGCCAGTAAGGTGAGCCCAGCCCTAGGAGCAGAGGCCAGGAGATGAAGTGTGAGACACTCTGGGGACCCTGTAATGGGGGACATCACTGCTTGAGGGGATGCAGTCTCAAGTGAACGGAGTCACCGGGAGACCACGGTTCTGGGAATGTGGTGGGGAGCTTATAAGGACACAGAGAAAGTTCTTTATCTTTAGACATTAGTTTAAAGGGTTCAGCAGGCTGGGGGAAGGTAGAAACACAGTCAGGCTTGGACCAAAAATGATCTGAAATAGTGTTATACTTCAAAAAACATTTTTTTTTTTTGCTTAAGTCTCATTAATTTGCAAACAGAATGAATCTAAAAATAAAATATAGATACCACTGTGGCAAGTCATCTTATTTTTTAAATACTAAAAAAGAAAAAAACCTCTCTTGACTGATTTGACTGAGACTTTTCTCCCCTAATTACCTTTTTATTCTCTGCTGCTGAAATAAAAACAAGACATAACTAATCAGTAATTTTACTAAGCATCCCTGAGGGTGATTTTATCCATGCTATCCAGAGAGCTAAACAAAAATAATTATTCCTGGTCTAGTGCAATAAAGAATCTGGTTAGACTATACATACACGCATGACCCTATTCTCATATATTTTCAAATATTTTAAACAGCACTGTTACTTAAATAAGGGCTGCCTAAAACAGTAACTGAATTCAATGACTTAATTCATTTTTTTGAGCCTCTTCACATGAGACTGAATTATCGCTTAATGACTCCCTTTACCATTCAAAAATGAATAGCTTTTTTTTTTAAGCAAGAAATAATGTGAAAATAGAACACTTGAAGTAAAATTATAATCATTATGACGCTGTCACTTTAACACCTATACACTTAATTGTTTTACAACTGACATGTAAGAAAAAATGTCCCACAGCTAAGTAGAAATATGCTGCTGAATGTTCACAGTGCGGAAGGGAGGACCTGAAGACAACATAAATGAAAACACAGAACAGTGATTCTGGCTCTCAGGTCCCTAATCTATGAGACCACTGTGCAGAGCTTGGAGACAGAAATGAAGGCCTTCCTTTATTTTTTCTTTTCCTTTTTTTTTTTTTTTTGTTTTAAAAGGTGTGCATAAAAGAGGACTAAAATGAGCTATGCATTGTAAACACCAGCACTATTAGATACCTGCATCTTTTTTACCTTATGCTTCAAAAAGCAACAAGATTAGGTGCTGGGATGATACAAATTGAAATTTGCAACTTTTAATAACCTTCGTTGTTCTGTCGACAAATATCTGTCTCCCCAGCTCAACCCCTCCCCTCATGCTTCCCAAGGAGGGAAAAGGAGTCAGAGGCTGCCCTTGGAAACAAGAATTCATCAGACTGCTGTGAGACAGGCTGGTGAGAGAAACATAAGGAGAATGGAGCCTTCAGTTCATATATGCGCCCATTTTGAATTTCCCAGCTTTGCTGGTTGGTGTGACAAGCAGTGCACAACAACTGTGGGAGCTGCTGCATTAGCAAGCTGGCCAAAGTACCCCTGTCATTTACACTCCCCCACTGCACAACCAGGATGGGAACATTTGCTCTATTGGAAGGCAGCGATAAGGATGGATTTTTTAAAGTTTCCATTTTTAAGTGAAAATGAAAGAAAAATGCTCTTCTAGATGTGTTGTGCCTTTGAGCTCCATTTGAAAAAAGAAAAAAAAAAAGGCAGAGAAAGCTGCTGTGAAGGTCACTGAGTGAAAGAACTTCCTCGGGGCACAGAATAAATTAAATCCCAAGGAAAAAATAAAATGTGATTTCCAGAGTGTGAGGCACAAACTCCAAATGACAATGATTGACAGCCAAACTATATCCGTGCAATATCCAAGACTGCACGTTCTCATTTACCTCAGTGTAGCCAGCAAGCGCCCATTAAACATCCGTCTGATGCCCAAATTAACCTTCTTGGCAAACTGAAAGAGGCACAAACTATCATAATCAACCTTTCATTATCACAGCAGCCTCTAGTTAAAGGGTCAGAATAATTGTGCCATCAGAGCCTTGATTGTTTTCAATCAACAGACGGCTGGAGTGACAGCTCGGTGATGGAGGGGTCTGATGAAACCGCACCAGGCCTAATCAGAGCAGATGAAAGGAAGGCATGATTGGTGCAAATGAACAGTCGTGCCTCTCCTTTTCATTTACGATCTGAAATTACTCTTAAATTTGTGGGGTTTTTTTTTTTCCTCCCTTATGAGCACCACTGAAAGAATGTTTGACTTATTATGAGTTCTGACAGTGCAGAGTTATAAAACACAGGTAGGGTTATCAGCTGAGGCTTTAAGTGGGTATTCAGCATAATTCTAACAAATTCACTCTTGAAAAGCACAAAATGACTAAAAAGGCTTCCAATGACCTAACCTCTCAGTGCTGTTTGATTAACAGACCCATTTATTCCACTGGCATTCTAAATGATGAGATGATAAAACCGAGGGCAGAAATATCTTGTAAATGTTTTCTCTCAACCCCTCTGCTCTGCTTACTTCAGTACCAGTTTCTCTGCCCCAAATCCTTTACTGTTCTTGAAGACCGCCACATTAGGGGCTCAAAGGAGCTCATCCATCAGAGGGTATAGATCAAATAAGGGTGATTTTGAGTTAGGAACACGTAGCTGTACTGGGAGCCACAGGGGTAGGTGGAACCCACCAAACCTATGCTGACATTAAAAAGAATATTTGAGGAAAAGGAATAAAAATTTCTGCGATAGGCCAGGCGAAATTTGGCACAAAGAGATTTGGGGAAAAATGGAGATGAGTTTTTCTGCATTCATGTGGCAACTACACAGACTATAGTCATTAATATTCTTAAATAATTTATGATAATAGAATATACACCTGGAGTAGCAAAAGTAAGTTTCAAACTTCTATTTTCTTCTTTAATTTTGGGATCAACCAGCCAATCATGAAAGTATTATGATTCAGGTCAATAGTGCAAAACAAAGGAAAGTTTTTTAGCTGTAAAAATTAATATGCATGCAATCTGTGATGTGCATGTATGTGTCTGTCTACCTGCAAGTGTGTTTGTGTGTGTGGTGTGAACCCGACACCTATGTGTGTAAGAGACAGGAGACAGGATAGTTTTTAACCTCTCCACTCAAAACTTTTACATAAAACTTAGGCCATTTTATTTGCTAGACTGTGAGTTGGAATGATACAATAGGGGTATATAATAGACAAAGTAAAAAGAATTATTAAAAACAGCCTGGAATTTTCAATGCAATATTTAGTCTCCTCATAGCTAGATCTCATTTTATGGGTCAGGTGCTCACCACCTGACCCATAAAGTATCAAGAATGTACAAAATTTCCATAGTTCTACTTACATGTACATATACCTCAAGCAGGATATTGCTAAATTTGCCATATGACTTCAAAGCATCTCAAAGTTTTCATTCTTTTTTTAGGAGACAATTCTCCTAGAAAGATATCTGGCAAATGGTTCAGGCACAATTATTTTACAAAACCATCTTCGCTCTCCCACCACCTTCTCAGGCATCTTACTTGTGGTGTGTGCACAGGGGCCTCCAACAAGCTTTATTAATGACCAGGCTTTGCATCTCCTGAGGGTTCCCTTCTTTTCCCTGAGTAGCATTGGTTTTTACGGCACAGACTTCCTTCTGCCCAGAAGGTAGTTTGTATATTGGTCAATTAGGAGTGGCTTTGGGGAACTTCCCTAGTGATCCAGGGGCTAAGACGCCAAGCTCTCAATGCAGGGGGCCCGGGTTTGATCCCTAGCTGGGGAACTCGATCCCACAGCCACAACCAAGACCCAGCTCAGCCAAACAAACAGATAAATAAAAATATTAAAAAAAAAAAAAAAGAGTGGCTTTGGGACACTGACAGCACATGGGATTTAAGAGAGAATTTCCTTAGCTGGTTCACAGACCAGGAGGATGAAAAGCAGGCAGACCCGTGTCAGTGTCTGCTCTAACCTCTTGAATCCAAGAGGTGTGGAATTCATCGTTTGAAAGCACTACACAGCCCCTCTACATGGCTTAAATTGTACGAGAGATGAGAAGAACAGAAAGATTCTTCAGGAGACCTGGCAACCTGACAAATCAATCCCTTTGTTTACTTTATTATTTACTCTCTGTGTTGGGCTTCACTCCAGAGTATACAGTCCCAGCAGTGAGCAGAATAAGAAATTGCTTACAGCCCTCGGCAGGTTCAATGTCATTCCCACAGCCAAAGAGAGGGATGTCTAAAGTCTATTTGCCTCTTAACTAAGCGTTGTCCTTTCTGGATGGAGATGTCTAGTTTTACTTTCAGCTGTGAGTAATTTCCCACTGTGATTGGCTGACTTATAGTCAATTTAGTATAATTAATGCCAAATTACATTGTAATTCACCTAGAATTACAAATTAAAAGCTATATTAAGAGCAAATGAATTAATCAAAATTAATGATATTATGCTCACTTGTTTTAAACTGTTAATAAGATGGGTCCCCCTAAAACGTTTAAACTTCAGCGCACCATCCATCACTACTTCAATTACCTGACTTCCTTGTGTGGCCAGAGGAGCTGGTGTGTGGGCATTTCCCATCAACAAGAACACACACAAAGAAGATAAGTGCATTCAGCCTCCAGCTGGCCCGGCTCTTTTTAGCTTCTGTTCTTGAAACATAAGTAGTATCTGGACCACTTACTGAAACGGACTTCCTATAGACAAAGAGGAACAATGCAAAAGCCTGTGCTATTTATCTTTAGAACTCATCAAAGATTTTTTTACCTAAGAGAATTTTTCTTTCTGGTTATGTTTTGTCTACTGGAATACTGAAATCTGTTTTCATTCCTCCAATGTGGCACCCCAAGTAACAAAGAGGTGGTCCTGTTAAAGAGGAGAACCTCAACTATTCATATTTCTGAATACTGCCCATGATTACTATCTTAGAATGGCCACCTTTTCCCTCCAGGTAAGTTGAGAGATGTTGTTCTTTAGTTTTACTTGTAGCCAGGCCTGGAGGCAGGGGTGAGTGAAGCAGAGTGAAAGGGTGTCGGCATTTAAAAATAGATGCCAAAGGTTCCCCAGACATCTCTTTGGAGTATAAACAAACCCAGAGGCTCACTCCATGGCTAAGTTGAGAGCCTCTCCTCTAGAATACCCAGAACAGGCAATCTCCATGGTCTGATATGGCCAGTTGGCGCAAATACCACGGCCAACAGGCACCCAACTGGCCTGGTAAGGATTCCTATAGAAATAGTCTGGCAATGCAGGGCATGGGGTACAAGCTCATTTCTACCGGAAAGACACTTAACATTTATCAGTGTTAATAAATTAATATTTTTCTCCCTTTCTCTTAAGTCCCATATCTAGGCCATTACCTAGATGTCATTTTCTACTACATAAACTTCTCAATTTTAATATTCAGGTATAAAATGAAGGTATCAGGATTAATAACTTCCATCTGATTCATCCTCACTCTCACAACAGTCTGAAGACTTTCCATCACTCAGCCTGCAGGGCTGCAACAGAAATGCTGCTGCTGCTAAGTCGCTTCAGTCGTGTCCGACTCTGTGGGACCCCATAGACGGCAGCCCACCAGGCTCCGCCGTCCCTGGGATTCTCCAGGCAAGAATACTGGAGTGGGTTGCCATTGCCTTCTCCGTGCAACAGAAATAACCATGTTCTAAGTTCTTTTTCACACTGATCGAAATCTCTTGATCAGATTTTAAGTGATCCTCCATTATGGGCTGTCTCTTCCTGCTTTGCACTGAATCACTTTGTACCTCCAAGGAATGGAAGGTGGTTCCCTACCTCTGCCAGAGTGCTCCATTCACTCCTTCTCATCAAACCATCTAGAGCCTCAATTTTCCAGGCTCTGATAAAAGAAAGACCTTCAGCGACACTTTTTTGTATGACTTTTATTAAGAGTCATTTTTGCAACTTCCCACAAAGCAGCACAACAGGTGAAAATGAAAACTGGTAATTTATTAGGAAATGTAGACTGCTGGCTCACGCATTATAGAGCAGTATAGTCGGTTTGACTTTTGAGAAGCTGTATCAGGTACGCTGAGTTTCTGTTTTCTTAGTGATTTGGAGTATTTGAAGAGAACACAGTGAGATCTATATTGAATCCATACTGTGAAGGGAGTCAACCACCTGTCCTCTGTGAGTTTTCATTTCCTCACCTGTTAAAGTTTGGATGATAGTTGCCTTATCAACCTTAACAAGGCTGATGGGAGACTTGAATGAAATGATGTGTGTAAAAGTGCTTAAGAAGTATAAAGCTAAGGATTGTAAAAATTATTATTGGTGTTATTATTATTGATGAACTTCTATGCCTGGCCTCGAGGTTTCTACCTCATGTTTAGCATATAGTTTGGGTTTTATTTTTAAATCCCTGATAACCCAGGTAGCAGCAATATGACTGCAGGCTACCAATGCATAAGTAATATTCTCCAGTCATCTTTTTCCTTCTCACAGCAGCAACAACAAAAATATCAGTCTGGAAACAACATGAATCACAATGAAAATTAGAAGCAGAGAACATAAATATGTCATATCTCATAAATCACCTTGTTGTTCTGTTGTGCTCATTTAAAACAAAATAAAAGGAAGGAAAAAGAAACTATTAACTCATGGGAACAGCAGCACATGAATACAAGTTAGGTCTCCTGTAATTTCTGATAATCACTGCCCTGCATGGCCTCTTGACAATGCACAGCTCTAGCACTGAGGATTAGCGGGAGCAAAGTCCCTCTGAAATGAATGTGTCGTGCGTCTCTCAAAGGCACACAGTCCAGACGAACAACAGCAGGGCCACTAGTCAACTCGGGGATGAGTCCTCACAAGCAATTAGCCGAATGCAGATCAGAACAAGTGACTGAATACACACTCTGGCCCCTCTGAGCAACAAGACCGGAACTAGCAGAAGCGCTCAGTGTCCAGCTGGGGGCACTCCCAGGATCAAACATCCTCCGGGCACAGCACTATTTGGGATGTGAATGATCCACAATTTATTCTCAGTGTGCTGCTGCTGCTGCTCAGTCACTTCAGTCGTGTCCGACTCTATGCGACCCCATAGACAGCAGCCCACCAGGCTCCCCCATCCCTGGGATTCTCCAGGCAAGAACACTGGAGTGGGTTGCCACCTCCTTCTCCAATGCGTGAAAGTGAAAAGTGAAAGTGAAGCCCCTCAGTCGTGTCCGACTCTTCTCGACCCCATGGACTGCAGCCTACCAGGCTCCTCCATCCATGGGATTTTCCAGGCAAGAGCACTGGAGTGGGGTGCCATTGCTTCTCCGATTCTCAGTGTAACATCTAGTAAAAAGGAAGTGAAGATGCCCTCATCACATTTGTAGGAAAGATTGTAGGTATTTGGGAGGGACTGCCAGAAGCTTCAGGAAGAAAACTGAGAAACTGTACACATTTAGTTAAGATGCCCAGAAAGGGCCTCTCTGAAAAAATAGAAATGATACATGCATATATGAAATTAAACTGAAGAAAGGTAGGGATATAATGAAAGACTATAATTAGGGGGTAGGGATAAGAGTTCTCAGGCCACAATATTTTATTTCATTTCCAGCTACCAAGTGTAAGAATGAGGACACTACTTATGGAGCTTTTTGATTAAATAGTCACCCACAGTCTAATTTCCTTGAGGCCTGGACTCTACTGCAGTGATTGACAAAGATTTGCAAAGCTGTTTAAGGGAGTACATACAATGAACAATGAGGGAGTTCCCTCGTGGTCCAATGGCTAGGACTCCACTGTGTTCCCAATGCAGGGGGCCTGTGTTCGATTCCCAGGCAGGGAACTAGATCCCACACGCCACAACTAAAAAAGATCCCACATGCTACAACTAAAACCCAGCACAGCCAAATAAATAAATATTTTTTAAAAAAAGAATTAACAATGAATAAAGCACTGAAGAAAAGGTAAAGGGTGGGTGATGTTGAAATGTCCAAGCAAAAGAATTTCATTTTCCAATCCACCCATATCATTTCAATACACCCAAAATTAGCAAAGAAATCACCACTGTGTTTGGCAGAGGTCAGTCCCCACTGGGAAGCAATCAGGCACTGGGTGAGGGAGCACAATTAAGCACAGGGAGCAGAGTCAGAGTTAGCCACATAACACAGGCATGAAGGCGCAGAGCTGGCCACCACCTCTTCAACCTGCTGGCACCACACCAGGGAACAGGAACAGCCAAGCCCTTCCTCATTTCTTTTCAAGTCACAGGATTAACTTGATGCACCTCTGTGTCCATCACACCCCAAGTATTTTTGCGCTTCTATTATAAACTTGGCAGCTATGGGCCAAAGTGGGAAAAGCCCAAGAATTAGAAGACGTGGATTTGATTTCTAGCTCCGTTACTCCAGTTTCCCCATTTGCACCACAGGAGCACAAAGCAATGCAAAACGCAGACGCGTTCTGGAAACCGGGATGTGGTATTCAGACGCGAAGTGTTACGATGGTATTGTTGGACACATAGGACTGTTTGAAGTCCTCCCTTCTCCCTGGCCAGAGGTGCATCTGGGACAGTTTATCATCTTAGAGATAAAAGTCGAACGCTGAGCACATCGCTAGTGTCCTCTATTTTCCATCTATAAAGGGATAGTAGCTTTTTGTTTGGGTTCACTTTCTGGGACTCCTTTTGACGGAAATGATTAAATCAAACCTAAGGTGGGTAGTTTGTGGAGTAGATAAAAGCCCAGGAGGGGCCTGTCAAAAAAATCACTGCATCAGAGGTTGTTGACTACTCTAAACAATATGTGACTTACATCTCTAGAGATATAAAGTGAACGTGTTACTAACAGTATGACTTACAGAGGCAAATTTCCAACTAAAACACAAGAAAAAAATGCTGTTTTAAAAGGTGAAACTCATTTAATATACCAATTTTCTTAGAATAAATCCAGCCTTTTATAGGAATAGTAGGATGCCTTATTATCCATTCAATACATTTTAATATGAAAACTATACATTATTGTTTTTAATTCATTATTTATAGAGTGTAAGAGAACAAGAAGGTAGCATTCAACACAAAGTCTACAGGTACAGCCTGTGGCTCTGGGGACGAAGAATCAAAGACAAATGTAAACATGATTACCCACTCCAATCCCCCCAGCCCCAAACCACATGACATGGTTGCTCTTTGCCAAACTACTGGGATAAAAAAGACTTTCCCTGCCAAGGTCTGGTCTTTTCTGACATCAGTGATGTGACCACTGAATTGTCTGCTCTTTTTATCTACTGAAGTCCAGGCAAAGTTAGGCTCAAAATATGAGGAGGAGCCCTCAAGCCAAGGTTAGTAAAGGATGAAAACCACTGATATATAATTAACACTTATTAAATAATAAGTGCTTTTCACTGAAAGTAGGAAATAGTTAATAAAATAAGAATTAAAGGTAAACAAAACTTTTCCATGTTCAGAAATAAAGCTAAGCTAAATCTCTCTAACCCGACAACTGAACACTTTTAAAGAGCTTTTTACCCCAGGATCTAACTTCTAAAACTGTGCCAAGCACATAACAGGTATACAATAAATAGTCATTTGTAATTCAATAATCTACTGTACCAATTTTTAAATATCCTTGCTTCTGCTACTTCAGAGATTAAATAATAATCCAGAGAGCTGGGTAATGGTTTAAAACCAGAAGGATCCCTCCCAATTGGCATGAGGATTAGGAGAGGGAAATGGAGTTAGCTAACTTGTACTCTGCCTTACATTCCATGGTTTGGGGCATTTAGATGGATAGGGACTTCCCTAGCAGTCCAGTGGTTAAGACTCAATACTTCAAATACAGGGATTCTGGGTTTGATACCTGGTCAGGGAACTAGGATCCCACATGCCATGTGGCGCAACAACAACAAAGAATATTGATAGGTGGACAGCCACACTTTCTCCCTATGCTAGCAAATACAAGAATTTACATAATATATAGGTTTTTCTACAAACTACATTGTCACAGAAAGTAACTTCCCCTTTATTCTCAGAAAAGACTGTGGTTAAAAAAAAAAAAAAAAGGCAGAGAATATACCTTCCTGAGGAAAAAACAGATTATCCAGTACCTCCAATAAGTGGGAGTGGAATGGAACTGTTTCATGGTTTCACTCTAAGTTTTAGAGCAGGACCTCTGGCTCAGTCATCTGAAACTATATGTTGAATCTAACAAGAGAAATTTAACAGGCCCCTGCTGAAACAAAGTCCTAAGTCAAAGCTAAAACCTGAAAGCAAAGTAAAACTGGTGGAGATTTGCCAGGTCATGGATGCCAGTGACCTCACGCCCCATGTTTCCTCCTCTGCTGATTTGCTCCCTTTTAGTCTCCTCTTTCTGTGAACCCAATAACCAATCTGGAATCTGAGAAATTGCTGGCCTTGAACTCTAAGACCAAATTGTTGAGCTGAATTGAACTGAATTAAAAAAAAAAAAAGATTTTTTTGAGGGGACTTCTCTGTCTTTATATATCCAAAGTGCATATGTGGTAAAGTCTCATCAGTACCTGTGAATATAAAGTGAAGTTAATGAACAGGCCCAGTAGTTTCAGGCTATGGAAGGGAGAAAATAATTGTTTAGGGGGGATGAAGAAGCCTCTGTGAGAGAGAAGACTTAAGATAAAGTTTTTAAAGGTCAGGTGGAAGAAGAGAGAGCAGACAAAAAGCATAATCTCAGGGGATTTCATAGGTTTTCAGATGCACAGAATGGTTATCACGGGCTTTAGCACATTTTAGCGGGAAAGGGACTGGATAAGGGATAGCAGGAAAAAGAAAAAAAAAGTCTGTTCAGTTAGGATAAAGTGACAGTTCTTGTGACATGTCTTTAGAGACAAACTGTGTGAAGTATGGTGAATAATAAAAATTGGGCCTTTTGCCAAATAAAGTAGATATCCCAGATTACATTACCAGTAGATCAGCGAGTGGAAGAGCCACATGTGTAAGGGTGTGTGTGTGTTTACTGAGCTCTCACATAAGTTACCAGTTGCACATAATCAAACGGCACCATCCCTCCATCCGCTTTTCTATTACTTGTCCTACTTTGTGCCAATTTTCTGTTTCCTCCCCAACACCCCTAGATTCACTGTTCTTCTTTCAGACACAGGATAGGGATTTGTCAAAGTCAATGAGCACTTTATTACAGTGAGAACGTTCTGTAATGAACAATTCAACAATTTAATGAGATTCTGTAGATCTGTCTCCAACCTGTCCATCAAGTTTCACTTCCATAAAGTCACCCTGACACTAATCCTCCGGCATACCCAATCTTCACCCTGGGCTGAATATCAGATTCTTCCCTGGTATACTGCATTACCAGTATAACCTCAGCAAAAATGATGAATTTAACTATACTTGAGGTGATATAACTGGACTGATCTGATTTTTCTCTATTGAGTTGAGTACGAGGGAACTACTTATTTACAAAGATAATGCAAAAATAGTTTCTCATTGCCCGTTGAATGCCTAAATTGATAATATTTCTGTGAGTCTTTTAATTCTTTCTTTAGGACCAAGTCTAAGAAAATATTGCCTGCAGCAGAAAGCAGCTTTTGAGATTCTACATTATAATATTAGTAACCTTTAGAGAGGCAATTACAGGAACTCCTATGTGAATAGCGTGAAATTTTTGGACACTCGCACATCTGTACATTACCATGTTGATACCTGGCAGTGCTTTCAACCATGCCACAAAAAGAGACAGAAGCCACAGGGATGGTTGGCTCACATCTCAATTTGGTTAGAAATAATCAAATGCAGAATTCATTCTAAGTCTTTTTCCCTTTGGGAAGTCAAGAAAAATATGACAATTCCTCACTTTGAATTAACCAGAGTAATTCTGATGATTTGTGCTTTCCACAGATAATTAAAATTCATACCCCAAACTCATCCTCACCAACACTTCTGACCTCTGCCTGAACGAACATTATGAGATATACCTAAGAAGCAGAAAATAATTTGTGGCTTGTTTTTTCCACTTATATTTTCTTGTCAAGACAGCATGGAATACTTGAAAGATGAGGGCAGGTGTCAGCAAACATGGATTTGAAGCCTGGATCTGCTTTGTAACCCTGAGGCAAGACACTGAAGCCTCATTTTGTTTGTCCAGAGGATGGAATGATAACAGCCATTCTTCGGGCTTGTTGTGATGATAATTTAGTAAGTTTGGAAAGAGCCTGGGTCCTGGAAGGCCCTCAGTACACTGCAGGTCTTATCCTCACTGGTGGAAGCAATGGTGAAGAGGAAAGTTGCTGATTAAAGTAAGATAAACAAAGAAATTAGGGAGAAAGGCATCAGGAGAATAAGCCATCAGTAGAATCAGATGTGGGCTTCCCAGATGGCTCAGTGGTAAAGAATCTGCCTGCCAATTCAGGAGACCTGGGTTCGATCCCTGAGTCAGGAAGATCCCCTGGAGAAGGAAATGGCAACTCACCCCAAGTATTCTTCCCTGGAGAATCCCCATGGACAGAGGAGCCTGGCGGGCTATAGTCCATGGGGTCACAAAGAGTTGGACACAACTTAGCAATTAAATCACCACCACCAGAGAATCAGACATTGGATAATTCACAACTACCTATGACTCCATTTCAGCCAGAATTAAAGTATTCTCTGAATGTCTTTGATAAGATACAAGGTGCCTCATCTGCTAATAGAAGACTTCATATTTTTACTTGTATTTTGTATATAAATATTTTTCAAATGACCATGAAATCTTGAAGGTACGGAATCCAAGAAGTAACAAGATGGCTAGCCACTGCTTCAGAGAGGAAGATGGAAAGTATAAGGAGAAGCGGGGAAAGATGGACTCTGTCTTTGGAAAACAGTCAGACTGTGGTGACTGTGTGGTGACAGTTTTCCAAAGACACTGTGTGGATTGTTCAAGTATAGTCACTGGAGATGAGCACAATGGATTTCAACTGAATAATCAACTTGAAAACACAAAACATCCTCTGCCCCCTAAACAAAAGGTATCTGAAAGGAATGCTATGTCAGGTAAAAAGGCAGGGCATAGGAAAACAGCAATGAGCACAGAATGAAGGAAGGAAAGAGATTTTCCCAAAGCGAAACAGAAAGAGCTTCATCTCATTTAAGGTCCCAGCTGCTCTCTACTGTAACAAAAGCCTCTTTCTGAACTGTTTACCGGAAAGCCCAGAATTTATTCTGATTCCATTGGTCTTAAATAGGCATAAATATCGCTTTACAATCTATCCTTCTCATATTCAGCTTCAGTAACTATGTTTGGCAAGAGAATATAAACCCTTGACTCTTTCTGATATAACCCCCTTAGGTTCTGGAAAGCCATGGTGAGGGTCTGAGGAATCTTACCTGTGATTCCCTCAGTTAAGCTGAGCAGGATCAAGCCTCAAGGGCTGGTGTTCTCCAATTACTTGCCCATCAAGGACATGACTTCTAAAACTTCAACTCCAATGTGGAGCAAACCAGACAAAATAGTTGTCATTGTTCCTCAGTCCTTTAACTTTTAATCATTCCATGACTTCGCGCCGAAGGAGGACCCATGCAGAGTGCCCTTACCTGCCAGATCTGCTCTTCGCTCAAGGAGGTCAGGCGGTCGCTCTTCAGTACCTCCTGAAGCAGACAATAAGGCAGCGTTAGAATGTCCTCCGGCCGACTCTTCAGGAGCTCAGAGAGGTGTTTCACTAAGAAATCGATCACTGCCTTCTCCAACAAAGTGAGGTTAAAGAGGTCAGCAAGTCTGTACAGATCCAAGTAATTAAAGCTATTTAATTCCTGGGTGTCAAAAAAATAAAAATAAAAATGGAAAAAGATCTCTTAGAAATCAATCCAAGAAAGAATAAGCAAGAAATTCAGACTCCCCAAAGTTTGCATGACAGGAGTGGGAGAAAGGGAACTATACAAAACAACAAAATCCTCATTACAAGGCTCTGGGAAGAGAACTAGTATTCTAGAATTTAACATTTTTTCCCCCTTATTTTGTCCCTCTTAAAACCCATGTACTTAAAGACGTCTTAATAAAGGGGCTGAAAGGGGTTTCTGGTTTCACTGGCAAAAATGTTACTTTGCAACCTTTTAGGAACATTTTCCCAATGAAAATAATTTTTTTCATTTTATAGCTCTCAGGTGATACATTTTTTCCACTAAAGAGAAAATGAGGGCAGGTAGTGTGGGAGCCCTACACTTTTTCCAAAACCTCAAATTAAACACAGAGTTAAAAACAACTGACAATGAATTAAAACAATGATTTTTACATGTAAAGTCTCAGGGAATGAGGAAATATCACAGAAAAGATTCCTGTCCTGAGTAATTCTATATTGAATGCACCTGAGATGAACGATTTATAACTGTTCTTTGCTTTTATCAACTGCAGACAGTCAATGGCAATCTTTTCAGAGTTTCTGTTGCAATACTGTGTTGTGAGGGGGTGGGGTGGGATTTTGCCTGTCTCTACAAGTTCTCAAACTCATAACCAAGCTATAAAATAATGCCACCAGAAGCCAGGACATCTGTGAAATCTCTGCCTTGTACCTCTGCAAGAACCATAGTTGGCATGCAGATTTGTTGATGGAAAACTTACCTATTTCAAGTAGACTGAGAGTAGGCTCTGTCCTAGTTGTCTTCATTTTCAACTTGCAATTATTATTACAATATTTCCCAGTAACTTAAGGAATGCAGAACACCATCAGATGGCTATTTTAGTCCATTGACTGATTTATTTTCAACATACTTAGCCCTGTTTTTAGTTATCTAAAAAGTATTAAGAACTCTTTCTAAGACCTACATATTCTAATATATCTGTTTCCATCACAGTTTAAGGTTTAAAGGAATATGTGCTAAACGGGCACTCTTCCACATGGTAGCCTACTAGCCAGCCACATGTACCTATTCAGCATCTGAAATGTAGCCAGTGTGATTTGAGATGTGCTCTAAGTGTTAAATATAGGCTTCCCAGGTGGCACAGTGGTAAAGAATTCACCTGCCAATGCAGGACACGTGGGTTCGATCCCTGGGTGGGGAAGATCCCCTGGAGGAGGAAATGGCAACCCACTCCAGTATTACTTGCCTGAGAATCCCATGGACAGAGAAGCCTGGCAGGTTACACTCCATGGGGTCACAGAGAGTCTGACATGACTGAGTGACTGAGCATGCATGCATGCATAATGTTAAATATATATGAAAGCAAAGAGTAAGAAAAATAGAATGTAAAATATCTCATTAATAATTTTTATATTGATTATATGTTGAAATGGTATTACTCTGGATATAGATTAAATATATTATCACTAATTTCACCTGTTTTTTTTTACTTTTAAGGCAGCTACTAGAAAATTTTAAATTAATATATACGACTTCCATTATGTTTCTACTGTACAATGTTTTTCTAAATAATGAAAAGTATAATGAAGATGTAAAAACAGGTCTCAGAGTAACAGTTGCATCATCATCACAGCCACCTGATTCTTTTTCTTTAGATTCTATTTCTTTTGGTGGGAGATGACACTTTAATTACATTCCTAACAGGAGTCAAGCTACATGACTTCAGTAATCAGACATAAGATTCTGGCTCTTGATAGCTCTATTTGCCAACACAATTGAAAAAGAATAAATAACTTGTCTTTGAAATGAAGTTTACCACAGTTAACCACTAAAATTCATTACAACTCAAAATATCTAAGGGTCCACTCACAGCCACTCAATTAAAATATGTTGGCTTTCCATTCAGCAGACTTCATCAAAGGAATACTGCAGATTCTGCCTCCAGCACCGATTTTTTTAAAGTACTGTTTAAACTCATTCTCCAAATCTTACCTTTTCAGATTGGTAAATTCTACTATGGAAGGAAAGAATATGTAACCCTTGCACGTGGAGCTTCTACAGCCAACTTTAGGACCATCTTCTTGGAATGAGTAAGTTATTTCTAGTCAGTACATCTAGGAAGCAAGTTTAACAGCTTCTGGGCCCTGGATTCGATTTTAGCTTCCAGGTAAGTCACTCTGCAGCCTTCCCTGGCAGCTCAGCTGCTAAAGAATCTGCCTGTAATGCGGGAGGCCTGCGTTGGATCCCTGGGTTGGGAAGATCCCAAGGAGAAGGGAGAGGCTACCCACTCCAGTATTCTGCCCTGGAGAATTCCATGGACTATTAGAGCCCATGGGGTTGCAAAGAGTCGGACACGACTGAGCGACTTGGCTTCTACTACTAAGTCACTCTGCAGCCGCTCAGAAGCGTGGGGTGTCAACGCCCTCCACGGGCACAGGTTTAGGCACCCCGGGCACACGCCTAAACCTTGCCTCAATTCAGTGGGGCATTGGCCGGCGGCACCGTGCAGAAACACGAGCATGCGCAGAGGCAGAAACAACCAAGCTCGGCAAAGTTAAAGATGAACGCGCACAGCACAGGGATGGTGGTTTTTTTTTTTCCCACTCATTCTGCCAAAAAGGTATGCATGACCATGAGTTTGGGGCTGGATTATGCAGTAGTAATCAAATATTCTTTTTTAAGTATCTTTGTATAGAGATACTGGGTTTCTTCAGATTAGAAGTCAGTCCAGTTCAAAATTGCAGCAGACCAGAGAATTAATATGAGATTTTAAAAAGTGTGTTTCTCTTCTGCTGTGTTCCTTTTGAATGTAATCATTTAATTCCTACTTCCACAGTCCTGAAATATTTTTGTTTCCTAAGGGTATAATTTTTTATCACTCCTAAATCCAATCTAACAGAGCATTTGATATTAGTGGAGAACGAAGGCTAAATGGACGTGTCAATACGTGAGTGAAGAGCAAAGGCAAACTCAGCTGACATATACTGGTGCACAAGAGAAACAACAGTTAAAAGTGCTCCCTGACTTTACCTTTTCATTTCTCCTCTCTGCGGCTTAAAAGCATAGTTTCCCCAAATCGCCAGTGCTCTCTCTGTCAAAGCTTCTGGTTCCCCTTGCTATGCATACTTAGCACCTCGGTAGTCACACTGTGTAAAGTGGGGAACTGAGAGGAAAAAACAAAACCTTCACTGAGGTCTTGATACCACAGTATACATCCCTCCTACTGGGGCCATGTGCTCATGTGAGTCTTGAGCAAAATCATCGCTTCTTGTTCTATTGGCTAAGACCATGTGCAAGCAAAAAATAATGCTGCTTTTAAGGATTCCCATTAATGTGATGGGGGAGGTGGGAAGCAATGGTTAAACTGCATTGAATGTTCATCTATAATTCTCTGCATGGAAAAAAAAAATCATCACTGTTATGGAAATAGTGCCATTATGTGTCTGGTTATAAACAGTAATATATTTGTTCATTGCATAAAACTCAGGAAGTACAAAGTATGGAAAGGAAAACAAAAATCATTTCTATTTCACCATGCAGAGATAATCACTATTAATGTTTCTGTACATATTTCTAGACTTTTTTTTGAAAGAACTCTTTTATATATATAAGAAAGAGAAAGAACAATTGTATTCAGGAGCAGAACAAACCATCAACAGCCACAGGCACTCAGAGGCAATCCAGGTTGGTGGAGAAGAGCAAAGCCCACAGAATCAGGTAGACCTGGTTCAAATCCAGCATGTTAATTATTATTGTTGGCTATGACCTTGGATCAGTCACTGAACCTCTGTTATTCCTCATTTACAAAACGGAGAGTCCACCCAGTTCATGTTGTTATAGAGATGACAGAAAAGCACTTACCACACAGCTTGGTCCATAGAAAGCAGACAGTAGATTTGGCAGGCAAGGAACCATTAAGTACATTTGAGCACTGTTGTTTGGCATCCATAAACCCTGATTCATCACTGATGCAAGGAGGGCAAAGTGAAGAATGTGGTCCCTTCATGTATCAAAGTCTTAAATAAGCTGCACCAGTAAGTCAGGGAAAAGGAGGCAAGCCAAGTAAAAACCATACAATTGAGTCATAAATTGCTTACATGTTAAGGCCTCCCACTTCTATATTATTAGCGCAAACCTCTCTCCTAAGCTCTGAATTCATTTTCCCAACTGCCTATAACAGGACATCTTCTCTTGGCTATTCCACAGCCATACTGAACTCAACATACCAACGCTGAACTTATATTTTGCAAACTTGTATCTTCTCCTATATCCCCCTTCTTGGAGAATGAGCACATTCTGTCCCCACAGCAGGGTCCCCAAAGGTGGGCCATATTCCTCCCTCATAGCCAGTTGGTCACCAAGTTCTGTTTGCTCTTCCTCCTTAGCATTTCTTGTTCTGTTCATTATCTCCTATCCAGACTTCCTACAACAGGGTCCTGAATTGCAATTTCCTGCTCCCAGTATCAGACTCTCAATCCTCTATTTTTACAAGACTCTAACCATATTGATCATCCGTTTAAAACCCATCAATAGGTATCCATTTGCTTAATGGAGAGAAGTCCAAACTCAGTTGCAATGCATAGCCTTCCATAACCTGCTGACCTGCTTACCCTGTAGTGTAACAGTCCTACACACCTTCGCTTGGCTTCCACCATTTCAATGACCTATACATTCACATCATGTGCCAGAACCACACCAGGCATAAATAAAACAGAAACGAAGAAAAATAGGCAGTTCTCAGGCTTCATAAGATGTATAGTCTATTGGAAGAGTAAGCCATTAATAAAAAGTGTTGAAAATGAATGGAAAATTATCACTGAGGTAAAGGTTACAAAGGGTAGAACAGAGAGCTATAAATGCCCAGTGGATAGATCTGACCTGGAGTGGAAAGATACTAATGGTGTCCCAGAGAAGCCAACATGCAGCTGATAACTGAAGAAGGGCAGATTAACTTGGCAAAGTGTGGGGTGGGGTGCATATTAACTATATTTTCTTGTTTTCTGTATCTTGATGCTTTGGCATCAGGGGCCTCACTGACTGGGGAGAGACCACCTCTCCCTTGGGATAGCCAATTTTTAGAAGGATGCACCTTTTATATGCAGAGTAACCAATCAAGAGCCCAAACTGCCACCCACCTCCTCTAGCGGATTCCTACACTCCAGGTGTCAATATTCCTCTACATTCCCAGGTGTCTCAAATGATAAAGAACCCACCTGCCAATGCAGGATCCACAGGAGATGCAGGTTTGATCCATGGGTTGCGAAGATCCCCTGGAGGAGGAATTGGCACCCCACTACAGTATTTTCGCCTGGGAAATCCTATGGATTTCCTATGTAGCCTGGTGAGTTACAGTCCATGAGGTCCAAAGAGTTGGACACTACTGAAGTGACTGACCATGCACGTGCTCAATGAACCTAGGGCTAAGTAGCAGACACCTAGAGATGGCCTATATAACTTACACTGGATAAGCCTGCTTATCAGCCTTGTCTTTCCTGAGGAAGCCACAACAAATGCCCTTGCCCACTATTTCCCTTCACTCCTTCCACCTCCTGTTCAACCCTGACACTTACCCCTGTGGCCCCACGGGCTTTGCCATGCTGCCATCTTGGGAAATGTAAGTAACAAAGTATCGTTTCAATGGCAGTGGTCTCCTGATTTGTTGGTTTTACCATCAGCTCAGTTCAATTCCTCAGTTGTGTCCGACTCTTTGAGAACCCATGGACTGCAGCACACCAGGCTTCCCTGTCCATCACCAACCCCTGGAGCTTGCTCAAACTCGTGTCCATTGAGTCAGTGATGCCATCCAACCATCTCATCCTCTGTTGTCCCCTTCGCCTCCTGCTTTCAATCATTCCCAGCATCAGGGTCTTTCCCAATGAGTCAGTTCTCCGCATCAGGTGGCCAAAGTAATTGGAGCTTCAGCTGCAGCATCAGTCCTTCCAATGAATATTCAAGACTGATTTCCCTTAGGACAGACTAGCTGGAACTCCTTGAAGACCAAGGGACTCTCAGGAGTCTTCTCCAACACCACAGTTCAAAAGTATTGATTCTTTGGTGCTCACCTCTCTTTACAGTCCAACTCTCACAACCATACATGACTACTGGAAAAACCATAGCTTTGACTAGATGGACCTTTGTTGGCAAAGTAAAGTCTCTGCTTTTTAATATGCTGTCTAGGTTGGTCATAACTTTTCTTCCAAGGAGCAAGCATCTTAATTTCATGGCTGCAGTCACCATCTGCAGTGATTTTGGAGCCCCAAAAAATAAAGTCTCTAACTGTTTCAATTGTTTCCCCATTTGCCATGAAGTGATTAGACCGGATGCCATGATCCTAGTTTTCTGAATATTGAGTTTTAAGCCAACTTTTTCACTCTCCTCTTTCACTTTCATCAAAAGGCTCTTTAGTTCTTCACTTTCTGACATAAGGTGGTATCATCTGCATATCTGAGGTTACTGATATTTTCTCCCAGTGATCTTGATTCCAGCTTGTGCTTCATCCAGCCCAGCGTTTCTCATGATGTACTCTGCATATAAGTTAAATAAGCAGGGTGACAATATACAGCCTTGACATACTCCTTTCCCAACTTGGAGCCAGTCTGCTGTTCCATGTCCAGTTCAACTGTTGCTTCTTCACCTGCATACAGATTTTTCAGGAGGCAGGTCAGGTGGTCTGGTTTTTCCATCTCTTTAAGAATTTTCACAGTTTGTGGTGATCCTCACAGTCAAAGGCTTTGGCATAGTCAATAAAACAGACGTAGATTTTTTTTCTGGAACTCTCTTGCTTTTCCAGTGATCCAACAGATGTTGGCAGTATGATCTCTGGTTCCTCTGCCTTTTCTAAATCCAGCATGACCATCAGAAAATTCACAGTTCATGTATTGTTGAAGCCTGGCTTAGAGAATTTTGAGCATTACTTTGCTAGCATATGAGATGAGTGCAATTATGCGGTAGTTTGAACATTCTTTGGCATTGCCTTTCTTTGGGATTGGAATGAAAACTGACCTTTTCCAGTCCTGTGGCCACTGCTGAGTTTTCCAAATTTGCTGCCATATTGAGTGAAGCACTTTCACAGCATCATCTTTTAGGATTTGAAATAGCTCAACCAGAATTCCATTACCTTTGTTAGGAATTCCATTACCTTTGTTACTAGCTTTGTTTGTAGGGATGTTTCCTAAGGCCCACTTGACTACGCATTCCAGGATGTCCGGCTCTAGGTGAATGATCACACCATCATGATTACCTGGGTCATGAAGATCTTTTTTGTATAGTTCTTCTGTGTGTTCTTGCCACCTCTTCCTAATATCTTCTGCTTCTGTTAGGTCCATACCATTTCTGTCCTTTATTGTGTCCATCTTTGCATGAAATGTTCCCTTGGTATCTCTAATTTTCTTGAAGAGATCTCTAGTCTTTCCCATTCTATTGTTTTCCTCTATTTCTTTGCACTGATCACTGAGGAAGGCTTTCTTATTTCTCCTTGCTATTCTTTGGAACTCTCCATTCAACTGGGTATATCTTTCCTTTTCTCCTTGCCTTTCATTTCTCTTCTTTTCACAGCTATTTTTAAGGCCTCCTCAGACAACCATTTTCCCTTTTTGCATTTCTTTTTCTTGGGGATGGTCTTGATCACTGCCTCCTGTACAATGTCATCAACCTCTGTCCATAGTTCTTTAGGCACTCTATCAGATCTAATGCCTTGAATCTACTCGTCACTTCCACTGCATAATCATAAGGGATCTGATTTAGGTCATACCTGAATAGTCTAGTGGTTTTCCCTATTTCCTTCAATTTAAGTCTGAATTTTGCAATAAGGAGTTCATGATCTGAGCCACAATCAGTTTCCAGTCTTGTTTTGCTGACTGTATAGAGCTTCTCCATCTTTGGCTGCAAAGAATATAATCAATCTGATTTCCGTGTTGGCCATCTGGTGATGTCCATGTGTAGAGTCTTGTGTTGTTGGAAGAGGGTGCTTGCTATGACCCGTGCGTTCTCTTGGCAAAACTGTTAGCCTTTGACCTACTTCATTCTGTATTCCAAGGCCAAATTTGCCTGTTACTCCAGGTACCTCTTGACTTCCTACTTTTGCTTTCCAGTCCCCTATAACGAAAAGGACATCTTTTTTGGATGTTAGTTCTAGAAGGTCTTGTAGGTCTTCATAGAACCATTCAACTTCAGCTTTTTCAGCATTACTTGTCAGGGCATAGACTTGGATTACTATGATATTGAATGGTTTGCCTTGGAAACAAAGAGAGATCATTCTGTTGTTTTTGAGATTACATCCAAGTACTGCATTCCACACTTTTCTGTTGACTATGATGGCTACTCCATTTCTTCTAAGGGATTCTTGCCCACAGTAGTAGATATAATGGTCATCTGAGTAGATATAATGGTCATCTGAGTTAAATTCACCCATTCCAGTCCATTTTAGTCCGCTGATTCCTAAAATGTCGACATTCACTCTTGCCATCTCCTGTTTGACCACTTCCAATTTGCCTTGATTCATGGACCTAACATTCCAGGTTCCTATGCAGTATTGCTCTTTACAGCATCAGACCTTGCTTCCACCACCAGTCACATCCACAACCTGGTGGTATTTTTTTGGCTCTTTCTCTGCATTCTTTCTGAAGTTATTTCTCCACTGATCTCCAGTAGCATATTGGGCACCTACTGACCTGGGGAGTTCATCTTTCAGTGTCCTATCTTTTCGCCTTTTCATACTGTTCATGGGGTTCTTAAGGCAAGAATACTGAAGTGGTTTGCCATTCCCTTCTCCAGTGGACCATGTTTTGTCAGAACTCTCCACCATGACCCATCCTCTTGGGTGGCCCTACACAGCATGGCTCATAATATCATTGAGTTAGACAAGGCTATGGTCCGTGTGATCAGTTTGGTTAGTTTTCTGTGATTTTCATTCTGTCTGCTGATGGAAAAGGATAAGAGGCTTATGGAAGCTTCCTGATGGGAGAGACTTACTGAGGGGGAAACTGGGACTTGTTCTGATGGGCGGGGCCATGCTCAGTAAATCTTTAATCCAATTTTCTGTTGATGGGCAGGGCTCCCTGTTGTTTGACCTGAGGCCAAACTATGGTGGAGGTAATGAAGATAATGGTGACCTCCTTCAAAAGGTCCCATGCACTCAGTGCCCCAGACGCTGCAGAAGGCCACCGCTGACCCACACCTCCATCAGAGACTCTTAGACACTCACGGGCAAGTCTGGGTAAAGTTTGTTGACTACAAGATGGTGGAGTAGAAGGACGTGCACTCATCTTCTCCTGCGAGAACTCCAAAATTACAACTCACTGCTGAACAACTGTTGACAGAAGAACGTTGGATCCCACCAAAAAAGGATACCCCACGTCCAAGGGCAAAGGAGAAGCCCCAGCAAGACAGTAGGAGGGGCAAAATCACCTTTAGAATCAAACCCCATACCTGCCAGAGATGCTTGAAGGGCTCTAACAAACCTTGTGTGCACCAGGACCCAGAGACCCCACAGAGACTGAGCCAGAACTGTGTCTGAGTATCTCCTGAGGGGGTATGGATTAGCAGTGGCCTGTTGCAGGGGCAGAGAGCCCTCAGAACTTACACAGGACTGGGAAAACAGACTCTTGGAGGGCACAATCAAAACCTTGTGTGCACCAGGACTCAGAAGAAAGGAGCAGACTCCACAAGACACTAGTTTCACCATACCTGAATAATAATAAAACCTATATTTTAAAACAGGATGGTGATGGGATTGAGGGAGAATACTCCAGAAGCAACAACACTTGCAAAATTCCTATGGATGAGGAATCATGTTTCCATCTTTCTATCTGACCTTACCTGAAGTAGCATATCCCCCCCTCTATCCTCTCCATGCCTCCCTCTATCACATTACTGCATTTTCTTTGCCTTGAGCACACATCACTATCTGAAATTATCTTCTGCATTTATTTGCCTACTTATTCATGATGTGTGTGTCCCCTTTCCTAAGTCCCAAGTTCTATAGGAAAAGGGACTTATCTGTTTTATTCACTGCTATACCCCTAATGCCCCAAACACTGCCAAGCACATAGGGGCTCAAGCCACACTTACTGAATGAATGAATCCATTTTACTTTTTCAGCTTCCCTTGTTCAGGTCGAATAGACCACGTCCTTCTTTATGCCTCCACCCTGTCCTCTGTAGATTTCCAGCAGTCCACTTGTCACTGTAAGCAAATGCTCTTTGATTACAGATATGTCTACTAAATCTCAAGTGCTTGGCGCCAAGGACTGTACTGTGCCCCTGGTATTTATCAGGGAACAGATGCTCAATACATAGGAGTATAATCAAAGAATAGCCATGAGCTTTTTCCACGTATTTATAACCAAGCAAAACCAGAATGGGCCATGCCTCTCCAACATGCCTACCCAATTTTGAATATCATCGAAATTGGGCCATTTTCATACCTCACTGGCCTCCCTCATCTTCCCTGTCTCTTTCTGGTCTTCCTTCCTACACATTCACAAGGCAAAGCCAGTGGTCAGTTTTCCAAATGGGAAAATTGTTCCTAGTATCTAGAGTTGAAAGTGTTTAAAGCCAAGCGCAATATAATAGCTCTGCTGTGAAAAAAGATTCAAATATTTCAATCCACCCAAAATTTCTTTTTTAGCCCAAGAAAATTACTTTCTCTATCAACTGGCTATTCAGATCAAAGTAGCTTTTCAAATGATACTTTCTTCTAGTTATGAGATTGTCTCCCTTCTCTTATATACTGTGACTTAGAAATCCAAGTAACTCAGTAGAGGCAGTAGTTTTGAATTGAAGTTATAGCTCAGCAACAAGAAACTCTGAGTAAAAGGAAAATCTTTTATTTTTCTAAAAAGGTTTCATTTCTGTCACACTGCTTCTCACTTAAAATTTACTTTCTATTCAGAATTATGGTGTATACATTGTTGCTCTTTGGGGAATCTTTTTAAATAGTATTTATTTTCCTCTGGTTTAGGGCTATTTGGCTTCTCTCTTCCCTTCTATTTGTTTCTCATAGTGTGAATGACAAGTTAAATAACAGAAGAAGAGCCATAAAATGTGTCCCCAATACTATACTAGCTATAGAAGAAATACCAGTTTTGCAAGTACAATAGTTCTTAAACCTTATATATTCCCCAAATTCAGTCTTTTGGTGTGGCCTATGTCCTTAATTAATTAAAAATGGTTACTCCCCAGATTAACTTTTGAATACATAGTAGGGAAAAGAAAGCACAGGAAAGGAAAATGCTATCTTATTTTGGCTTATATTCAAAGGTAATTACTTTTGTGAGGCAAATTATCAGGTGGTAAGGATGTGAGTGAAAGTAGGGGCAGTTTGGGGGCTGTGGGTGAACTCTGCGGCCCTTTTACCAAACCAAGGGAGACAGAATAAGTCCACTGTTGTGATGGATGGCAGGGTTCTCATCTGTAACTGAGCGACTGGTCTTTATGTATTAGCAAGTGTCTTTCAATATCCTAATTAAGCAAGTATTAATAATTAGTGATGAAAGTTCATACAAGACAAAAGAAAGATCAGAGATTTAAGCCTATCCCTGAACCAGTGTCACCCAGACAGTGCACTCTAATACACATTCTTGAATAGGAGAAAATGGTGCAGCCTTATAGCAGAGGTCTGCAGGTTCACTGTATATAACCCACAGCCTAGCTTATGTATGCCACAGCCTAGAGACATGTGTTGACGTGTGACAACACTGATACAAGCTGGAAATCAATAATGCATATTTCTAATACATAGTCTGTCTTTGTTTCAGACACACTCACATGTATCCTGGCCTAACTGTCAGTAACCCCTGGCCCATCCAGCACTGCAGTTTAATCATAGCCCTGGCATGGGAATTATGCAGAGCACAGAAAATACTTGTTATCTTGTGACTGCATCTACTGTAGAGTATCCCAATGTCAGCTCCACAAATACTCTTCCTCAAATCTAGGAGTCCATGTTAAAATGACAAGATTAGGAAATCTAACGAAGATGCTTTAACACCATGGATACCTATGCAAAACACAGCCTTAATAACACCTATTTCTCTTGTCACCTCATGTAATTCTGAGACCATTATTGACTTGCAAAACAAAAGTGAGCATCAACAACCTGTACTTAGGAATGGAAAATGATGAATTATGCTCAAGATAAACCACCTCTCTCAAGGTCAAATTAAAAGTAATGCTCTTTTGATTTCCTGAATTCCCCACCCCTCCCTCACAAGAAGACCAAACTGAATGGGATTCCAAATTTTTCTAGGTAATAATACTTAAAAGATGTGACTATTTTGACAATGCTGTGTTTCATCGTTATAATTATAACCTTTCTTTTCCAAACTATTGATCCCCTTCATTTATACCTCCTTTCAAAATGTCACCTCAATTACCACATGTCAATACTTTACTAAGATAAAGATGGTCAGGAGAGAGAGTGGTTTCTATGCCTCTCATCTAATAGCATGCATCAAACTTGAAGTTCTATTATAAAATGTTGACAATGTCTAAGGATGTCTCTAAATGAAAAGTCACTCTTGCTACGGAAGTCAAGAAATCTTAAAAAAAACTATTCACAAATAGATTCCAAATAGCCTGGTACAGTTACTCTACATGTAAAACCAGTATGATTTGATGTCTACCAAGTTAACTAGAAGTTAAGTAAAAACACTATATTGGCAGCTTATAGAGACCAAACACCAAGTCAGACATAGTAAATATGAAGCTTTTGGTCTCTAAGTTCTCATGTTTCCCACTTCAAGTCTACTGTCACATCCCAATGAACTTGTCACTAAGCTGTTCATGCAGATATCTTCCAATAAGTAAAAAGCTTCCAGTAAGCTAGTAAAAGGTAGGTTTTATATCTTATCCTTTTTGTATCCTGTACAATACCAATGACAATGTTTTATCACAGATTGTAACTTAAAAATATTTGTTGGATTATGAATTTTAAAAACCTACACATTTTGTTTTTGTGTTTTGAGAGTTATGTTTTATTTGGTGGGAATTTTTAGGACTTCAAGCCCAGGAGACAGCATCTCAAGTAACCCTGAGAGAACTGCTCTGAGGAGGCAAGGTTCTCTGAGGGGGTGAGGAGGGAAGAGTCAGGTTATACAGAAGTATTACAACAAAGGGAAGGTTTTCGGAACGTCAGAAGATTACTGTTAATTAAAGAACACCAGAGATCTCAAATTAAGGAATTTAGTGCTTTTCTACATATGGGAAGATCCAAGAGTCTGGGCTTACAGAAATCATTACTTTCCTGTGCATCTCAGAGCTCAGAGTGTGGTTTTTCACATCCTGAGCTCCCTTGGGGCTCACCGTAGGGAGTGACTGCAGTCCTGGGGGCTGCTGGATCACAGGATTGTCCCCTTCCTCAGTGCCCTTAGGCTCAGGAACTCATGTGGGGGGGCTGCAATCACTGATGACTGTGACATCCTTGTTTACCGATATGGCGGGAAATATTCCAATTCCCAGTCCCTCCCCTTGGTCAGGAATTCGACCAACATGTGGGAGACATTTCATGACAATTTTTGTTCCACAGGGCTGGGAGGCTCCTCCCAGATTAGGCTAAAATTCTCACTGATATGCCACTCCAGGTGTTAATTTCCAGAGTAGGCTCATTGACAGATTATAAAAGGTTCTCTGGATCTGCTATCTTCTAACCTAGTATAATCCAGGAGATACTTCCCTTGTAAAAAAAAAAAGAAAAAAAAATTTTTTTTGAAGCATATCCATGACTTCAAGTGGAAAGAGGAAAAGACAATTTGGTTGTAGGTCTGATTTTACAACAGAACAACACTGATTGCTCACAATTAACTGAGAAAGGTGCTCTCAAATATGAAATCTGAACTTCAATATTAGATCTCTCTTGATGCTAACTACCCATCATGGCTTTTATATGACTGGTAAACATGGGGGAGCACCCACTTGTGCCTAATATATCAGGGCTGGCTTCCACAGTGAATCTTGGGTCTTCTGTCTTTTCACAGGCTTCTTACAATGCTGAAAGGAACCTTACTTCTCTCTGTATAGAGTGATAACCAGAACATATAAATGTCTGTGCTGTATACCAAAAGTATAACAAACACCATCAGCGTTGGGAAAGAGGGTGACAACCAGGATCAGATTCCTCTTCCAAGAAAGCCAAACAACTCCAGCTGGAAAGCCTGTTCTCTCTGCTGACTTCTAATTTCAGGAACTATTTGTATACTTGAACCATTTACTCAGCCCTTGTGCATAAAGGTGCAGACTGAATCTGTACTTCTTTAGATCTTCCTCTCTGTCTTCATCAAGTGGCTACTTTATAAATTTTGATTGGTGGATAGTGAATAAATAATAAAGATTATCAGACCTTTAAAAATTCAACTTTTATTGCCTTTACTTCTTAGTCTACAGGGAAAACACTGATTATCCTGCTTCTCTAAAAGTATTCTAATATTTAAAAATATTTGATTAATTTATTATATACTAAATAAACTGATTAAATATTTTTAATATATAAATATTTAAAATGCCTAGAATGTTAGCCACACTGGAAATAAATATGGTAGCCCAGGTGGCTTCTCTGGTGGTCTGGTGAAGAATCCACCTGCCAATGCAGGGGACATGGGTTTGATCCTGTCTGGGAAAACCCACATGTTGCAGAGCAACTAAGCCTGTGCGCCACAACTACTGAGCCTGTGCTCTAGAGCCTGGGAGCCGCAACTGCTGAGCCCATGCACCGCAACGACTAAAGCCTGTATGCCTAGAGCCCACACTCTAGAAGAGAAGCCACCACAATGAGAAGCCCACGCACTGCAAGGAAGAGCAGCCTCCACTCGATGCAACTAGAGAAAGCCCACACACAGCAACGAAGACCCAGCACAACCAGAAAAATAATAAATAAATATACAAATATGGCAGCCCAGAAAGAGAGAGAGAAAAAAATAGTTATTGCCTAAACTTTTCACAACTGTATGTTGTTTTGGGGCTACAATTCAATAGCAGGTATACTGCTATTCTTTATAACTGAGAAAAATTATAAGTTCAACTTCTGAATGTTTATTTGAGTTTATAATTTTATATTTTCCCTGTCTCCTTCTCTAGGTTGTAAGTTGTATGGACAAGGAACTGGCTGTATCTTCAGTCTGGTGTGGCAGGGAAAGCATATGCGTTGAAGCTGATACATACGGATGGCTTTAGCAAGTGATGAACCTCTCAGTAGGAAAATGGAAAAAGGAAGTCCAGTTCTTTGAATGGAAAATGGGAAAGGTGATCTGCAGTACGGATTGCCAAAAACATATGTAAAGGACCTTATACATAGTAGATGCTCAACATAGTAGCTATCTCACTATTGTTATTTATGGGCTTCCATTGTAGCTCAGTCGGTAAAGAACCTGCCTGCAACGCAGGAGACCTGGGTTCGATTACTGGGTCAGGAAGATCCCCTGGAGGAGGAAATGGCAACCCACTCCAGTATTCTTGCCTGGAGAATCCCATGAAGAGAGGAGCCTGGCAGGCTACAGTCCATGGGGTAGCAAGAGTCGGACAGAACTTAGTGACTAAGTCACCATTATTTTTATTCCTTTTTAAAATACTATTAATCTTCTTAAGCTATAGCTTTGCATGTTCCACAAACTTTACTCACAGACAGGGTATAGAGAGGAAAATGCTGAATGTCTAATATAGACTTTATTTTTCTACAAATGACAGCAAAAACCATAGTTGTTCTAAACCACCGTTACTTTTGTACTTACAAAACACTTTATCAGAGATAAAAAGGGAGAGTAGATTGAGACATTATACCAGACCATCACCAGCTAGGTATTACTAGAATGTACTCTGGTTCCCATGCTCTGTATTACATACAGCCAAAAAGGCACACAGAGAAATCTAAGGATGGAGGAGCTGCATTTCTTTATGACCTTATTTGAAAGATAAACTCCTTGGGGAAATACAATTTATTCAGATTATCAAGACCCTGCTGTGCAAATCTACAGTCTGGGAGCACACTATGGAGATCAAAAAATATTTACTTTATTCTGTTGGGTATAAAAGCTTTTAATGAATGCATAATTAAGGCAAAAAAGAGTGTGTACAGCTTTAGAAATTCCACTGCTGAGCCAAGCCATTAATATCCAAGGCACCATACCCAGTTGTGATTCCACCTGTTTCCTATTTGGATTACAACCGAGTTATAAATCAAGGTATTATGTGACTACATGACCTGGTGCTGCAGAAAAGGATTGCACTCCAGGATTAGAGAAAGCAACATAAAGGGCTTTGTCGTGGATGTGTGGTGAAGGGTTGGACCTTTGGAACATGCTGAAACAAATAAAATCCAATGCCTGGAGATGAATCATGTAGAAAAAAGTCATCAGACATATCAAGCATGTAAAGGAACCTGTGAGCTTTCTCCATAATATATTAGAGCTGATTGGATAAAATCTAATAGCTATGGAAAAAAAAGATGAGCAAATCATTGACAATGCAGGCCAGTTTATTTGTGATACGATAAAATAATGTAAAACCAGATATTTTTATTTGTATAAATATACAGAGATAGATATATTTGTATACAAACATAAAAATATATGGACAACTGAATGCAACTATATATTTGTGTATTGATATAAATATGCATAAATACAATGTGCTTAGACTAAAACAAGATATTAGCAGCAATTCAAAAATATAAGAAAAAACCCCAGCATGCTCTAATTCTTGAAGTCTTTGAAGGCCTGTATAAATATATTTGTGCTGTATAACAGAGGAACTCTACAATTAGGTTACTAGTACATTTTCATAATCAATTGTATGCATAAATATCCAAGGCTCATGAATAATTTTATATTGTTCCTTGGAAAAGTCTGTAGTAAGCTGGAAATCCAGTATGAAGGAAGTACAGAGACACAGCCATCATCAACAACTAATAACTCTGGCCCTGGTCACTATGTGCTGCAAAATGCCATCAAAAAGTTTACTAGAGCTGCCTCAGCACTTCAGGTGATTACCACTGAACTATGGACTCTATAGAGGAAATTAATGTATACTTTTCTTTTTTTAGTTGAAAAACAGTCTATCTGAGCAACTGGGGCTTTAAAATGAAAATTTCAAGAATCACAAAGCTTTTTTGAATGATGAGAGGCCCAATCAGTTTAAAAATTTTTTTTTTTTTTTTTTAAAGCCCGGGAGACCGCGCTGGAGTTACTATGTCAACCGAGACTCCAGCCCTCGGCTCCCGCCTTCTTCCCCCCTAAAATATTTTTAAAGAATAGTAGAGCCTGGAAGTAATTATGATGCATTTCCATACATCATAAGCTGTGCTACTCAAAGTCAGTTGCTGAAAATTAGCTCAATGCTGCAGAATTTCAACAATCTCTCAGTTTATTCACATGGACTTTGTCAATCATTATTATACATAAGAATGAAGATAGGTAAGGTTTCTTTTTTGTTTTAACTCTGCAGTGTTTTGGTTTTTTATATTTTAGATGCTATGCAGGATATATAATATCAATATTTTACATCATATTTACAAATTTTATTACATAATGTAAATTTTTTGTATATTTATAACTGGGACCAGTTCAAATTTGTCTAGGTGTTATGGCACTTTCAAAATCTGAAGTCAGTTACTTAACAGGCTGGGAACTGATGTGTAGTGAGGTGGCAAGAACTTCTGGAACAGTGGTTTTCAAACTGTGGTCCCCAGAGCAGTAACATTAGCATCACCTGGGAACTTGTTAGCATGCAGATATCCAGGCTCCTTAGATCTCCTGAATCAAACTGTATGAGCAGGCAGGCCCAGCCATCTGTTTTAACCAGCTATTCAGGTGATTCCATACATGGTCAAGTTTAAGAACCACTGATACAGAGTACACATTTGAGTAAAGAAAGGAATAGCTCTAACCTGCAAAAACATATTCAAGCAGCAGAACAAGCTGCAAAACCCCAGTCCCTCATCCCAGACTCTGAAGTGGGCAAGCAATATACCGAATGTATGGGACTGAGGCCATGGAACGTGCGTGCGCGTGTGAGCTCAGTCGCTCAGTCATGTCCAACTCTTTGCGACCCCATGGACTGTAGCCCCCCAGGCTCCTCTGTCCATGGCAGAGAATACAGGAGCAGGTTGTCATTTCCTCCTCCAAGGGATCCTCCCAACCTGGGGATTGAACCTGCGTCTCTGTGTCTCCTGCACTGGCAAGCAGATTCTTTACCACTGAACTTACCTGTACCTGGAGCTAAATTATTGACACAGATAAGCAATCATTTCTTAGGGCCCTAGCACATGTCCCCTGAAATGCAGCAAGAAAAGGTTGGCAGCCTGCTCTAAAGGATATTTGTGGAGGGAGAGTGGGAAGTGGAGGTGGGAGAGACATCAGGGAAGGAAAGACACCTGGAGGGAGACAGACATATGGATAGCAGTCTTCCGGTAAGGAATAACTTACACTTTTCTTCTGTTAAACAAATGCACTGCTTATATATCCCCTAATCAGGGAACTCAGGACACCATGCGGCTGTATTACAAAAAATTTCTCTCACAGGGAACTCACTTGGCACATGGAGAAGGAACTCAAACAAACATGTGCTTCTAAGCAACTATGATGCACTAGAGCTAGAAATAAAGAGTTTTCTAATTTCTCCTTGAATCCTGTAAATGAGGAAGGAGCAAGATGTTTTACTTACAGGAAGGGCAGGGGAAAAACAATAAAACAAAAACTTCCTATTTACAAAGCAGCAGCACCAACTATTATGCTGCTTTTAAAAGCATCAATTTTTACTATTTGTTAAAATATCAGTTCAGTGTTATGTTTTCACTTATCAGAGGAAGGGAGAAAGAGACGGTTCATATAATTATTTGTGACTTTTTTTCTAAAATAATACACGCACTTCTACAAAGCCAAGAGAAATGGGCCATAGGAAAAATATATTTTCCAGAATGGTTATTATTTCGAAAATTTCCAGGAACAGGCCTGTCCAATATGCTGTTGATTGGAAGTAGGTAGTAAAGTTTGTGACATTTTCAGGAATGAAGGAAGAGAGGAGTGATGGAAGTGGGTAGCAAGGTAACTGTGGAATTAATAGAGAAATTCACAAGTGAAGCATGCCACTGTACTGGCTCTGGCCTTGGTGGCTCAGAGGTTAAAGCATCTGCCTGGAATGCGGGAGACCCGGGTTCTATCCCTGGGTTGGGAAGATCCCCCGGAGAAGGAAATGGTAACCCACTCCAGTATTCCTGCCTGGAGAATCCCATAGACGGAGAAGCCTGGTAGGCTACAGTCCACGGGGTCACAAAGAGTCGGACACAACTGAGCGACTTCACTCACTCACTCACTGTGTGTAGGGTACTATGCTATAATATACTTTGCATGCACCATATCATGAACACTCCAACACCCCTAAGATGTACATTGTATATATGATATCATGTCTGAATTTTATGGATGAGGCACGTGGGCAAAGAGGTTGTGTAACCTCTTTTTATGTGATCTTTGCCCAAGGTCACATAACTCTGAGACATGAATTTATATCACAGGGAGACGGAAAAGTAAATCAACACAGGTAATACGGTGTGATCAGCACCCCAGAAGAGTGCCCCATAATTAACGAAAAGGAGGGAAATCTAACTCTGAGATTGACTGATCAGCTCTGGAAGAGGAGATAACATGTGAGCAAAGTCCTTGCAGGTTAAAGACGAATGCATAGGGTGACACTGTGAGAGAATAATCCATGGAGAAGGAGGCGTCATGTAAAGAGGTTTGAGTATGGGGATATGCATGAAGTTTGCAATGACTGTGTTATAGCATGTGGGTAGTAAATTGTTTTTTAAAAGGCTAAAGAGATAGGATGTTTCATAGTAAAAATAGAACCTGTGTTGGGACTTCCCTGGTGGTCCAGTGGTTGAGACACCACACTCCCAATCAATACAGGGGGCAAGGGTTTGATCCCTCGTTGGGGAACTAAATTCTCACATGCTGTACGCAATGAGTTTTTTTTAAAAAAATGGAACATCTGAACCACTTTAAGATGAATAAACCTTGTTTTGGAGTGAGGCAAGAGTGAAGACAGGTAGGTTCATTGGTTATCAGTAAGTTTCTCTAGCCCAGAAAATAAGTATTGAGGATTTGAACCAAGACAGTGGTAATAGAAATAGAATGATAAGAGATTTTTAAAAATTAAGGGAGTTAATGCAAAGTCCTGCACACAGATGTTTATAACAGCTCATTATAATTGCCTAAACTTGAAGTGACCAAGATGTCCTTTAGTAGACGAATGGATAAATAAACTGTGGTATCCAGACAAGGGAATATTATGTAGAGCTAAAAAGAAATGAGCTATCCAGCTATGAAGAGACAGAGGGGAAATTTAAATGTGTATTACTAAGCAAAAGAAGCCAATCTGAAAAGGTTACATACTGTATGAACCTAACTATACAACATTCTGGAAAAAAAATGAAACTATGGAGACAGTAAAAACATCAGTGATTCCAGGGGTTAAGATAGGGAAGGAGGGATGAATAGGCAGAGCACAGAGGACTTTTAGGGTAGTGAGACTACTCTTATGATATTATAATGGTAGATACACATTTTGGCCAAACCTACAGGATGTAAAACACCAAGAGTGACCCCTAATATAAACTGCAGACTCTGAGTGATGGTGATGTGACAGTGACAGCAAGTCCATCAACTGTAACACATGTGTCTACTCTGGTAGAGGATGTTGATAATGAAGAAGGCTATTCATATGATGGGGTACAGGGGAAATCTATCTTCCTCTTAATTTTGTCATGAACCTACAACTCCTCTTATAAGAGGAGTTAGAGTATAAGAAAAAGTTGAAGAGGTAAGATTGAAAGGTTTTGGTGACAGCCTATGTGTAGCACAAAGATGGAGTATTTTAGGATGACTCCTGAATTTCTGGCTTGGGTTAACTCTCAGAAAGGTCACATGTCTGTGGAAAATCCAAGAGGAAATGCTGACTAAGCAGTTGGCTTAGAGATGACAAAGCATGCTATTTAGTACAGTAAGAATATGGCACATTAAGGAGATGAGAAAGAAAAAGGACAGGGTTAGAAACATAGTCTGTAACCAGGAGACAGGGATGAACACTGAGGCTGGAGTGCAGGAGAGGGGACAGAGACCCTCCACATGTGGATGAAAGAAAGCGAAGGTGAGTAGAAGAGATGAGCACCCATGTGGCACCACAGTACCCAGGGGGATATTCATGAAGATGATGGAAGAAGAGTCTGTAAAAGAATTGAAAAGGAGGAGGAGGAGAACTAGGAGAGAGTCTTGAGAAAAGAGAGGTGCAGGAAAGAAAGGAGCTGCCAGTATTGAAAGGCCATAGAGTGGTCACATTAAAGACCATAAAGCCCACTGCCTTTGACAATTTGGAGGCTTTGGTGACCTTTGTTGGAACAGCCTTTGAGCAGTAATGAAGGCCAAGGACTGAGTTCAATAGGACTGAAGAATGAATAAGTGGTAAGGACTCACAGACACTGTTCCCAGTTTGGTAGTTAATAGGAGAGGGTTGTGGTGATGAAAGAAGAAGAAAAGTTTCTCCCATCTTATTGATCCTATTTTAAAAATGAAAAAAAGGTACCAGCGGAGAAGATACTGAAACTGGGAAACCCAGGAGGTTCCTGACAGATCAAGTTGCTGAAAGGCAGTTTAGCCTCAGAGAACAGAGCAGACATTTAACTATGGGCAGAAATATTTGCAGGTGGAGGGTGGGCAGGAGAATGAATATCTTAAATGAAACATAGATTTTCTTTTAACACCTCTAATTTTGAGTATTGATAATGGAATTAAGTGTGATTGATTTTGTTTGCTTTATTGATTCTGAACTCTGGCATCAGTCAAACATTGGAAACATTTTATTTTTGAGAAAAATATGTTGAAAGTGATTTTAAAATTGCCCACTGGACAACAAATAGTTAGCTAAAAACAGAAATTACTAATATTAGAAAAATCCTTCAAGACATTCTTCTCCTTAAACTCACAAACAAAGAAGACACAGTGAACTCTAGATTATCCATATAATAAACTAAAATGACAAAATGACTTCCTTGGCCAGCCCGCATGTCTCTGGGCTGTCACTGACATCCTCTGGAGTGGGCTTAGGGAAAAAGAGCCAACATAATAGCATGTGAAAAAATTGACTGGGATCCTTAAATGGCTACTAAAAACTTATGATATATTTTAGAGCCAAATATTAATGACATTTGGCAAATATGACAATCTAGATTACCCATGCCAGATAGCAAATAGTCATGATTAGAACAAATAATTAGTAGTTGGCAATGATTAAGTAAGGCTGATACATTCCTACCTTTTCTGATCATTTGCACGGACTTAAAAAGAATCTGAAAGATTAAACTGTTTGTAATGTATTTTCCAAAGTTCGTACTTTAACTTTCTCCAAATACAAAAGCATCAGCTCTAGTGAACTATGAAATAGCACACAGTATATTTGATTAGGAGCATATTAAATATATATGTTGGTACAATCATCTGTCTTATCTAATGTGGGAAACAATAGCTCAGTGGTGGAGAAAAATGAATGTAAGTTACAACTTCTCAACCTTGAGGATAAATTATTCCATTTAGAGCACCGACTATATATTATGTAGCTAGGAGACAGTGCTAATTTAATAATTAAAATTATAATAATACATTGTTTGGAAGAGATAACCTCCTATAAGTCATTGCCATATTACTTAGTTAAAAAATCATAATCTATTAAAATACTGTAAAATATGCAAGATCTTTAGTGCTAAACGCAATCCCCATAGAAAGTATTTTCAACTTAAAAAAACTGTATTCAATGGTAACAAAAGAATTATTTATTAACATATTTTCTTCCCATAATACAAAATTTCAATATTTAAGCAGGAGAAGTTTACAGGACACACTGCTATGGACTGAACTGCATCCTTCCAAAATTTGTATGTTTAAGTTCTAAGCCCCATTGTGATGGTATTTGGAGGTGTGCCTGTGGGAGGCAGCTGGGTTTAGAGGAGGTCATGAGGGTGGGGCCCTCATGACGGGATCAGTGTTCTCCTAAGAAGAGATACCAGAGAGCTTGAGGTCTCTCTCTGTCATGTGAGAACACAGCCAGAAGGTGGCCACGTGCAAGACAGGAAGAGAGCCCTCATCAGAGCCTAACCATGTTAGCACCTGATCTTAGACTTCCTGCCTCCAGAACTGTGAGAAATAAACATCTGTTTACATCACCTGGTCTGTGGTATTTTGTTTTGGTAGCCTGAGCTGACCAATACACACACTGAGCCCCTGTGATGTGATAGGAGGGAGGGGTAAGAAATAAAGAGGCGTCAGGTATGACTCCTGCTTTCAAGAGCCCCACAGTATAATAGGGGTGGGTAACACTTTCAACCACGTTAGCCCATGAGGAAAGTGATGCAAAACCAGCACTCAGATACTTTCTGCTTCTGTGAAGTTATTTCAAGGATCCAGCGCTTCTCAAAGTTGAAAGGGAAAAAATAATTTCTAAGTACAAGAACACTAAAAATCACATTTATGGAAAAAAAAAAAACCAGAATACCCAGAATTCTTCCTAATACCCTCATGGGAGAATAACATTCTTTAAACCTTTGTACCTTCACTGAAGAGAGAAAATGACTAATTCTCACGGCAGCCCATTTAGTGTAAAACAAAATGAAGACAAGGGATGACTAATAAGCATCAGTCACAGAGGAGGGAGATTTAGGGCAGGAAGTCACTTCCTCCCTCCTGCTCCCTTTACATTCTTGGCTTCTGAATGATTAATATAGTAAGAATTTTGGCTTCGCTTTATAAGGTGATCCAAAAATGCACACCATAAACAGAACAATCCCTTCAATCTGGGGAAATGCTCTTTTATACTTGTAAAAACAGAAACCAAAACAAGTTTTAAAAAAAGACACCCCCTGTCCAGCTTTCCTTATAGTGATAAAATACTCCACCTAGAGCACTCCTACCCTTTGCCTCTCACATCGCAGCAGCACGTCTCCTCTTTCAGGTCACGTCTTCCCCATAAAAGTGCTAAACTAATGCCGCTTAATGACAAATTAATGTCCATGAATAAAAAATACACCTCTAATAGCATAGAGTAATTTGCCATTACAATATCATCATTGGACATGCCCCTGGTTTAATACGATGTATTTAATTCATAACCTAATGAGTGATATATAAAAAGAGGGAGATGAACCCTGCAATTACATTTATGTGAGTCTGTCACCTTATTTGTAAAACCTTAGAGTCATTTACATTCAAATTAGAACAAATGAGTGATTTCACAAAGTGTGGTGATAAATGACCACAGCAGCCCAAGACAAAACTGTATTTCCTGTGAACACATTAACAGTTTCCTATTATTTGTTAAAAATTACAATGCATATTGCCCAGTGTGGTGTGAATAATGACTTTTTTACTGATTAGGTCAGAAGACTAATATGTAGCAAAATAAATAATTTTTCTTTTCATTTTTTCTGATTTTTGCTTTAAATTAACTACTGAATTCTGGTGGATTCACACTGCCACCTGCTGCCTAGGAGCAGATACTAAAAGCATATTCCTATCAAAAGGAGTTAATTCACCACTTTGGTGGTCTTATTCAGAAAGTCTAGTGAGAGTTCTTTCTCGTCAGTATATTTAAATTGCATTTCATAACAAGGGCTGATACTTGGCAAACCAAAAGATCACTTACTAAACAAATAATAGGATATACCATGTGTTATTTAGGGGAGGGAGTACAAAATCTACAAACCTTTTTTTGAGTACAAAATCTACAAAGCTAACTGCAAAAAAAGTCATTTTCAGCAAAGCATGTGTATCTCCTAATACATCACTTTCAGAGGATACAGCACAAAATCCAGTGGCCAGTACCCCTGATCTTATGCTAAGGGAGTTTTGGGGAGGGTCGTGTGTGTGTGTTCCTTACTCTTGACCCTAGGTACAATCTGAAGGTGATGACTGAAGGTGCTGCCTGTCCACTGACGATCTCCACCACCTAGCCCTTCCTCCCAGTGTCAAGTTCCAACACGAGAGGAAGGCCTTAGTGTCCAGGACAGAGCAGACTAGGAAAGGCGTGAGGACAAGATATGAGGCTCAGGAGGATCAAGCCTGGCCTTGGAGACCAGGCTAAGGGTTTCTGTAGGTGAAATGATGCGGCCAAAGGGTCATTAGGGAAGCTAGTAGAGTTTTCCAAACCAGATCAGCATCCTAGCTCTGACTTTAAGTTTCTCCATCTGTAAAGAGAAAAGAACACTCACCTGCCTTAAGGGGTTGCTCAGCAGAGGAGAAATGGGAATCTCTGTGCAAAAGACTCAATACAGATAGGCTCTCAATAAATGTTGGTTCTCTTTCCTGTGAAAGATAATGATGGCTCTGGGGACTATGGTTTGGCATAGACAGAGGTGAGAAACAAGCAGACCCCTAGGAGGAAATTATGAGCTCATAACATATAGCCAGTGATGGTGAGAGTCTAAAGAAAGTTAAGAAAATTAGCACTGGAGAAACGGACCTGGTCTGAGAGATATTTGGGAGGTAGAATCAACACAACTTGATAACTGATTGGATACAGTGATGAGGAAGGGGGTTCTAAGACTCTGTCCAAATTTCTAGACAACAGATCAATGGTACCACCAAGAGAGAGAAGGATAGGTTTTCTCATGTTGGATCTGAATTGCCTGTGTGATGCTTAGATAGAGACGTTCAGAAGCTAACTTTAAAAAGACAAGGAAAAATCAAAGTTTAGGAAAACTGGACTCAAAAATTTTGTAATGTTTATCTGAAGGACTCAGTAAATCAGCAGCCACATCAGAATCCCTTTATTCACAGCCCATGTCCTGAGGATGGTCTGCAGAGATTCCTTTATAAGATTTAACATAGTGATTGACATGCGTGTACACATGCATACTCTGAAAAATAAGAAAATTTACATGTTTTACTGGACCTACTTTAAAACAAATATTGCTCTTTAGTGAACTGGTTCACCTTTCTGATGAAATTTTTAAGAAGAGTACAGTGGGTAAGAAAGAGGAGCAGAAGGCAGAACAGGGAAAGCAACATTCACATTTCATTTGAGACTGAATCTCAGATAGCAGGTAAGTCTGACAGGTCATGCTTATTAATAATATATAACATGACAGGCTATACAGGATGGAATCCTACAGAATTTCATCGCAAAGCAGTAAGAAAGGATGCACACTTGAGGAGCTGTTTATAAATCCCTCATCTTGGGATGATGGGCTATTACAGTAGCCACTCCTCCTTGCAAACACCTTGTCCTCAATGAGTTAGCTGTTTCACAGCCACGCTACCAGTTAATTCCACCAACATGCACTGAGACCACATGTATTCTCAATGAGGGGTCCAATGAGAGGGCCTGGGGCCAAAAATGAATAAGCGAAGACCACAGGATAAGGAAGACCTCACAGCCTGAGAGGCTAATTCATGGTTATCCTCCCTAATACAGAGGGATACTGCTCTTGTGATGTGGGCTCCTGGCCCTCAACAGCCTGCCAGAGAAAAAACAAGAGAAAGGACACAGTGACCTCAAAGTGTCCCTTCCCTTGGCTCAGGGGCAGCAGCCGCATCTAGGCATGTGCCGAAGAAGCTTCAGGTCAATACAACAGCTGATGGCTGGGGAGGCTCAGGGTGGCTTGGGTAGGGCAGTGAGTTTCTGGGAAGTGTCCACCTTGTACTTCTCCTAGCATATGCTTTCTAATGAGCCCTAGAGGACAGGAGGAGGCACCAAAGCCAAAGTCTACCCTTCACATCTCTGAAATAATGGTAATCTGAGAACAACAAAATAATACCAGGCATCTTAGGAAAATGGCTTCACAAACTCCTTGTTGTACCGAACAAGGACTACTCTAGTATTCTTGCCTGGAGAATCCCATGGACAGAGGACCCTGGTGGGTTACAGTCCATAGGGTTGAAAAGAGTTGGACATGACTGAAGCGACTTGGCAAGCACCAAACAAGGACAGAGAATATACTAGCTTTGGTGTTGGGTCTTAATTTCTAACTACAGTTAAAGCACTAAAGATTTTTCATTTTAACAGAAAACGTTTTATATACCCAATAAAATTATTCCACAGGAAATTAAAAACTAGTTAAGCAATAATACCAAAAAAATCATAAATAGGTATAGTTATTTGACTCTGTCAAAACGAAAGCAGACTGATCCATTCTGGTAATTTGATAATCCTAAAAGATAGGCAGGGGATATATTTGTAAAAGACTGACATAATGAAGGCTTCTGCACACAAATGGTTTTAATCCACTTATAGTCAAATTTCCTTCCAAAAGTTGAACATCTTGTAACATCAGAAATAAAAAGGAAAAGGAAAGTTACATAAGAGAATGAAATGAAAACATTGGTGAAAAGAAAGTGAAATTTTTAATCCCTGCTCAAGCAGGCTAATAATAAATGACCTATCCAGAAAACACATCTGTATGCAAGTTACATTTTTTTTCCAGAGCAAACAATGAACTGCAAGAATTCAAAATTCCAAAGTGACACAAGTTAGCCAATATTTCGACAGGTTCATCTGATGGGTAGGGAAAAATACTCATGAATGTCCCATGTTCATCCAGAATCCTTATTTAGAGAGAATTATAGTTTACACACACACATACACACACACACACACACCTGTATATACACACGATTTTAATATGCATCATGATAGCTAGCACCATAAGCAAACTTTTGTCAACACACATCATTAATTACTATCTACCAGGGAAAAAGTGAATCAGGTGATGATGCTGAAAGCACAAGTTGTAATATTTGTTGTAAAAATGTCAAATAAAAGTAATTTCAATTTCACAAATTGAACACACAGATTTGAAGTCTTATAGCCAATGTTTTTCTCATTTGGTACTTGCAGAAAGGGATTAAAATAGCTATCCCATATCACCCAATGATATTGAGGGGAATCAGAAGGAAAAGAAGATAAAACATTTAAACATTTACTATTAGATTAAATATGCTGAGATAATGATAAAACTTCTATCCGCTGTATTGGAACTGCCCCTTAGTTGAACATGGCTGACATTCCTTACACAGTCTCCCTAGGGAGCACTGGTTCCTATTTCCTGAGGTTGCTGGGGGGATGAAATAATATGATATACGAGAAAGGGCTTTGGAAATGACCTAATGAGTAACAGAATGGCTATATTTAAAATTAGAGAAATTATTAGGAAGGAAATAATTAGGCAGAAAAAATAGTATTTTTCTACTTACTAATAATATGTCATATGCACAAGGATAGTAGAATTAAATTATGTAGATTTATTATTTTTCAAATTTACTTTCACTGTTGTTATAATCCTGTAATAAATGCAAGTTAACAGTCATACTAGTAGAATAAATTGGAGGATCTCAAGATAGGAGGTTGGTACTTAACTCTGCAAAATAAGAGACTCATAGACATACTACCTGCCTAAGATGTCCTGTGTCTTCCTATTGAAACAAAAGGTTTTCATCCAAGAAGAAAAAAAAAAGGTCTTTGGAATCAGAAAGGCCTATCACTCACCAGCTATGAGCAAACTGGGATTATTTCAAATCTTTGATTGTTTACCTATCAAAATGTGTACCCTGTTGTGAGGGCCAAACGTGAAGCATCAGTGAGCAAGCAGCAGGTGCTCAGTAGATGGGCCATTCTCCCCCTCCCCTTCTCAAAGCCTTTCCTGCAACCCTAGCAAATCAGAGCAAAAAATGCACAGATCACTTATCACTTCTCCAGAATTTACTGCCTGAGAAGTTCATGCAGCAATTAATTATATATGACGTCATGATATGTTAGCTACTGTTACCGAATCTGAAATGACAATCCAACTTTTCATGCATTTCCACAATCAGACAGCACTGGTTCAAGTCAAGGCCCTTCCTAGTGTCATCTCCCAGGGCCCCAGCAGTGAACCCTGTCTGTGGCTGTTGAGTTGCTCTGCTGCCCAAGGGGAGTGGAGGCCTAGGGTGGGCGGGGAGGGCTGGGGACACGAGGTAGGGCGCTGAGAGCTGCAGCTGCCCTCCTAGAAGCCTCAGTCCGTGTCCTGGAGAAATTCTACCACCACAGGCCACATCTCCCACCCACCCCTCTTGTACTTTATCTGTCACTGGAGTCCAGCTGGTGGGTTACCGCAGGGGGAGGAATGTGCAGGGCATACTAGCAGGATGCAAGCTTACATACCTGGATGAGATAGTGAGAACACAAATTGAGAAGCTCCAGTAACTGTAGGTGACTGCCAGCTGCTAACACATCCTGGATCACGCCTGGCTCCAACAAAATCTGTTGTTTTTTTAAATAAAAGAAAATAATCAGTTACTTACAACTTGCTTAATCTGCAAATATACTGTATTTAAATTGCTCCTTAACATACTATATCTGAATTAATACTGTTTCTTATTACGGAAGTCAGTCCTTTTTCTGTTCTGATTAATGAGCTGTGGCCCTCATTCTAACAGCTGAGTTCTCATTTCCAATATTCATTTCTTGTGCACAAAGCTCCACACTTAACCACTTATTTTTGCAGGAGGATATGAACATTTGCAAAGACCAATATAATAGTCTTAAAATTCAGTGTGTGATGAATGTCATCTTGTAAATACAAAAGAATTGAATTTTAGTTTTTCAACATATACTTCAGAATGTTTTTCTTCAGTAAATTGCAGAAACAGTACAGTTAACAGGTATTTTAGGGAAAAGGGCTTACATTTCTCCTTGAAATATGAGACCAGAGGTAGATATTGCTCCGTTTTACTTCTAAATCCTATAATAACTTCAACCACAAGCTTTCTTTTTCCTTCTCAATCTATGATTCTCTAATCCTTTCTGTTTCAAATAAAGGATGTAGAAATAGTATATTTAGAATAAAAAGGCATCAGAGAGAAAGCAAAATGCCCCAGATATACTGGCAAGAGCAGTCTTCATTCTTTTCTGGTTAGGTCCAACTTTGGGCCTACAGCTGCCAGCGCTTGAGCTGGTAAACAGGACTGGAGAAAAACACACAACTAAGTTGACTAAATTAACTTTACATCCAAGACTGCCAGGCACAGGAAGACTGCAATGCTGCTCCAGTCTTCCTCACCCATTTCCCAAGCACAGTGGTTCCTAAAGTCTAGTCTCTGAACCAGCAGCATCAGTGTTACCTGGGAAATCCTAAAAATGACAGTTCTTAGGCACCTCCCCAGATCTAACTGAATCAGAAACTTTCAAGTAAAGCCCAGTAACTGGTGTTTCGACAAACCCCACTGGGGCTTCTAGTGCCCAGTGAAGCCAGAAAAACACTGGTGGAGTCAGCTTGCTCTCTCCCTCTATTTCTTCTCGCATGCTTCTCTCTCCTCAAGCCTGCAACTCCTTGTCTCTCTTCTTATGCTAACCTCATGATCTCCAAAGGTTCCCACCACCAAGTCTACCAACTCACCTACTCATATCTGTTCCAGCACATTTTATTCTCCCCTACACTTCAATTGGGCACTAGATCCCATCTCTCTCTGCCTGATACTTCCCCTCTCGTTGCTATATCATCAGCTGTTCTCTTCCACTGGATGATAACTCTCATCAGCATACAAATATGCCATTCAAGCTCCTAATAAATAAAAATCCCATCCCTTGACCCCAAAGACCCCTCACGCTTCCCATCATAACAAAACTCCTCAGGGGATGTTGTCTATACAAAACCCCATTGCTTGCTTTACTCAGCTCTCTTTCAAATCTATACCTGTTGAGTTTTGTTCCCATGGTTCCTCTAAAAATGCTCTCATCAAGGCCATCAGTGACTTCTACATCCAAGAGCCACTTCTCAATATTTAATCTTACTCAAACCAGCAGCAGTTAGCAAAGCTGATTGCTCCTCTTCTTGAACAATTTCTTCCCTTGCCCCTAGGACAACACACTCTCTCTCGGTTTCTTCTACTTCAATAACCAGAGCCTTTCCACCACCTTCCCAAACTGTAAGCGTTGGGAATGCTCAGAGCTCAGTCCCCCATCTCTTCTTTCCTCTCTCTACTAACTCCGTGGATGACCTCACATAATCCCATGGCTTTAAAACTATCCATGTATACCTGTGGCGGATTCATTTTGATATTTGGCAAAACTAATACAATTATGTAAAGTTTAAAAATAAAATAAAATTAGAGAAAAAAATAAAAAAAATAAAAAAAAATAAAACTATCCACACACTGATTACATTAAAATTTGTTTCTCCAGCCCCAACCTCACCCTTGAACTTCAGACTGACATTCAACCACCCATTCTGTGTCACCACTTGGGTATCTAATGGGCAGCTCAACCTGAAAGTGCCCCACACTGAACTCTTCATCCTCTCCACCAACCACCAAACCTGCTCCTATCCCAATCCAGCCATTTCAGCAAAAAGCAACTTGGTTATTTACACTAAAACCCCAGAGTCATTCCTTACTCCTCTTATTTTTTTCATACCTCACATCTGATCCATCAGCCACTCCTGTTAGCTCTACTTCAAAATAGTTCCAGAATCAAACATACTCAGTGCCTCTTTCATCATTATCACTCTAGTCCAACCTACTGTCTCCTATATAATAGCCTCCTAACTAGTTGAACTGCTCTCTCCTTTGCCTCCTCGCACTGCTTTTAATATCAAATGGTTCTTTAAAAACAGAAATGAAATCATGTCACTCTTTCATTCAGAACTGTCCAACAACTTTTTATTTCATTGGAAAAAGACCAAAGTGTTCACTATATCATGTAAGTTCCTTTTGAATACACAGAGCACCTTAGCGTTTACATCTAGCTGCTTTCCTTGCCTGGACTGCTCTTCCTCAAGACATCAGAGAGGCTCACTCCTCGTGCTCTTCAAACCTCTGCCCAGACAGCATCTTACCTAAGAGGCCTTCTCTGACCATCCTATGTAAAATAGTACCCCACTCCCCATCACCCCTATTCCCAATCTCTTTGCTTTATTCTTCTTCATAGCACTTAACATCTCTCAACATACTACATATTTGTCTCATTGATGATTTTCTGTTTCTCCACTGACTAGGATACATGATCCAGGAGAGTAAGAACTTGAGCCATTTTGTATCCCTACCACTCAGAACAATAACAAACAAAAAGCTTTCACTTAACATTGATGAATTAACCTTAATTTACTGAATTAATTTATCTCTGAAAGTGAAAAGTGAAAGTTGCTCAATTGTGTTCAACTCTTTGTTACCCCATGGACTATAAATACAGTCCATGGAATTTTCCAGGCCAGAATATTGGAGTGGGTAGACTGTCCCTTCTCCAGGGGATCTTCCCAACCCAGGAATTGAATTGGGGTCTCCTGCATTGCAGGCAGATTCTTTACCAATTGAGCTATCAGGGAAGAATTTATCTTTAGATATGCTTTTTTTAATTTTTAAAAATTATTTATTTATTATTTACTATTGGCCGCACCAGGCGGCATGCAGGATCTTAGTTCTCCAACCGGGGATAAAACCTGCACCCTCCCCGTGCAGTGGAAGCGTGGAGTCCCAACCACTGGACTGTCAGGGAAGTCCTCTAGATATGTTTTTAAATTATAATAAGCCTAACTAGAGGAAAGAGGGAAAAGGACTATACATTTTATTTCTCAATGATCAAAGAAGTGAAAAAGTTAAGCATGTGTGGCAAAAATACCAACATTCATCTTATTCTGAAAATTCTTTACAGCTCCTTTCCTGTCTAGTCAGAGGGAAAAACCTGAATTTTTCTAACTCCTCAAGGAGAAGGCTTTGACTGACATTCAGGAAATTATTGCAGCTCCCTTCACAGGAGCAAGGATGTAGTGTATTCTTGCAGAAGAGGCATGGCCTAAGGCGCAGAATGGGGAATAGATGGATTAGAAAGGTTAGTCTTAGCCTTTAAATCCTGTCAGTTGCGCTTATTTCACACAACTGGCATTCATGATAACCTCTAAGGCTCGGTAATGCCAAACACAAAGACAGATATCACAGAGAGACAAGATGAATATTCCACAGCACGTGTAACACGTCCAGCGGGCCACCTGGAGAAACCTCAGAAGAGAAACCCATCCTGGGATTGTTTTTTCGTCTTTGTTTCTTGATTTCTGTTCTGTAGTTTTTTTTTTCTTCTCTCATTACAACATAAGTTTCTCTAAAAAAAATTCTTTAGCACAGAAAATCCCTAAGTGATTTTAAAGGGAGTGGTTTAAAAAAAAAAAAAAAAAAAAACCTATCAGAAAAGCTGGGTCTCACTTACAGAAACAAAACCAGCATTCCAAGCTCCATTTACATTTATTTACATTAGTCGCTCAGTCATGTCCAACTCTTTGCAACCCCATGGACTGTAGCCTGCCAGGCTTCTCTGTCCATGGGATATCCCAGGCAAGGATACTGGAGTGGGTTGCTATTTCCTTCTCTAGGGTATCTTCCCAACCTATGGATCAAACCCAGGTCTCCCGCATTGCAGGCAAATTCTTTACCATCTGAGTCACCAGGGAAGCCCTTAAAGTCTTTTCAATTCAGTTCTGTAGCTTATTGGTGACTGGTTGTCCTCATATATTTTTCCAGAGAATTTGTGTTTGGGCAGAAAAACAAAGGTTGGATCTCATCACGGTGTACAGTATGGCCAATCTATCAGTTGTCTAGAACTGGGTGAAAATGGCCTTCTGTAGAAGGAAGGGCTCCCCCACACGTCAGTTGATAGATGAACATGGAGATCCCTAAGTGTTGCAGAGCACATGCTGGTTACACTTAGGCCTTTCAGGAATGCATACCCACCCACATCTAGTCTGGCACTCAAAGCAGGTCAGATGGGAAGAAGGATCACTCCAGGACCACCCACAGGAGGGAAGGGTGTTCCCTGACAGTTCAGAACTCGGAGTAGTAGAGTGGGAGCTTGACACATCTAGTCAATCATCAAATTGGAGGAGCTTAGCTCAGATGAGACAGAGGACAAAACCAATGTCTGAATAACAAAAAAGATTAAGAAATGCAGGATGCACAAAGCCAAGTAGCCCAGGAAAACACTAACGCCACCCAACTGGGCTGGCATTGCCTCTTCCCTCAGTGATGCTCCCCTGCCTGGGTGGAGGCAGAAGTGGGGTGTCTTCAGACTGTTCCAAGAGGTTCTGATGCAATTTCAGGTGGGCACGAGCTGCCCGTTCACAGGCCATCGTATGGAACATGCTTTCCCTGCCACCCACTCACACTTGACCTCCAGGTAACAGAATACAGAGGGCTGAACTTGAAAGAGGGGAGCTGGACAGTCCTAGCTGGGGAGGTGACAATCTCATTTCAAAAGCTGTCCTGCAGCTGGTGGCAAGTTAGTCCGTGTCAACTGAGGAAAGATCCACTGTTGACCCCTGCCCCAAAAGCTGAGACTCCGCCTTCACTGTGACCAGCTGAGGATAAGAAGCGGTCAGTGGCTGTAGTCAAGGTGACACTGGGTAGTGTGACAAAGCAACAGAGGTAAAAGCCACAACTACAGTTGAAGACGTGGTCTCTAAAGATACCAGTGAGAGTTACCACATCAGAATTCAGGCATGAAGGGTCCAACTGCCCTGCCAGAAGGAGGCACTCCTGAATACTGAGACCAAAGGTGTCGTCTGGCCACTGATCTAAGCAACAGTGGATCTGCACCATCTTTGTGTCTGCTAATTCCCTCAGTTCTGTCTGACTCTTCGTGACCCCATGGACTGTAGTCTGTCAGCCTCCTCTGTCCATGGGATTCTCCAGGCAAGAATACTGGAGTGGGCTGCCATGCCCTCCTCCAGAGGATATTCACAACCCAGGGATCGAACCCCTGTCTCTTAGTCTCTTGCAGTGGCAGGCGGGTTCTTAGCTACTAGCGCCACCTGGGAAGCTGCACAATCTCTAACAAAGGGCTTCCAAATTGGAATGAGACTGGGGCTCCGGGTCCCAGCAATATCCTTGGGCAGGACACAAGGCCAGAAACTTAAGAAAGAAGAATATGAGGGAGAGGTGAGAGGCTGCAGAGGCTACAAGATGAGCCATGTCCTCACTTGGCAGGGCTCTGGGAAGACAGGGCTCGGACTAATGGAGCACACAGACCGCAAGGCGTTCCTGCCTTTCCTTCTGCAGCTCCTTCTCCCAAATCACCAAGTGTCTCTTCATCCTTTTAATTTTGCCTTCTTATTGTTTTTCTTTTTATTTTTTTCTCTCACTTTACCTTGCTTCTTGGAGTTGCTACTGGTAGGGACTGTCTTTAATAGCCATGGCAAGTCTTGGTGTGATCTTTTATCCTGCTTTATGAATAGGTGAGTTAGCATCTTCAAAAAAAGGTTGTATCTCAGTTCTTTAAAGCTATCTTCCTCATTTTTTGCTTCAGGAGCTGTTTAAATTACTTACTTCTGGGTTTGTGGATAGAGTAGTCTGAAAGAACTGAACATGTTGAAGTCAAACAATGAAGGTCTTTACCAAACAAACAGCTGTGCACACAGGAACACAAGCATTTTTGAAAGCTCTCATGTAAGTGAGAATCAGATGCGGCTTAAGACTATTTATAAGAATAAATGAGCACATTTATTATTCTTTATACTTGTTTCTTTGGGACATTTTTCTGTATAATATAGCAAAAATGGCAAATTATCACAATTTGAATTTATAAATAAAAACAAGTAAATTGAATAAAACAGTGTAAATAACTTTTAAGTTATCAGATATTAAGGATACATAAAATGCTTTGTATAAAGTCCTTCAACAGACTTCCTATAGACAGAATTTGAACCATAAGATCTAGCTGTGGGAAACTGCCATCAATTTAGTTCTTTCAAAACCATTACACTAAGGATTTTTTTAAACCACAAGGTGGCGCCTTAGATTAAAGTAAAAGGATTTTCCAAATTAGGAAGCGTATCTTTAGGACAGCCACTTTATTTCTAAGAAAGAAAAATAATAAATAAGGATAATAAAGTATGAATTCTACTTTCTAGATGTATCTATAATTTGGGGAAATGTTCATAAACATTTCTGTTGAAACACTTAATATGAGTGACACCAATCAAAATTCAGTAGTTCTTCATAAATCAGGTCCCAGTTTATGAATATAAGAAGTTCAAACTTTTTGTCTTTGTATTCAGAAATTCTTATGATGTGGCCCCAACCTAATTTATAAAACTTCCAACTCTGCAACCCTATGGTTGCTTTGCTAAAGCCAATAGCCCATTGTCTTCCACATACAGGCAGTACCTTTTTCTCCACCTTGACCGCCCTCTTAACTTATTTAATCTCTATATCAAAATCCTACCCATTTGTCAAGATTCAGTGAAGTCCACTTCCTATATAAAGCTTTGCAAGATTTCCCTTCACCCTAATCTGAAACTGGGATTAATCTCCTGGGACTCCGAATTACCACAGATGTCTAATGAACTAAAACTATGAGCCCCAGGTCACACCACCTGACTTCAAATCCCAGCTGGCAGAATGAGATTGAGATAATTACTCAATTCTGCCTCTGTTTCCTCATTTATACAATGAAATTATAATACCTATCTCAAAAAATTGTTTTAAAGACTGAGAAAATGCATATACATCATTAAAACTGTATATGGATGTATTAGCTAAATGGCTTAAACAATTTGGGACTTAGGCAAATTAGGCAGCTTGGAGTGTCAACAAACCAGGTTCCTTGCAATTTCTTACTTCTCCAATTTTAGCCTGTGGTTTCATGGTCACAAAAAGGCTGCCACACCTCCAGGCATTGCATTTGAACTCAAAGCAGAAAGAAATGAGAGGAAAAGGAATAGAAATAGTATGCCAGCTGATATTATTTACTATGAAATAACAGATTTCCTAAAAATACTACCACACAGACTTCCATTTACATTTCATCTGCCAAGTCTAGTTCCGGTAGCTACTCAAAACTGTAAAAGAACCTGGGAAAGTGAGTTTTTATAGCTAGATGCACTACTGTCCCAAATTAAATTGGAATTTTATATAAAGAAGAAAGAGGGAATGGATGTTGTGCAGACAATCAAAGAACAGGCCACGACTCTTAGCAGAGTATCTGCTTACATAAATCTGCAATAAATGTCAACCATTATCTGTTTCTTTTTCACGTGACTGCTTTTGCCCTGAGTGAGTTAGGTGTGTATGTGTGTCTTATTTTATGTCTTACCTATGAGACTATGATGACAGGGTCCATCCTATTTCATGTTCATTGCTGTTGAACACCTTAGAAGAATACCTCAGGAATTATTTAGTAAAGAAATTTATAGGAGTAAAAAATACAGGTCCTGGAGAAAATGTTAGAAGATGTCAAAAGCCTCCATGAGAGAGCCTGGTCACATGCTAATCCGAATCAAGGATTATCTGGTTGAAAGAGCTAAACAAAAGGACACAACAGACATTTCAACTAACAGTCGTAGTAATGTGTGCAAATGAAGGTCACCTTTGGGCTGGATGTTCCATATGATGAATTTGTGATTTGATTACTGATTCCTTAAGTTTCAAATTCCATCAGGTAGTTTTCTTCCAAACATAGGACACTTGTACAAATTCCTACAAGATCTTAATATCAAACACTTAAATATACTGATTTTCAATTTATGAAAAAACAATCAACTTTTGCATCTATTAGAATACAAAAAAGGAGAAAATGAGACTTAATTTTCAGAATATCTTGAAAAAATGCTTAAAACCACAAAGGTAAAACAATAAAAACATACTAGTAAAAAAAAAAAAAAGTATGGTGATAATCACTTGGAGATTCTATTATTTTCCTTCACTAGTTTACACAGTCTCATTTGCTTCATTCGAAGTTTCTAAGGTTATAGGCAGATAGTAGAAGCATAGTCCCTAAGATGCTAAGAAGAAATCTTGGAATAGATAAGGCCACCAGTACTACATTACTGGGACTTCCCTAGTGGCTCAGTGCTAAAGAATCCACCTGCCAACGAAGAAGACACAGGTTCAATCCCTGGTCCAGGAAGAATCCCTGAAGAAGGGAAAGGATACCCACTCCAGTATTCTTGCCTGGGGAATCCCATGGACAGAGCCTGATGGACTATATAGTCCATGGAGTCACAAAGCGTTGAACATGACTTAGTGACTGAACCACCACCACCACCACCACTATATTACTAGGAAACTCCATGCTGCCCTACACAAATTTTATTACCATTAATGAAACTTTAAAAGTCTACATTTGTTGCTCCTTATTCTTCCTTTCCTATTTTAGGACACGTGAAAGGGTGATGGATTAAATACTCAAGCTAGGTGCTCAAGTAGAGAGAGAAGAAAGGAATCAGATGGAATTACTAAGCTGCTAAGATAGTAGTGGGCACAGGGTGCTATAGGAGCACTTGGCTGGAGGTGCTTCATTTCAATGGAGCTGTGAAATAACTCTTTACACAAAAAACTCGGTCCCCTCAGATTGCATGAGCGAGTCTCATTTTCTTTTGGCCCCTTTTCCATTTTCACAGTTCTGGTATTTCAAAGCTCTAAGATCAATAATTCTGTCAGATAGCCACTTCCAACAGTTTTCTTCATTGTGTTTAAATTAACAAAATATATTATTTAACAAGATGTAAAGATGAATTACATATACTTACATTACTTTAAAAATATGGCCTAATTATTTGAAAAGGCAGAACAAATTTTTAAGAGTTTCTAACTCCAAGAGAAAGAAGCAGTCCCAGCAATTAAATATAATGAAACATGAAGGTCATTACAGGTTATAAGAAACACCAAATTAATTATTAAGATTCACTTTTATAACCAGTGCTCTTTCAAGTGTGATGAACATGGGAGGTTTCATTCCATTAAGCTTTATGAATGAATCTGAGCTTTTCCATACAGAGCTAGTTTCTTATAATGCTAGTATGGCCAAAGGAAAAAGAAACATTCCTTTAAAATACTGACGTCCAAAGACGGAAGGTCTCTGGGAGAATGAATAGGCCTGGTGCCAATGTTCATTTATAGTTGGCTACTATGATGGCAACCCACTCCAGTATTCTTGCCTGGAGGATCCCAGAGATGGCGGAGCCTGGTGGGCTGCCGCCTGTGGGGTTGCACAGAGTCAGACACGACTGAAGCGACTTAGCATAGCATACTATGATGTCATTGCTGGGTGCCTGAGCACAGACAGAAGCAAAGAGCCAAAAGGAACCATTATGCTTTAGGCTATGACAGCGTGGGCACAGGATGCTGCAGGAGCACTTGGCTGGGAATGCTTCATGTCACTGAAGGAAGCTGTAGAATGATTTTTCACATGAAGAAATACCTCATTAATCTTCAATTCCATGTTCATTTGGGGAAGTCCTTGTATTTGCTTTATAAGAAATGGAAGTAAAAGTATGGCTTCAGGAGCCACTGTAGCAACATAGGCAAGTTATTGACATGTTTGTTTGTTTTTTATTTTTTTTTATTTTTAAACTTTACAATATTGTATTGGTTTTGCCAAATATCGAAATGGATTCGCCACAGGTATACATGTGTTCCCCATCCTGAACCCTCCTCCCTCCTCCCTCCCCATACCATCCCTCTGGGTCGTCCCAGTGCACCAGCCCCAAGCATCCAGTATCGTGCATCGAACCTGGACTGGCGACTCGTTTCATACATGATATTATACATGTTTCAATGCCATTCTCCCAAATCTTCCCACCCTCTCCCTCTCCCACAGAGTCCATAAGACTGTTCTATACATCAGTGTCTCTTTTGCTGTCTCGTACACAGGGTTATTGTTACCATCTTTCTAAATTCCATATATATGCGTTAGTATACTGTATTGGTGTTTTTCTTTCTGGCTTACTTCACTCTGTATAATAGGCTCCAGTTTCATCCACCTCATTAGAACTGATTCAAATGTAGTCTTTTTAGTGGCTGAGTAATACTCCATTGTGTATATGTACCACTGCTTTCTTATCCATTCATCTGCTGATGGACATCTAGGTTGCTTCCATGTCCTGGCTATTATAAACAGTGCTGCGATGAACATTGGGGTACACGTCTCTTTCCCTTCTGGTTTCCTCAGTGTGTATGCCCAGCAGTGGGATTGCTGGATCATAAGGCAGTTCTATTTCTAGTTTTTTAAGGAATCTCCACACTGTTCTCCATAGTGGCTGTACTAGTTTGCATTCCTACCAACAGTGTAAGAGGGTTCCCTTTTCTCCACACCCTCTCCAGCATTTATTGCTTGTAGACTTTTGGATCGCAGCCATTCTGACTGGCGTGAAATGGTACCTCATAGTGGTTTTGATTTGCATTTCTCTGATAATGAGTGATGTTGAGCATCTTTTCATGTGTTTGTTAGCCATCTGTATGTCTTCTTTGGAGAAATGTCTATCTAGTTCTTTGGCCCATTTTTTGATTGGGTCATTTATTTTTCTGGAGTTGAGCTGTAGGAGTTGCTTGTATATTTTTGAGATTAGTTGTTTGTCAGTTGCTTCATTTGCTATTATTTTCTCCCATTCTGAAGGCTGCCTTTTCACCTTGCTAACAGTTTCCTTTGATGTGCAGAAGCTTTTAAGTTTAATTAGGTCCCATTTGTTTATTTTTGCTTTTATTTCCAATATTCTGGGAGGTGGGTCATAGAGGATCCTGCTGTGATGTATGTCACAGAGTGTTTTGCCTATGTTCTCCTCTAGGAGTTTTATAGTTTCTGGTCTTACGTTGAGATCTTTAATCCATTTTGAGTTTATTTTTGTGTATGGTGTTAGAAAGTGTTCTAGTTTCATTCTTTTACAAGTGGTTGACCAGTTTTCCCAGCACCACTTGTTAAAGAGATTGTCTTTAATCCATTGTATATTCTTGCCTCCTTTGTCAAAGATAAGGTGTCCATATGTGCATGGATTTATCTCTGGGCTTTCTATTTTGTTCCATTGATCTATATTTCTGCCTTTGTGCCAGTACCATACTGTCTTGATAACTGTGGCTTTGTAGTACAGCCTGAAGTCAGGTAGCTTGTTTCCTCCAGTTCCATTCTTCTTTCTCAAGATAGCTTTGGCTATTCGAGGTTTTTTGTATTTCCATACAAATTGTGAAATTATTTGTTCTAGCTCTGTGAAAAATACCGTTGGTAGCTTGATAGGGATTGCATTGAATCTATAAATTGCTTTGGGTAGTATATTCATTTTCACTATATTGATTCTTCCAATCCATGACATGTTTGCTTTTAACATCATTATATTTTGAAAAAAGGGGATGACTACTACCTACTTTTGTAAAGTTTACATATAAGGATAAAATGGAATAATCCTGGTAAAAATTTTAGAATAATCCCTGGCATGTTTCACAGGGTAAGAAATATAGGTGCTACTATTATTATTGTTAATTCCATGAACAGAAAATAATTATTCACAAATAATGACTTCTATTTCTAATGTTTACATTGTCTACTACAGACCAGGTGCCATGTGAGGTAATTTCATACATGTTATCTCTCTTTCTTACACTGTTCCCCACTGCTCACTCCTGCAAGGTAAATATTAACCCCCTAAGGCAAATGAAGAAACTGAAGGTGGAGAAATTCACCCATTCAAACAGAAAAATCTTTTGTGAGTGCTGCACTGTCGAGGCACCTTTCCAGGCACTTTGGGTATGAACGTGAACAAGACAAACATGGTTCCTCGGTGTTCAGTGCTCACACTCCAGGCTCTGGCCTCCAGGATAGACTGAGGTACCATCAACTGGCAAGAGTGAAAACAAAGGAAGAAACAGATTTGAAGGAAACAGCAAAAGTCCCATTTTGGAGATATGTTCAATGTGTGGCTTACTGGATGGCTATTGGTCGTCCAAACAGAGATATCAAGTAGTCAGAAATATATGAGTCTAGTTAGCAAACTGTAAGTCCCAGACCAAATTTTTCTTTCACATACTTTTTGTATGGCCTGTGAGCTAAGAAAAAAAAACGGTTTAAGACAAAAATTTTACTTGCATTTTTAGAATTTTATTTCATTCATTAATAAACTTAATCTTTTAGAGCACTCTTAGGTCCACAACAAATTGAGCAGAAAGCAGAGTACCACATACTTCCTAATCCTGCATATGCATAAGCTCCACCATTACAAACAGTTCCCACCAGGATGGTACATTTGTTACAATCAATGAACCCATACTAACACAGTATTAGCACCCAAGCTCCATAGTTCATATTAGGGTTCACTCTTGGTTTGGGGTTTAGATGAACATCCAGAGTGAGTACAGAGTATTTTCACTGCCCTAAAAATCCTCTGTGCTCTGCCTTACTCATCCGTACCTCCCCCAAACCCCTGACAACCACTAATCTTTTTATTATCTCCATCAGTTCAGTTCAGTTGGTAAGTTGTGTCCGACCTTTTGCGACCCCATGACTGCAGCACGCCAGGTTTCCCTGTCCATTACCAACTTCCGGAGCTTGCGCAGACTAACATTCATTGATTGAGTCAGTGATGTCAGCCGACTGTTTCATGCTCTGTCGTCCCCTTCTCCTCCCGCCCTCAATCTTTCCCAGCATCAAGGTCTTTTCAAATGAGTCAGTTCTTTACATCAGGTGGCCAAAGTATTGGAGTTGCAGCATCAGTCCTTCCAATAAATATTCAGGACTGATTTCCTTTAGGATGGACTGATCAGATCTGCTCACAGTCCAAGGGACTCTCAAGAGTCTTCTCCAGCACCACAGTTCAAAAGCATCAATTCTTCGACATTCAGCTTTCTTTAGAGTCCGACTCTCACATCCATACGTGACTACTGGAAAAACCATAGCTTTGACTAGAACAGACCTTTGTTGTCAAAGTAATGTTTCTGCTTTTTAATATGCTGTCTAGGTTGGTCATAGCTTTTCTTCCAAGGAGCAAGCATCTTTTAATTTCATGGCTGCAGTCACCATCTGCAGTGACTTTGGAGCCCCCCAAAATAAAGCCTGTCACTGTTTCCACTGTTTCCCCATCTATTTGCCATGAAGTGATGGGACCGGATGCCATGATCTTAGTTTTCTGAATGTTGAGTTTTAAGCCAACTTTTTCATTCTCCTCTTGCACTTTAATCAAGAGGCTCTTTAGTTTTTCTTCACTTTCTGCCATAAGTGTGGTATCATCTGCATATCTGAGGTTACTGATATTTCTCCCAGCAATCTTGATTCCAGTTTATGCCTCATCTAGCCCAGCATTTCTAGTACTTTGCATACAAGTTAAATAAGCAGGGTGACAATATACAGCTTTAATTACTCCTTTCCCAATTTGGAACCAGTCTGTTGTTCCATGTCCAGTTCTAACTGTTGCTTCTTGACCTGCATACAGATTTCTCAGGAGGCAGGTATTATCTTCATAGCTTTGCCTTTTCTAGGATGCCATATAGTTGGAATCCCAAAGTATGTAGCCTTTTCAGATTGGCTTCTTTCACTCAGCAGTAAGCACTTAAGTTTTTTCCAGGTCTTTTCATAGTTTGATAGGTCATTTCTTTTTAGTGCTGAATAATATTCCATTGTCTAGATATACCGCAGCTATCCATTTGTCTATTGAAGGGTGTCCTGGTTGCTTCCAACTTTTAGAAATTATGAATAAAACTGCTATAAACACCTGTATGTGTGTTTCTGTGTGAATGTTAAGTTTTCAATTCCTTTGGGAAATACCAAGCAGTGTGACTGCTGGATTGCATGATTAAGAATATGTTTAGTTTTGTAAGCTGTATCTTCTGTGAACATTGTCCCCCAATCTGTGGCTTGTATGCTCATTCTCTTGATAAAACTTCTGCAGAGCAGGTTGTAATTTGAATGAAATACAGCTTATCAAATTATTTTTTTCATGAGTCATGCCTCTGGCATTGTATCTAAAAAGTCATTGCCATATCCAAAACCATCTAAGTCATCTAAGTATTCTCCTGTCACCGTCTAGAAGCTTTATAGTTTTACATTTTACATTTAGGTCTGTGATCCATTTTGAGTTGATTTTTATTTGGGCATAAGGTCTGGCTAGACTCATTTTCTTGAATGTGAACGTGAGCTGTTTCAGCACCATTTGTGAAAAGACTATCTTTGCTCCACTGCATTGTCTTGCTCCTCTGTCAAAGATCCGTTGTCTATATCTATCTGGGTCTACTTCTGGTTTCTGTATTCTGTTCCACTGATCTATTCATCTATTATTTCCAGCCAATACCACAGTGTCTTGATTTTGCTTTATAGTAATTTGAATTCAGATAATGTCAGTCCTCCAGTCGTTTTTCTTCAATGTTCTATTGGCTCTGGGTTCTTTGTCTCTCTCCACTGAACTTTTAGGAACAGTTTGTCAGTATCAACAAAACAACTAACTGGGATTATGATTAGGATTGCAAGGGAGAATGACATATTAACAGTGTCGCATCTTTCTATCCATAATCATGGAAGCTCTTTCCATTTATTTAGTCCTTTGATTCCTTCTATCAGAATTTTGTAATTTTCTCACACAGATCTTGTTCATATTTTGACAGATTTCTTCCTAAGCATTTTATTTTAGGGTGCTAATGCCTAAGAATGCTTTTAATTTTTTAAAATAGGTTGGAAAACGTGAAAAGATGAATAATATGCTAATATATTAAAAAATATCCAGCTGAGCTATATCAAATCCTAAAATATGATGCTGTTGAAGTGCTACACTCAATATGCCAGCAAATATGGAAAACTTGGGAGTGGCCGTAGGACTGGAAAAGGTCAGTTTTCATTCCAATCCCCAAGAAGGGTAATGCCAAAGAATGTTCAAACTACTGCACGATAGAATTCATTTCACATGCTAGCAAAGGTGTGCTCAAAATTCTCCAAGCCAGGCTTCAACAGTACATGAACCGAGAACTTCCAAATGTTCAAGTTGGATTTAGAAAAGTCAGAGGAACCAGAGATCAAATTGCCAACATCCATTTAACTTATTTAAGTAGTCACTCAGTCATGTCCAACTCAAGCGACCCCATGGACTGTAGCCTACCAGGCTCCTCCATTCATGGGATTTTCCAGGCAACAGTACTGGAGTGGGGTGCCATGTCCTCCTCCAGGAGACTTTCCCTACCTGAGGATCGAACCTGGGTCTCCTGCATTGCAGGCAGATGCTTTACCATCTGAGCCACCAGGGAAGCCCGTTGGATCACAGAAAAAGCAGGAGATATCCAGAAAAACATCTACTGCTTCATTAACTACGTGAAAACCTTGACTGTATGGATCACAACAAACTGTTGAAAATTCTTAAAGAGATGGGAATACCAGACCACCTTTCCTGCCTCCTGAAAAACCTGTATGCAGGTCAAGAAGCAACAGTTAGAACCGGACATGGAACAACATACTGGTGCAAAATTGGGAAAGGAATATATCAAGGCCGTATATTGTCACCCTGCTTATTTAACTTACATGCAGAGTACATCATGCGAAATGCCAGGCTGGGTAAAGCACAAGCTGGAATCAAGATTCCCGGGAGAAGTATCAATAACCTCAGATATGCAGATGACACCACACTTATGGCAGAAAGTGAAGAGGATCTAAAGAGCCTCTTGATGAAAGTGAAAGAGGAGAGTGAAAAAGTTGGCTTAAAACTCAACATTCAAAAAAAAAAAGATCATGGCATCTGGTCCCATCACTTCATGTCAAACAGATGGGGAAACACTGACAGACTTTATTTTCTTGGGCTCTAAAATCACTGCAAATGGTGACTGCAGCCATGAAATTAAAAGATGCTTGCTCCTTGGAAGAAAAGCTATGACAAACCTAGACAGCATATTAAAAAGCAGAGACACTGCCAACAAAGGTCCATCTAGTCAAAGCTATGGTCTTTCCAGTAGTAATGCATGGATGTGAAAATTGGACTATAAAGAAGGTTGAACGCCGAAGAATTGATGCTTTTGACTTGTGATGTCGGAGAAGACTCCTGACAGCCCCTTGGATTTCAAGGGGCAGTCCATCCTAAAGGAAATTGGGCCTGAGTACTCATTTTAAGGACTGATGCTGAAGCTCTAATACTTTGACCACCTGATGCAAAGGGCTGACTCACTGAAAAAGAGCCTCATGCTGGGCAAGATTGAATGCAGGAGGAGAAGGGGATGACAGAGGACAAGATGGTTGGATGGCATCACTGACCCAATGAACATGTGTTTGAGCGAGCTCCAGGAGATGGTGATGGACAGGAAAGGCTGGCATGCTGCAGTCCATGGGGTCACAAAGAGTCACAAAGACATGACTGAGTGACTGAATAACAAATGTAAAAAAATATGAAATTCAAATTTCAGCATCCATAAATAAAGTTTTGTTGGAACATAGCCATGTCATCTATTTACTTATCTGTCTCTGGCTGTTTTCATTCCATAACAGCAGAGTTGAGTAGTTGCAACAGAGCTGGATATGGCCTGCAAAGGCTGGATTATTTATTATTTGAACCCTTAAAGAAAAAGCTTGCTGATCTCTAGTCTGGAGTACAGGTGGGGACTAGCAGTCAAGAGCATAACGTTGTACCAAATAACATGGGTCTAGATGATGGTATTGAGGAAGCTGTTTAGATATAAACAGGAGGGTTTTGACACACGAGGAACTCAGTGCCTACAGAAGGAGGTGCAAGCAAAGACACCTGAAAAGGAACGATGGGGAGGAGAGCTGGGGGGAATAAGAATAAGAACCCACAGAGTGTGGTGTATTCACAAAACGGCTTCAATGGAGAGGCAGGTTGACTGTGTTGAATGCAGCTGAGTGGACACGATGCAATCAGTCCAGCAATATCTGTGACTATCAGATCAGTTTCAGCGGGATGCTGAAGATGGCAACTTCCAGACCTGATGAATGGAACAGGGAGTAAAAAATGATGAAGAGTAAGTTTATGCAACTCTTTTCGTAAGTTCCACTGTGAAGGAAAGCAGAAGAATAAATGGTAGTTGAAGAAGAAGAGAAAAACAAGAAAGGGATTTTTGAAAGATAAACAATAAAGCATGTTTTTACACTGGTGGGAATACACCAGTGGAGGAGAAACTGATGACAGAAGAGGCAGACATGAGGATTCAGGATTGATGTCTGAGAGGATAAGAGGAAGGAGGATCCAGAGCTTAAGTGGAGAGATTAGCCTCTCACAAAGCAAAGATGTCTCCTCCAGCATAAAAGATACGGACACACAGAATAAGTGCACAGAACCTGGGAAGTTTGGGGATTCGATGGTGAAAAGATATATTTCCTGTATGCATGTTTCTCAATGGAAGAGGAGTTTCCCTTGTGCTATGTGTACCAGGGCAGGATAGTGAGAGGGCGACAGGGTTTGAAAAGAGGAGAAGAAAAACCTAGCAGGAAGAGGAGGAAAGCAAATTTAGCAAGGAAACAAATTAGCACTGCCTGGCTAGGTGAGCATCCAACTGAAATTTGGGAATCTGAATTTGAAGTGAAAATGCTAACTTTTTTCAGCAACAGTCAGCGGAGTTGATACTTGTAGTGGAATTCAGTCAACAATTCTCTAAAGCTGCCACAGGCTGGAATCATGCTTGAGTCCCTCTAGGTCAGTGGCTATATTCTTTGGGTTGTGCCAAACTGTTTCTACCCTGATACCCATATGATAACATAAGGATGCATGGTTGTAATCAATTTTTCAAGAGCTGCATTTATTCAAATACCATATGTCAAACGGCTACCTTTTCTCCCTGCAAAGTAAACTGCAAGCAGTACTTGATAAAGTACTCCAGCTCAATAATTCATTCTCCTGTCTGAACCAGTGTAACTTCTGGAACACTGAGCATTCTCAGATACTTCACCATGCTCCATACACTAACAACTGAGGCCCCATTTCCAATAAATGCAATGGTGTATTGATCTGTCATTTCACTGTCAGCCCACTTTGAGAAAGCATTCATGGCATTACTTCCATCAATACAACCCTAATGTCTTGTGAGTCTTGAACACATAGTAGGTGCTCATGAACCATTTGCTTTATTAATGGATCTCAATTTGAGGATAAACTATAAATGGTTTTTTATAAAGGATACAAACAAAATAAAGTATTCACAAATTAACTTAGAACGTTCAATACCTTTGAATTAACCCTTCATTTGAAATGTTTAGACTTCCCTGGTGGCTCAGATGGTAAAGCGTCTGCCTACAATGCAGGAGACCTGGGTTCGATCCCTGGGTCAGAAAGATCCTCTGGAGAAGGAAATGCCAATCCACTCCAGTACTCTTGTCTGGAAAATCCCATGGACGGAGGAGCCTGGTGGGCTACAGTCCATGGGGTCGCAAAGAGTTGGACACGACTGAGATGTTTGCATGATTATTCCACTCAAATGGAATATCAACTTGCAATATAAGTCTTCTCAAAAGCTTTGTTTGGCTAGTTAGGTTTTTGTCTTGAAATTAACCACGAAGCCCACATATGTTTGCTATCAGGTTGTTTTCTTTTAAAAAATCTTACATTCAGAATTATGAAACTCCCATCTATTACTAACTCAATAGAAATACTAAATGCTTCCAGCAGAGGGCTCAAGAATTCTTTTTTAAGACAAGAAGTTTATAAAATTCACTGTCCAATAGCAGCTGTTGCAAAACTTCAGAAGGCACTCTCACAAAAAACACGTTCTTCTTGATCAAGTGATTCCAGGTCTACAAATTTATTTTAAATAATCCAAACCTGTTTAAAAAAAACCTGTATTACAATAAAGCAGCATATACTATGAATTTATAGATAAATGTACTTTTATCTAATTCCAGAAAAGACATTAAATTATAATCACAAAAAAATCTATATTACTCAGGAGATGGGGAAAGGCCAGGGGAAAAGAACAGAAAAATAACATACAGTATGTTAGTGAGAATTTGAGTGAATATGGCTTTTCACTTTCATTCTTTATGTTTGTATAAACATCTTTTTCACTTTCAAAAGATGAAAAATAGTAACTTATCTTTACAAAATTTGCACACTTCTTAATTTTAGTTCTGAAAATAGGGGTGGGAAAAATTTAGGAAGCAAGTAGAATGGCTTATTTGTGGAACAACCTGGGATTCTGGAGACACTCCATTTTTGGAGGCAGAACTAACAGGATGTAGCACCACTTTATTCATGCCTAAATAACCCTAAAGTACCCCCTGGGATTCCAGAAATTTTCAGATAGGGCTCCTAAATATTTTCATTCACTTTTCTTATTTACATATACTCATTTTCAGCAGGATCTGAGGCATCAGTACAAGCATTTAAAGATTAGAAACGTCATTCGAGCCAGGAGAAAATAGGAAACAATGCGATGTTTAGAGGAGAGATACGTGTGTATATATGTATATGTATCTTCATAACTATTAATAATGGCCTGCAAATACGGCTCTAAGCCTCCTAGCATTAAAATCAAAAAAGAAAATGTAGCCTAATACAAGATAAAAAGATGAAAATACTGAAATGAACTCTAGATTCTCCAGGCCCTGAGATCTAATGGAAAATTTCCTTCAGACATTATGACTATCATTGAATGACCTATCTGGTGATACTTTTAATACCAACATAAGTGTATTTTGTAAACTTTGCATAAAAAGTAAAAGTTAATAGAGATTCTTCAAAACTCAGATGTAGTTTTCTGATTTTCTCCCTTGATATCTTGATTTAGACATAAGATTTAGAGTAGATGAGCAGTGGTTCTTAAAGCAGGCAGTACAACCTTATAGGCAGCAATTTGGAAATGCATACAGATAGTTTTAGTTGCTCCAGGAAGGGGAATACTATTGGCCTTTATTGGACAGCAGCCAGGCAAACCACAGGACAGCCACCAAATGCAAAGATGGACACGTGTCTGCGTGCAAGCTCAGTCGTGTCCGACTCTTTGCAACCCTATGGACTGAAGCTCATCGAGGCTCCTCTGTCCATGGGATCCTTCAGGCAAGAACACTGGAATGGGTTGCCATCTTCTTCTCCAGGGAATCTTCCTAACCCAAGGATTGAATTATTTACCACTGAGCCACTTGGGAAGACAGACATGTAAATAGGTGAAAAACTTGTTTATAAAACCCTAAGCCCAGAATTGAACTCTATTTTACATATAGACAAATTTCTATTTGTTTTGCGTCAAGATATACTGAATTTTCCAGGAATGCTACCACAATAAAAACCAAGAGAAGACTACTGTTTTGTTTTGTAAGGAATTTTACAGAAAGTTGTTCAGTACTTCAGAAAATCATGTTGCCTAGGGCATGCCCTTGTGGTATCTCTGTTTCCAGCAAAACATCCTTTTGTGTCACTCCGCATCTCTATGCAGCATGAGGATTCTACCTGTAGCTGTATACAGGCAACTGTTTCATTATGTCTTGTGAAGAGTTTTGCTCCAGCCTCTACATACTGAACTGCACATTATTTTCAATATACTTTATTTCCTTCTGTTTGTTATTTATATATGGTTAAGATATTCTTGGCTTCCCTGGTGGCTCAGATGGTAAACAATCTGCCTGCAATGCAGAAGACCCAGGTTCAATCCCTGGGTCAGGAAGATCCCTGGAGAAGAAAATGGCAACCCATTCCAGTATTCTTGCCTAGAGAGTTCCATGGATGGGCCATAGGCTACAGTCCATGGGGTCGCAAAGAATCAGACATGACTGAGTGCCTAACACACACACAAGATATTCTTACTAGTGTTTAGAGTAATTTGTGTGGGTAAGTTATATTATTAGGAATTTCATTTCAGGATAGTAAAGGTGGCCTTGTATATTAAGGGTTGATAGATGTGGTTGAGAACCACCAAGCCAGACTGGCAGGCTGCGTATCTTCTGAGAATTCGTTGTATGTATAATTCCTCCCAGTCAACTTTTAGTGAGAGCTTTCTAGCAAACAGGCTGAGGCTGGAATGTAATTATTCTCTTTTGCTGAATAAGGGGAAAAGTTCATGTCCTTTAAAAAGCTATCAATAGGCTGACATCTTCTTATGATAACTAAAGAGCTAATCAAGAATCTCCACTAAATATACTGGTAAGCTCCCTCCACTCAGATGATTTCATGAGACACCTAAAGGAAGGGTCACAATTTCCTTAGGGAATGATTCGGAATATAGCCAACCTTCAGAAATTCCAACGATCAAGAAAGAACACAACTGTAATGATGTCTGCTTAGAAATACTCTGAACAGGAGTTGCTACTCATCTGCCATAGCAAAGGAAAAACTCAGATGGACATGATGAAATGAAAAATGTCTAGCAATGGGACTTTCTGCCAAAACCGAGAGAAACAAGTGCACAGAAGTGTAAAATCCACCCTGAGTTAGCTTAATGGGGCTGACCTACTCTTTTGAGTTACTGAATATTATTTTTTTCTACTTTGGAGGACATCAAATAGAAAAGAAAGGATTGTTTATTGCTCCACTTGTGACAATAAAGCCATTATCAAGAGCACACAGGAAACATTTCTCTTTCTATTCACCATCCTGGCAGTAAGGTGGCACTGGGAGGTAGAGTGTGGGAGGGAGAGAGGAGGACCCAAGGAACAAATCCAGCTCATTTAAATAAAGTTTTGTATAATGAAGACAAGGTTAAAACAGAGAGGGGTCACACGCATCCTTGTCATCTAATATTATCTCAGATATCCAGAGACCCTCTGAGTGTCATCAGTGTGCATGTTCTGTATGCATGAGCTCAAGTCCCTTAGTCCACAATGGGTCTTGCAGCACAGAACTTATGCCAAGAAAGATTATAAATGCTGTGAGCATACTGTTCAAACACATTTTGTTTTCAATAAGTGTCTGAGTTTCACAGTGTGCCAAAGGAAAATGTCTGTGTCTAAAATGTGACTATCACTCAAGCAAAATGCTACAGGAACACAATGGAGTCCGTCTCCATTTTTGATGTGTGGTGACAGCTCTCAAGCCCCACCACTCCCTCTTCCCTGCTTGCTCCACACCTGGGGGAAAATACAGGAAAAGTCTGAGGTCTCTCTCCCTTGATGCTGGTGGAAAGTTCAAACCACACAAGCCTCTGGCTACATGGAGAATCCTCCAGCCCCACCTCCTAAGCACAATAAACACCAACGCTGATCAATCACCCCTACTTGCCCTCTGAAGACATATTTGGACCTACTGGAACCCACGCTTTTAGCCCCAAAAGCCTCACTATGTGAATGAGAAACGCTTTCCTATCCGCTTGGTCCATGTGTGCTGTTATCAGTCTCAACACTGCAACAAACGCTGAGTGGGTGACGGGCCATTCTGTTTCTGCAGAGTGACTATCAGAAAACTAAGAAATCCTAAATTTACAAATTGTTAAGAAAAAGCCAGGAAATAACTTTTTTTTAAAAATCAAAATCATCAGTTTTATTACCAAATTGGAAAGCTGACCTCAGAAGTGTGGCCACAGTTAGACTTCCTCTCTCTGCAACATTTTAGACATTGCTATGCTGAGCAGATGGCTCTGTAATGCCTGCAGTACAAACCACAGCCTGAGTCTTCTCTGAGCAGACACACACAGGGATTTCATGAGGGATAAAGGGATATGAGTCAATACATGAGTCTGAGTAAACTCCGGGGGTTGGTGATGGATAGGGAGGCCTGGCGTGCTGCAGTCCATGGGGTCGCAAAGAGTCAGACACAACTGAGAGACTATACTGAACTGAAAGGGCTAACAGGCCGGCACAGGCAAACTGTCAGTTAAAACTGACCCTGCTCTACAGGCAGGGGCGCTCCCACAGACCTTCACCTTGAATTGCTGTCGACCATGAGGAACAGACAGGCTTTGGGTCCACTGACACTGTTCTTGGGTCCTCAGCTGAGAAAAGTAAGCTTCTGGGGTCAGGCAGGACCGGAACTTTTAAAATCTCACTTCTCAGTTTTTCACAATACATGTTTAGGTCCCCAACCTGTCCTTATAGTTTTGACTACCTAACCACATCAAGGATTTATCATTTTACTTGACATCCTGAGAAGCCATAAAAATTTCATTTGGCATATGGTCCCTGTCTGTCAAGTTGGTTGACACTTTCTAGGAAGCCACACATGGAAACCTGTAACATCCTCACCCCAAAACATTAAGCAGACACATCTGCTCATTTGTTTCAATAATCCACTGATTTAAAAAAGAGAGAAAATCTCTCTAAAGGCAGTAATATAGAGTTTCAAAAGATCCAAGAACGTGAAAACTCACTGATGGAATTCAAACTTATCCCCTTCATTTCACTCTTCTCAAACTTTTCTATGTCAACAGTCCAGTTATGGACTCTGGCACAACTCCGACAAGAATTAAGGTAAGAAGAAAATAATCACTTTCTGCACAATTCAAAATATCCTTCCTTAGACTGTGGATTGTAGACTCTGTGCTCTGGAGCCTAGGGCACAGGGTGCATACCCTGGGGGCCTCTTACTTGCCAGGCTTCTGTAGGTACTGCCAGGTGAAGAAAGAATTTTGCAGCTAAAGTATTTAAACCACTGAATGGTCCTAATGCTACTCCCAAGAGAAGCATTTAAAAAATATTTCTCCCAGATTTTTTCCATGTGCTAATAACATTTAGTTCCACCAGGTTATGTTTATAATAAGTAAATCTGATGGGGACTTTTTCTCATGTAAAGTGACACATCTTTTCCTGAAGGAATGGTTTATGAGAAGGCAGTTCCAATTAAGATTCCTGTCACTCTGCTGCCAGGCCTGACACTCAGGTCTCCAGAGAAAAGTATTCCACTGCAGAGAATAAATACACTTTCAATGATCATCAAAATAAGGCTACAGTGTCTGCCTTATCAGGGCTATAAAAAAGTCACATGAACACATTAAATAAACAAATGAGAATCAGGAAGAAAACCTTGACTATACAAGAGCAAGAAAATTAAGGAACTATGTCTTCTAGTTTTCAATTCCTGATTACATGAGCACAGTTATAGCTAAAAAAAAAGTATTTCTCACTTCACAGAATGTCACACTTCCCTAGATTTCCAAAGCATTCAAAATATTAACACTAATAGTTATACAAAATGTCCTTGTTGAGATTCTACTAAAGCATTCTCTGCACCAGGGAACGGTAATCAGGATGTGTGTCCCCAGAGATAGGTTCTTCCATGATGCTGAGGAACCAGAGGCTGGAGCTACTGGATATGAAAAGAAAAGCAAGAAAACAACAGATATCAAAGAGTCCTTTTCATCTGCCCAGATACGGTGTGCCTGGTTCATGGCTGGCAAAGTTAGCAGTACCTAGAGGGGTACTCTGGGAAATTCAAAGGGGATTACAAACCTATCATTGAGTGCACAGTTTCTCTCTTTACTGGGTTTCTGGAAATGCTCCATCAGGCAGCAAGGGACAGAACACATGGAAGGGAGAGTTCTCAGGAAAGTTAAGAGGAAGCCAACGAGCTTGAACCCCTTGCTCTATTATATGGAAGGCATTTAGTCCCTGACGACTGAGCGACTTCACTTTCACTTTTCACTTTCATGCATTGGAGAAGGAAATGGCAACCCACTCCAGTGTTCTTGCCTGGAGAATCCCAGGGACCGGGGAGCCTGGTGAGATGCCGTCTATGGGGTCGCACAGAGTCGGACACGACTGAAGCGACAGCAGCAGCAGCAGCAGCTCAGCTGGTAAAGAATCTGTCTGCAATGCAGGAGACCTGGGTTTGATCCCTGGGTTGGGAAGATCCCTTGGAGAAGGGAATAGCTCCAGTATTCTGGCCTGGAGAATTCCATGGATCCTATAGTCCATGGGGTCACAGAGTTGGACAGGACTGAGCAACTTTCACTTTATCACATTATCGGCATATAGTCTTTCGTCCTTAACATCATGGCAGCCAGAGTATTAATACAGCAAACTTTATTGTAGTTCTCAGTCCTATTTGCTTTCATTTTGGGCCCTTACCTACTTAAATTCCAAGAGGCATAATCAAAGACCTTTAGGACTACATGTTCTTCTGCTTGTTGAGCTGGTGGCTCAGACAGCAAAGAATCTGCCTGCAATGCACAAGACCTGGGTCTGATCCCTGGGTTAGGAAGATCCCCTGGAGAAAGGAATAGCTACCCACTCAAGTATTCTTGCCTGGAAAACTTCATGGACAGAGGAACCTGGTGGACTATAGTCCATGGGGTCACAAAAAGTCAGACACAACTGAGTTACTAACACTTTCAGTTTTTTTTCATTTACACTTGCTGAGCAGTGCTCATATCTTTATGAAAGGGTCTTGATGTTAGGTGCTCCTCACTGACTGGCTGGGTTTTCTGAGGCATGATCTGAGGCAAGTAACATCTCCATTAGAATCCTTCTTTAAAAAAATTTTTTTTGAAGTGTAGTTGGTTTAAAATCTTGTGTTAGTTTCTGCTGTATAGCAAAGTGAATTAGTTATACATATAAATATAACCACTCTTTTTCAGATTCTTTTCCCATATATGTCATTACAAAGTACTCAGTAGAGTTCTCAGTGGGGACTTGCTCGTTATCTATTTTATATATAGTAGTGTGCATATGTCAATACCAATCTCTTTTTTAAAAAAAGTTTTATTTAATTTTAAGTGGTGGAAAGCTGCTTTATAATTTTATGTTGGTTTCTGTAGTACAACAGTCAGTATTACAGAACAACTGTACTGTGAATCCAGTTATAATTATATATATATATATATATATATATATATCCCATCACTCCTGAGCTTCCTTCCCTCCTCCCATCCCTAGACAGTTTTTTCCCCCTTCTTTTTCAGATCTCTTCTATCAGGACTGGACTGAAATAGGAATGGACTCCTGGCCAGAGTTGGAAAGCAAGGAGATTGAGGGACAGCAGGGGAACAGGATTCCCTTTGCTCACCGGTAAGTAAAAGGTGGCATTTCCTCAGGTTCACTTTATCTTTTTCTTCCTCTGGCAGATCTTGCCAGTGACAATTTTGCATCATACCCTTTGCTTTTAACCTAGCTCCTGGAGCCAGCCCAGAACAGGACTTGCAGTCTGGCTCCTCTGCTCTCCATGGCCAGTTCCACTGTGTACAGCTGTGCAGGGTCACTCACGAGCACTGCCACGCATGCGGGGCTCTGCTCAGGTGATGACCCAAGCAGGGTGTTCCCACAGGAAGGGCACGCCTCTAACTAGTGTGAAGCCAGAGTGCATGTGTGCCTTGATAAGAAAAGCGCATGCATTTTCAGAGGATGTATTAGCATTAGGAGGACAATTTGATTTTTCTTTAAAATTTCCTGGATGATATCTGTGACCAATTTTAAGAAGGCTATGCTTTAGAACAGTGTGTAGGAGGAACACACACACACACACACACCTTGTTACACAGTGGTACTCATTCATCACACCCACTCTATACTTTCAATTTTCTTCCCAAGGCAGTAACAATTTTTAGGCACTTAAAATACTTAACATTTTATACTATGCTTACTACAACAGACTGAAGGTATAATCAACTATCAGGAATAGCTTAGGTAGATAATTTAAATGTTAACCCAAGATTTTTACAAATCTACATACATATCATGGCTGAAGACCATCTTTCAGCAAATGTCCACAATAGTAAATAACAAGAAACTGAAGAACCATGCTTTTATTTATATTTTTATTCTAAACTCTTTGCTTAATGTTCATTTCATTTCCAGAGTAAGACAAAGCTCTTTTGCATTTTCCAAGTATACTACAATTCCATTTTTTGCCGTCATCTATGTTTATATTTCAAAGAGAAAACAGATTTATCATAAAGTCATTTTGGTGTTTAAGAAACCAAACTGCCATGAATGTTGTTCAAGAAAGACTGTACCAAACTTCCACCCTGCAGCAAAGAATAATCACACACAAAGTACAAATGCAGCAACTCAGAGCCCTCATGAACTCAGCACTGGAAAAGCACCCAGGTCGGGAGAACCATCAAAAAGAGTTCACTTTCTATTTTTTTTCCTTTTTTAAGATTTTATTAATACATTAATATTGGATGTTATATCACTATAAGGGTTTTGTTATCACAATGCCATTCAGTACATGTGAGGGCTTACTGTGTGCCAGGCACCAGGCAAAACAACTTACCCAGGTTACAGCCTTAAACGTTCACAGCAGCCCTAGGAAGCAGGTAGGATTTATGATCCTCACCTTTGAAAAGTTCCAAGGTGATACATGTGAGCCCCCAGATACAGCTCCAGACAACCAGAAGATATTTTCAGAAAAGGTCTACTTGTGGGACAAACCCCAACTACTTCCCCAAGATCAGAATGTCCATCACATTCTCCACTTGGCCCCAGTCCTAGGATCCAAACCTGGCCCCCATCTTGAGAAAACAGAGAACTGCCCCCACAGACCCTCCAAGGTCTCCCCTTAAGGCTGCTCCCAAGAAGGCCACAACACCCAAGGGCCCCTCACCTGGACGGCTAGTCCATCTCCTCTCTTGGGGTTTCGAGGCCGAGGCTGTTTATTTCGCTTCATCCTGTCCTGGCACTTGGTGCAGCACTGTATACAAGATGGCTTAATAAGGCAGCCAAGGCCCCTGGGGCCTGAACACCTGAGCAGAGCACCAGCAGGATTGGCTTGCTAGTTGCCAGTGTCTCACAATGGTGACTTGCACCCAGGCTGTTCTATTCTAGGCTGCTGCTGCTGCTAAGTCGAGTCAGTCGTGTCCGACTCTGTGCGACCCCATAGACGGCAGCCCACCAGGCTTCCCCGTCCCTGGGATTCTCCAGGCAAGAACACTGGAGTGGGCTGCCATTTCCTTCTCCAATGCACAAAAGTGAAAAGTGAAAGTGAAGTCGCTCAGTCGTATCTGACTCCTAGCGACCCCATGGACTGCAGCCTAACAGGCTTCGCAGCCCATGGGATTTTCCAGGCAAGAACACTGGAGTGGGGTGCCATTGCCTTCTCCCCTATTCTAGGCTAGTAGTGCCTAAAAACAGTTTCTCATGCTCCACTCCAACTCTGGGCCAGACTATTTCTGAGCTTACTTTTGAGTTATTAAGGCCCATCACTCCAATAGTGGGCTTCCCAGGTGGCTCAGTGGTAAAGGTCTGCCTGCTAAGGCAGGAGATGCAGGTTCACTCCCTGGGTTGGGAAGATCCCCTGGAGAAGGAAATGGAGTCCCACTGCTGTATTCTTGCCTGGAAAATCACATGGACAGAGAAGCCAGGTGGGTGACAATAAGAGGGTTGCAAAAGAATCAGACACAACTGAGCGACTGAACAGCAAACTTAATCTTGGAGGTGACATTGATTATAACCAACCTTATGTGAAGATACTGAGGTTCAGAGTCGTGCCAACTGAGATATTCAACTGATGCACAAGGGCATCCCTCTTTCCTCTAAAGGAACCTGCTGCTGCTAAGTCACTTCAGTCGTGTCCGACTCTGTGCTACTCCATAGACGGCAGACCACCAGGCTCCCCGTCCCTGGGATTCTCCAGGCAAGAACACTGGAGTTGGTTGCCATTTCCTTCTCCAATGCATGAAAGTGAAAAGTGAAAGCGAAGTCACTCAGTCGTGTCCGACTCCTAGCGACCCCATGGACTGCAGCCTACCAGGTTCCTCCATACATGGGATTTTTCAGGCAAGAGTACTGGAGTGGGTTGCCACTGCCTTCTCCCAAGAGTTCGCTTTCTAAAACGTCCAAATACTTCCCCATCTCCTTAATCAAGGTATAACAAATATGACTTAATTTTTTCTTAATGACATAGAGCATTAAGAAAGGGCTAAGAATAAATGAAAAGGATTCAAAATTAGGAGGACTGGGTTTGACTCACTGGGTCAAACCTGGGAGATTGATCTTAGTCATTTACTGCACCTTCCAGGGCTTGTCGTCTTTACAACAGGATCACTAAATTCCTCAGAGCTGTCTAGAGTATTAGGCTACACAGCACACATGAAATGCCCAGGGCAGTGCCCTTGTTCCTGAAGAGGGTGCTCCACGAAATGCCAGCCCACTTCCTGTCCCTTCAGTGCACAGTCTGAAAAGATGAGTTATTGCTGTATATGCTGCAAGACTGTCACCTCTGTGTGACATGTTGTGGGATGCAACATCAAGAATGGGTCACTGGGCAGAATAAATGCAACTCTGTCTCCCCCCTAGAACTTTGTTCTAAGTGCACACACACACATTTGTTCTTCTGCAAACTTCTTCCCTATTCCCTAGCAGTCTCCTTACCCTTCAAAGGGCTTCCCTTGTAGCTCAGCTGGTAAAGAATCTGCCTGCGTTCTCTGTGAAGGTTTGCATTGAGGAACCAAGTTAACCACATCCTCTCCTTTGTCCCCACTGTGTCTCATATTCTGCTATTATGCTTCCCACCACAGTAGGACATGGAATCATGTATATGACTCTCCCCCACCAGGATGTGAGCCTGCCAAAAGCAGCAGCCCTTATTTTAGCACAGAAGACACTGAACATAAGTTGGATGAAATGAAATTAAATAACAAAACACTATAAAAGAAGATAAATAACTACTCGGTATCTGGTCTGACGTAGTTGCTGCTGCTGCTGCTAAGTCACTTCAGTCATGTTCGACTCTGTGTGACCTCAAAGACGGCAGCCCACCAGGCTCCCTTGTCCCTGGGATTCTCCAGGCAAAAACACTGGAGTGGGTTGCCATTTCCTTCTCCAATGCATGAAAGTGAAAAGTGAAAGTGAAGTCTCTCAGTCGTGTCAGACTCTTAGCGACCCCATGGACTGCAGCCTACCAGGCTCCTCTGTCCATGGGGTTTTCCAGGCAAGAGTACTGGAGTGGGGTGCCATTGCCTTCTCCACTGACATAGTTGAGTAGCTCTCAAATGAAAGTAGGGGGTGATGAGGGTGGGCAAAATGGGTGAAGGGGGGGGTCAAAGGTACAAACTTTTATAAGATATAAAAGTTTTAAGATAAATAAGTCCTGGGTTGTAATGTACAACATGGCAACTATAGTTAACAATACTGTACTGTATACCTAAAACATGCTATGAAAGGAGATTTTAAAAATCCTTATCACACAAAAAAATCTGTCAACTTTGTGTGGTGACAGACATTAATTAAAACTTATTACAGTAATTGTTTTGATGTAAATCATTCTGTTGTACATAGTGAAAATCACTCTGTTGTATACCTACAACTAATACAATGTTATATGTCAGTTACATCTCAACTGGGACTTCCCTGGCAGTCCAGTGGTTAGAACTTCACCTTCCAATGCAGGGAGTGCAGGTTCGATTCCTGATCTGGAAGCTAAGATCCCACATGCCTCGTAGCCAAAAAACCAGAACATAAGTAACAGAAGCAATACTGCAACAGATTCAACAAAGACTTTTTAAATGCTCCATATCAAAAATAAATCTTAAAAATATTACATCTCAATTTAAACATAATTCTATAAGGATGGGTTTCGTGTGTTCTAATAGTTGTTTCACTAACATGCAATGAGGTAAGAAAGATGAAGCTTCAGATCTCTGTTCATACTGTTCATATGCAGTCTTGTTTTGATTTTCTCTGACAGTCATACACTAACATATGTTAGTTGTCACCATTACTTTCATTTAAAAAGCAAGAAATAAAATGAATGTGCTCTGGAGATTCCTGTAGGTCCTCTAATGATTTTAGTGCTGAACAAACTTTGGCTTTTAAACCATCACATTCTAATCTGAGGCCCTGACCCTGAAATAAATGCAGAGGATAGGGTGCCAAGATGTTAGACATAGCTCTTTAAAGCTTTAATTTGGTCTTTTGGACTTCCCTGGTGGCTCAGAGGTTAAAGCATCTGCCCACAATGCAGGAGACCTGGGTTCAATCCCTGGGTCAGAAAGATCCCCTGGAGAAGGAAATGGCAACGCATTCCAGTATTCTTGCCTGGAGAATCCCATGGACGGAGGAGCCTGATAGGCTACAGTCCACCGGGTTGCAAAGAGTTGGACACGACTGAGTCACTTCACTTTCACTTTTGGTCAATAAAGCCATGATTGAGTCACTGAGCTTCAGTGAACTGATAACAACGAAAATTCGAGTTATCTTGCAAACTCTCCCATATGATAATCCCTTAAGATATTTAAAAATCGTATAAGCAAGCCACTGAGCTAAGATTAAAATACCATGTTTCCTGGGTCATATTTAAAATCAAAGTGTTCTACTTACCTTTCTATTATTTTAGTTATTAAGTGGAGGCAAAACTTTTTTTCAACATTGACATGAATAACAAGAAAAATACCTAGACCTCATTCCTCAAGGATAATCTCCTCTGGTCATGTGAAGTTAAGCCTCTCGGATGACATCTGGTACCATACCTGTCCTGTGTATGCAAACTCCAGAGCCTGCTTTAAGCCAAGACTGGTCACACCGTGTAAATTCACCTCGTCAGCACCACTTTCCACCATACAAAGACTGAACATGGCCTGAGGTAGGAGAGAAAGGAAGACAGTTACGGGACTTAAAAAGCAAGGGAACACAATGAAGTCCTAGAGAAATTAAGAAAGAAACAAGTTAAAGATTGATTTTGGTTTCTGAAATGCTTCCACAAGGCTTCCTTCACACAAGCCACTGCAAATCACTCTGGTGTCCGGTTACAGTAACACACAAAGGGCCCTGCGTGCCTCATACACAGAGGAGCATTGAATCCCGCAGCTGTTCTCTGGGGGTGACTTGGGTTCAGGTTCTCTCCCTGAACTCACTGTCTCCATCCTGGGGTCCCACAGCTAACCTAAAATGGGGAGCATTCCCAAACTTTCTTGCCAAAAGGACACAGAAAGCAGTGCCTTGTTCCCAGACTTCTCCGCCTTTCTTCCCTGCCTCATTTCAGTGACGCATCTCTTTCCTCACACCTGACATACATCACACTCTATTCCAGTGGTTCTCAAAGTGTGGCCCCTGGGTCAGCAACATTAGCATCTCCTGGGAACTCCTTAGAGTATAAATTGAATGGGGCTCTAACCTAGACCTTGGAGAAGGAAATGGCAACACACTCCAGTGTTCTTGCCTGGAGAATCCCAGGGACAGGGGAGCTGCCATCTGGTGGGCTGCCGTCTATGGGGTCGCACAGAGTCAGACACGACCAAAGCGACTTAGCAGCAGCCGCAGCAGCAGCAACCTAGACCTTGGAGAAGGAAATGGCAAACCACTCCAGTGTTCTTGCCTAGAGAATCCCATGGACAGAGTGGCCTGGTGGGCTGCTGTCCACAGGGTCTCACAGAGTCGGACACGACTGAAGCAACTTAGCATGCATGGATGCACTGGAGAAGGAAATGGCAACCCATTCCAGTATTCTTTCCTGGAGAATCCCAGGGACAGAGGAGCCTGGTGGGCTGCCGTCTACGGGGCTGCACAGAGTCAGGCACGACTGAAGCAACTTAGCAGCAGCAGCAGCAGCAACCTAGACCTGGAGGAGGAAATGGCAACCCACTCCAGGATTTTTGCCTGGGAAATCCCATGGACTGGGGAGCCTGGCGGGCTACCAGTAACCTGGGTTGTAATAGGCTATCCAAGTGATTCCGAAGCTTACCAGAATCTGAGAACCACTGTCTTAAGATATTCAGTGAAAATCAATCTGCCCCCAAACCAGTTCTCCAAATGGCCAACGGATTGAAAATCAGTTTGTCAAATGAAAACTTTGAAATTAAAAAAAAATGCAGGAATTTCCCAGCAGTCCAGTGGCTAGGACTCTGTACTTTCACTGTCAAGGGCACGGGTTCAATCCCTGGCCAAGGAACTAAGATCCAATAAGCCACGTGGTACAACCAACAATAAATAAATAAAATTTTAAAAAATGAAAACCACTAATTTGTACACTTATAACAAGTTCAACTTAACAGGTAATAAAGATAATATTCTATTTTGGACCACTGATGATGAAATACACTATTTAGAAAACTGTACATCCATGTAGTGAAGAATTAACCTTATCCAAAGGACCTCTCCAGGCCTAAGAATATCCTGCCTGAAAGGAGTATCTCTGTTCTCTGGGGCTATGACCACTGACAGTATAACAACATGATTTATGATGGGAGCTTTGGTTCATACTGTATCAGCTGTGACCTCCAGAGGAGCAAGGGACCAAAGCTAGTAGTCTGACCTCCAGGAGAGGCTAGAGATGAAAGGTCAGCCACACAGGATGACTGTGAGTAAACACCAATAAAAGCTCTGGACACCGAAAACCTGAGAGAGCTTCCCGGGCTGGCAGTCCCCCGTGCATACTGTCACAGAGTCTGGGCAAGAGCGGGTAAGGCTAGGACTCCACAGGCGGAGGAAGGCCGGATGATCCATGTTGGGTCCCTTTCTGGACTCTGCCCTTTGTGTCTCTTCCCTTGGCTGGTTCTGATTTGTTCAGTGCATTTGCTCAGCCGTGTCCGATCTTTGCAACCCCATGAACTACAGCAAGCCAGGCCTATGTGTCCATCACCAACTCCTGGAGTTTACTCAAACTCATGTCCATTGAGTCGGTGATGCCATGCAATCATCTCATCCTCTGTCGTCCCCTTCTCCTCCCGCCTTCAATCTTTCCCAGCACCAGGGTCTTTTCAAATAGTCAGTCCTTCACATCAGGTGGCCAAAGTACTGGAGTTTCAGCTTCAACATCAGTCCTTCCAATACATATTTAGGACTGATTTCCTTTAGGATGGACTGGTTGGATCTCCTTGCAGTCCAAGGGACTCTCAAGAGTCTTCTCCAACACCTCAGTCCATAAGCATCAATTCTTCGGCGCTCAGCTTCCTTCACAGTCCAACTCTCACATCCATACATGACCACAGGAAAAACCATAGCCTTGACTAGACGGACCTTTGTTGGCAAAGTAATGTCTCTGTTTTTTAATATACTATCTAGGTTGCTCATAATTTTTCTTCCAAGGAGTAAGCATCTTTTAATTTCATGGCTGCAGTCACCATCTGCAGTGATTTTGGAGCCCCCCCAAATAAAGTCTCACATTGTTTCCCCATCTATTTGCCATGAAGTGATGGGACCAGATACCATCTTAGTTTTCTAAATGTTGAGTTTTAAGCCAATTTTTTCACTCTCCTCTTTCACTTTCATTAAGAGGCTCTTTAGTTTTTCTTCGCTTTCTGCCATAGGGGTGGTGTCATTTGCCTATCTGAGATTATTGATATTTCTCCCAGCAATCTTGATTCCAGCTTGTGCTTCATCAAGCCCAGCGTTTCTCATAATGTACTCTGCATATAAGTTAAATAAGCAGGGTGACAATATACAGCCTTGACGTACTCCTTTCCCAATTTGGAACCAGTCTGTTGTTCCATGTCCAGTTCTAACTGTTGCTTCCTGACCTGCATACAGATTTCTCAGGAAGCAGGTCAGGTGGTCTGGTATGCCCATCTCTGTCAGAATTTTCAACAGTTTGTGGTGATCCACACAGTCAAAGGCTTAGGCATAGTCAATAAAGCAGAAATACATGTTTTTCTAGAACTCTCTTGCTTTTTCAATAATCCAGCAGATGCTGGCAATTTGATCTCTGGTTCCTCTGTTTTTTCTAAATCCAGCTTGAACATCTGAAAGTTCGCAGTTCATGTATTATGGAAGCCTGGCTTGGAGAATTTTGAGCATTACTTTACTAGCATGTGAGATGAATGTAATTGTGTGGTAGTTTGACCATTCTTTGGCATTGCCTTTCTTTGGGATTGAAATGAAAACTGACCTTTTTCAGTCCTGTGGCCACTGCTGAGTTTTCCAAATTTGCTGGCATATTTGAGTGCAGCACTTTCACAGCATCATCTTTTAGGATTTGAAATAGCTCAACTGGAATTCCATCACCTCTACTAGCTTTGTTCGTAGTGATGCTTCCTAAGGCCCACTTGACTATGCATTCCAGGATGTCTGGCTCTACATGAGTGATCATACCATTGTGATTATCTGGGTTGTGAAGATCTTTTTTGTATAGTTCTTCTAGGTATTCTTGCCACCTCTTCCTAGTATCTTCTGTTTCTGTTAGGTGCATACCATTTCTGTCCTTTATCGAGCCCATCTTTGCATGAAACGTTCCCTTGGTATCTCTGATTTTCTTAAAGAGATCTCTAGTCTTTCCCATTCTATTGTGTTCCTCTATTTCTTTGCATTGATCTCTGAGGAAGGCTTTCTTATCTCTCCTTGCTATTCTTTGGAACTCTGCATTCAAATGGGTATATCTTTCCTTTTCTCCTTTGCTTTTCACAGCTATTTTTAAGGCCTCCTCAAACAAAGGTTCTGATTTGTATCCCATGAAATAAGCCATATCTGTGAGTATACAAGCTTTCAGTGAGTTGTATGAGTCCTTCAAGCAAATTACTGAACATGTGAGTACTATTTAAGCTCATACTAAATATTTTTAATTTTACAAAGTGATTTTTTTTTGTTTTGCCAATGGATTAATATTCATATTATACCAATATTTTATTCTGACAAATTCACTTTTGAGCTTCACAATTCTTTATGTTTTAAATTAATATGTATGGAATGAGTGGATTTAATTGATGGTCCTTTATTCTTTCTGGAGGGTGGTAAAGAATCTGTCTGTCAATGCAGGAGAGGCAGGTTTGATCCCTGGGTTGGGAAGAACCCCTGGAGAAGGAAATGGCAACCCACTCCAGTATTCTTGCTTGGAAATCCCATGGACAGAAAAGCCTGGCAGGCTACAGTCCATGGGACTGCAAAACAGCCAGACACAACTTAGTGACTAAACAACAACATTCTTTCTTGAGATCCTCATTTCTATTTCACACAGTAAGAGTTTTAAGTTTCATAATAAATAAGATTCTCTTGGATAACTTATAGTTAACATTCTAACTTGTTAGAAATACAAAACTACTGTTCTCTTACCATTTGAGAAATTTTGTAAAGAATATTTTAAATGCTTACAATGTGATAAAATAAAAAATAATATTCTAAGTGTCCTAAAGACATTGGGAGTATGTAACATGTAGCATATACAATTGTAAGATTAAATAGCAAACATTCAGAATATATTTAACTTTCAAAAATTTACTTTATCATGAATAAATGAAATCTAATATTCATTTAGAAATTGTCAAAGGTGAATGGTCAATATGGCAAATTTGACAACTTGGTGAGTTAGTGAGTTGATCTGACTTCCCACTGATGCCATTGGCAATAAAGGTACTATGCATAGCTTAAGAACACTAGAGGCAAATTTACATAATACTTGATCGGTGAAGAACCGTGATAAACAGCAAACTTGTAACCAAAAATTTAGAGTTTGAACAATCACAGGTGACTCAGACAAACACATACCCTCTCTGTGATTCAGCTTTCTTATCTGAAAAATGGGGCTAAAAATTGCGCCCATTCATGAACCTGAAGGTTATATAATAGTAATATAAAGTATTCAGTAGAGTACCTGCTATATGGCAAGCTCTTAGTGAAATAATTTATACTTTGCAAAAACAATGAAATAGAATGAAGCTTCTCCTATGTATTCTCTGGTTAAAAGAATTGACATATAAGAAGTATCAGTTCTGAGAATTTTTTATTTTGCTTTGTTTTATTTTTTAAATCAAATATGGCTATAGATAAAAATGCTCACAGGAAAGACTTAGTGTTAAGTGGATTCTGCTTAGGCATTTGTAGATCTGAAATTTAAAAATTAAAAAGCATAGGTTACAGTAGAAAACTTTCAATCTGTGTAATTCTAAATTTGTTTCTAGACTTTTTATAGCTTCTTTTAAAAGAAACTGAAAGAAATTTCCGCTGCTTTCAGTGTCCTTTTTTTTTTAACATGAGATGAGTGTTTCAGTTTTTAATATTCCCACATTAACTTGATTTTTTTCAGGTTTCCAAGTTGTAATTGCACCTGATATGGTAACCAGCTGCTCTCCATCAAACCATATACAGAGCAGGACAGAAATGACTCAAACTGCAAACAAATTATCTGGGTTAATGAAATGGAAAATGTTCCTTTTTAGAGTAAGGTTTAAAGAACAAAACAACCTGCCAAGGGAGTTTTTTGAATCTGTTTTCATAAGGATCGTTCAAAAGCAACCAAGACAATATTGCATAGAACAGGTTTCCACCCTCAACCAGAGATTTGTGAGCTATGAACCTGAAACCTGGCTTGGCAGAGTTGGGAAAAGAATATAACCCCTAAAAAATGTTACATGTTTGTATAAGCAACAAAGCAACACAAATTGGTCACTGTGGTTATGTTATAGAGTATAACTATAGAGGGAAGGAAGGAACTACTATTTTACTCCACTTACATATAACATTATTTGGATCATTATCATGAACACGTGTTACCTGTGTATTTCTAACAACTGTCTTTTGAAACCTGTCATATTTTTAAGGTCATAGGTTGTGCAAGAAGACACATCTGATTCATATCCTGGTTCTATAACCTACTTGGTCATGGAGGCTATTTACCTTGAACACATGGCCTTTGGATAATTTGTTCACTCCTCTGAACCTCAGGCTGTTATCTGTAGATGGGGACGATAACAACCTCACAGGGTTGACTTGATGTTTAGATTAATGTCAAGCATAACCCCTGGCACAGAGTAGATGCTCAATAAATAGAAACTCATTTCTAATCCAGAGCTAAGAAACAGCCTTCTCCACCCACCCTCTGCCCAAATCCATTCCTCTCAAAGACTTTCCTAATGACAATTCCATTCAAAATTCCTATGTCTGGCCACAGGACTTCACATTCATCACATACTCCTACACCCTACTTTAAGGACTGACTCCATCGTACAAACCATCACCTCCCTTTCTAAAAACACCTAACTTCCATTCTGATATCATATCATTTGGTCCTAGAAACTTAATGTTACAAACAACACATTATTTTTAAAAAGCAGCAAAGCTCATGAATTAAGAGGTAAAAAAGGGTCCTTCCCTGGTGGTCCAGTCATTAACAATTTGCCTGCCAATGCACGGGACATGGGTTTGATCCCTGGTCCAGGAAGATTCCACATGCTGTGGGGCAGGTCGGCCTGTGTGCCACAACTACTGAGCCTGCTCACCTAGAGCTTGTGCTCAGAACAAAAGATGCCACCGCAATGAGAAGCCCGCATGCCTCAATGAAGAGTAGCCCCTACCTGGCGCAACCAGAGAAAGCCTGCACGTAGCAACAAAGACCCAGTGTAGCCAAAAATAAATAAATAAATTTTTTAAAAAGGGAACTAAGAAATCAAAGTCGATGTCCTGAGTTTAATAAATTTACTAGGCACCTCAATTAGGAAGTGCTTCATTGCTGCTGCTGCTGCTGCTGCTAAGTTGCTTTAGTCGTGTCTGACTCTGTGCGACCCCATGGACTGCAGCCTACCAGGCTCCTCTGTCCATGGGATTTTCCAGGCAAGAGTACTGGAGTGGGTTGCCATTGCCTTCTCCGAAGTGCCTCACTGGGTAACACCAAATGAGGAAGAACCCAGCCATCTGACACAGTGAAATGCCAGCCACCTAGGCTTCCTAACCTTGTTAAAGAATGTCTGGAGACCTGCTAGAGCCCATGGGGAAGAAGAGTCTCCTTCGGTAGCAGAAGAGGTGATGAGACCATGGTGCTATTTTGTAGCATCAAACTTACTGAAAAGTTAAACTGTAATGTGCATAAAAGTGAGCACCATATTTGCCTTCTCCACCATGAAGCCCCTAGACCCGAGCATTACATGTGTGCAATGAGTACAGGGCAATGAACGAGTGAATGAATGCCCTGACAAACTCTTTAAAAATTCAACAGCAGATAATGAACAGCTCTTCTACATCATCATAAACAAAAATAATTCAACATAAAGAATTTCTGGATATAAGGCATTTTAGACCCTGGGATAAAACCAAAAGTTAGAGAAAGAGTATCTACCAAATTAGTTCAAAGCTAGACATTTAGAAAAAAAGTAAGAACATATGGCAATGTCCTCTATCAAGCCACAACATTCTGCCAAAGCATGGGAGGCTTCTGCTTAGAAACAAGAAAACACTGCACAGACTCCTTGGTTCACACTGTTTTGTCTTTGGGAGAGCCTTGGCCAGGCTGAGATTTACAGTCATCACAGCTTCCTCTTGGCTGATCATGTGCTGCAACCACCACAAATCTTTCTAATGGAAAACCCAGTTTGTGAGAATGCAATCCACTTGAAGTGCCTACCACAGATAGAGCTGTGGATTTATAGTGTGCCATTCCTTCTGTAATTCACATGGAAATGACATGAATTGAGTCCTAAAATCACAGTACATGAATTAAGTTTCCTTAGGTCACATTAGTTGTCATGCAGTCACAGGATGAGCTACAACCAATTTTAGGCTGGGATTTAGGACATTATGCCACAAAACTGACCGATGGCAATTCTACTACATCCTCAGAGAGAAGTAGAATGGCAGATGATAGACTTCGTTAGGCACTTAGTTGGTAAATTATGATCTCTTTACCTGGTAAGCTACATGTAGCTTTGGAGTTGCACTGGATAGGAGCAAGATGTATGGTGAATTCTCATTTCATCAGGAACACAAATGATTTTACAGATGAAATAACTAGATTGTTTGGGGCACATTCAACTCTTATCTTTTGTGAGAGACAAACAAAAGTAAACATGTCTAAAGGAGGTATAGAAAAGAGCAACTCGCAAAGACTGTGGCAGACCCAGCCTGATCCCCCAAAGCCTTTTATATATTCTGTAATTAGTAATGTTTACAATGGCCATGAGGCATTACAGAGATAGGAACTAACCTCTGAATCAACAAAGATTACATTTTGCTCAATTTAGTGTTAATGGTGATTATCCTTTATTGCATTTTGGTTATACCTCACATATAAAACAGGTAGTAAATCTCAGCTGATGAGACTGTTCAATTAACCACAATAGCCCATTTCCTTGATTTTAAGGATAGAAGGGTCTTGACCATAGTTTCAAACTGGGCTATTTACCTTCTTTATCTCACAAATGCAAAAGCAATCCAAGCCATTTGAGGAGCTTAATGACCTGAAAGAGTGGGGATATTTGGTTGGAGTGTTTTTTTCTCCCTGTACATTTATGGCTTTTTAAAAGTCTCCCTCAAACAATACAGTAATACTCTCAGAGAATAAAATGTCAGAACAAATGAAAACAGTAAAATATTACTATAAATATAGTCAGACAGAAAAAAGGTAAATTTATTTCTGAAATACCAGTTTTCCCTCACCTTCACCATGTAAAGGAAAAATCCACCTTATATGCTAAAAATTGTGAAACATATTGATTTTCCCAACATCTTCAAATACGTAGCTTGTTTACTCCAAGAATCTGTGTTTCATAGCTTTGCTCTTGGCACATTACTTCTTAAATTAACTACATGGTGATAATGAGCCCTTCAAAACCAGGATGATTATGGTTTATCCTACTTCTCCTTAGAACTCTCCTCCTCCTGGATGTGGCCATATTTCAACTACTTGGGTCCACTGAGGGAAAATGGAGTGGAAAAAGAACACAAATCAAGCTGTTCTTTTCTTAGCTAAAGAGACAGTACACATGAAAACCAGAAACTGCCCATCATGAAGTCAGGTTATATTTATCTTTCTCACCAGTCAGATACTCTGGAAAATGACACCCACACATCTGGTTTTAGCCTCAGGTCACCCTCTCAGATCCCTCACTCCTTTGATGCCTCTGATGTTATCCTCTTTGTTGTTGTTTAATTGTGAAGTCATGTCCGACTCTGGGGACCCTGTGGACTACAGCTCACCAGGCTTCCTCTGTCTGTGGGGTTTTCCAGGCAAGAATGCTGGAGTAGGTTGCCATTTCCTTCTCCAGGGGATCTTCCTGACCCAGGGATTGAACCCATGTCTTCTGCATCGGCAGGCAGATTCTTAACTGCTGAGCCACCAGGGAAGCCCTCTGGTACCTTCTAGTCTATGGTTGTACCCCATGGGTATGGGATTTCAACACTTCACTATCCACCATATAAAGAAACTCATTCTTTTTAAATGTCTTTCAGATACTTAGGGATGGCACTTTTACTCTTCCTTATTGAATAAACTTGATAAGCTATTATTGTATGAATCTTTCCTACACAGAGACCTTTTTGGTCTGTCTTGACACGGCAGACATTGGCACAACCCTGTCTTTCAAATTTACTAAAGACACAAGGACTAAGACCAAACTTGGATTACATTTTGACAGCTGTCCTAAAAGGCAGAATTCGGGGTCCACGTAAAGGAGTGACCATGCCAATGTGAAACAGAGTCTGCGTGAATCAGGGGAAGGAGCTGTGAAGCACGGAGAAGGCAATGGCAAGCCACTCCAGTACTCTTGCCTGGAAAATCCCATGGATGGAGAAGCCTGGTGGGCTGCAGTCCATGGGGTGGCGAAGAGTCGGACACGACTGAGCGACTTCACTTTCACTTTTCATTCTCATGCATTGGAGAAGGAAATGGCAACCCACTCCAGTGTTCTTGCCTGGAGAATCCCAGGGATGGCAGAGCCTGGTGGGCTGCTGTCTATGGGGTTGCACAGAGTCGGACACCACTGAAGCGACTTAGCAGCAGCAGCAGCTATGAAGAAAGGAAATTTTTAGAGGGCTGTAATATCAGACAAGCTTGAAAGCCTTAAGAGAAAAGGAACAGGTGGAGCTACTGAGGAGGCAGACTGATTCTGTGTTGATTAAAATATAATAGGTATTAAGGGAGAATTCTGTAAGACACAGAAGGGGCTCTGATGTGGCTTATCAGAGCTGCATAGTATGTGTCTTAGGTATCATAAGTAAAACTCTAGCTTTTTTTTTCTTTCTGTAAATGGAATTTTAAAATTGGAGGGTACTTTAGAGATCACTGGCCTCTTGCTGCTCAGCATGTGGTCCCTAGGGCAGCAGTACCAGCATCAAAGAGAACTTAATAGAAATGCAGACTCTCAGGTCCACCCACACCTACTGGATGGAAAGCTGCACTTTAACATGAGCCCCCAGTAACCCACACACACTTCAGAGTCTGAAAGACATAGCTGTGGTCAGTACTCTACCCTTTCAACCCTCCTTGCCTATCTGAATATTTGAAGTGATGAGACACCCAATACTTCCCTTCTCCAGGGGATCGTCCCAATCCAGGGATTGAACCCAGTCTCCTGCACTGCAGATGGATTCTTTACCAGCTGAGCCACAAGGGAAGCCCAAGAATACTGGAGAGGGTAGCCTATCCCTTCTCCAGGAGATCTTTCCAACCCAGGAATCGAACCAGGGTCTCCTGCATTGCAGGCAGATTCTTTACCAACTGAGCTATCAGGGAAGCCCCAATACTTCACAGGAGATTGCAAAGCATTAGCAATACTTCCAGAATATTGAATCATAGTCACCCTCCTGACAACTTTGTCCCCTTGGTCTTAGTAGAAAGTCAATAAATTCACTTTGATTTCTGCTTAATGGCCTTTCCAATATGTGATAGCAGCTCTTAAGTCTATTGGAAACAGCAGCTACTCCATATTATCTGGGTCATAATAGGTTAGCACTCAAGATCAATGTTAGGAATCCTGCAACCCAAGCAGGAGACTAGAGTTCAAATTTTAGCAAGCAAGAACTGATCTCCAGATTTAAGGTGAAGGGAGGGGAAGTTACTGCTTAGTTAAGGACAGACCCACAGTTCTAAGAACAAGGCCTTTAAAAGAGTAAATCATCCCATGTTCTTAGGTGGCGGCAGTGGTAGGAGCCTTCAGACAAACCCATCACTTTACCTTCCAATTCCTAATTACTTCAGTTGCCTTTCTCCAGTCCATCCCCGTCTTATACTTTCCTGAGGAGGAAATCTGAGTAGCCACCTCAAAGTTACCATTGACACAAATCCCTCAGACTCATTTTTATAGAATTCAAAAGTAGAACCTTTTAAGGATTTTCAATTTGCCATAAAGAATGGCAAGGCAACCCAAGCAAAAAATGGGCAGAAGACATGAACAGACATTTCTCCAGAGAAGATATACAAATGGTTAATAGGCACATGAAAAGATGTTCAACACCGCTAATTATTAGAGAAATGCAAATCAGAACAACAGTGAGATATCACCTCACACCTATCAGAATGGCTGTTATCAACAAGTCTACAAACAACAAATGTTGGCAAAGACTTAAGAGAAAAGGGAAATCTTGTACACTGTTGATTAGAATTTAAATTGGTGCAAGCACTATGGAAAACAGTATGGAGTTTCCTCAAAAACTAAAAACAGGACTACCATATGATCCAGGAATTCCACTCCAGAATATATATATATGGAAAAAAACAAAAACACTAATTCAAAAAGATACATGTACCTCAATGTTTATAGCAGCACTATGTGCAAAAGCCAAGACCAGGAAACAACCAAGTGTCCATTAGCAGACAACTGGACTAAGAAGATGTGACATATATGTGTGTGGAATGGAATGGAGTATTACTCAGCCATTAAAAAGAAGGAAATACTGATACTTACAGCAACATGCATGCACCTAGAGAGTATTATGCTTAGTTAAATAAGTTGAACAGACAAACAAAAACACTGTATGGTGTCACTGATATTTGGAATCTAAAAAATTATACAAATGACCGTATATGCAAAACAGACTCACAGATAGAGAAATCAAACTAGTAGTTCCCAAAAGGTAGAGAGAAGGGGAAAGGGACAAACGAGAGGTATGGGATTAACAGATACAAACTGCTCTATATAAAAATTAGACAAGTAATAAGGATATACTGTATAGCACTGAGAATTATAGCTATCAACATATAATAACCTATAATGGAGTATAGTCTGCTAAAACACTGAATCACCATGCTATATACCTGAAACTAACATAATATTGTAAATCAACTATACTTCAACTTAAAAAAAAAATGCTGAAAGAAAACCAAAGAAGAACGCCAAGGTAGTTTCTTGCCTGCCCAGACTAATGCTGGTAGTGACTGGTGGAGTCCTGTTGAGAGCTCTGAGGCCCCATCCAGGCTCAAGTGAGAACAACCAGGATCTAGTTATTATGACTGTCATATGGATAGAAAGGGAGCAGGATTAGATGTACCAGCCCCGTACCTTAGAGTATGCATATGTACAATCACTAAAACACAGTTTCTGTCCTAAAATTCATGACATCATCATATAAAATGTTTTACTTCTTTTCTATACAGAACATTTTTGAAGAATGTTGAGATAATAGCATGGGAACACCTCAATTATCACTTTTTAGTCTACTCTTTAAAAACTCAATGTAAGTTAATGATTGTTCTTAAAACTTTAACCCCAAATTTCAACAGTCCCTCTTTTATTTTCAAAGTCCTCCCTTAGTATCTTTTTCTCCAACACGCTTACATAAAAGAGACGTGTAAGACTATAAATACAGGCACCCAGCCCAGCTGTGCCATCTCTTTTCAGTCTTTGCTTTTATTCACCACTTTGGTTTGACAGCTGTGAATCAGGCAATACACACTGAAGCCACTCTCCCCTTGTTAGGCGTTCACACAGGGGAGGCAAGAGGCCCGGCAGTTAACACACAGTTTTCTCTAACTCCATTAGTTGCCAGGCAACCACTTCACTGGAACCTTCCTGATGCCAGGCAGAACAGGCCAGTTTAATATAAAGTGTTTGGGTCATCCCATATGCTCAAGTGCACTCCTTGTGCAAACATATCTGATGCTTTGTCGATGTGGGCTACATGCAAAGTCTCTACATCTTACAAAACGGGAGGAAAATAGTTTAAGAATAATCCGCAAGAGCTCAAATTCTTTCTGGCTTACTTCACTCTGTATAATAGGCTCCAGTTTCATCCACCTCATCAGAACTGATTCAAATGTATTCTTTTTAATGGCTGAGAAATACAAAAGTAACTAAATGGAGAACTTCTTTTAATCTTATTAAAATATATATGCATGCTGCTGCTGCTGCTGCTAAATCGCTTCAGTCGTGTCCGACTCTGTGCGACCCCATAGACGGCAGCCCAGCAGGCTCCCTTGTCCCTGGGATTCTCCAGGCAAGAACACTGGAGTGGGTTGCCACATAGATATATAATTTTTAAAGTGATATGAATGATTTGATATGAAAATCTCTCTCATCACTTCAGAGTCACATCTCTCTACATGAGAAGAAAACTGATAATTCAATCCCAGATTCCTATCCAGGCATGCAGGCCCCAAATCCAATCAACATCAGATAAGCTAATTAAAAGCAATTGATTTGGCAAGTGGCTGGATCATCCCACAGTGTGGACAATTCATTTCGAACCAGTTTTTTTTTTCATAAAAATGATAAACAGAATCAGGGCTTATCTATAGATTCCAATAATTCTTTCCCAAACTCATCAGATTCACATGATCAGCTATCTTTTATACCATGTCCCTCTATTATAAAACATCTGTCTCTGCTCAATACACAATTTCTAAAGGTTTAAAGTCTTCATCAGCTTCATTATACTTCAAACATGTGTTCTTGTTCTTTCCGATGAACCTAAGGTTAACTGTATTACTGTGATTAAACAAGCATGAGTGAAATTGTGATTTTAAATAAAGCAGTGTGAAAGTCATAAATTTAAAAGCATAAAAAAGCTATGGCAGAAAAAGCAAAAAAAAATCTTTCAATACAAACTTAAATACATTCAAAGAGCCTAGCACAATGACTGCAAAGAATTAAATGAGGAAAAATTAGCTGCTATTATTACAAGAATTTATCTAGCTTCATAGTGTGTATATTCAGTAGAAATGAATCAGTTTAAACAAAGGAATAAAATGCAGACCAGAGTTCACCATTCTCCACTCACTATAATGAACACAGTGCACTAACAGCACAATAATGAAATTAATGGTTATCTGATCCAAAATGTTAATGATTTCTCTGGCACTGATGTACATAATTTTAAAAGGGGATGTGACAATGATTGTTTGGAAGCTCTCAGCTTTCTATTTAAAGAGGAAATAACAGTTGATCACTACCACAATGAACTGGTACTTCACCTTGAATAGACAAAGGGAATACTGTTTATAATGAATGTGTTCAGTTTCAAAATGAAATTATGAATCCATTTTAACATACAAAACAAAACCCCAACCCCATACACATTTTGGTGCTCACAAGATCCTATCTCACAGTGTATCTAAAATCAGCCTTCTCCTGGTTACTCAAGCACTGAAGCTTCTGTAACAGACAGATGTGTGGCTGTTCATTGTCAGCCAGGCAATTAATGCTTATCGAACATCCAACGGGTGTGAGGCTCCATAACAGACTGTCTATAAAATGTCAGATTGACTGCTTAATTTGGCTTTGCTGAATGTCAAGGCCATCATTAATGGTGCTATTTTTTCTGGCTAAATTTAAAAGCTAGTTCATGAGGCCTCTTCTTGGTAGATATTAACTAAATGACTAATCAGTGGATGAAAGTTGTACAACACCAACATCTACTCACAGATAGCACATGTTTATGACTTAGGTGAGAAATTCAACACATTTTCAACTGCGATTATTTCTGTCAATTTCTATGACTCCTTGGAGAGCTATGTTTGTTTGCAGGGTTTTGTTGCTTTTTTTTTAAGTCACAATCACCCTAAGAACTGTACTGGAGCATTTTAAGTACCTCTTCTGGACCAGATTCTAGTATTTTTGGAGTTACAAGCTGAATGGAAGCAACCAAATGCTACTACATTAGGTCCCCAACTAATTAGCCAATGACTCTAAAACTTACGAGTAGCTAGCTTCTAGTTTTCCCAGGGTCTTTATTCCCTATCAGCTTCAGGTGATGTTGCATATGTCCAACTAGGCCAGCTAGATCTGAGAAAACAGCAAGATGTCTGCCAGGTCACAAGTCTTTGGAACTGAGCACTTAAGTTACCTTTCTAGTAGTACATATCCACTAAGAATCTAATAAGTTCTATATTGGGGAGCTAGTATAAGCATCACTCTCCTGGGTTTTAACTCAATCTCAGTATCAGTAAGGCCATTTTCTCAAGTATGAGAAGAAAACAAATTCAGTGTCCCAGTGTCCCTGAGCCATCCTTCTGCTCCCCTACCTTCACACCAGTTAGATTACACAGAGATCTGGACAGATAAAAACAAAAATAGTATTTAGTATTAATGAAAATCGCTTTTACTTGTGAAAGCTGAAACAGGTATCACTGCTGCTGCTGCTAAGCTGCTTCAGTCGTGTCCGACCCTGTGCAACCGCATAGACAGCAGCCCACCAGGCTCCCCCGTCCCTGGGATTCTCCAGGCAAGAATACTGGAGTGGGTTGCCATTTCCTTCTCCAATGTATGAGAGTGAAAAGTGAAGTCACTCAGTCGTGTCCGACTCTTTACAACTCCATGGGCTGCAGCCTATCAGGCTCCTCTGGTCCATGGGATTTTCCAGGCAAGAGTACTGGAGTGGGGTGCCATTGCCTTCTCCGGCAAGTATCACTGGTCAGTTTTATATTCACAACTGTATATATGGACGCAGGCATTCTTGTCACTGGTGAATAAATACAATCCAAATTCCAAAGGGAAAAGCTTTAGCTGACTGTACGTATGACTCCAAAAGTTTACAAAAACTAAATGGTGACTTTTGTCTTTACTATTTTCTAGTTATATACTTAATACATAAATATAGTCTTCTTTAAAAACAAGGTTACCATAGATAAAATTAAAGTCTTACTTTCTGAGAAAGTAGTATTTGTGCAAAGATCTGAAGGGAACAATGGAGAAAGTCATGTAGCTATCAAAGAGAAGAGTAATACATGCAGAGGAAACAGCTGTGCAAAGGCCCTGAGGTGAGCATATGCCAGGCATGTCTGAGAAACAACAGAGGTCAATGTGATGGGGATGGAAGGGCAAGAGTCATGGGAAAGAGGCCTGAGGGTGTAGAACCTGGTAAACTAAAAGACACTGGCTTTCACTCTGAATGAAAGTGGAAATCATCAGAGAATGCTGAGCAGAAGCAATATAATCTGACTTGCTTTCAAAAAGATCACTGCAGCTGAAGTACTGAAATAGACTCCAAGGGCTCAAGGATGAAAGTAGAAAGATAAAATAGGAGAACACTGAAAAACTCCAGGAAAAATGATCCCAGCTTGCACCAGGGTGGTAGGAGTAGGAATAGCTGGGGTCTCAATATATTTTCAAAGTAGAGCCATGGAGCTTACTAGTAGTTTGGAAGCAAAAGAAAGGACTCCCAAATTACCCAGCAGTTTGGGGCCTGCACTATCTATAGAGTCACTGTTAACTGAAATGGAAAATACTATGCAATAAGCAGCTGAGTGGGAGGAAACTGGGAGCTTGGTTTGGACATATTTGTGATGCCTCTTCAACATCCAAGCAGAGATACTAAGCAAGAAGTTGGATATAGGGAAGAGTCCATTCTGGAGATATAAATTTGGGAGTCATCATCTGTGATAATAAAGCTTATTTTCAACTTGATTGGGTCACAGGAAGCCCAGATATTTGGTCAAACATTGGTCTGTGTGTTTCTGCATGATATTAACATGTGAATTGACAGTCTGAATAAAGCAGCTGCTGCTGCTAAGTCGCTTCAGTCGTGTCCAACTCTGTGCAACCCCATAGATGGCAGCCCATCAGGCTCCCCCATCCCTGGGATTCTCCAGGCAAGAATACTGGAGTGGGTTGCCATTTCCTTCTCCGATGCATGAAAGTGAAAAAGTGAAAGTGAAGTCGCTCAGTCTTGTCCAACTCCTAGCGACCCCATGGACTGCAGCCTACCAGGCTCCTCTGTCCATGGGATTTTCCAGGCAAGAGTACTGGAGTGGGTTGCCACTGAGTAAAGTAGAAGTGAAGTGAAGTCACTCAGTCGTGTCCAACTCTTTGCAACCCCTTGGACTGTAGCCTACCAGGCTTCTCAGTCCACAGGGTTTTCCAGGCAAGAGTACTGGAGTGGGTTGCCATTTCCTTCTCCGGGGGATCTTCCCAACCCAGGGATCGAACCCAGGTCTCCCACATTGTAGGCAGACGCTTTACCCTCTGAGCCACCAGGGAAGCCCTGAGTAAAGCAGACACCCTCTCTAATGCAGGTGGGCCTCATATAATCAGGTGAAGGCTTGAATAGAACAAAAGGCAGAATAAAAGAGGATTCTCTTTGCCTGGCTGCCTTTACACTGAGATGTTGGCTTTTCTTTTTTTTTGGCCACACCACACAGTTTGTGGGCTCTTAGTTCTCTGACCAGGAATTGAACTCAGACCAATGGCAGTGAAAGCCCTAAGTCTTAACAACTGCACCACCATGGAACTCCCATGGCTTTTTCTTGCTTTTGGACACAAAACTAAAACACTGGCTCTTCCTGGGTCTCAGACTACAGCTTTCACGTTGAGACTACATCATTGGCTCACCTGGGTCTCCAGCTTGCTGGCTGGGTAGATCTTGGGACTTGTATTTGTATGAGTCAATCCCTTATAAAAAGAAATCTCTCTATATAAAATCTTATTGGCTCTATTTCTATAAAGATCCCTGAATAATATATCATTTTATATTATATATATATATATATATGTATAATGGAGCTTCCTTGGTGGCTCAAACGGAAAGAGTCTCCCTGCAATGCAGGAGACCAGGGATTGATCCCTGGGTTGGGAAGATCCCCTGGAGAAGGGAATGGCAACCCACTCTGGTATTCTTGCCTGGAGAATTCCATGGACAGAGGAGCTTGATGGGCTACAGTCCATGGAGTCACAAAGAGTTGAACACAACTGAGCAACTAACACACACACATATGTATAATACACACACACACATACACACACACACACGACAGAATGAGATTATCATGAATGCTGCCATAGACAGAGAAAAGTTTAAGGACCGAGTCTGGGTCACTTCATTTTAAGAAGTTGGGGAGAAGAGACAAACCAGCAAAGAATATTGAGAAACATCAGTCAATAAGTGGGTTAAAAAACCAAAACTCAAAAGCCAAGTGACAGTGCTTCAAGGAACAGGAAGTAATTGAGATGAGGATGAGTTAGAAAAAAGCAGACTGGAAACAGATGTTGGATTTGGCTTTATTTTATTGACAATTTCTGTTATGCTCTTAAGTGAGATTAGGTTCTCAATTCTTTTGCAGACTTTTTTTTGGTAACAAGAATTACATCAGCCTTATAAAATTAGGTGTGTGGCTTCCCATTTTCTTCTAGACTTTAGAATAGGTTTATGGGAAACAGCTGTTACATAAAGAGTTAGTGGTACCAGTATGTAAAAAATCTGGGCCCACTGCCTTTCTGAGGAGATATACAGCTACTTTGACGACTACTCCAATTTCTTATCTCTTCCCTTTTCTTTTGATTCAATTGTGGTAATTTATATTTTCTTAGAAATTTGCTCACTAAGGTTCTGGTGTTTATTGATATAAAGTTTCTATGGTTTCTTTGATAATCATTTTTCCTTTCTTCATCTATAAATGTCATCTTTTTCATTTTATATAAATTAATAATTTTTTTTAGATATTGACTCTTCCTTTTCTAAAATTCTTAAGTAAATTTGGCCAAAGCTTATCTAAATAATATTAAAATATAGCTTAAGAATATTGGATATAAAAATATATATACGCTGTTTCAAGAATACTTCCTTTTATTCATATTCCCTCCCAACTATTCTATTAGGGTTGGTTTTATAATTTCAGCTTTTGGATTTGATGGCATAGTTCATCATTCTAGATCTTTCCTATTTTTTTTATAAATGCAAATAGCTTGGAAAGGGCATTGTGATGTGGCTCCCCAGTCACCTTTAATGCAGAATCTGTGGTCCCAGCTGCTGGGAGAACTGTGAGCAGACAGACTTCAGCCCCCAGCCTCTTCAGGGACTGCCCAGCTTCTGACAGTACCTTGTCCAAGGTCCTGCCCCTTCCTGGGTGGCCCACAGTTGGTGAGTGATGAGTGCAAGAATAAAGTCCTGGACACCTTGGCCCAAAACTAAAGGGCATTTAGCTCCAGAGTTTCCTGTACAGTCAGCTGAGACTGTTGTTGGACTGGCATCAAAGGTCAGCTTCTCCTCCTAAACCCTGCTTTCTCCACCTCCCTCTGTGGGTGCTGACTTCAAAGTCTTCTTCCCAGGGAACCCAAACTGCAAAGAAGGCTATAACTGTCCTTCTTCAAATTCATCTTAAGAACAATGCTTTAATTAATATTCGGTTTTAAATATTTTGTAATTCTGATGCTTTCTTTTTAATTAAGGAATTAACTGAGTGCTTTTTAAGAATAAAAATTGCAAGTATATGGGGTGTAAGACCATTAATTTTTGTTACTGATTTCTGCTTATAATAAGTTTCTTATGATCTATTTACAATGTGGTTGGAATGACCTACTTAACTACAATTTTTACAACTACTTTGTATGTGTTGAGAATGTGTGCTATCCAGATCCTCTAGATACATTTTTATTATTTTGAGTCTATATGATCTGTGAGTTTCAGAGAGAAGAGTGTTAAAAATCTCCCACTATGATTGAGAATCTGTTGATTTATCCTTATGATCCTATTATTTTCCTAATATTCTTTACTAAGTGGATATAGGTTCATAAAAAATTATAGAAACGATCCCTGAAAGTATGGACCCTGATTCTGGGGAAGTTTGAAGGCAGAAGGAGAAGAGGGCAACAGAGGATGAGATGGTTGGATGGCATCACCTTACACAATGGAGTATTACTCAGCCATTAAAAAGAATACATTTGAATCAGTTCTAATGAGGTGGATGAAACTGGAGCCTATTATACAGAGTGAAGTAAGCCAGAAAGAAAAACACCAGTACAGTATACTAACGCATATATATGGAATTTAGAAAGATGGTAACAGTAACCCTGTGTACGAGACAGCAAAAGAGACACTGATGTATAGAACAGTCTTATGGACTCTATGGGAGAGGGAGAGGGTGGGAAGATTTGGGAGAATGGCATTGAAACGTGTAAAATATCATGTATGAAACGAGATGCCAGTCCAGGTTCAATGCACGATACTGGATGCTTGGGGCTGGTGCACTGGGACGACCCAGAGGGATGGTATGGGGAGGGAGGAGGGAGGAGGGTTCAGGATGGGGAACACATGTATACCTGTGGTGGATTCATTTTGATATTTGGCAAAACTAATACAATTATGTAAAGTTTAAAAATAAAATAAAAAAAAAAAAAAAAAAGAAAAACAAAAAAACAAAGGACATGAACTTGGGCAACCTCCAGGAGATGGTAAGGGACAGGAAGGCCTGGGGTGCTGTAGTCTGTGGGGTTGCAAAGAGTAAGACATGACTGAGCAACCGAACAACAACAAGATTCATGACCGTTACCTTTTTGATGGATTGTTACTTTGGTCAGAATGTCACTTTCTGTCCCTTCTAATTGACTATGCCAAAGGTTATGACTGTGTGGATCACAACAAACTGTGGGAATTCTTAACAAGATGGGAATACCAAAAAAAAAAAAAAAAAGATGGGAATACCAGACCATGTGACCTGCCTCCTGAGAAATCTGTATGCAGGTCAGGAAGCAACAGTTAGAACTGGATATGGAACAACAGATTGGTTCCAAATCAGGAAAGGAGTACGTCAAGGCTGTACATTGTCACCTTGCTTATTTAACTTATACACAGAGTACATCATGAGAAATACTGGACTGGAGGAAGCACAAGCTGGAATCAAGATTCCCAGGAGAAATATCAATAACCTCAGATATGCAGATAACACCACACTTATGGCAGAAAGTGAAGAAGAACTAAAGAGCCTCTAGATGCAAATGAAAGAGGGGAGTGAAAAAGTTAGCTTAATATCAAATATGGAACGAGTCGCCAGTCCAGGTTCAATGCACGATACTAGATGCTTGGGGCTGGTGCACTAGGACGACCCAGAGGGATGGTATGGGGAGGGAGGAGGGAGGAGGGTTCAGGATGGAGAACACATGTATACCTGTGGCGGATTCATTTCGATATTTGGCAAAACCAATACAATATTGTAAAGTTAAAAAAAAAAACTCAAAATTCAGAAAACTAAGATCATGTCATCTGGTCCCATCACTTAATGGCAAATAGATGGGGAAACAATGGAAACAGTGAGAGACTTTATTTTTGGGGGCTCCAAAATCACTGCAGATGGTGACTTCGGCCATGAAATTAAAAGACGCTTACTCCTTGGAAGAAAAGGTATGCCCAACCTAGACAGCATGCTAAAAAGCAGAGACATTACTTTGCCAACAAAGGTCCGTCTAGTCAAAGCTATGCTCTTTCAAGTAGTCACGTATGGATGTGAGAGTTGGACTGTGAAGAAAGCTAAGCGCCAAAGAATTGATGCTTTTGAACTATGGTATTAGAGAAGACTCTAGAGAATCCCTTGGACAGCAAGGAGATCCAACCAGTCTATCCTAAAGGAAATCAGTCCTGCATATTCATTGGAAGGACTGATGCTGAAGCTGAAGTTCCAATACTTTGGCCACCTGATGCAAAGAACTGACTCATTGGAAAAGACCCTGATGCTGGGTAAGACTGAAGGCGGGAGGAGCAGGGGATGACAGAGGATGAGATGGTTGGATGGCATCACCAACTCAATGGACATTGGTTTGAGTAAGCTCTGGGAGTTGGTGATGGACAGGGAAGCCTGGCGTGCTACAGTCCACGGTGTCCCAAAGAGTCAGACAAAACTGAGCAACGGAACTGAACTGAATTCTGTTCTTGAATTCTAGTCTGGGCCATATTAATATTATCATACATACTTTGTTAGTGTCTAATATGTTTTTCTGAGGTATGCTTCTTATAAACAAAATATACTTAGATTTATATTTTTAATCAACTTAAGTTTGTTCCTTTCAGTGAATGACTTTGAACAGTTCACATATATCATTATTACTAAATATTACTACTAAAATGTTTGTTTTGGTCTGACTTCTGCCATCTTATGTTGCGTTATAATTGTTCACATTTTTGTTTCTTTTTTCCCTTTGTACATATGTAGCATTGAAAACAGTTTTCTTCTTTCAGTATTATTTATATTTAATGTAAAATCTCTTTCTGACTGTATCAATAACCATTTTCCACTTCTGTCATACTTTCAACCATTTGTTGAGTCTGTCAATAATTCTTTATTAAGTCAATGTGACATTAGGTAGTTTTATATTAATAACAGATCCATGGCTCCACTCATTACACATCCCAGTGTGAGTATTCCTACATAAGCCACTATGCACATGGTTTTTTAGGGCCCTTTCATCTCGTGGATCTGCTCTCCTCTGAGTCCTTTCAATGTGGCTTATAGAGTAGACGACTGTGGAGCAGGTATATCTGCTTAAAACCACTTTGTCCCATGAGCAACTTATACCTTTTCCTCATATCCTTTTGGCAAGAACTTGTCCTGTGGCCCCAACTGGATGTAAGGGGTGTTAGAAAACGAAACCCACAACTGAGTAGACACTTAGAAGCAACAGCTTCAGCAGGGGACGGGATTAGCTGGCTGTATCTGCCACATTCCAGCTTCTGTGCGTTCCTGAATTATGTGGTTTGTTTATCACTACCTCAAGCATGGAAAACCCTGGCCCCTTAGCATGCACAATTCATTTCTTTATGCTCCATGCTCTCACCCACTTAATCCTTGCATGAATCCCAGCCTTCTGTTCTGTGTTTGGCAGTATCTGTTCCATCAGCCCTTCTCCAGAATGAGATGCTATCAGCCTCCCATTGGGATGCTATAGGTAAGCAGACCAGTTACTCTCCCAATGATGAGGGTATTCCCTCTGTTGGCCTAAACCATGAATAAGAATGCTGGAATACAGAAATCTCCCATTGGAATTAGCTTCGCCATCTGTCTCTGAGCTCAAGTAAAACCTTTTAGACACAACCAGATTCAGCTTGTTAATCCCCCAAGTCCCAAACGCACCTATTTACTTTCTGACAATTATATCCATCAGTCTTTATAGTTAACTTTGCTATATGTTTTCACTGCCTTTTAATTTTAAATCCTTTTTGATAGATTGCTTTTAGCAACACACATGATTTCACCAAAAAAAGTCAATTCTATTTATCTAGAATCCAAAATCTAAGAAGCCTATTTACTTCTTGTTTCCATGGCAACATAAATGAAGACTTAAATTTGTATTAGATACCTTTAAAGCAGGGAAAATGCCAAATGGTTTTTGAATCTCAAAAAGATTAAACTTCATCAGAATGGCTTAGCCCTTTATATGATAAATCACATGTCTGTGTTTTACTGTGTCAATAATTTACACTTATAGGTAAGCAGACCAGTTTCACATAAGGTTTCACACCTACTGTATTAGATACAATAATCTAAACAATGATCTAAAAAGAAAACATTTTCCCTTAACTAAAAATTTAACTAACATATGTTCCATTTGTCCAACTGATAAATTATCAACATGTGCTTTATAGTCTACTCACCATAAACCCAAAGTGTGCATTTATTGTTTAGGGAGAGATTTTTAAGGAGAAGATCAGTGGGAAAAGATAAAAGAAAAATGAAGAAAAGAGAGAATAGTGATACAAAGTAAAGCAAACAGACACACAGAGAGATCCAGAAACAGCCAAGACAGCAAACTAGGGAAAAAAAGTGCAGAATGTCAAAGAGAGTACCATGGACCAAGAGGTGTACTCATCTTAGTTATTCAAGCAAAGGAGAGCAAAATCAGTCAAACCTTCCTGTAACAACAACCATATTCTTTTATGACATGTTACTATGGCTATTCTGCACCTATAAGCAAAATGGCATGTTGCTTCTTGGTATATAACACCAACCAAGCAAATTAATATATTCAAATTAATATGTTCACTCAGTAACTTTTAGTTGAGTGCTTACTATACGCTCTGCTCTGTTAGAAGTGTTGCAGGTTTGGCAGTGAATAAAAAAGACAAAATCTCTGCTCTGATGATGCTTTCAAGTGGAACTCAGTTATCTGTCTATAGAATGGAGGGTTTCTTTTCCTCAACTGTGCAGTAACTTTTCAACCTAACTGCCAATTACTTAAATTGCCAACAATTTCCTTTAACCTTGGTTTTTAGTTTCTGACAATGATAGAAAAGCCATGATCTTGAATACATGCATCACTACAATCCTAGTTCATACATGAAAAGGCTAGCATGTTCAATATTACATTCTGTATTCTGTTTCGCTATTGTAGTACTCTCCAAGCTTTTTGCTTGTACAAACATTATTGACATGTTTTGAGCAGGAGCCGTAATATTTATAATTTATAAATTATGTAGACATATTATATACCAATCGGTTTACATACATTATAAACTAAACCCCAAAGCATAAATTAAATTGATATAAAAAGTTATAGATAGTAAGTTTTCCCCTACATCCCCAGGACTCATCTGCCCCTTGAGGGCTACACAGAGCTCCATGCAACAAAACACTGCACTTAGGCTAATTTTTCACACTTTTTTTTTGTTTTGGTTTGGTTTTTTTAATTTAAATTTATTTATTTTAATTAGAGGCTAATTACTTTACAATATTGTATTGGTTTTGCCATACATCAACATGAATCTGCCATGGGTGTTAAACTTTATGACAACAAACTTATAAAATAATCCTTTATCCATTTTGACAAAAATTGTGACAAAAGAAAATAATCTGCCTCAGTAAATCACAGCAAGTTGCAAAGTTGGCTTAATTCCCAGAGTTTGCTGTTTTCTTCCTTTGCCTCAGTAGGTAATAAACATTTTACTTCTGGGCTCAGGGAAAAATTAATATAAATTCTGAAGATTTTCATGGAGCTTATATCAAAACAGTGAATAACTTCTTAATAAACGCTTTCATCATTTACTAAATGCTTCTTTATCCTTTCATGGAATCCAAAGGCCTTACTGGATCTTTCATTGCTAGATTTTGTATGGGTATGTGTGTGTGAATGTGCGTTTGTGTATGAACCAGGGCCTTGCTTACCAATAACAAAAATACTACCCAGCATTGGTGTAGCCATTATTCCTTTCCAATCAGACATTTACATGTCAGCAATTCCTATCATCTCAGCAAATCTTTAACAAGATACTAGAGCAGGTACTGTTATCCCAGTTTTACAAACAAAGGAACCAAGGCACAAGAACTGAAGTAACTTTCCTAAGATAATGTGGCAAGTTAACGACAGAGACAGAAGATTCTAAAACAGAATTCTTCTCAAGATCTATAGGCCCCTTCCTATGTAGTCGGTAGTAACCACAGGGTTTTAATCTATTGCCTGTAGCTTCCACGGCGGTTCCCTCTGTTATAGCTTCTTCTGTTTGCTGGACTCTTCAGTGTCTGGTTTCCGCCCTGACACAAAGGGGACTTTTTTTTTTTTTTTTAGGCTCACTTGTTCAGTCTCGCTGTGGGGAGGGAGGGAGGGAGGCTGCAAACAAATAACACTGGCGTGTGCTCACAGTGCCTCAGCCACACTGGGTCTGCCCCCGTTCATGGCACATGTAGCCTCCCTGCCCACACTGCTCCGGCTCTTTGATGCACGATACTGGATGCTTGGGGCTAGTGCACTGGGACGACCCAGAGGGATGGTATGGGGAGGGAGGAGGGTTCAGGATGGGGAACACATGTATACCTGTGGCAGATTCATTTTGATATTTGGCAAAACTAATACAATTTGTAAAGTTTAAAAATAAAATAAAATTAATTATAAAAAAAATAAAAAATAAAACAGAATTCACCTAACACTAGCCCAGAGTGCTTTTCTAATTTCAAACTGCTCTGATATACTAACTACTGAAATCTGCGTCTTCTACTACAACATGCAACGTGACAAATCTTTTCTTCACAAAGTAACAAGAGTGTTATTCCACACAAGGTTTATTTTAAGAGCACTTACTATCTTTCACTTATTTAAAGGACAGGGAATATCCTTTTCTCACAAAACCCCAAGTCACGGGATTTCTTCTATTTAAGGTTAGAAAGTTCACTGGTCACACCGTGATCTCTTGTATTTACAAGGCAAAGCTGAAACATTAAATAGGGGCTCCTTTTGAATTATGGTGCTCAGGAGGGAAAAGTAAAAAATAATAATAACCGTAACTATAACAAATGCTGCACCAATACATGAAACCCATCTGACTCTTGTGATATTCTGCTTTGAGATACAGGAATCCCATCACTTCTTATACAATGACCCCCATATATAGTTTAATTGTTCTTCAAATCTGAGACCTAAGATTTTGTCATTTCCCAACATTATCAGGCAGCACCTATGACAGCAGGACTACAGAAATGATAGTAAAGCAAAACCGTATCTGAAAATTCACAAAAACATCAAGGGAAAAACCACTTCAGCTAGTTATTGTCAAGATGTTTATATTAGTTTCCTACTGTTGCTATGATAAATTACCACACACTTAGTGGTGCACAAATCTTAACAGTTCTGGAAGTCAGAAGTTCAAAATGGACTCAGTGTGCTAAGATCAAAGTGTCAGAGGCTCTAGGAAGAATCTGTTTCCCTGACTTTTCCAGCTTTCAGAGACTGTGACATCCCTTGGCTCAGGGTCCCTTTTGTCAAAGCCAGCAATCACATCACTCCAACTTTTGCTTCTGGTGTCACATCTTCCCTGACTCTTCTGACTCCCTCTTCCATCTTTCAGAGACCCTCATGATTACATTGGGCCAGCTGTATATACCAGAATTCTCTTACCTCAGTAGCCTTCATCACATCTGCAGAGTCCCTTTACCATGTGGGGAAACATTCACAGGCTCCAGGGATTATCTAGTGGGAACCAGCAGAAAATTCTCTGAGGTTCACATAGCTTGGTGTCAAGGAAAATTTAGGGAGTTTGGAAACATGTGGCCCTAGACTGGGATTTGACTGTGGCATGGAGAAACTGTTTAATCTTTATTATCCAACACTGAGCAAGCTCAATTTCTTTGTCTGTAAGCTTGCTGTAGATATCTACATCCAATGGTTACTGGGGGATTAAATGAAGATAAGGAATGTGAACACACGGAGTACTGAGGCTAGTAAACAAATACAGATGTTAACTCAATGACATAATGGACAAATGTTTAGACTTTGCAGTATGAATAACAACTATTACTTCCTCAGTAAGAAATATATTCATTTCCTGGCCAATCCTTATACTATTAATACTCTTTTCCCCTAAGTAGTTTCTAATAAGTTTATTTTAATATTTAAATAACTAGGGGATTCATTTGCAGTGATCCTGATGCCTAATTTTAATTCAAGATAAATTACTGGTCTGAAAAAAGTACTTCAGTGAGTTGGGGTTTTAGAAGCATTTATAGAGTTTTTAAAGTTTATGGCAAAGGAATTGAACATTTTTATAATTTAAGATTCTTCTTTGCCCTTTTAAACTGACATTTTTCATTCATTATATTAAAAAGCACATGCTTCTTTTTATTATAGCTTTGAGATTAGCTCCCATCACACATATACTTTGTGATGAGTAATTAATAATTGTCATCTCTATTAGAAAGCTTGTCTCGTTCCAACCATCAGGACATAATTCATCGTCTTTTCTAGGTGATTTATCACAAACTTCTTGAAACTGACTTTTCACTACAATATGAAGATATGGTTCATATTATTTTCAGCAGTCATCTCTTGCAGCATTTAAAGAAGAACATGTCCATGATTCTAAAACCCAGAAATTTTATTATGACCTCAAATGCTAACCTAATGGAATTTAATGTGTACTTGGCTACACAGGAGATGAACAACCCAGTAACAAACTCATGGCATATATGATAAACACATCGCATTCCAACACTATCCCTCCTCCCATCCCTGCCCCTTGATATAATAACACTCCACGGGGAATCTCTGATTTACCAGCTAGAAGCAGAATCTTATAAGCAGACAGCAGAATATGCCAGATGTAAGAGTTAAGGTCCAGAAAATACTTCTACACATTCACAAATATTTTTGCTTTGCCTTGCTGGAAAATCTCCAGTAAAGAACAGTAATCTTGCTACTCCACATTTTTAACTTGTTGCCCAATACTCAGTGAAACTAGTGACTATTCTGCTGCTTAGAAGAAGAAAAAGAAAAAAAAAAGATGAATAAGAGATATAGAGGACTGTACTTTTTATTTTTCTAGGTTACTTTTCCTTAAAGTATTTATTTATTATGTTGCACCAGGTCTCAGTTGCAGCATGTGAGATCTAGTTCCTTGACCAGGAGTCAAACCTGGGCCCCCGCATTGGGAGCGCAATCTTACCCACTGGACCACTAGGTAAGTCCCAGTTAGTTTTCTTAGATCTACAAAAATGATATTTCCTTTCCCAGGTGGAAAGGATTAAAGTCATTTGGATTTTTTTCAATATTAGAACCAATTATAATATATAGGCTATTAACAAATTTTTTCTTTAATAAAATACTTTTTCAGTACTTTCTTCACTTATGGTCATACAAAACTGAGAAAAGATAAGGAATAAATTCTTCTGTATCTAAGATAACATGATGATGCCTCAACAGAAACAAGAAAACATGCATTTTATAGGCCTCAATTTATAAAATTTTGTGATGATGTGAATGATGCTCATAAATGTTCAAAAAATATTTGCTGCACTGCTGCTGCTGCTAAGTAACTTCAGTCGTGTCCGACTCTGTGTGACCCCAGAGACAGCAGCCTACCAGGCTTCCCTGTCCCTGGGATTCTCCAGGCAAGAACATTGGAGTGGGTTGCTATTTCCTTCTCCAATGCATGACAGTGAAAAGTGAAAGTGAAGTTGCTCAGTCGTGTCCGACTCTAGCGACCCCATGTACTGCAGCCTACCAGGCTCCTCTGTCCATGGGATTTTCCAAGCAAAAGTACTGGAGTGGGGTGCCATTGCTTCTCAATTTGCTGCACTAGTTATGTGCAGAGGCCAGGGCTGAGTATTCAGTGAGGGTCAGGGAGATGAGCAAAGAACAGACACATGTACAGGTCTTGACTCTCTTCTACCATCAGCCCTCCACCGCAAGCTGTACCAGACCCTACCAGTTTTTTCCTCAATCACTGTCCTTATATCACTACCTGTTCTCTGGCTCCTACTATTTTTCATTTATTGATAATCTTTCAGATGTTCAAGCTGGTTTTAGAAAAGGCAGAGGAACCAGAGATCAAATTGCCAACATCCACTGGATCATAGAAAAAGCAAGAAAGTTCCAGAAAAACATTGATTTCTGCTTTATTGACTATGCCAAAGCCTTTGACTGTGTCAATCACAATAAACTGTGGAAAATTTCTGAAAAAGATGGGAACACCAGACCACCTGACCTGCCTCTTGAGAAACCTATATGCAGGTCAGGAAGCAACAGTTAGAACTGGACATGGAACAACAGACTGGTTCCAAATAAGAAAAGGAGTACGTCAAGGCTGTATATTGTCACCCTGCTTATTTAACTTCTATGCAGAGTACATCATGAGAAACACTGGACTGGAAGAAGCACAAGCTGGAATCAAGATTGCCGGCAGAAATATCAATAACCTCAGATATGCAGATGACACCACCCTTATGGCAGAAAGTGAAGAGGAACTAAAAAGCCTCTTGATGAAAGTGAAAGTGGAGAGTGAAAAAGTTGGCTTAAAGCTCAACATTCAGAAAACGAAGATCATGGCATCTGGTCCTATCACTTCATGGGAAATAGATGGGGAAACAGTGGAAACAGTGTCAGACTTTATTTTTCTGGGCTCCAAAATCACTGCAGATGGTGACTGCAGCCATGAAATTAAAAGACACTCACTCCTTGGAAGGAAAGTTATGACCAACCTAGACAGCATATTCAAAAGCAGAGACATTACTTTGCCAACAAAGGTTTGTCTAGTCAAGGCTATGGTTTTTCCAGTAGTTATGTACAGATGTGAGAGTTGGACTGTGAAGAAGGCTGAGCACCAAAGAATTGATGCTTTTGAACTGTGGTGTTGGAGAAGACTCTTGAGAGTCCCTTGGACTGCAAGGAGATCCAACCAGTCCATTCTGAAGGAGATCGGCCCTGGGTGTTCTTTGGAAGGAACGATGCTAAAGCTGAAACTCCAGTACTTTGGCCACCTCATGCAAAGAGTTGACTCATTGGAAAAGACTCTGATGCTGGGAGGGATTGGGGGCAGGAGGAGAAGGGGATGACAGAGGATGAGATGGCTGGATGGCATCACCAACTCGATAGACATGGGTTTGGGTGAACTCTGGGAGTTGGTGATGGACAGGAAGGCCTGGTGTGCTGCAATTCATGGGGTCGCAAAGAGTCGGACATGACTGAATGACTGAACTGAACGAGCCAGGAGCATGACCTAGGGCATTCTATATTTTCCTATTAAGCGAAGTAAAAGTCGCTCAGTCCTGTGCGACTCTGCTCGCTTAAAAAACAAACAGACAAACAAAGAAACAAAAAAAAAACAGTCCCCAATCCTTTCTGCTCCAAAGTCAAGGGAGAAAATCCAGTAGCCTGATGGGGCCATCCTAGCTTGTTTCTTTTGCCTTTCTCTGTAGAAGGCTGAACAGAAGTCCTCACAGTCTACAGGCTGGTGACACAGCAGCCTGTGCATGAAGCTCTCGGACTGACAACGCCCCTCAGTCCCCAGAAAGGGTATCAACGCTCTTAGATGAGGAATGTAAATTACCCCCAAAAGCTAATCTCTGTATACAGTTTTAAGATACTAGGATAAAGGTCAAGAAATCCCTTACATACTTTTAGTATGTGAAATCATACGATACTGGGGAGGTGTGAGCATGAAATATATGCAGCCTTCTTTTCTACCATCCAGCAGCTCATCCCACTTCTATCAAACAAGGAATTCAAAGTGGAAAACAAAGTCTGTTCAAAACAGTAAACACACTCCAACAACAAAACATACACACAAATTCCACTTTCATAAAACCAAAGGAACATTTCACTTGCATTCCTTTTAATCCCATAAAAAAAACTTTGCAAACATTCAAAATTATGTTTACAAGTATCCTGGATTGTAAATTAGAGCAAAAGCAACCCATGCCTGGCAAATCCTAAGAAAATTAACTGTGAAGAAAATCTGGGGTGCCTTGGAGCATTTCAAAAGACTGAAAAGTTAGAACTCAAGAGTATTGCCTTGGGAAAAATAAATTCTATATAAAAGAAACATTAAAATCTAAGAAACAGACAATACTGGCAAAAATTATCTTTGCTGCATAGTCTTAATATAAGCCTTCTTTTTAACAGAATTTTCAGTTTAAAAACAAAAACTGCTCTCCTCTGCTTGGAAAATAAAAACTAACATTAATACCAGTAAACCATCAATTTAGCACCCAGGATGTTTCAGACCCCTGGTCTGCATATGAGATTTATGATCTCATTTAATTTCCACATCAGACCCATGAAGTCAGTGAAAATTCATACTTTCACAACTGGAGGAGAAAAAATGAGACTTAGAGATAAAGTTGTTTGCACAAGGACATATACAGTCAGAAAATATTTGAAGAAAGCAGTTATAAATCAGATTGGTTTTGTCTAAAACTGTATTGACTCTATAATTCTTATAAAAATGTGAGTTCCTTACTGGAATACAAAAATACATTCTCTTTTGCTGTTAAGCTGTATGACATTTTTTTTTTAAATAAAGTTTTGATGTGAAACCTTAAAAAGTGAAATCATTAGAGGCAACCAGGAACATCTGAGTCATGTCAAGGACCTGCGAGCACAGCGGCCTCAAGAAGTTCAGGCAGCTCCCTGGACAAGTGTGACTAGTTCCCTGGTGTGACTTCCAGGGAACCGAAGGAACACAGCTCGTGGCAGGCCTCTCCTCTCATCTGCCGGTGGAGGGAAGGGGACGGGGCACCATTTGCCACGTGGTGTAAACAACGTGATAAAACAAACGCCAGTCTTGGCTCTGCACTGCTGCTCCACAACTCAATAACCACAGGACTTCAGGACACTTCCCCAGCGTTTTCAGTCTTAACTTTCTTTCAGGTAGGTGGGAATAGCTGTCACACCTGGATGATGTCACAATCAAACAAGACTGAATGAGTAACTCACTGGTGCAACAGTCGCCACAAAACAAGAAGCACTACCATGATTTCTTCTGTTTGCCCTCACCTCCACAATCACCTTAGTGCTACCCAAGGCTGGAAAGCACTCCTGGGACCTCACTGTATGGGTGAAAAAGAAAAGTGAAGTCACTCAGTAGTGTCCTACTCTTTGTGACCCCATGGACCATGCACCTCTGTCCAAGGGATGTTCCAGGCAAGAGTACTGGAGTGGGTTGCCATTGCCTTCTCCAGAGGATCTTCCTGACCCAGGGATAGAACCTGGGTCTGCCACATCATAGGCACAGATGCTTTACCATCTGAGCCACCAGGGAAGTCCTTACTGTATAGGTAAGAGCCTCCTGTTCCAAGAAGTCTCCCAGCTAACTACATACCAACGTTTCTCCATCCTTCAAAATAATTCATTTCTTCACCCATTTATTCTGCAAAAACATTCACTGTGTTGCTATGCTCAAGATACTTTGCTAGGTAATACAGGAGACTGAAAAAAATTCAGTTTTTCCCCCAGGTAGTGGACACTTAAAGAAATGAAGCTATGCAGTCATTACTGGAGTGAGCCTGGTGTTTTAACCACGAATAAGAACATCTACCTAAATGGCTGTTTCAAGAATCAAATGAGATTACCAAACGAGATTTGGTAAGCTTTATCACTATTACTCTGAGTCCTGGCAGCACTGTACTGGTTTGGTGCACTCCTTTTCTTGTTGAAGTGTGCATGCTTGGCCCCCATCAGACGAGGAGGCTTCCAGTGAGCACCTGTGGCCCAGCTCTTGGCCAGGCACAATGTCGTATACATAAAAATACCATCTGCTCAATGTTCGGGTTCCATAGAGACTCGAGACCTTTGCATGATTTCATTACCAAGATAATATCCTACTTCTAATCTGTACAAAACCCACCACCACTATAGAAAGACAACTCTATAGCTACTCTGCCTGACTCCAGAAGGCACTTACATTGCAACCCACCTGTAGCAAAGTTCATATATTCATTTTCAGGTGCTCAGTGAGCACAAGCCATGTGTGAGAAACTGCCCTGAAGTTAACAAGATCCTATGACGAGGACCAAAACCTTTCCCTTCACAAAAACCTCCACCTGGTGGGCGAGACCGTATGTGCACAACTACCAGATAACATGTGGTAAAGCCTGTACTTTGTCGTCACCATCACCAAATGGCTGCAAAACTAGTCTTTTCACAATCTTCCTAATCACAGTAGACTATTTCAGCCCTCCAATGCCTTACACAAATGCCTTGGAATCAGCCTCAACACTTCTCTTTCTCTCACACTCTAAGACCAGTTCCTCATCAAATTCCCCGGGCTCTTCACCGACTCAGTGGACATGGGTTTGGGTGGACTCTGGGAGCTGGTGATGGACAGGGAGGCCTGACATGCTACATTTCATGGGGTCACAAAGAGTCGGACACGACTGAGCAACTGAACTGAACTTCCTTCAAAATGCCTCCAATAGTCCTCACCACCTCCAGCCCCACTATCGCAGGATAAGCCACCACCTTACATCCACTCTCATCTCCTGACAGAAACTGGAGAATCACCTTTGCAAAACAGAGGTCAAGTCACGTTACATCTCTGTCAAAACTGTCCAAGCACTTCCCACCTCACTGAAGTAAAAACCAAACCCTAACAAGAGCCTACAAGGTGGTCACAGTGTTAACCTGACTGGGTCACAGGATTCCCAAGTAAAGCATTATGTATGGGTAGGCAGTGAAGCTGTCTCAGGAGAGATTAATGTTTGAACTGGTAGACTGAGTAAAGCAAATGGCCCTCCCCAACGAGAGTGGGCCTCATCTAATCAGTTGAAAGTCTGCATGGAATAAAAAGGTCTGCATTAGAAAGAATTCTTGCTGTATGTCTTTGAGCTGGGGCTTCAGTCTTCTGCCTTCTAGCGTGAACTCAGACTGGAACTTGCACAATCCTCTTGAGGCGGTCAGTACAACATCCTGTGCCTAAAGCCGCTCAGCACACTGTGCAGAGGATGGTGACGCCCTTTAATGGAAGAACAAGTCAGATCACCTCCAGAGTGCAGCTCACCATCTTAAACCCAATCCTGCTAACCTTAGAATCATGACTTATTGGACGAAAGCTGCCTATTCCTGAAAGGGGTACGTTTCATTTTCACAGCCTAATTGTTCACTCAATGCCAAAAAAATAGAATTGGGAGGTCGTCTTCCCTGAAAACAACAGAACAATTATCAGAAAGTAGTGACATATCTGTAATATATTTTCTTTCATTAAAAGTTAATAACTAAAAATTAATTAATAGAACTATTTTTAGACCAGTTTTAGCTTTACAGTTAAACTGAGCAGAGAGTACAGAGAATTCCACATAACCCGTTCCCACCAATATTACCATGCCAGTGCGGCAAAACTGATGAAGTGACACTGACACGTCATTATCAACCAAAGCCCACAATTTACATTAAGGGTCATTGTTAGTGCTGTACATTCTGTGAATCTGAAAAATGTATTAATGACCTACATCTACCATTATCATACCATACTGATAAATTTCACTGCCTCCAAAATCACCTATGCTTCATCCATACATCCCCCCCTCCAGGCCCTGGCACAACTCATCTTTTCACTGTTTCCATAGTTCTTCCTTTTCCAAAATGCCACACAGTTGGAGTCAAATAGCTATGCACTTTCGGATTGGCTTCTTTTAGTCATACGCATCTGAGGTTCATTCCTGTATTTTCATGGCTTGATAGCTCATTTTTTTTTGTCACTGAATAATATTTCATTGTATGGTGGGACCATACTTTATAATTAGGAATGAAAGAGGAGACATTATAGCTGTACCATGAAATACAAAGGACCATAAGAGACTACTATAAATAACTATAGTAGTTTAATAGTACCAACAAATTGGATAAGCTAGAATAAATGGACAAATTTCTAGAAATACAATTTACCAAGACTGAGTTATGAAGAAATAGAGTCTGAATTGACCAATTACAAACAAAGAGATTGAATCAGTAATCAAAAAAATGTCAACAAAGAAAAGTCCAGGACCAGATGGTTTCCACAGTGAATTCTACCAAACATGTAAGGAAGAATGAATGCCAATTCTTTTCAAACTCTTACAAAACACTGAAGAGGCGACAATAATCCCCAACTTATTTTATAAGGCAATTCTTATCCTGATATCCAAATAAGGACACTACAAGGAATGAAAAATACAGGCCAACAACCTTAATCAATATAGATGCAAAAATTCTCAAGAAAATATCAGCAAATCAAATTCAAGTGCATATTAAAATGATCACACACCATGATCAAGTGGGATTTATTCCTGAGATACAAGGATAGTTTGTCATATGTAGATTAAATGTGACACACCACATTAACAAAACTAAAGATAAAAACCGTATAATCATCTCAGTGGATGCAGAAAAAGCATCTGACAAAATTCAACATCCTTTCATGGCAAAACTGTCAATAACCTAGAAGAAAACATACGTGGTAAATTCCTGGATGTCAATCTTGGTGATAACGTGTATCTTGTGAAACGGTTCCCACGATAAGGTTAGTTAACACATTTATTGGGTTTGAGTAGACTTCAGGAGTTGGTGATGGACTGGGAGGCCTGGCATGCTGCGGTTCATGGGGTCACAAAGAGTCAGACATGCCTGAGCGACTAAACTGAACAGAACACATTTATCATCTCACATCACCACACACCTTTCTGCGTGTGGGTGGTAACTATTAAGATCTACTCTCTTAGCAACTTTTAAGTCTCCAATACAGTTTTGTTAACTGTAGGCACTGTGATGTACATTCACTTTGCATAATACCATCAAGGTTTATCCATGTCACAAATTGCAGGACTTCCTTCTTTCCCATGGGCAAATAATATTCCCTTGTTAAAACAGTATTCATTTGATGAAAAACAATAATGATTTTACCATACAATGCATAAGTCAAATGTACTATGAAAATGATATTCTGGTGCATCTGTGATTGATACACAAAATGCAGATACCAAGGAAAGAACACAGCAGTGTGCAAATATGCAAGAATTAGCAAGGCTGCTGTTTCAGCATCAACACCCAATAACCACAGAACTCCACAGTGCTCATTTGGCCTAAAGCAAGGTAATTAATCACAGGCCAGGCCAGTGTAACCTGACTATGGAAAATACTGAACATCATGGGATTTAATTTTAGAGATATTCAAGCACCCAGTTAAACAACTGTACAATAATGCTTTGCTCTTTAGGACAGTAGTAGATATTTACATGTTTACAGTAACCATCAAAAAGATACACTAAAAATAATTACTATATGTACTCAAGGATTTGAGGGTTATTTTACTATTATTTTTATTCATTTTTTTCTGAAAAGGAGGTTAGTTTTAAATTACTCCTAGCTAACAATTAATTTTTAAGGACTGTACTAATCAGATTTGTGACAACAGTCCTGTGGCTCAAAAGAGTGAATCCTCATTACAGCATGGAGCCCAGAGACTGCTCAGAAGGTTCCCAGAAGACAACCCGCTGCGGCAGGGGTGACTGAACAAAAGACAAAAACGGACTATGCAAAGTCCTTAAGTATTTATACAGGTAGCATTGACAGTATTCCAGGTACATTCAATTTTATTCTTAATTTTATTTGTTTAAGCAAAAAGACAGTTTACTGGAAACACTGAGAGCTCACAGAGTCAGTGAGGAAAGCTCACGAATGGGCAAGGAATAAAGGCATGAGGCTGCAGGCTTGGCAGCCAGAAGCAACGTAAGTGTCAACAGAATGATGCTGTTTATCCTCAATGTGATAAACACAGTATGTCTCATACAGGATTTCTGAAAATCAGAACTGTTCATGAAGAGTCTCTAAAACAACCAAATAAGAGACAACATGAACCCAACAATTTGGTTTTGTTTTATCCTGCTTCAAGGCTTTCCAGAATCTTCATTCCTGGACCAGGGATCAAACCCATGTAGTGGAGGCATGGAACTAAGCACTGGACCACGAGGGAATTCCCTCATTTATATGTTTTAATGTCAGCAGTGCTATTAGCCTAAAATCTTTATAGGAAACCAGCTTAAGAAATAACATGAGCTAATGTGTTAAACAGATAGTACATATAATGGGTGTGAGGCAGATGGATTTAAAACAAGGTTCAAGCCCTCCAACACCATGCAAATCATTGATATAATTAATTACACTGTGTTATTTGGTCACCTGTCTGTATCTCTTACCAGACTATTAATTCATTCTGCATCTAGAAAAGAGTAGGTATGTAAGAAAAGCTCACTGAATTAAAAAAAAAATTGTAATTATATATCATATACTTATTTAATAGTCTTTAGTGCCATTGTAATCAAATAGCGACTGGAGAGTATGATTATAAAAATATAGGGAAGACAGATTTTTTTTCATTATCAAGGGCTTTTCCTCATCTCTCAAAACTAAAAATTATATAGGCAGAGCACGCTGAGGGTCTAGTGAAAAATGATGCTCAAATATTTAACTCTCCAAAATGTCATATTTGAATCACTTTGCCATCACATATGCAAAGCTATGTTAGACAGTCAAGACATATGTTTCCTTGGCCAGAAAGTGTAGGCATTCATGGAGACTGAAGCTGGAGACAGCAAATGTTAAACAACAGCCTCCAGAAGCTGCAGAGTGGCCCATAGCCCAGGACTGCCACAGGGTAGAGGGGGAGAGGCTGACTCACCTCCATTTTTTACACACACTCCAGATCACAAGGCTCCAATTCCTCTCGCTACCTCTGGTTCAGTACTTCCTCATTTAATTCTGTTCAACAGTGCTTTGATGACCTCACTAGTCTTCAGCTAGTCAGTCACTCTCAGAGATATCACTGGTGAAAGGCACTGGAGCACATGACACATCAGCTTCAATTCCTTTAAAAACAAATTTCCAGCTTTACTGAGATATAACTCAGTGTATACTCAGTATATAACTCAGCTTTACTGAGATATAACTCGGTGTATACTCAGTATATACTCAGACATATCACATTGTGTAAGGTTAAGGTATACAATGTCCATGATTTGATACACTTTTATACTCTGAAATGATTGCCACAATAAGGTTAGTTAACACATCCATCACTTTATATAGTTAACTTGTGTGTGTACTAAGCACTTCTAAGAGCTACTCTTCCAGCAACTTTCAAGTCTACAATATAGTATTATTAACTATAGTCACCCTGCTGCATAGCAGAATCCCCAGAAGTTACTCATCATACAACTGGAAGTCTGTGCCCTTTGCCAACATCTCCCCATTTTACCTACTCCACAGCCCCTGAAAACCACCATTCTATTCTGTTTCTATAAGTAAGATCATACCATATTTGTGTTTCTCTGACTTATTTCACTTAATGTTCTCATGAATCATCCATGTTGCTGCAAATGGCAGGATTTCCTTATTTCTCATGAGTAAATAATGTCCCATCAAACACAGAGACACACACATACGCCACATATTCTCTATCCATTCATCCATGGACAAACACTTGGGTTGTTCCCACAGCTCAGCTATTATGAATAAGGCTGCAGTGAACTTGGGAGTGCAGATATCTCTTTGAGATTCTCATTTCATCTCCTTTTGAAATATACCCAGACGCGGGATTGCTGGATCACATGTTAGCCTTCTATTTTTAATTTTTGTGAGAAACTACACGCTAGTAAAGTAATGCTCAAAATTCTCCAAGCCAGGCTTCAGCAATATGTGAACTGTGAACTTCCTGATGTTCAAGCTGGTTTTAGAAAAGGCAGAGGAACCAGAGATCAAATTGCCAACATCTGCTGGATCATAGAAAAAGCAAGAGAGTTCCAGAAAAACATCGATTTCTGCTTTATTGACTATGCCAAAGCCTTTGACTGTGTGGATCACAATAAACTGTGGAAAATTCTTCAAGAGATGGGAATACCAGACCACCTGACCTGCCTCTTGAGAAATTTGTTATGCAGGTCAGGAAGCAACAGTTAGAACTGGAAATGAGCAACAGACTGGTTCCAAATAAGAAAAGGAGTTTGTCAAGGCTGTATATTGTCACCCTGTTTATTTAACTTATATGCAGAGTACATCATGAGAAACGCTGGACTGGAAGAAGCACAAGCTGGAGTCAAGATTGCCGGCAGAAATATCAATAACCTCAGATATGCAGATGACACCACCCTTATGGCAGAAAGTGAAGAGGAACTAAAAAGCCTCTTGATGAAAGTGAAAGTGGAGAGTGAAAAAGTTGGCTTAAAGCTCAACATTCAGAAAACGAAGATCATGGCATCTGGTCCCACCACTTCATGGGAAATAGATGGGGAAACAGTGGAAACAGTGTCAGACTTTATTTTTCTGGGCTCCAAAATCACTACAGATGGTGACTGCAGCCATGAAATTAAAAGACGCTTACTCCTTGGAAGGAAAGTTATGACCAACCTAGATAGCATATTCAGAAGCAGAGACATTACTTTGCCAACAAAGGTCCAACTTGTCAAGGCTATGGTTTTTCCTGTGGTCATGTATGGATGTGAGAGTTGGACTGTGAAGAAGGCTGAGCACTGAAGAATTGATGCTTTTGAACTGTGGTGTTGGAGAAGACTCTTGAGAGTCCCTTGGACTGCAAGGAGATCCAACCAGTCCATTCTGAAGGAGATCAGCCCTGGGATTTCTTTGGAGGGAATGATGCTAAAGCTGAAACTCCAGTACTTTGGCCACCTCATGCGAAGAGTTGACTCATTGGAGAAGACTCTGATGCTGGGAGGGATTGGGGGCAGGAGGAGAAGGGGATGACAGAGGATGAGATGGCTGGATGGCATTGCTGACTCAATGGACGTGAGTCTGAGTGAACTCCGGGAGTTGGTGATGGACAGGGAGGCCTGGCGTGCTGCGATTTATGGGGTCGCAAAGAGTTGAACACGACTGAGCGACTGATCTGATCTGATCTGATGGTTTCTATAGTGGCTGTACCAATTCACATTCCCACCGACAGTGTATTGGGCTTCCTTTTCTCTGCATTTTCACCAACATTTTTTATCTCTTGTTTCAGTAATAGCCATCCTAGCAGCTGTGAGGCAATTTCTCACTATGGTTTTCCCTGATTAGTGATGTGAAGCATGTACCTGTTCAGGCTCATATGCCTGTTGGCCAGTTGTGTATCTTCTTTGGGAAATGTCTATTAATATCTCTTGCCTATTTTTTAATCATAGTATTTGGCTTTTTGGTATTAAGTTGTATGAGCTCCTTATATATTTTGGGTATTAACTCATTAGGTTGCCCTTTCGTTCTTGTTGACCTTTTATTGCTTGAGGAAGACAAGCTATAGTTTTAAGCCTTCAGAAAAGAGGACATTCTGTATGAATTAAGTGAAGTGGCAGAGAGTGCACAGGATAAGGCTCTGTGGAGGACATCACACTTGTTGATTGTGATAAATCTTTGAAGACAGAAGGTAGACTAGAGGTGAGTAGGAAATTAAGGCAGAGGGAATGGTAATCAGCAAGGCTGAGAGGTGGAAAAGCCCTTAGGAGGAATAGAGTGTTTGGAGAACAGTTACGGCCTCAAGATCAAATGAACAGATGAGGATGAATGATAATAACACAGCACAGAGGCCACTCCTGGGGCCTGGCAGACACGCCATGAGGATCTCCAGAGGACCTGAGCAGGGCAGTGGAAGTTCATCACACAGTCATCCGCACAACGGTTTGCCAAGGGACAACCAGAGGAGGAAAAAGTTAAATGGCTAGTAGAATGTTCTAAGTAAGAAGGCAGGTCTCAGATTCAGAAAATGACAAGATGGGAAACACTATGGCCCAGATGCATCACTCAGTTGTGTCTGACTCTTTGTGACCCCATGGACGGTAGCCTGGAGGCTCCTCTGTCCATGGAATTCTCCAGGCAAGAAAACTGGAGTGGGTTGCCTTTTCCTTCTCCAGGGGATCTTCCCAATCCAAGGATTGAACCCGAGTCTCCTGCATTGCAGGCAGACTCTTTACCAACTGAGCCACCAGGGGAGCCCTAAGACAGGAAAGGATGAATCCAAAAGGCTATTCTGACCCATCAAAATGTGAGGGAGTCTGAAGCCAGGTAAGACTAATGGTGAGCAGTCTTCTCTTCCCACAAGTGGCCAGGCAGACCGACCAGGAATTCCAAATTAAACAGAGAATGTTTGTTGAAGGTCTGCTGTGCATCAGATACATCACTGAGTGTATTACAGACCTTATCACTTTTGGATCTCTATATCAATCTATTCTGAGAGTTATGCTTTATGACCACCAATTGACAGATTAAAAAACCTTAGGTTCACAGAAGTCAGAGGACTTGGCCTATATCAAAGAATAAAAGTGAAAGAAGGTGAATAACAACAATAATAACAACAATAATAATTAGAATAGCATCGGCTATTTGTCAGGGATTGTGGGAAACAATGGTCAACAGGGAGATACACTCCCTCCCGCTATCTTCAAACTCAGATCTGACTTTTGCATTCTTCCTTTTCTTCCTTCTACTGTTGCTTTACTCTTATAAAAGGTGCCCTTGGTCTGACACAGTTATAGCTTTTGATTAATGCCATGTTATGCTGCTATTAAGCCTAAACATTTTTTTAAAAAAAGAAGACTTTATTACTTGGCTGAAGAATGTGCTTCAACTCTTTCATTTAAAATGTTGATGATTAATACTCCATTGTGTATATGTACCACAGCTTTCTTATCCATTCATCTGCTGATGGATATCTAGGTTGCTTCCATGTCCTAGCTATTATAAACAGTGCTGCGATGAACATTGGGGTACACGTATCTCTTGAATCAGTTCTAATGAGGTGGATGAAACTGGAGCCTATTATACAGAGTGAAGTAAGCCAGAAAGAAAAACACCAATACAGTATACTAACACATATATATGGAATTTAGAAAGATGGTAACAATAACCCTGTGTACGAGACAGCAAAAGAGACACTGATGTATAGAACAGTCTTATGGACTCTGTGGGAGAGGGAGAGGGTGGGAAGATTTGGGAGAATGGCATTGAAACATGTAAAATATCATGTATGAAACGAGTTGCCAGTCCAGGTTCAATGCACGATACTGGATGCTTGGGGCTAGCGCACTGGGACGACCCAGAGGGATGGTATGGGGAGGGAGGAGGGAGGAGGGTTCAGGATGGGGAACACATGTATACCTGTGGCGGATTCATTTTGATATTTGGCAAAACTAATACAATTTTGTAAAGTTTAAAAATAAAATAAAATTGTAGTTGGGAAAAAAAAATAAATAAATAAAATGTTGATGATTACAGAAAACCACAGTAGTTTGTGCTCAACTACTCATTATTTGTATTTTAAGCCAGAAAAGCTGATACCATCTCTCAGATCAATATAAAGAAACAGTTTACATCAAAAGTTGGGTCTTCTCACTCGTGCTGTCCCATATTTCCTGAATCAGAACAATTTAGCTTCAAAATAATCCACCAGATGTCAGAACATTGTTGTCGTTTAGTCGCTAAATTGTGTCTGATTCTTTGCAACCCTGTGGACTGCAGCATACCAGGCTCCTCTGTCCTCCACTATCTCCCAGAGTTTGCTCAAATTCATGTCCACTGAGTCAGTGATGCTATCTAACCATCTAATCCTCTGCCACCCCCTTCTCCTTTTGCCCTCAATCTTTCCCAGCATCAGGGTCTTTTCCAGTGAGTCAGCTCTTCCCATCAGGCGGCCAAGGTACTGGAGTTTCAACATCAGTCCTTCCGATGAACAGTCAGGATTGATTTCCTTTAGGATTGACTGGTTTGCTCTCCTTGCAGTCCAAGGGACTCTCCAGGGTCTTCTCTAGCACCACAATTCGAAAGTATCAATTCTTTGTCACTCAGCTGTCTTTATGGTCCGACTCTCACATCTGTACACAACTAATGGAAAACCATAGCTTTGACTATACAGACCTTTGTCAGCAAAGCAATGTCTTTACTTTTTAATACACTAGGTTTATCTAGGTTTGTCATAACTTTCCTTCCAAGGAGCATCTTTTAATTTCATGGCTGTAGTCACCAGCCGCAGTAATTTTGGAGCCCAAGAAAATAAAGGCACGCTTACTGCCCAGTATAGTAATGTTTTCCTCCAGAGCAAAGGACAGTCATGTTTCCTACCCATTTACAAAAGATTCAGGTTCCCCACGTTCAATGATCCTCTCCTATAATGCAATCCACTATGAGTTTCATGTCCTTATATTACGATAACCTTAGGGCTTCCCAGGTGGATCAGTGGTAAAGAATCTGTCTGCCCATGCAGGACACATGGGTTGGATCCCTGATCCAGGAAGATGCCACGTGCTGCAGAGCAACCAAGTCTGTGTGCCACAATGACGGAGCCTGTGCTCTACAGCCTGGAGGCCACAACCACTGAGCCCATGTGCCTTAGAGCTCGAGCTCTGCAACAAAAGAAGCCACCGTGGAAAGGTGTCCTTACACCACAACTGAGAGTAGACCCCGCCTGCCACAACTAGAGGAAAGTGTGAGCAGCACAAGGACCCAGCACGGCCAAATAAAATTAATTAAAAAAAAAATAATAACCTTAAAAAAGCATTATAATATACATTAGGTCCAAACAAATACTGTTTGATTCCACCAGTATGAGGTGCCTACGGCAGTCAAATTCACAGATTTAAGGGGTGTACTGGTAGATGCCACGGGTGGAGGTGGGGGAAGGGGAATGGGGAGCTGGTGTTTGGTGGGGATGGAGTTTCAGTTTGGGAGGGTGACAGGTTGGGGAGATGTATAATGGTGAGAGTCGCGTGGCAATGTGGGTGTGCTGGGTGCCACTGAGCCATACAGCTGAATATGGTTAAAATGGTATGTTTAATGTTATATGACTTTTACCACAATAAAAAAAATTAAAAAAAAAAAAAGAGTTTCATTTCTTCTAGCAGCATCCCTGAACCTGTGATAGACTAACTTGCAGGCTTCCTACTTGGATAAACCACAGATCCTTGATAGTTCTTGAAAGTGGTAGGTTGCAAAAATGGTAACAAATTCTTCTTCTGCCTGCATCCATATCCTTTAGTATACCCTCTTACACTGATTCAGCTTGGCCATGTGACTTGCTTGATCAATGAGACATTAGTAAGCAGGACACAAACAGGAGCTTGAAAAGCATCTGTGCATTGAAGCTAGCCTACTTGCTGGTTTTAGAATTTAGTTGTCACGTGAAAAATCCCAGGCTAGTTTGTTCATGAGAAATACATGTCAAGTGTCCCCCTGAACCCCAGCTGTGGCCCTACCAATCACCAGACATGTAAACAAAGCCAACTGAGATCACCCAACCTCCAGCCAACTCTTCAGTTAACTGCTGAGGTGAGAATGAATCCAGCAGAGATCTGGGAAGCTGCTAGACCAGAGGAAGGATCCAGTTTCTAAGTTTGGGGGTCTTTTGTTATGCAACACAGGTTAATAAAGATACAGGGTACAAGGGAAAAATGACCTCCAGTGTAATAACTATATTACAAGTTCTATAGGGTTCAGTCTATGTCTGGTTAAATACTGTATAACTATAGCACTTAGCACAGTGCCTAGGAAAGAGTTAAATACCAGTAGGTCCAAGTTTGTCTTAGTTTTTACATCTAAATAATCAACACACAGGCACTGAAATTTCACCTCACAAGCAGGTCTTGAGATTGAAGGAACTGTGTATGAATCCTGCAGGGCACAGGATTATATAGAAAAAGTACAACTTGGTACTTAAAGAGACAAACGCTCCAATGGATGAAAATAAGCTCTCCTACTTAGTATCTGGCAGTCCTTGGGCAAGTTATTTAAACATATTGAACTTTAATTTCTGTATCTGCTGCTGCTGCTGCTGCTACTGCTAAGTCGCGTCAGTCGTGTCCGACTCTGTGCGACCCCATAGACGGAAGCCCACCAGGCTCCCCCGTCCCTGGGATTCTCCAGACAAGAACAGTGGAGTGGGTTGCCATTTCCTTCTCCAATGCATGAAAGTGAAAAGTGAAAGGGAAGTCACTCAGTCGTGTCTGACTCTTAGCGACCCTATGGACTGCAGCCTACCAGGCTCCTCTGTCCATGGGATTTTCCAGGCAAGAGTACTGGAGTGGGTCGCCAGTGCCTTCTCTGTTCTGTATCTGCAGGATGTGAATAAAAAAGCTTTCTTCACAGGCTTTATAACATCAGTATTTTAAAGGAGGCACTCTGTGCAAGACCTGTCAGAGTATGAGGGGCAATGTGGCAAAGAGAGAAACTTGGAGTAGCAGCAAACATTGTTAAATGCCAACAATAAGCAAAGTGCTCTTTGGGGCTCATATGTATGCACTCACTTGCACATTCTCTCTCTTATATATACACATGCACAAAATCGAACCCCAATTAAATTCAAAACGCAACCCACAGAGATCAAGGAGGAAAAAAGCTAAGCACCAACAGGGCTATATTATGATCTATAAAATGACAAAACTCATATTATATAATGTACACAAGTTATATGTAACAACCCAAAGTATTTTGTTTCAGAAGCCCTCCAAGTAATATAAGCTTTCTGGAAGAGTATTGCCTGATAATGTAAGTATATAAAATGTAAATTATATTTATGAAACCAGAAGGGTACTTTATAGACACTGCTTCATTTCTGCAGTTTAGAAATTAAATCCCTACTTTTAACTTTAGATAGATATTTTAAGTTTAATTTAAGATATTTATCCTCTACATCACTAGGTTTCACCACATTTAAAACACTTTTTAGAGAAGGCAATGGCACCCCACTCCAGCACTCTTGCCTGGAAAATCCCATGGACGGAGGAGCCTGGTGGGCCGCAGTCCATGGGGTCGCTAAGAGTCGGACAAGACTCAGCAACTTCACTTTCACTTTTCACTTTCATGCACTGGAGAAGGAAATGGCAACCCACTCCAGTGTTCTTGCCTAGAGAATCCCAGGGACAGGGGGGCCTCGTGGGCTGCCGTCTATGGGGTCGCACGGAGTCGGACATGACTGAACCGACTTAGCAGCAGCAGCAGCAAAACACTTTTAAAAAAATCTTTCTTTTATGATTTGGCATCTTTGAAAATTCTCTTTAAATGCTGATCGGCAGTTGTGTACAGTTGATATTGTCTCGTAAACATCAAAAAACAAGATTACTACTGAAAATTTCCAAATCAGGGGTTTTCCTGGTGGTCCAGTGGTTAAGACTCCATGCTTCCACTTCAAGGGGCATGGGTTTGATTCCTGGTTGGGGAACTAAGATTCCATACACCATGGCCAAAAAAAAAAAAAAAAAAATTCCAAATCAAACCAACAAATTGGCCCAGGCTGGAGTTGGTTTCTTTACCATTTTGAGACGTTGGAAAAGATTGTATGCTATTATATTTTTAAAATATTACCTACTCACTAGTTAACTGATAAAAGATTGAAAAAATTAAATAGCAATTAAATAATGTACATTCATAATTTAATATTTCAAAAAATCTGGTTAATAATTGTCATGATTTTCTTTTTTCTACCCACATTAGGGGTAGTACAGAGTGCTGGTTAAGACTCGGGCATGGATTTCAGTTGTAGATCTGCCACTTTGAACCGTGTGACTTATTACCTAAACTCTGAGTTACCTCAAATTACTTAACCTCTGAGATTCAGTTTCCTTACATGTAAAATGATTTTTATAGTATATGTTTATAAAATGGATTGTTATGAAGATTAAATGAGATATGCATTTAAAGTCCTTTGTCTATGACCTGAATCATAAAAAATACTAAATAAATAACATTAAATTTAGCTATAACCATCCCATACATTCACCTTCCTAAATAACAACAACAAACACATCATCACGTATCATTAGCCACTAGAAACAAAAATCTAAAGTTCTACTAAACAAGACAACATATCCTCAGAGAAGCAGGTACCCACATGTCAACCATAAGTACCGCTTATGGGGCTGATTGCATCTCTGTCCCTGGAGCACAGAGTTGGAAAGCACTAAAGCAAGAACACCCATAGAAAATAAAAAAATCAGACACATGACATATACTTAGGGACTTTAAAAAAATACATTGCTTCACAGATTGTCCTTCTGATCCTCAATGCAGAAATACCCTGCCTCCGGCCTGCACTCCTGTTACGGCACACTACAATGCCACACTTCCTTATGGTGGTAAACTGTCGAACACTCCTCAGCTCAAGATGCAAAGGAGAGGTCTGCTCTCCACTGGAGGGCCATCCAGGTGTCCAGTCCAAGGAGTGTTGGGGGCCAGAGTGAGGTACTCCGCCCGTGACAAAGGTCATGAGGAAGGAGGCTCGACATACGCAAAGGCGGGATCGAGCCTCAGGAGTCCCCCTGGAAATCCTCGAGCGTCTACCCCCATAACCAGAGCCTGCCTACTTTACTACTTTGTGCTCTTACCTACACCTCTGACTTTACGGGGGGCTGTCCCCCACCACCTCTTTTGGAGAAGGAGTTAATCTAGAGCTCCAGTTAATAATAATTCCTGGGCGTGATAAGAGTGTTTTAACCTACAAACTCCTCTGAAGGTTCTCTAGCCTGCCTGACAGGCTCCTCCGACCACATGTGATTGCTCACAGCCTCCCAACCGTGAGAGGCACAAGATGCTTTAAACCCTCTAAAAACAGGTTCTTTAGAGAAGTTAGAAAACTATAAGTATAGTGGGCTAATTAGAAATTGTATTGGTGAAGGGTTTTTCATTTGTTGAGCCAATGTTTGTTGCTAAGTCTCCACATCCCCTGCCCTTACACACATTAATGAATATATAGAAGAAATAAGTATTAACCTTTGATATTAATCACGTTAGACCTTAGGCTAAGTAAATTCTTTCCTTAACTAAAACCCACTACACCCTCACCCTGTAGGAATGTAACTTTATTTGGGTGGCGTCTGTTTTGAGAATAATCAGCCCTGGAGAAATAAGTGTCCTGATTGACTGACCGCTGTCACAAGGAGAGGGTCGTAAATTGTCAGCAGGCCCCCCTGGCCAGAAGATGATGTAACACCCCTAAGACCTCTGTATACATTTGTGTGAAGCACCTGACTTTAATAAAAGTCAGGACTGCTGTCCCCACGTGACTTTTGTATAACATCTTAGTGTATAAAAACAGACTCTGGAAAATAAAGAATGGGGATCAGTTTCTCAAAATACTGGTCTCCCCATGTCGCTCTCTCTCTCACTCTGGCTGAGTCTCCATCTGGAGCGCAGAACCCACCATGCTTACTAATTATGCCTGGGCTTCTAAGATCCGACCGGGGAGGCCTCAGTGTCTCCTCTCCTTCGGGAGAACGGAAGGACGCCTGCGGCCTACGAAAGTGGTGCAAGCTTCTTGTCTTGAAGTTTTATTGGTCTCCCACGTAAACCAAGCTACTCAGCCTCTTTTCTCCACTGAATTTTCCTACTGAGCTATCCTTATTCTATTACTCTTTATATCTTTAATTAATATCTAATTGAAGCTATTGTATCCTGATCCTCGCCTATGCCGTCTCTCCTTCGAATACCCTGGATCAGCCGGGGCTGGTCCCCGGCAAAGGAGGATCCCAACAGCATCCCAATCTCAGCCTGACCAGGAAAGCCCCCCAACATTCACAACTCTGAGGACTAATTACCTAATTGGCTGATGACTATGTGACAGTTCAGGAAAACTGTCATCCTCCGTTTATTTGCATAATATCCTAAGAGAAACAAATAACAAACTCCTTGACTTACCCGGAAGTAGTCACTGCAGGCTGCTAGGACGGCCTTGTGAGCATGGAATTTCTGCTCCTCCGCAATCAGGGTGACGTCGCAGAGGATGCCGTCACTTCTCTGCTGATTCAGCGCTGCCAGGACGCTATCGTTATGAGATTCCGAGTGGCAGAGCCTCTGGCCTGTCAACATTTCTTGAATACTGTAGGGAGGGGGAGCAAGTTAATGTTCTTCCTCTCAGCAGCCCGGCCACCCCCACACTCTCCCTCATAGCAACTCAGGGAATGTGGATTCCAGTGCCTGTTACAGTGTGGCCATCCTAGCCCCCCCATCTCTTGCTCCACCGGCGTCTTGCTTTCTTTGTCTCTAGTTCTCTCTTTTCCTCACCCCCACAGCAATTCTTCCTTTCCTACTATCCCTCTCTTTCAGAATTTGTGTTTGTTGTGTGTCCATCCGTGTCTGTGTATTGGCCCATATCTGCAGGCCTGTAAACCTCTGCTTCTGGACCTCTGTCTCCTCAGCATGTGTACCTCTGGGCACACATCTCTGGACATGTATGTACATATGCATGTGACTCCTCCCACTCTGGGACCCCCTTCCTAGTCTCTGGTTCCTTTTCTAGCTTTGTAACACCTGTGTGAGGTTAGCACAAGCTCAGAACCTTATCTCTGGCATGCACTGAGCCAGCACTAAATCCACGGGACCTATATGACTCACCAGAGATACAGGAAGTCACCATGTCTCCTCACAAGACACAATACTCCATTAATAAATAAGATGAAACCGAGCAAATGTTGGGTAGGGTAAAAAAGGGCTGCCTGTGACCACTTCATGTAAAAGGGCATTAATTAAACCGTAGCAGCTTATTATTAAACTTGGGAAATTATGCATCACCAAGAGTACATCAAAATAAATGCCATTGTAAGGAAAAACTTTAAGGCTGAAAGCGAACTGCATCTGTATTATTAGCCTCCAGTAGCTATGTGTGGTCACTGTACTAGACTTACGAACGACAATGCCATCTATTTTCTGCTCTATTTTGCGCAACTGCTCAACTTATTCATTGTGAAGCTTTCCTCTTCACTTCCAACCCTAACCTAAAATATTCATTGCATGTCCTTTCAAAACTCCTGGATGAAACCTCACATCTTCCTAAAAGAGTATGAAGTGATGCTAATAAACACCAAATGCAAACTGAATTTGTAGATAGTTATAAACAATTCCAGCTTAGATACATGAAAATTTCCATGGCGCTCTAGGAATCTCAGAATCGGCATTGGACTAAGAGGAGTTGAGAACAGGAACTATTAAGCTCTATTTCTGGCCTGTGGACTCTTCTTGAAGTCGAGTAAAGATGCCATAGGAATGGGTGAGATTGTCTCTCCCAATCTGACAACTCCTGTGTCCAGTTCCTTCCTCTGAATGTGAAAGAGCCGCTCAGGGGAACCAAGGCATCACCACCAGTCTACCCTGCATGGCTGGTTTATCTGACAGGGCTGTGGTGCCAGCTGGCTGATAAATTACAGTTCGGCATAAATCACTATCTTAAAGGAAACCAAATGCTTCCCATAAAACGCCAGAGTGCTGCCAATAAGCTTTATTGGACATTTTTGACTGGGGAGCCTCAGAAATGTCAGAACTACTGAAAGAAAAAAAATTTGACAGGAGGTGATGATATAGTAAGTTCTCGTGGGAAGGTGGGAGGATTATTTTCAGCTGAAATACAGCAGTGCGTTTTGAAATGGTTACTGTCATCAAATATTCATCTAGCATCTCTAGCTATAGGCAGACTTTTAAAGTCAGTAACTGAAAATCATGCTCGGAAGCATAAATAACTCTTCTACATATTGCTATGCAAAGGCTAGAATGGAGTTAATTAGCATGGCTCAAAGAAATGAAGGGGCAGAGTAGTAATAGAAGTATTATATCAGCTAAATAAGCTTTAAGACAGTCTTTGAAAAATCTTTCCTAAAAGGATGACATTTTTATACATTTCACAAACACAAAGTCCTACTATGTTCCATGAATTATTCTTAGTGATTTACATTATTAATTCATTTAATCTTCATAACAACACTATGAGGCAGGTAATAATATGTCTTTCACAGATAAGAAACCTGATGGCCCAAGAGCAGGTATTTTGAGAATCTATTACCATGAATATAATAATGCCATTTGTCCTCCTGCTTAAAAAATAAAACAAACAAACAAAAAAACCTGAAACAAAGGCAAAAAATGATCATCTAAGATCTCAAAAATCTATGCTAGAGGGGGAAAAAAATCACAAAGTCCACATTAATTATATATTTAGATTGTGCATAATCTCAAAATCAAAGTATCTTTGAAAAATAATACACATTAGCATAATAACATGAGATAGTGATAAGAAATGTCTGAAATCATGCTTCAAAAACATTTATCTTTGCAATGATTAAGTTTGGAGAGAGAAAATAGATTTTAATTATGATAATCTTAGAACATTTATGTGAAACTCTCATAACTTTTCTCCCTTTTAATATACCTTAAATGCCAAATAAATGTATTTTGAAATTTCATTTGTAGTGGAACAGGAGAATATATTAAAATAATTGCCTTATAATGTTTCCTTACTCATTTTTCCAAATACAGAGCCACAATTCACATCCTTATTATTAAGACTGAATCAGTGTTTGCATTTCAGATATCCATTGACAGAGAATAAATCTTGCCAGGGAAAGAGTAGCTGTAAACTGAAATTTGGCCAAGAATTAAGGGCTCAGCTCTGAAACAATTGGGATGCTGCACAATTTCACAGGATCATTCAGCTGGGCTTGAAATATTCAAGCTTAAAGAAAACAGCATGCTAAATATTTAAGGCAACACTTGGCACAAGATACCAAATGTTTTGGAACCAATATGTTAGGAATCCTTAAAAGCACAAACAAATACTCCAACATTTGGCAAGAAATAAAGGCCTATTAATCAACAAGTCATTGTACTGTATTCTGAAAGGAACTTCCCACTCAACTCTCAAGATGTAAATCTGCAAAAGACCTCAACTCTTTAAGTGTGAAGGCACACGCAGCCACGGAACACAGCTGCAAGGCCATAGGTCCATAGGATAAAGCCAATACTCATAAACCAGGGAGGAGGTGACTCAAAGACTGTTATGCACCATCTGTGAACTAGGGTGGGGAGCAGACATATGCCCGCAAATGGCTTCCTTGGCATCAAACTTCTGCAAATTAGCAAACTACCAACTTAGAGCAGTGCCCTGCCATTCCTTGGGAAACAAGGAAGGAAAAACATATTCCTAAAACTTCCTAAAATACTAAACAAACAAGCAAACAAAACATAAGACAGAAGCCACATTTTCCAAGGGTATATAGGTTTGAAGGTTATCCTAAAATTGGGAAAGGTCTTCCATGGAAGCAATATTGCCACCTTGAAATTCACAAGTGAGTGCAGAGGGTGACCTGTGACCTGGCTTTGGCAAGGCAACCACAGTACCCTTTTCTCTGAGGAACTCCTTAAACCTGCACTGTCCAATATAACAGCACTAGCCACATGTGGCTACTGAGTAAAACGTGGGCAGTCCAAGTTGAGATGGGCTCTAAATGGAAAATGTACACTGGATGTCAAAGATATAGAATTAAATAAAAGAATGCAAAAATATCTCAATATTTTTATACTGATTACATGTCAAAATGACAACATCTAGGGTACATTGGGTTAAATAAAATATTTTGTTAAAATCCTTTTTACTAGTTTCCTTTAACTTTAAAAAAATATGCCTGTTTGAAAAGATTAAATGATATATATACTTCATGCTAAGGTTTTACAGGACAGTCTACAAGTTCCCTGGGGATATGCTCCTCATGTCTTTCCACATGAACTGTATAAGGGTTTCAGACACCCCATCAGGCTGCTGATGAGTCTGGCTGTTCTTGATTCTCACAGGGCCCTACCCCTCTCAGGTACAACACAGGAAGCCCCAGACTCCCTGAGCAAGAAATTGCTTTTTAGTGATGCCAGGGAGCAACCATCTGATTGGTCAAATGTAGCATCCAGTAACAGGGAGATAAATAAATGAGATCTCAAGGAACAGAACTATTCATGACTTTAAATCTTTAACTTTCATTCTGAAATTGATGATAAAAATTAAAAAATCAAATGCAGAGCACGAAGTTCATAACATGGTACAGCTCACTCACAGGGAAGCACTGCATTATCACAAACCACACTTCAAGCTCACAGTGAACATTTTTGATCACAGAAATCTCTGAGTCTCATTTTTATAGCATAAATTTTGACTGAGGTCACTCAGTTTATAATATATAAATTCCAGAATGGTTATCTGGTTTTTAAATATCTGAAATTCAAATTTAAAAATTCAAGTCAGTTTCCATATCAATGTTTACTTAGCATTTAGATACACAAAATATATGCAAGTAGTTTTCAAGTGAGGTTACCAATAAGGTGTTGCATACTTGTATATCAAATAGTCAAGTACTGTAGAGATCCTCGTTTCCTAAACAGATTACACCAAAAAGAAAAGGACTGGGCAAGAAAAACCTAACAGAACTAGGATTATGCATGATTATCTCAGTTCAGTCTATTGATAAACTGTGCCCTAATCACTTCCATTCTACAGTCAAACTATTTTAATACAAATTAAATACATTAATATTAAAAGAACCCTATTTATTTAAGTGGAGCTTAGTTGCTTAGTCATGTCGGACTCTTTGAGACCCCATTGACTGTAACCTGCCAGCCTCTTCTGTCCATGGGATTTCCCAGAATCCCATGAATACTGGAGTGGGCTGCCATTTCCTTCTCCAGGGTATCTTCCCGACCCAAGGATAGAACCCATGTCTCTATATATCTTGCACTGGCAGGCAGATTCTTTACCATTAGCACCACCTGGGAAGTGGACAGGCTGTTAAAAAAAAAAAAAAACACCATGGAACTTAAATTTATTTTTAATAGAACACTTTACAATTTGTAAATACTTCTAAATTAATGCTAACAATAGTAAGGGTCAAAATAATAAGCAAAGAAGATGCAATATGCTTAGTAAATGACCAAGAAATAATGAAGACTATGCAGAAAGGAATGTATTTATAAATGGACAATCTTGTTTCATTCCTTCCTTCCTTTATTCACACAAACATTTACTATCTTGTGCCAGGTATTATACCAGGTTCTGGAGATAAGATGATGAACACTTTAGCAGCCTTCACAGAACCCTCAGTTTTGTGAGGTAGTTAAACTTTAATCAAATAAGCTAGCCTCTCTGATGAAGTAATGCTGGAGCTGTAGGCTGAAGGATGAGAACAAGTTACCATGGCAAAGGGGAGAGCAGAGTTTTACAGGCAGAGGAACAGCAAGTGCTCTGATCCTGTGGCAGGAGGGAGCAAGGCCCTGACACCGAGTCTATAGAATACTCACGGCTGGAACCCTGAGGACAAGCACAGGCCTAGAGCAGGATCTGAAGCTCAGAAAGAGGTCTTGGCTAGAGGTGCAAAAATCATCTGGATGGAGAGAATGACAGAAGCACAGCTATGTCTCCAGAACACACATGAGAGACAACCGTCAAAAGCTGCCGAGAAGATAAGAAAGACAGGATTCAAAACACAGAAGCAGGGCTGGGCTCAGTTTTGAGAAAGGACTCCTTTTTGAGTAGCAGGAGGGAAGAAATAAATGAAGCAGAAACATGCATTAAAACCTAGGGCATTTTATTTTTTTGCTTGCTGAATCTAAACATTCAGTAGAACCAAGCTCCACTGGACAATGCAGGCATGAAAACACAGATATTTGGGATCATCTGGGTTGGGGTTTTGTCAGGCAAATGCAGAGAGCAAGAGAAATTAAGGATTTAAAAGAGCAATAGATTCTAAACTGGTTAAGAAGGGAAATGAGAGTAGGAAAATATTGATGGATTTGGTGGAGTGGCCCGGCCACTAAATGAGACGCTGCAATGAGGTCAAAGTACCACCATGGTGAGGGTAGGTAAATCAGGAAGCTAGAAGGAGAGAAGGTCCTGGTAGGAATAAAAAGGCGGATGCAGTGGTTTCAGAAACTGAGCAACTTCTGGGGATGTAAGATCCATGGCGTGACCACGGGAGTAGGTGGCTCGGTGAGGGAGAAGGCTACACGCAGGTAGAAGATCCAAGGCCATCGAGTCACACAGATCCTCCCTGTGAATACGGAGGCACCGGGAAGGAGTAAAGGGTTTGTGGTGAAGAGGAGACTGTCGGCCCAACGCCAAGCGCACAGTGAATGAGAGGAAGTCACCCTGCTGACGTGGGGAGGAGGAGAGGAGGCAAGAGTTGACGAGCACCACCTTCAGAAGAGCCCGTCTTTGTTGGCATTTTCTCAGACAACCAACATAAGGAGTAAAGACTGAGAAGCAAAACTATGCCCCAGGTTGACAACAAGCTCTTTACTCATCGATAAAGTACATGAGAACTGAGAAAATAAGGCCACCACTTGAGAGCGCTACAGAACAAGTGGTGCCCCAGACAAAGACAGGGCCCAGTGAAGGCAGGAGGTGCTCAAAGCTTCAAAGGGTGAGGGAGATGACACAGCGGAGCACAAACAAGACCCGGTGCAACAGCTCCACAGGGCACAGGAAAGTTAGAAAGGGGGGAAAGGAAGGTCTGTGTTGCAGCAGAGACGGAAAGTCCATCGCAGAGATGATGGTGCTATGGAGGATAGATGGCAGTGGGATCACAGTGTCAGAGATGGCGAATTTAAAGTAATAAATAATTTGGAGAAGAATCCATATGGATCGTGGTAGCCAGAAATAACACTTTGCTTAGTGGTGGCAGACCGATACCATGATCTCCTTCCATGTGCTATATTGGTTGGATGCCAGATCTAGAGCAGGGTTTCTCAACCCCAGTGAAACTGACATCCTGACGTTTTTTGCTATGGGCATTATCCTGCGCACTGTAAGATGTTTAGAAGGATCCCTGGCCTCTACTCACTAGATGCCAATAGCACCTCCAAGCCTGGTGCCAACCAAAAATGACGTCAGAGAGAAGACCTAAATAGATACTTCTTCAAAGAACACATACAGATGGCCAACAGGCACATGAAATGATGTTCACTACTGCTAATTATCAGAGAAATGCAAATCAAAACTACAATGAGATATCACCTCACACTAGCCAGAATGACTATCATAAAAAAAAAATCCACAAACAAAAAATACTGGAGAGGGTGTGGAGAAAAGGGAACCCTTCTAAATTGCTGGTGTGAATATAAACTGGTACAGAACACTATAGAGCACAGTATGGAAGGTTCCTTAAAAAACTAAAAACAGAGCTACCATATGTCCCTGCAATCCCACTCCTGGGCATATATCTGGGAAAAAACATGATCAGAAAGGATACACGCACCCCAATGTTCACTGCCGCACAGATTACAACAGCCAAAACATGGAAGCAATCTAAACATCCATCGACAGAGGAATGGATGAAGAAGGAAGGAAAAACATATTCCTAAAGCTTCCTAAAATACTAAACAAACAAACAAACAAAACATAAGACAGGAGCCACATTTTCCGAGGGTATACAGGTTCGAAGGTCATTCTACAATTCGGAAAGGTCTTCCATGGAAGCAATATTGCCACCTTGAAATTTACAAGTGAGAGTAGAGGGTGACCTGTCTTCGGCAAGGCAACCCCAATACCCTTTCCTCTGGGGAACTCCTTAAACCTGCTCTGTACAATATAATAGCCACTAGCTACATGTGGCTACTGAGTAAAACGTGCGCAGTCCAAATTGAGATGGGCTCTAAGCAGAAAATGTACACTGGATGTCAAAGACACAGTATGAAATAAAACAATGCAAAAACATCTCATTAATATTTTTATACTAACTACATGTCAAATGATTGCTTTAAAAGGGACAATAGTCATGTATATGTAGTTTTCTGATTATTTATTACATCATATATCTTTATGGATGTATACTGTTAGTTTGAGGGAGGTTAGCATCCTAAATAAAGAAAAGATAAAAAGGATAAAAAAGTATTCTTTGAAATACTTAACCATTAAACACATCTAAGTTTGGGCAGTAATTACATCTTAGTGGTTAGCCCTTGTGCTACCAAACTAAATTCACACACACTCGCAGACTGGTTTGCTTTAATTCCTTCAATACTTGTTGAGTGCCTTCCCTGTGCTCGGTCCTAGACATTGCAGTAGGAGGATTTCAAGTCACACAAGGCTCACCACCCCAAGCCAAGACGTATCCTACAGTGCCCACCTGAGGAAGCGTTCAGACGGCATTCTCCAGCTGGGTTCCTCAGGGTCTCAGCCTCAGAAGGTCGCAGAGGAGTTGGCAAGCATTCCAGCTAAATGAAAAGACAAGAAAGAAAAGCACAGTGACTTAAATGCAAAAAAAAAAAAAAAAAAAAAGAAAAAAACAAACATACTCTGGGCCTTCATGATGCTAATACTTTCAAATCTTGAAGAGTCTTATAGACAAGATACAACAATCTGACTGAATGCTCTTGTGATAGGCAAGGTTTCAGAATGCTTATAAGTTTTAAAGTTTTTTCACCTTATTAGAATTTCAGGGACAAAAAATTAAAATTTGAGAACCAAAAATAGCTAAAGAGTTACATTAAAAATTAAAACATCAGATGGCCAGAGGGAAAAATTAAGACTTTAAAAAATAGTACGATTTATGTCAGAGAACATTCTACCTATGTTCTCTTCTAGGAGTTTTATGGTGTCATGTCTTATATTTAGGGGCTTCCCTGGTGGTTCAAACAGTAAATAATCTGCCTGCAATGCAGGAGACCTAGGTTCAATCCCTGGGTCGGGAAGATTCCCTGGAGAAGGAAAAGGCAACCCAGTCCAGTAGTCTTGCCTGGAGAATTCCATAGACAGTCTTTAACCCATTCTGGGTTTCTTTTTGTTTATGGTGTGAGGGAGTGTTTTAACTTCATTGATGTACACGTGGTAGTCCAGCTTTCCAAACAACACTCACTATAGACATAAAAGCAAAAATAAACATATGGGACCTAATCAAACAATCTTTTGCACAGCAAAGGAAACCATAAACAAATGAAAAGACAACCTTCGGACTAAGAGAAAATATTAATATTTGCAAACAATGTGACAAGGGCTTAATTTCCAAAATACATGAACAGTTCATACAGTTCAATATCAAAAAGACAAACAACCAATCCAAAATGGGCAGAAACTGCCAGTTTTTCAAAGAAGATACATGGATGGCCAACAGGGACATGAGACATGCTCAACACTGCTAATTATTAGAGTAATGCAAATCAAAACTACAATGAGGTACCTGTCTGACACCTCACACCTATCAGAGGGGACATCATCAAAAGGTCTACAAATAATATATGCTGGAGAGGGTGTGGAGAAAAGAGAACACTTCTATACCATTGGTGGGAATGTAAATTGGTGCAGCCACTATGCAAAACAGTACGGCGAGTCCTTAAAATACTAAAACTCTTAATTCAAAAAGATACATGTACCCCAATGTTCATAGCAGCACTACTTATAACAGCTAAGACATGAGAGCACCTAAGGGTCCATCAACAGATGAATGGATAAATAAGATGTAGTATATATACATATATGTATGCATGTGTATGTATATAAAAGAATATTACTCAGCCATAAAAAAGAAAAACATTTTCTCATTTGCAGCATCATGGATGGACTTTGAGATCACCATACTAAGTAAAGTCAGAGAAAGACAAATATTCTATGATATCACTTATAAGTAGAATCTAAAAAAATAATATGAATGAATTTATTTACAAAATAGAAACAGGTTCACACAGACACAGAAAACAAGCTTATGATTACCAAAGTGGAAGTGGGGATAAATTAGGTGTATGGAATTAATAGATATATACAATATACAAAATAAACAATGATTTACAATATAGAACAAGGAATTATATTCAGTATCTTATAATACTTATAATGGAAAAGACTCAGAAAAGGAAAATATAAAAAACATATATTTACATATATAAACACTGAATCCATGACTATGTTTTACAACTCCCATTAGAAGGTCTAGCTTCCATTTTCTAATACACCCAAGCATCAAAATTAATTCCAGTTTGAATCATCTTAAACAGGCTCTCTTCTAAGTTTAATTTTGAAAAGCAAAAACAGTGTAAAAACACATGAAAGAAATATGTAAAGCTGTGCCTATTTTCTGCTAATTTTATAAAAGAGAGACCTATGATTTCCAATCTATAATATAGTATTTGTTACACCATATCCAAACCTTCAAACTATACTAAATCACATAAATATATCATAATTTGCTGAGGATTCATTTCACTGTTGTCAAACATCAGGTTGTTTTAAACATTTCATACATTCATACTTATTTCTTGCTTTTTTAATTACTGAAAATAGTATACCTATACTTTTCATTTAAGTTTTGAAAAATCTAAAAATGAGCATCATTTTCAATTAATTCACTAGAACTGAGCAATAAAGAGGATCAGAATAATTCATGACACGTTGTTTAACTAGCTCAGAGACTTTCCTAGCAACCCATCACTGCTACATATTCCCTTCATAAACTAGGTTATAAACTCCAGGTTCTTATTGCCTAACACAAAAACTACAGAGATGGACACTTTAAGATGGCATAAGATGGCATAAGATATTTATTATTATTATTATTATTACAGAGACATGAAAAACCCTTAATCTTTCTGAAATTTTAATATTTTAAAATGCTCCCAATAACTAGGTGAATACAGAACAATAATCCTAAAAGTTACAATAATACAAAATTAAAGGACACACCTTATTGATATTTTTCAGACATTCCAAATACAGCAATTAAAAATCTCAAGATAACTTCCTTTATTGTTTGGAGACCAACTCACTAAATTAGTTCTCTTCAGAAATTATCTAATTATAATCTGTTCCATTCTACAATGTTTAGTGAAATGAACACCATTTTAAAGGCTAGGAGTTAAAAATGAGTTAAAGGACGAATTAATCCCTGAAAATTACTGTTATTTATAATTCACTAATGACTATGCCAAAGGCTTTGACTGTGTGGATCACAATTAACTGTGGAAAATTCTGAAAGAGATGGGAATACCAGACCACCTGACCTGCCTCTTGAGAAACCTATATGCAGGTCGGGAAGCAACAGTTAGAACTGGACATGGAACAACAGACTAGTTCCAAATAGGAAAAGGAGTACATCAAGGCTGTATATTGTCACCCTGCTTATTTAACTTCTATGCAGAGTACATCATGAGAAACGCTGGGCTGGAAGAAGCACAAGCTGGGATCAAGATTGCCAGGAGAAATATCAATAACCTCAGATATGCAGATGACACTACCCTTATGGCAGAAAGTGAAGAGGAACTAAAAAGCCTCTTTGATGAAAGTGAAAGAGGAGAGTGAAAAAGTTGGCTTAACACTCAGCATTCAGAAAACGAAGATCATGGCATCCGGTCCCATCATTTCACAGGAAATAGATGGGGAAACAGTGGAAACAATGTCAGACTTTATTTTTTGGGGCTCCAAAATCACTGCAGATGGTGATTGCAGCCATGAAATTAAAAGATGCTTACTCCTTGGAAGGAAAGTTATGACCAACCTGGATAGCATATTCAGAGAAGGCAATGGCACCCCACTCCAGTACTCTTGCTTGGAAAATCCCATGGATGGAGGAGCCTGGTAGGCTGTAGTCCATGGGGTCGCTAAGAATCAGACATGACTGAGCGACTTCCCTTTCACTTTTCACTTTCATGCATTGGAGAAGGAAATGGCAACCCACTCCAGTGTTTTTACCTGGAGAATCCCAAGGACGGGAGAGCCTGGTGGGCTTCTGTCTATGGGGTCGCACAGAGTTGGACACGACTGAAGCGACTTAGCAGCAGCAGCAGCAGCAGATAGCATATAAAAAAGCAGAGACATTACTGTGCCAACAAAGGTCCATTTAGTCAAGGCTATGGTTTTTCCAGTAGTCATGTATGGATGTGAGAGTTGGACTGTGAAGAAAGCTGAGCACCAAAGAATTGATGCTTTCTGAACTGTGGTGTTGGAGAAGACTCTTGAGAGTCCCTTGGACTGCAAGGAGATCCAACCAATCCATTCTAAAGGAGATCAGTCCTGGGTGTTCTTTGGAAGGAATGATGCTAAAGCTGAAACTCCAGTACTTTGGCCACCTCATGCAAAGAGTTGACTCATTGGAAGACTCTGATGCTGGGAGGGATTGGCGGCAGGAGGAGAAGGGGACGACAGAGGATGAGATGGTTGGATGGCATCACCGACTCGATGGACGTGAGTTCTGAGTGAACTCCAGGAGTTGGTGATGGACAGGGAGGACTGGTGTGCTGCAATTCATGGGGTCACAAAGAGTCAGACACAACTGAGCGACTGAACTGAACATTTCTTATATTTTACTACATATATTTTATAGTATCATTAGATTATGTATTACTTATGATAATTTATCTTTAATTCTGATTATTTCATAAACTGGTATATTTTTAATACCAGTCAGTCAGTCAGTCAGTCAGTTCAGTCACTCAGTTGTGTCCGACTCTTTGTGACCCCATGAACCACAGCACGCCAGACCTCCCTGTCCATCACCATCTCCCGGAGTCCACCCAAACCCATGTCCATCAATTTGGTGATGCCATCCAGCCATCTCATCCTGTCATCCCCTTCTCCTCCTGTCCCCAATCCCTCCCAGCATCAGGGTCTTTTCAAATGAGTCAGCTCTTCGCATGAGGTGGCCAAAGTACTGGAGTTTCAGCTTCAACATCAGTCCTTCCAATGAACACCCAGGACTGAGCTCTTTAGGATGGACTGGCTGGATCTCCTTTCAGTCCAAGGGACTCTCAAGAGTCTTCTCCAACACCACAGTTCAAAAGCAAATTATATCTTAATACCAGTACACCATCACATGGTGTGCAATAAATGATATTAGATATCCCTTTAGTTTGAAAGGTAAACATTCAAGGTACCCCACTGGTATACTTTCCTGCATGGAACATCATTCCTGAAGGTAACAAGGATGCTTGCCCTTTGAGGGTAAAAACCCTCTAGGATGAAGGAATGCTTTCACCTTAGAGAGTGAAAACATCTAAGCTCTCCCTCCAAACAAAAAAGACATGGAGATGACTCAATTCTAACAAGAAAGGTCCAATGTGTGATTAGAGCACAGTTTACTAACTGAATAGAAATTTAGGCCAAAAGAACACAACTGTCCCGTCTTACAAAACCCTACAATTCTTTTACTCTATAAAAGACAATCATTCAGGCTTTATTCCTGAGATCATAATGTTAAACCCTTTCTATTAAATATCTGCTATTTTGTTTTAATTTAAAATTATAAATAATAATCACTTTACCTACTCAGTTCAGTTCAGTTGCTCAGTCATGTCCAACTCTGCGACCCCATGGACTGCAGCACACCAGGCTTCCCTGTCCATCGCCAACTCCCAGAGCTTACTCAAACTCATGTCCATTGAGTCAACGATGCCATCCAACCATCTCATCCTCTGTCATCCCCTTCTCCTCCTGCCTTCAATATTTCCCCTGATTCTGAAGGCATCAGGGAAATTTGTTATCAAGACCGTCCCCAAGAAAAAGAAATGCAAAAAAGCAAAATGGTTGTATAGCTGAGAAAAGAAGAGAAGTGAAAAGCAAAAGAGAAAAGGAAAGATATAAGCATCTGAATGCAGAGTTCCAAAGAACAGCAAGGAGAGATAAGAAAGCCTTCCTCAGTGACCAATGCAAAGAAATAGAGGAAAACAACAGAATGGGAAAGACTAGAGATCTCTTCAAGAAAATTAGAGATACCAGAGGAACATTTCATGCAAAGATGGGCACAACTAAGGACAGAAATGGTATGGACCTAAGAGAAGCAGAAGATATTAAGAAGAGGTGGCAACAATACACAGAACTATACAGAAAAGATCTTCATGACCCAAATAACCACAATGGTGTGATCACTCACCTAGAGCCAGACATCCTGGAATGTGAAGTCAAGTGGGCCTTAGGAAGCATCACTACGAACAACGCTAGTGGAGGTGATGGAATTCCAGTTGAGCTCTTTCAAATCCTACAAGATGATGCTGTGAAAGTGCTGCGCTCAATATGCCAGCAAATTTGGAAAACTCAGCAGTGGCCACAGGACTGGAAAAGGTCAGTTTTCATTCCAATCCCAAAGAAAGGCAATGCCAAAGAATGTTCAAACTTTACCTACTACCACAAGCCAAATGCTTTCTTTGATTGCTCTTACAATAAGAGGTACTTCATATGCATGATCTCATTTAATACTCACAACAACCTAATGTGGATGATATCATTTTCATTTTATTAAGAACGCAGGGGTATAAGTAATTCACAAAAGGCACAGGACTAGAAATTGGTAGTCTCAGAGATCAAAACTGTTTGACTCCAAAGTTTGTATTCTTAATTATTCTGCTCTAATTCCAAGTTTTATAATAAACCATAATACTACTACTTTTGAAGTCACACTAAAATCAAAATATATAGATTATATGAAAATTAAAGAAGAAATAGAGTAAGATCTTCTTAACAATATAAGCCATAAATAAGTATATAATTATATACTGAATATTTATTATCCTATGAGAGAGGGAAAAACATCAAGAGACAAAAAGTTAAATAAATATCTTTTCGTAGCTGGATTTCACTTAAGGTCACCAGGACACAAAGCTAGTATAAACTGACCCAGCACAATAATCCCAGATAAATAGATATTTGCAATAGGGAGAAAGGAAATCCCTTTAAAATTATGGGACACATCAAATCATCAATTGTGTTGAATAGGGTGATAGGAAACCACATGTATCTAGTTAGGAAAGGAGAGCCAATATCCATGGAATCTATGAAAGTTCATGCAGTAGAGTTTCTAGGTCTTCTGTACTATTCTATTCCACATTTTACATATTTGAAAGCATCTAGTATGGTACAGCATCTATCATGCAGATCCACTCATCCACACTGAGCTATTCTCTCCCTTCAGGATACTGGTACCAACCATCTTCTCTGCCCAGAACTTCCTGTGTCCTTTTTACCTAGTTAGCTCCTATTCATCCTGCAAGTCCCAAGGTCACCTCCTCTGGGAAGCCTTCCCTAAAACTCCCCAAGGTCCCAGTTCCTTACTCTTCTATAAGCTCCAATAACACCTATACATCCAAACACACAGCATAATTAGCACTCTATATAATTACTTGTTTGGGGAAGGGGGGTTAGAAGCTATTGGCTTAGCCTCATTTCTACCCACCCCATGACAGTGGCTCTTTAAGGAGACGGAGCCATCTTGGAATAGCCATAGTTTTGTTTACTGTCCCAGTGTAATTACTAATTGCACCCCCATTTATTCTCTGTGGTTTTCCAGTTTCGATCATAAATAATCTGATCATCCTGTCTATATAGGCAGGATCCATATCTATCTTGCTCACTGTCTTGAACCCCCTGGGACTACCATTATTTTCACAAAATCCCCCAAAGTAGAAAAAGTAAAAGTATAATGTATCCCTGTTTTAGGATGAAGAACATGTGATCATAAGGCCAGCTTATTTGCATGTATTAAATCACAATGTTTTAGTGAATATTATAAAAATGTTGTTGTTAAGTTACTGACTTATGTCTGACTCTTCTGCAACCCCATGGACTGTAGCCCACCAGGCTCCTCATGGTATTTCCCAGGCAAGAATACTGGAGTGGGTTGCCATTTCCCTCTCCAGGAGATCGTCCCAGATCAGGGATTGAATCCAGATCTCCTGCACTGGCAGGTGGATTCTTTCCCACTGAACCACCTGTGAAGCCCATACTATCAAAATGCATGCCCTAAAAGGAAGTGCTGCACTGAATATTAAAAATTCCTCTAATGAGAACAAGGATGAATATGCAGTCACCCTCACGAATATAGCTGGAGACCTTGTGAACCAAAATAAAATATAACATTTCAGTCAGTTCTTCCAGTCACATTAACACACCCCTTTCCAGTTTTTTAATTTTTAGCTCCATCACTCCTCTGTGAATAGAAACATAAAATGCTTAGATCAGTTACACAGTCTTGTCAAAATAACCTAACCTGCAATTATAACATCCTAATGTGCTTTTTAAAAATGTTGCCATGAAAACTTTTTCATTAAAGAATTTCTTATAGTTCTCAGACCACTGAAAATTAAACCAACTATTTGCATCTCTGTAGATGGTAAAATGTAGATCTTGAATACATAAAAATATTTGTATGACAAAAATATTATTGTATAGAAAAAACAATATGCTACATTTATATAATTACTTTATTTCATTTAAAAAATCTGTATGAAAATGTTATTATTCAGACAATGAATGAACATTCTTCTTATTAATGACTGCCTTCTAACAAATAGAAAATATTCAGTTCACAGTCCTCTAACATATGATCTAGATGTAATTCAAACTCCATTTTCAAACAGAGAAAGTTTTACCATTAAACTTTAAAACATGGACTCTTCATTCATTCAAGTATCTACTAAAGGCTTAATATATTTCCAGTAATCACTGAACAAGATGTGATGACAGACACAGAAGAATTAAAAATGATCTCTGTCCTTCAAATAGTTTATAACCTTTCAGTTCAGTTCAGTTGCTAAGTCATGTCCGACTCTTTGAGACCCCATGAATCACAGCACGCCAGGCCTCCCTGTCCATCACCAACTCCCGGAGTTCACCCAAACCCATGTCTATCGAGTTGGTGATGCCATCCAGCCATCTCATCCTCTGTCATCCCCTTCTCCTCCTGCCCCCGATCCCTTCCAGCATCAGGGTCTTTTCCAATGAGTCAACTCTTCGCATGAGGTGGCCAAAGTATTGGGAGTTTCAGCTTCAGCATCAGTTTAAGTAAGGGATAACATCCACACAGAATGAGAAGTAGCTTCAGTCATGTCCAACTCTTTGTGACCCCATGGACTGTAGGCCACCAAGCTCCTCTGTTCATGAGAGTCTCCAGGCAAGAATATCGGAGTGGGTTGCCAAGTCCTCCTCCAGGGGATCTTCCTGACCCAGGGATCGAATCTGTGTCTCTTATGTCTCCTGCATTGGCAGGAGGGTTCTTTACCACTAGCATCAAGGCATAATATCCACATTAGCATCACCCTAATAGTACAAGACATTCTGCATTTTCTTCAGCTGGGAGATTCACAATTTCCTCTCATTTTACAATTTCTAAAATTGAAGCTGTACTTTAAATTGATTGCTGATGTACTGAAAAGCTGATATGTATCTCACATGTGCAAAAAGCATTAAAACTGGTGAAGCACCACAATTCAAGTACTTAAATAAAGAGGCTAGGATGTAATTACATGCAATATTACATGCAATATTACATACAGTTCATACACTGACCTAGCATTATAAGAATTATGGACCCATTTTTTCCAAAGAAAAAGCAGAGGCCCAGCAAGCTAAAATGCTTGAGGTTTAAAGAAAAAAAAACAAAAAACTAGGAACTGGTAAAGCTGAGACTCAAATCCATCTGTTACACTCTGCTGCACCATATCGCCCTACCAAAGGCAAGCTGGATGTTGGTTAGAATAGTGGAGGAAGGTAAGTGGAGGAGCACTGAAAGATGCAGAGAGAGAGGAGGAGGCTTTCCAGATGAAAAGTACAACACACTGAAATGTAAGGAGGCTTCTAAGTTATACTCTTGTAAAATAAGAACTCTGTACCAGCTGAAGATGCAGTGTAGACATGTGTTCAGTCCACCATCTTTAACAGGAAGCCCTTTTGGTAAGTCCTGTTTTATGCCCATTTTCCTGATTAGGAAATCAGGGTTTAGAGAAATTAAGTAACTTCAGGAAGGTTACACAACCAATATAGGAGCTAGGGTGAAAACCTAGTAGGTAGGCTACATCCTAGCAGTAGTGCTCAGTCAGTCATGTCCCAATCTTTGTGGCCTTGTGGACTGCTGCCCACCAGGCTCCTCTGCCCATGGAATTTTCCAGGCAAGAATACTGGAGTGGGTTGCCATTTCCTATTCTAAGGGATCTTCCTGACCCAGGGATCGAACCTGCGTCTCTGTACTGGCAGGCAGATTCTTAACCACTAGCACCACCTGGGAACCAGTCTATATCCAGACCCATTCTTTTTTAATCACTAAGCTATCCTGCTTCTCCAGCTATATAGAGTTCTTATTTTACAAAAGTATAACAGAAGCCCCCATATCTTTGAGTGTGTTGCACTTCTAATCTCATAATAAACATACTAATTCTCTCAGACACAATCTTTGGTTTTCCATTAAAACAGAGATCTGACCAGGCTTGAATAACAAAGAATTTACTATAACTATTCACTAAGCATCTTCTCTCTCACTCATTCAACATTTAAACTGCTTTTACCATATGCCGGAACGGCATGTAAAAGAGAAAGATTACAATGACTTTGTAAAACAAAATGTCTTTTTTTTTTTTTCCTAACATGACAAGTGATAAAAGCTACTGCTTTTTAAAGCATAATTTTCTTTTACAAAAGAGATGTAAAGTAGAAGAAAGGACGTGGGCATGAGGTTAAGTTCCTTCAGCTGAGTTGAGCTGCACCTTAACTGATATCTTTATGAATTACAAGGGTAGGGACCATGTCCCGCTGATCTCTGTGTAAGAAGGAACTTTGTTCTCAGAAGACTTGGTAAAAAATGAATTGTTTATAAAATAGTTATTGTTCAGGAAGTTAATGCAGTTTTATCACAAATGCAGAAGTTCCAAACATCTCCAAAAACACTTTTCTCTGTCATTAAAAAGGCACTACAAGTCTTTTACAGAATATGCATATAATCTTAACCAAGATATCAAAACCAAAAAGAAATCCAAATTTCATTTAAAAATTAATGTTACTTTAAAACTTTGGGGCAACACTGAACAGAACGATGTGATGTGACGTCGATGCATGTCTGCTCTGAGTGGTCAGGGAGATCTCTGAAGAAACGAAGTTCATCCAAAATGTCACTAATGACAAAAGGATATGAAAAAACATTCCAAAGTCAGACAAGAAAGTTTTCCACATTATGTTTTGTGATTTGAGACATGTTTTGAACTGCTCCATGATTTTTTGGCATGAGTCAGAAGAGGAGGAGGAGAGTGGAGTCTGTTTTCTTGGCTCAGTCAATAGGCTTGGGTGGGCTCAACAAGTGGGAGGACAAATCTCAGGGAGAAGAGTGTGGGGGAGGTCGGGGAAGGGGGGAGGCTGTCAAATCCATCATGCTTGGTATTTCACAATGACTGAAGTAGAATCCTTTCTTTATCAATCCGAATTTTCCCAATGCGCCAAGTCTAAGATCACACAGTTTTTAAGTGTATTTTCTAATGAAGACATTATTGCCCTTTGGTGATATTCTACCTCTTATAGAATATGCTATGGAAGAAACAAGCTGGAATCAAGATTGCCGGGAGAAATATCAATAACCTCAGATATGCAGATGACACCACCCTTATGGCAGAAAATGAAGAGGAACTCAAAAGCCTCTTGATGAAAGTGAAAGTGGAGAGTCAAAAAGTTGGCTTAAACCTCAACATTCAGAAAACGAAGATCATGGCATCCAGTCCCATCACTTCATGGGAAATAGATGAGGAAACAGTGGAAACAGTGTCAGACTTTATTTTTCTGGGCTCCAAAATCACTGCAGATGGTGACTGCAGCCATGAAATTAAAAGACGCTTACTCCTTGGAAGGAAAGTTATGACCAACCTAGATAGCATATTCAAAAGCAGAGACATTACTTTGCCAACAAAGGTTCGTCTAGTCAAGGCTATGGTTTTTCCTGTGGTCATGTATGGATGTGAGAGTTGGACTGTGAAGAAGGCTGAGTGCCGAAGAATTGATGCTTTTGAACTGTGATGTTGGAGAAGACTGTTGAGAGTCCCTTGGACTACAAGGAGATCCAACCAGTCCATTCTGAAGGAGATCATCCCTGGGATTTCTTTGGAAGGAATGATGCTAAAGCTGAAACTCCAGTACTTTGGCCACCTCATGCGAAGAGTTGACTCATTGGAAAAGATTCTGATGCTAGGAGGGATTGGGGGCAGGAGGAGAAGGGGACAACAGAGGATGAGATGCTGGATGGCATCACTGACTCGATGGACGTGAGTCTCAGTGAACTCCAGGAGTTGGTGATCGACAGGGAGGCCTGGCGTGCTGCGATTCATGGGGTCACAAAGAGTCGGACACGACTGAGCGACTGATCTGATCTGATCTAAGTAAAACAAAATCACCATTTTTATTCATGAAGAAAGCACACCATAATTGTATCCTATGGTTTCAATAATGCTGTAGAAGAGAAAAACAGACTTTCCCACCGACATCACAAAAATTTTAAGTCCCAGGAACTATTTAACGGCTTAGCTAAATACTTTTTATCCACATACCATTAAAAACAACAAGAACTTTGAGTCTCTCTGGGGAAATTGCTAAGAATGCCACCTCTAGGAATCTACCAAGCACAGAATATCAATCCAACATCAAGTTTGAGGTAAATATGAAGCAACTGTCCCAAGGTCAGTGAGTTAGTAAGTGACAGAGCTGGGATTAAGAACCTAGCAAAGTCTGATGAGAGTTCACACCCCTGTCACAGACTGTGTTGCCATCTGAATGAGCAATGCAGAATAGCTGGACTCCAGGGATTTCCAGTAAGCAAAAATTTCTTTCATAAATGTTCAATAATTTCCAAGATGCCAGGTATCAGAGATAATTTTCTGGAAAATATTCAGCATAACCATTTCTCTTGTGGACCCTCTAAAATCTGGTCTTCTGCTTCAGAAAGGCATTTAGCACAAGGATAACGCTGCAAATATTATCATGAAACTGTCTGGTTTCAACTTCCAGCCCACTAGCAATAGGACCTTGGACAAGGATGTAACCCTTCTGTGTCTGTTTCCTCTTTCTATAAAATGATGTTAATAACACTACCTACCTCACAGCATAGTTATAGAGGTTTAAGAAGTCAGTATAAATATTAAGAACAATGCTAAGAACATAAAAATCAACAAAAGTTCTAGCTGTCGTCATTAAATAATGCCAGAGGAAAAACGGCTACAGACTTCAACCCTATCATACCTCCTCATCTGTACCTTCAAATTATTGCCACTCTACATACTAAACCATAAGGTGAATAAAAGCCTAGAGAAGGTGCTTTGATAACCCTGGAAAGATCCCTGGAAGACACCGCTCAGGACATTCATTATATGGCATCCTTTTCAATGAGAATCTGGAGAGGGCTTTCTTTATACTGGCTTTCTCCAGGATTGATGTTCAGACACTGAGGTTTCTGAACAAGGGGTTTTGTTTTACTCACAAATGCTTTAAATCAAGTAACTTAATCAAAGCTCACTTTTACAAAAATTACCAAGAACATTTAGAATGAAACATATCCCCCTCTCTTAGTATCTGGAACCTAAAGGTATGTATCGTCCTGTAATTGCTCTTGGTTCATTTAATGGCCATCCCCTTTCTTTTTCCTTAGCCAGCCAATTTGCATCAAGTTAAATTTTATTCTTTTGAATAACTAAGGTATGAAACAAAGTATCTGGATGAATAGGAAAGGAAATAAAAGTAAGAGTGGTGATCGCATTATGATCTTCCTCCAGGACTGTAAGAGCAGGGCTGGCATCTGCTGCTGAGCTGGGGGCTTAGGAAGAGCAAAAGCATAAGCTAAAAATCACAAATTTGAAAGTAGCCTGCCACAACTACACCCTCATCCATAGGTAATCTGTCTAACGATCTACCTCATAAAAGAGTTCTCCATGTCCCTATTCTTCACTGTCTCTTCTTCACAAAACATATATAATTACAAGTTTATAGATTCTTGACTTAATAATAAGTATTTGCTGAGTGCTTCCATGTTTCAGGCATTTAATTTTACATCAGCAAGCAGAACAGACAAAATGCATTCCCCATGGAGCTTAACTTATACATGAGAAGATAAACCATAACCATGGCAAATAAGTAAATTACAGGGTGTTCCAGAGAGTGATAAGTGATATGAAAAAATCAAGCAAGCTAAATGGGATCTGGGTGAAGGTTTTATGTAAAAAAATAACTTTCAGTAGAAACTGAAAATACTATAATAATTTTGAATGGTTATGTTGGTTAGAATGATACACATCAATTTTGCAAAATAGATTTTTTTGTCCTCGACTCACATTTTAAATGTTTCAAACATTAATTCTGTTGATATTTCTTCAGTAAAGTGAATACTTTTTCATAAAACAAACTAAATCACATCTTATCATTCTTATACGCCCTTTATTTCTCAGGCACTTCAGTAAACACTAGGATTCCAGAAACTATTATATTTCCTTTCTGGTCTTGCACCCACACCTGTAACTTTGGGAACTCCAACTGCAAAGGGAAGACAGGTTGTCAGTTTCAGGAAGTATCTCATGGACTCTCAAAAAATATAACCATCCTCTCAGCCCCTCCTTTCTCTCTTGTCTACTGTGTAACAACGCCCACTGCTGAATCTATGGATGCATACCCCAGAGGGCACAGGCTCCTGCTAAAGCCACTGACAGTGGCAGTAAAGCTCATGACAGTCCTGAGATGCTACAAAGACACTCATCTGAAGTACTCACTGCCCAAAAGTACCCTTTCCTAAAATGACCACAATTCTAAGTGCCAGCACAGTCCACCACTCCAATGCTACCATGTATTCAGGATCCCTTAGAGATTTCAACCAATGCATTATCTTTCTTGCTCATTGTAAAGAATCCCTCCCTCTCTAGAACTTGGACTTGGGTCCACATGGACTTGGGCCAGAGGACAATCTGCTGGTAGACACTATGTTGCACTTGGATTCAAGCTTTTGCTCTGACACTGGCCCCCTGGGCTGGAACTAAGCTTGTAAGTTTTGATTCTCTCCATAAGGTCTGTGACATCCAGAAGAGCTTGCCCCAAAAGGTTCTCCTGACATGCTTCAATCTTAGGGTACATCCTGGGATTTCAGATCTACAGGAGTTGGATGTGGGCTTCTAGCTCTCTGGGAGAAAAAGCAAAGTTATGGGTTAGATGGCCTCCGGTGAGCACTGAAAAGTGTTAAGAGTTGGCCCTGCTATGCACCGTCTACACCAGCATGAAGAGCTGGCATAGCAATGTGCTGAGATAAGGGGGTAAGGATCAAAAACAACAAATAAAAATGAAATATGGGAAGCTACATCAAATTTCTCAAAGAAATGCTTTCCAAATTAAAACTACAATATTTGAGGGTAGGTCATAATAAGAGATTAACAAATTCAATACAAAAATATGGGAACATCCAATATAGAGTAGTCATATCCTATATGTGAAAAGAGTTATCAAAATAGAGTTATATTCTTAGAGTTATAGTTTTCCCTGATGGCTCAGACAGTAAAGAATCTGCCTGCAATGCAGAAGACTTGGGTTCAATCCGTGGGTTGAAGATCCCCGGAGAATGGAAGGGCAACCCACTCCAGTATTCTCTCCTGGAGAATCCCATGGGTGGAGAAGCCTGGTGGTCTGTGTCCATGGGGACACAGACACAAGAGTGACACAGAGTCAGACACAACTGAGCGACTCACTCATTCACTCAGAGTTATAAATGTAAGAGTAAAAACGATCAATCTTCCAGTGAAGAAAATTTTACAAGTCTATTAAAAGCATTTTTTTCCTTCCTGTGACTATTCTTCTGATAAAATATTAGATCCAAAATATTCCTCCAAAGAAGACAGTATCTCTTATATTTTCCCCTAAATACTAGAAATAGCAAATATATATTACAGAATTTTCTACCACCTGACAAATTTGGAAAGTGTTACACAATCATGAACAAATCTTACCTTCTAACTTAACCTCACAATGTATTATCTGTGTAACTTGGGCAAATCAATTAGCCTTTCTTAGCCAACACTTACTTCTCCCTAAGACAGGGTAAAACAACTTCTTCCACAAATACTTTCACTGACATTAAGTGAAACGATGAGTCTGAACATACTTTCTACACATGGAAGTGCAATGTAAGCAAACAACCTCATCAAACTCACTCTAGCAGCTGTACTCATTCTGCAGCACATGGGGCATTTATCTGTCTCACAACAACCCGACAAAGAGAAGAAAACTGACTTGTTCACCCTAAACAGCATTCCTCCAGATCCTGTAACTCTATTTTGTAAAGAAGTTAAAAAAGACAACTGGTTAAACTCAAAGTTCATTACCTCCACAGAGCAATTTTAGCCAGACTATCTGAAAAAAACAAGAATGAAAACATTATATTATTGCCTGTCGCTGTCACGTTTTAGTCGCTAAGTCGTGTCCGACTCTTTTGTGACCCCCTGGACTGCAGCCTGCCAGGCTCCTCTGTCCATGGGATTCCCCAGGCAAGAATACTGGATGGGGCTACTATTTTCTTCTCCAGGGGATCTTCCTGACCCAGCGGTGAACCCTCATCTCCTGCATTTCAGGCGGATTCTTTACCACTGAGCCACCAGGGAAGCCCTTCTATTACTGCCTAGGCTACTCTATATAATGCCTTTTTTTCTGACACCTTGAATCACTGCTTGCCTCGTAGGTAACATTTTCAATTATTCAAGCACTAGTTACGATTGCTGGTGTCGGCATGATCAGTAATTACTGTCTTCATAATCACAGGCATCTGATTCCAGCTGCTCCCATCTTTGATATTACCATGAGAAACAGCCCGGAGGACAGGAGCTGACAGGCAAAGAATTCAGCCGGGGGTCAAGTTAATGCTGGTGGTGTATGAGCTTTCCATGAGCTACCAAAGCCAGAGAGACATGCTGAAAAGTGAGATCACAGATTGAGAAAGAATGAATGTCCCGAGGGTTCTGTACAAAATAAAATATTTTCTGAACATGAGAATAGCTTTTGAATCTAAATCTGAAGAAGCTGGCTAAATAACTCATACCTTCAACAACCTTGTTCTGGGTAATTATAAAAAGAATTCATCTGCATACTCATTCCCCTGCCAGATATGACTTTTCCCTTCCCCAGATGGCTGGGGTGAGTGTCTGTGCATATGGCAATGAAATAACAGCAGGAGCTCAAAGTCCTTAAAAAGAAGGGAAGGCTTACAAAATGTGTCCTGTGTGAGACACCAAAGGGACTATGAAACCGAAGAAGACCGGCCAATGAATGAAAAGTCTGGGAGACCTGTGTCCTGGCCCCAGCTCTGTCTCCCTTGGATAAGCCAGTTTGCTTCTCCGTGCTTCTGCTTTCTCATGTGGACAGTAGTGTGATTCAACTCAAATCAGTCTGGAGAGTTCTCTGTGGCCTATGTGAAATTATCCAATGTGAGGCTCAGCAAAAACAGGTAAAGCTGTGCCCCTCAATATCCACCAGGGCTATGTTCCAGCAGCCACTGCAGACACCAAAATCCACAGGTGCTCAAGTCCCTTGGTCAGTCCTCTGTGCATGTAGATCCCATGGACACAGAGGTCCAGCCATAGAAGACCATACCACCGCATGGATCCTGTGAGAACACCACCAAGAGACCCAGTGCTTCAGGAGCTCTCCCGCAAGTCCTTCTAACCCCTAGAATATGGACATCTGCATCTACTATAAATCAAATATAATTTTACAAAAAAAAATAGAATGAGAATGTGTGTGCATGGGTAAGGGATGCACAAGTGTGTTCAAATGTGTGTAAAGGTATGTAGATGTGTGTGTTGGTGGGTGGACAGGAGCACAGACAATCCACAGAGAACTCATATCTCTGTTCTTCCTGTCATTTCTCTGTTCTTCCTGTCTCTTTCCCCTCTAAATCGCTGGCACTGAGTGCTCATTTAATTTTTAAGCAAGGCACGTGGACAAGGAAGAGGTGAAACAGGTTGCCTACTTATTTCCCAGGCTAGCTCAGAAGCCAGTCTGCATTAAGAAGTGATTCTCACAGATGGGGGACAGTAGAGGATTAGTGATGGTGGTAGAGACTGAGGGAGGGTCATCAGAATCACCTGTGGAAAGGCTTTTTCAATCTATGCGTTTTCCTCTCTCTCCCCCTCCTTGAGATTCTCATATGACCCTAAAAGGATAGTCTTAACATATCCACACATACATACATACACACACTCATCACAGCTATAAGTTACTGCCACTTTTTTGCTAGGGGAATAAAAGATGAAGCATTTCACCACTAATGTCCTTTCCTGCTCTGACACTGTGGGACTTTGCTCCTGTCATTGATACACTTTCTAATTAAGGAAACACTCAAAATGACCAGAGAACAACAAGCTATGTGGCTTCACCACATAGCTATGTAGAAAACTGAGTGGCAAGTAGATGAGAACTAAAATAAGGAAAAATACCCTCTGGTAGAGCTAGTCAGGAGTGGGGTTTTCATGAAGGAAATAAGCATGGCACTAAACCTTGGTGCACAGATCTTAGAATGAGAGGGAGGTACAACCACGTTGAGCCAGGGGTCAGGCACACATGTTCAGGATCAAACACATGCAGGAGGGCACGAACGAGAAAGACAGCAAGGGGGGACAGCCACAGTGCTGGGAGTAGTGCCAGGGTGTGATGACCGGGATAAGCAGGGTCAGTTGACCTTGGGCTGCAAATGGCACAGTGCCAGAACTTAAGAGCAGCAACTGTGGAGTCATCACTGGCTCTAAAACAAGTGCATGCTAAGTGGCTTCAGTTGTGTCCAACTCTCTGAGACCCTGTGGACTAGCCCACCAGCCTCCTCTGTCCATGGAGATTCTCCAGGCAAGAATACTGGAATGGGCTGCCATGCCCTCCTCCAGACCCAGGGATCTTCCTGACCCAGGGATCAAACCCGTATCTCTTCTGTCTCAGGCTTTGGCAGGCGGGTTCTTTACCACTAGCGCCACCTGGGAAGCCCCTAAAGCAAGAGACTACTACAATGAAAGACGTGTCTGAGAAAGCACCTTCAGATCCTGGTGCCCAGGATGGTCACAGCAGAAGGTTCCAACCTGCGATACATGAACAGACTTTGAGAACGCGACAGCCCCTGCTGTTCTGTGCCACTCTTTTTCTGAAGCTGCAAGCATGCATGCATTTTGTACAGGAAAGAGGAATTTATAAAATTCTCAAAAAGGTATGTGACAACCACTTTCCCCATCCGACCCTCATCCCACCCACACACAACACAGGAAAACTGAGAATTCAGTAGCAGAAAGTGTTTGCCTATTTTCCTTGTGGGTGGGGGAGGTGCAGGTGGGAAAAGTGAAGGGTAAAACACAGAAGAACAGTGGCTGGTAGGCACCATCCCAGGTGATCCCTGCACAGCAGGGAACCCAGAAGGGAAAACTGAGAAGGCGCTTTTCCAGGCTCACTTTCAGGGAGGTGCTAATAAAGGTGCTTTCGTGGATTATGTGAAGGCAGCTCCAACAGCAGTCTTATCCTGAATTGTTTTACGATTACCCCCTCACATCAAACCTCTTTTGCATTATAAAACCAGTTTCTCAGAGCTAAAATTTCACATGTGTCTTAAGTCCTTCAGGAAACATTTAAGGAATGAGATCAAGTACAGTTAATTCTTAGTGGAGATACACACAGACTTCCAAAAAAAGGAAGAATCATATTTCTTAAGTCAAATATCAAAATCCGCATTTGACCACTTCCACTTATTCAGTAGGGACGTTTCTCAAAATATTAAAAAAACTAAGAGTCAATCAGGTTGAAAGAAGAAAGACATACCTTTTTCACTATATTTTCTACCAAAAGCAGTGTTGACTTTTCGGGTACTTCAGTTAAATTTAGTTTGCTATTGGAACATATGAATCATAAAAGCTGCACCTTTAAAATAAAAGAGTTTTCAGAAAAATTTATTTTTTGAAATTTCAACCTGGTAAGCAAACCTGTGAAAATTTGTTTGTAAAAGTACAAAGGAAAAAGCAACACCTGAGAAACTCTAATGAGCTACCAGTGACACTCTGAAGTAAATCCTGAGGTGTTAATTATCGCAGATTTCCAGGAGGCTTCTGGCCCTGTGCTGCTTTTGGTTGTGCATTTCATGTTTCTATTTTTGACTGTGCATTCCAGATCTTCTACTAAGCCTTCCATTCTCTGAATTCCTACAGTTTGTGCCTGTGTTAGGGATGCGTACATTAGGCCTAGATGACAGTTACACATGTTCTGTGGGTGCATCTTTCCTCTCTGCTGTTCTGTGAGTGCGTTCCGGACACAGACCACCTCTCACCCAGCTTTCATGAGAGTACCTAACAAAGGCTGCTGAATGAATAAGTAGACACTGTCTCAAGAGTAGGTATGAGCCTTGCTGCAAACTCTGGTGTGGGAGAAAATTAAGAGCTTAACCCTCTGTTTCCCACAACTCAATTTCCGTTCTACCCACTGGGAAGCTCTGCCTTCTTGGGGCTGCTCAGAGTTATGCTGTGGTTCCAGGATTTACATGGTGGCATCGTGATCTGGGCTGCCAGGTGCCTCTGGTCTCCAAGCCACCTCAGTACCTTAGCTGGACTGTCATTAAATCCAAATATCATTTTCAGTCCTTGACTTACTGGATATTGGTAGTATTCAAAGCAGATAAATGCTTTCTCCTTTTGAATCTTGCTACTTCCTTGGCTTCTATGATTCCATCCTCTTCTGGTTTTCCCTCTTCCTCTCTAGTTACACATTTTTCTTGCTCCACCCTCTCTACCTAATTATTACGTGCTGCAGTTCTATGAGGTTCAGAGTTCAATGGTCTACTTTACCTCTAGGCAATTCCAACCCCGATTAAAAACTGTATCAGAGTTTTCTATGATAACCAAACATACAATAACCTCCTATTTGACATCTTCAGTTGAATACATTAAGACAGCTCAAATTTAATAATGCCAAAAGCACATGTAATTTCCTTCACCCATCCCACCCGCCCCCTACCTCTTCTAGAACCCCTTTCTTGATGAGTTTTACCAACATACACCCAACTGCACCACCATCCAGCTGTATGGATTAGTTTCACCACCATGCAAATGGTGCCTGCACCCACAGAGCTCTATGGAATATCACCACCTCCAGAGACCCAGGACTCAGCAGGGTTCTCATTCTCAATATCCGATCCAGCACCAAGACCTGAAAAGTCTACCTTTCCACAGCCCTTAAATGGCCTTCTCTCTTCCTCACCACCTCCTTTCACAAGCTACTACAATCCTCTCTGACCTGAACCAGAGCAACAGACAGTAACACCTTCCTATAGTGATACATGCTCTCCTCCAGTCAGAAGCCACTGTTAGCCTTCCAGGTGCTGTCACTCCTTGACTAAAACCCCTCCTCAGTGGCTTTCACCGTTTTTAGACTAAAGACCCAGGTGCGGTGGGTCCTGCACTCCCCACCCTCGAGCAGCACCTCCCTGCTCCCTCTCCCTGGCTCCCAGCATCCCACTGCACTCCACTGTCACTGCTTTCCCCCTTAACACTGCCCTGGGCCTCTGCACATGAATTTTTCTCTTTATCTTAAGCATTCTCCACCCTCTGGCTTTCACTTCACTATCTCATCACATCCTTCAGACCCCCAACCCTACCTTCTCAGGGAAAGCCTCCTCACCACCACTTCAGAGCAGGTCAAAAGTTTTTTTACACTTTTCCCAACACCACGAGCCTCAGCATTTATTTCTATTGTGATTTTACCCTTATTTGTGAAATCGTCTGAGGAATGCCCCTCAATTCCACCAGAGTGTCAGCTCCAAGACGATGAAGCTATGATCTGTTTTCCTCACCACTGAATCAGCAGAACTTGGCACAGAGCCTGACATCGAACAGATGCCCCATAACTATGTGCCGAATGAGCATTCTTGACGGAACAGAATAATATTAATGAGAAAACTCGCGAAGCTTTCATAAGCAAAAACATCAGTGGCAGCATATTTAATAAGTGACAACAACACGGGATCTTTTATACTTTTCATCCTGAGAGTACTAGGGTCATACAAGCACAACCAGGTGTGGCCCAGGAATCACAGCTTTAGACCCCGAATACTGGAAAACAGAGGTGATAGTCAAAACACAATTGCTGACATTCTCATTACCCCCACACCCAGGGAGAGGTGATAACAGGAAGAAAGACTGCTCTCTCCAATAACAGGGGAGCAACCTTAGCTCCCAGGCCCTCCTGCCTCTGCTTAAGAATAATCATAGAAGTAGATCTACTGAGCGAAAATAAATTTACTGAGTGCTTACTTCCTTGCTGAACAAGGATAACATATATACATTATTGCATCTGATCCACATAATTATACCGCAGAGTAGGGATAACTGTCTCCAGAGCAGAAATGAGGATACTCAGGTTCAAAGAGATAAATAACTTTCCCAAGACCAAACAACTGGTAAAAGAATGAACCAGGTTTCCACGTACGAGCTGTCCGCCTCTAAAGCCATCCTGTGGATGCACCACCTCACCGCTGCTGATAGACAAAATACGAAAGGCAGCTACAAGCAGCCAGAGCCCCCCTTGCTGTGGATGAGGGAAGTGGCTGGGGACACTGTAGTCCAAAGACAGTTTTAATATCACCAGTCATCACAAAGGGCCAGAACAGCTGAAATCAGTAAGAGCACGGAGAAGCTGGGGTGTACTTGAGAAGGCTGGATCCCAGAAGAAAAAGTCTCCACTGTGGACCCCAGTCCCACCCAGTACCCTCCAGCAGGGAACAACAATGAACACAGAACAGAGAAACAGAGCCAAGGACTGTTCCTGATGCTGGAGGGCCTCAGCCAGACACGCGTTGTTTTGTTTCCACTATGGAATTAATCCTGTAATTTCTCTTCACCACACTAGTGGCCCGAGAAACCCCTGATTAATTTTTTTTTTTTTAAGTGCACATAAAGCAAGTCCGGAAGAGTTGTTTTGAGAATACTCAACGTAAGGAACTATAATAGAGAGAAATTACTGGATTCCTTTAAATAGCCAATTCCCAGAAGCTTTAAAGATTTTTGTTGTTGTTTTTATTAAATCACATGTTACTCGACAACGAGGCTTAGGAATCAGACAATTAGAGGTTGAAGAGAAATCAGTACCTCCTGAAAGGCTGTTTACTTACAAAATCTCAGAAAGGGATATGGTTCACACTGGGAAGAATTAGAAGGCAGGTGGGGAAATGCCTTTTGAGACTAATTTAGTCTTAGAGAGTCGCAGGAGGTTTTTAGAAAAAAGAATGAGATAAAGAAAGCCAAGTTTCCAAAGATATCGATCTGACAGAGTCCACAGGAAGGGATGGAAGAAAAAAGAAAGCAGCGCAGAGACCAGTATGAAGCTATAGTGCTGAGGACCTGAATCAGAAAAGTGGCCCGAAGAACAGAGGGGAGAGGAGGGCACAGGAGCCGGCGGGAAGGAGAAACTGAGAGGCTTGGGGACTGCATACCGAGATGACAGCCTAGTTAGCCACAGATAAGATCAGACACACTTGAATAGGGTAATAATTGAATTTTACATAAACATCCACCTCCTCTAACCCACACTTTCTGAGCACTGGTGATACCAAGTCAGAGAAGCTGGAGATTCAAATGTCCAGAAAGCTACATTTATTGATAGAGATTAGAGGTTACCTAGGGTGGACGGGGAGTGGAAATAACTCTGAAGGGGCACAAGGCAGCTTTGGGCGTTGATAGAAATGTTCTAGAAGTGGGCTGAGGTGACAGCTGCACAATTCTATACACATTGACTAAAAACTATTGAACTGTACACTTACAATCTGTAAATTAACCCTCCATAAATCTGGTCTTTAAAGTGATGAGAGCTGTGGAAAGGGGACAGTAATACAGGGTAAGGAGAACTGAGAATGAAGAGGGGGGTGAGGATAGTTTATATTTTCAGTAGGTGATGGCAGTGGGCCTCAGTGAGAAGGTGACATTTGAGCCAAGACCTGAAGGAGGTAAGGGAGGGTGTCTGGGGACAAGCAGGAAGAGGAGCAGTCCAGGCACAGGAAACCTGGGACGGTGTGTGCAGGTTCTAAAGAAGAAAAGGAGGCCAGCGAGACCAGGGCAGAAGTGGGCAGGAAACAGTAGAAGATGAAGAGAGGGGACAGGAGGGGAAAGATGGTGTGGACTGTGTTGCTTCCTGGGATGAAATCTATTGGAGGTTTGAGCAAAAGAGGAAGGTGATCTAACTCTGGTTTTAGAAGGATCACCCTGGCTGTGGTATTGGAAACAGTCTATAAGAGGCAAGGGTTTCCCAGGTGGCACTAGTGATAAAGACCTAGCCTGCCAATGCAGCACACACAGATATGGGCGTTTGATCCCTGGGTGGGAAAGATGTCTGGAGGAGGAGCCTGGCGGGCTACAGTCCATGGGGTCGCAAAGAGTTGGACACGACTGAGCAACTAACACTACAAGAGGCAAAGGAGACCCCCTGAGAATCTGTTACAGTAGTTTAAGCATCAGCTGGCGCTGACTGGGGCAATGGTGGGAGCAGGAATATGGTGAGAAACCGTCAGATTTTGGGTGCATTTTGAAGGTAAAACCAACAGAATCTCCTGACTGCCTAGATGTGAGTTGTTCGAGAAAGCAGTAAGGCTGACTCCACAAGGCTCTGCGCCTGAGTAAAGATGGGGAAGCTCTGGAGGAGGCAGGTTTGGAGGAAAAAAAACAAAAAAGCATGTACTGGGAAGTTTGCTACTAAAATATATTATATATGCCAAGGGCAAAACACATAATTTTTGTAACTTTCTCTTAAAGGTCAATTTCATTACAGGGTTTCCTTCCAACATATTCATCAGTTGGGGTATTCTAGAGAATGAATTGGCCACGCAAAATTTAGAAATGTCTATTTAAAATCCTGATTCTTGGCCTTCTTTTTATCCTTAGGACTGTTGAACAGCTTATTTTCTTATAACTCCTTAATTATACTTCTAATCACATCAGACCTACCCTGCCTGGAAAGGTCCTGCTGTTGGTCCAAGTCAACCAACAAAAAAGAGCAGTGACACCAATGAGAGTCACTCATCCCTCAGTGATTCTTAATAGAGCTGTTGAGCTGAGAAAAGGCCCTATCAATGAATTTTGAGATATATTAATGAGCTTTAACTCCTATAAAAATATCAACTTTAGAGCAAAATCCATGAAGCATCACAAAGAAGTGCTGAAAATCAAGGTCAGTCTCTCCTGTAGTTATTTCTCCTTACAAGAAAGCTTCCCTAGTGGCCCAGATGATAAAGACTGTTCCTATAATGCAGGAGACCAGGGTCCGATCTACGGGTCGGGAAGATCCCCTGGAGAAGGGAATGGCAACCCACTCCAGTATTCTTGCCTGGAGAATCCCATAGACAGAGGAGCCTAACAGGCTCCAGTCTATGGGGTCACAAAAGTCAGACACAACTTAGCAACTAAACCACCAAACCACCAGAAGAAAGCCACCATAAGGAGATGAAAGTAGAAAACATTAAAGTCCTCACTGCGGATTTAAATAACACCTACTTTCATTTCACGATGTAAAACACAAATTTTTCTTTCTTGCACCTCTAAATTTCTGTGTGTGTATTTGGTTCCCTCAATTTATTCTACACATTTGGCCACCGGACTTCTCCGTGTGATTATTATCATTAATAAATGAGTTAGAAATACACAGTAGACTCAGCAGCTGTGCCCAAGGCCATTACTTCCTCTAATTTGGCACAGATGGCCAAAAAGATACTTTTGGCAGAACAGCCGAGTGCTAACCACCTAATGAAGCTGCAGCCTTAAAAACCAATTGATGGTAAATACAATTGTATAGTTAACTTCGCCCTTATCTGTCTCTCCTGTCCTTGACACAAAAGGCAGAAGAAAGCATATACCCTAAATCCAATTTGGTAAAGCTCTAAACATGCCATTTCATCTCATTTTCCAGGGAGGAAAAGGTAACTCAACAAAACAATTCCAGTTCTAAAATGGTCATTCTTTAGGTCAAAAGACTATTTCTTCAACTCAAAAATAATCTTGCAAAAGAGATTAAGCTGGTTTGTACCTAACTCAATAACAGAGAAACCATCACAACAGTCATAATAATGATTAGAATGATCACAGACAAATAAATATAAGTATGATCTGCCCTTCTTTCATATACTCATATGCCTTAAAATGACTTCTCTTATATTTACAAATAGGCAACATCCTCACCATTCATAACTCTTCTCTCTTTTCTCTGATCAAAATCATGTATAATTTCATAAATATCTCATAACAAGGCCTCCTTTTCTCCTTTTATATATGCTGGTGCTTAACAGTTGCATGTCTCCTCAAAATGCCTAATATTCAAGTATTTTGATGCTTTAAGATGATGATAATTAAGACAGTCATGAAATTTCCCTTAGACATAAAAAATCCACACACACAGTCACACTGTTTCAGCCAGTTTCTAAGAACAGAATTTTAAATTTAAAAACCTATATTTAAAAAAAAAAAACAAACCCTGAAAAACACCTTCTAAACTGTCCCTAAAACAAAGAGCAAACAACAATTCAAAATAATGGTTTCTCTGCTCCCAAAATCCTGATGTAAAGATCTACACTATTCTGCCACAGTTCACTACTTTTAATCAATGACTCATAGGATTTCATCCCCTGTGGAAATTGTATTCTCCATTTGGCTTATATAATGTCATGTAATCACTATCAATGCTCTAAATCTAAAAAGGTATAAAATAAAAAGCATCTCATTTCATCTTGTGCAGAAATGTCTGGTGTGATCCCTCAAAAGGGAAGAGTGTTAGTCACTTAGTCGTGTCCAACTCTTCGTGACCCCAAGGATTGAAGCCCCCCAGGCTCCTCTGCCCATGGGATTCTCCAGACGAGAATACAGTGGGTTGCCATTCCCTTTTTCAGGGGATCTTCCCAACCCAGGGATCAAACCCAGGTCTCAAAAATCTGTCTGCAATGCAGCAGACCCAGGTTTGATCCCTGGATTGGGAAGATCCCCTGGAGAAGGGAATGGCAACCCACTCCAGTATTTATGCCTGGAGAAGCCCATGGACAGAAGAGCCTGGCAGGCTACAGTCCATGCAGTCACGAAGGGTAGGACAGGACTAAGCGACTAAACACACACAAAGAAATGTCCATTTTTAAACCAATCAAACTACTTCATTGTTGGGTAATATTACAATGAGGATATTTACAAAGATGTTCTCTGTAATAATTCACCTGATTTAGTTGTACACAAATCTGAGTTTGCTGCTAAGTCACTTCAGTCGTGTCAGACTCTGTGTGACCCCATAGACGGCAGCCTACCAGGCTCCCCCGTCCCTGGGATTCTCCAGGCAAGAACACTGGAGTGGGTTGCCATTTCCTTCTCCAATGCATGAAAGTGAAAAGTCAAAGTGAAGTCACTCAGTCGTGTCCGACTCTAGCAACCCCATGGACTGCAGCCTTCCATGCTCCTCTGTCCATGGGATTTTCCAGGCAAAAGTACTGCAGTGGGGTGCCATTGCCTTCTCCGAAATCTGAGTTTAAAATCCTAAATTCTGTTTCAGCAGTGGAGATATTAATCACACATAACCACTCTCATCCAGGGCACTTGTTTAGTAAAGCACTGCCTGCAACGTTTAAATGCCGATTGAGTATCCAGAGAGCATTGTGACTCAGGACTTATTTGCTGTGTTATTTTTTGTTAAATGTGAATGAAAAGAAAACCGAGGCCCAGAGCCAGGGGGCCCGGTGGGTCCTTGGGAGCCAGGAACAGGAGCAGAGTGTGACCAGGTCCCTGTGCTTTTGACCTGCAGCTCTGGGATTAGGCCCACCATGAGAATCACTCAGGAAAGGTGTCCTAATACACTGAGCCTAAGCAACCAACATAGCTTACAATACAAAAAAATATAGAGATTCCAGGAATCTGTATTTTTAAAACAACTTCAGGTCCTTCTGAGGATCAGCCTCGTTGCAACATTAGGGCTGGACTTACTTACAGAACAGTGATCAAGTATGATTTTCTAAAGCAAGGTTCCAGAACAACCAAACAAGCCAATAATACAGCTCTCTTTTTTTTTTTTTTTTTATAAACAGAGCTTTTAAAAAACATATCCAATTTTGTTCTCATGATTCTATTATCCCAGTTTATAAAGAAGGAGACTCGGGCACAGAGCTCCCCTGGCAGAGCTGGAAACAAGAACACTCTGACTCCGAGGGCCTCTGCCCTCCTGATCCACCTCACTATGCCTCACCTCATGTACAGAAATATGATCAGTGAAGGATTTTCGTTCTGCCCTGGGACCCAAGCAACCACAGGTAAAAGCAGCCTCAAGAAGAGGCCTTGTCAATACTGGCACTGCCCTCAGAAAGCCTGGGAGCTGGCCTGGGAGGGAAATATGGCTGATTCTTGTGAGATTCTCTTTCCTGGCTAAGATACTGATATGTGCTTTGCCACCATTTAGAAAGGCCAACCATGAGGTTCCAGACAAGAAGAGAAGAGAACTAAAAGAGTTCTTGAGTCAGTGATATCTGGGCTTCTTAAATATCTTGGTCCTCATTGGTTACTGTCCAACCCTCTTAATGGGCTCATTTAATGCTGAGATACAAGAGGTCCTCTTTCATCCTTGCCTCTGTCTCTTCATCAATCAACACATAAATACACAAAAGGAACAGTATACCAATAGCTGCAGATTGAGGCACTGCAAGTTTGCACATGAGCAAAGAATGACAGCAACAAAATTCTGAAGCAATCACAGAATATTGATGTTTTCCAAAATGGGGGCAACATAGAGGAAGTAGAAGAACTCTAAGAATACAGTGCCTGAAAAGAAGAACACAGTAAGCAAGGCACATATTGAGGAGATCTGGGAATTTCATGCCCCATTAGGTCCAAGGGCAAAGTATGTCCTCATTTACAAAAGCAATACATACCGCTGATGCTACTATGTAGCTGAACCATGTACTGACTCCTCTTGTCCCAATTCCATGCTTACCAGACATTCAGCCACAAAGAGAGATGGTGCTGGTCAAAGAGTTCCACCCACATCTACAAACCCCTTGGCAGTTACATGCATTAAAAATATTCCATTTTAAAGCAATTAATAATATGCAATGACTATAATTTACAGACTTCTGGAGAGCAATATTGATAGAACAACATGAAACAGAAATCAGAAGTTGACAACTCTGTGAAATATAACAAGTTAAGAAAATTTTAACCATAAAACCCTATGGATGACACATTCACAAATTATAGAGTTTCAGTAAAAAGTGAAGTTAAATGCTGTGTAGAAAGGCCTAAGGACTGTGCATGAGTTTCTCAAATGATATTTGGTCAATTGGGAAGCCCTATCTCTAGATGCTATGAAATACCTTCAGGAAATGATAAACAGCTTTGACCTAAAGCTAAAGACGATAAGCTGTGCCCAAATTAAATCAGACTGTAGTTAATGTTTCCATAGAAGGAAAAACCAAAACTTTCATTCCATAATTCTTTAGGCTCTGTATTCTTTAAAAAAAAAAATCAGCCATATCAGCTCAAAGATATCAGTCTGAGAAAGACTAGTGAATCTTTGCTGTTGAGGGGTTACTGGGTTACATCTACACTACTGCCTATCACAAAAACAGCATCTTTTTTTTTTTTTTAAGTCTCTTTCAGGGAATGTCAGACAGAACAGATGAGGATGCAAGTCAATGAGAGACTCTATCAAAATAAATCTCTTCCATTTGGATATCTACCTCAATTATGAACATGAATCTCTAAAATAATAACCACAGCTGTCACTTGGGAAGTGGTTGAGAATATGCTCATATTTAAAGGCTCTTTTTCCTTAGCAGTATGATTTTAGAACTTTGTTAGTATCTGAATTGGATGCAAACACAAGATCTGGTACTGATATCATCTTGGCTACCATATTTTTCATCCTGGAATTCACACCTCACTGTAATTAATATCTACTACATACTGAATCTTTTTAAAAATTTTACTATATTCTCTTCTGGCTTCTTAGAGAGTAAAGAAATAGGTAAAGGATATTCTGTCTTTGACAAACGATCACAAATTCAGCATGAACAAATTCCCTAAGCCCTTATTTTAGGTATCTAAATTGATGCTACTTACTATTAAATATATATTTGAATTATTAAATTGCAACACATTTAAAGAAACACCGAAATACATACACATATACATGCATATATGTATGAGTTTCTTAAATGTGCATGTTTCTCAAATGACACATGTAGCACAAGAAACAGTCTTTTCTGTAAATGAAATGCTCTATAATTCACTGTATGATAAAAACAGAACTTAGCTTGGTATTTTGTTGTTCAGTCGCTAAGTCATAACTGACTCTTTGCGACCCCATGGACTGCAGCACACCAGGCTTCCGTGCCACTGACTATCTCCCAAAGTTTGCTCCAATTCATGTCCACTGAATCCATGGGGTGTATAGTTTCCTAAAATTACTGCTCATGCTACCATTCTATAAATATTTTTTGTTATTAATACTACAAAAGTCACCAGTATGGTAGGCTGCCAGTAGCCCCCACTGCTTCCTGAGTTACCTCAGGCCTGTGAGCTGGGGGATAACCTTGAAAGAATTCAGGACACACTAACCTCATCTGTCCTTCTAGGTTGTCAGAGAATCTAATGATATCCAAAAAAAGAGGAAGATCACTCTGCCATTTGTGAAGATGAGGACTTGCTTGGCAGGGGCAAGGGAGAGGGGACAAAAAATGGTACAGAGGAAAAAGGAAAAAAAAAAAAAAAGATTTAACTTTTAGAAAGTATTCTCTTCAGGAAGACTTTAATCCTATCTGACTTGAAAGTGAATTTGAGGAGTTTTTTTCTTTGAGCCTGGGGCGCTCTTGACCTTTTCATAAAATTTACATAATTCAGCATGAAGGGAAACCCCAGGTTGAATAGAAAGATGTTGGCAGCAAGAACTTGACCTCACAGAAATGGTAAGAGGTCTGTACCCACCAGATACTAGGTGCTGCTTTTACTAATCCACAGGGGACACAAGAGGCAGCTTTGTGCTTCCACAGAGGGGGTCCCCTGAAGAGATCCTAAAATAAAGTCCCAGTGAGTTGCCTCTGTGGGGAAAACTGACGCTCCCTCTTTTTCCCTGTGGCTCCAGGAACAGCGGAAAAGAGAGGGGAGGCTTGCCAAAGCCTCTGACAGACATAACCCCAACACCTAAGCAATCCACTGCTCACTCAAACTCTCTTAAGGCTGATGGACCAGATTAAGACATTTTATATACTGTGAAAGTCACTCAGCAGTGTCTAACTCTTTGCGACCCCATGGACTATAGTCCATGGAATTCTCCAGGCCAGAATACTGGAGTGGGTAGCCTATTTCTTCTCCAGTGGATCTTCCCAACTCAGGGATCGAACCAAGGTCTCCTGCATTGCAGACAGATTCTTTACCAACTGAGCTATCAGGGAAGCCTTTTATATACTAACAGAATATAAAATTTAAGTGAATTCTACCCTCGTGTTGAGGAAAGAAAAGGTAGGCAGCGAAGGGGAGGCAAAGGGAAGGAATTAGTGAGTACTGAGATTTTATTATGCACCAGGCATTGTGCTAGATGTTTACTACACATATCTTATTTAGTCTCAGAATAGTCTGGTCATCAGCATAATAGAGTTCCCATTTTACAGATGAGGAAAATAAGATTGAGGGGAGATAGATATGTAGCTCGATCCCAGAGCCAGTACCAAGATCACAGAGCCAAGAAGTGTCAGGTTGACCATTTGAATCCAGGCTCCAAGGCTGTGTCACGCTACTTTGTACAGACAATGCACAAGAACTGGAAGAACTAAAATTTATAAATAATAAGATTTCTAAATAATGATTTACAATGAGGCACCAGAACTCACGTCATAAAAACAATTGCAAAATGCCTCCTCCACTGCTCTTGGCATCTGTCCCATTAGCAGTGACTGTGTTCCCACTGAAGCAATCATCCGGGATGGGACTACTTACTCGAACAATATCCTGTAAACCAGACAGGCTGTGCTGGGGAGTAGAGGGATTATAGGAAAGTCCTGCTTCTAAGTAACTGGAACTAGCTCATCTGGCATAGAAAGCAGAATATATTATACCTCAAATAAACATGTAGAAGTAAGTCAAGAGTCGATGAAAACTGCCAAAGATTTTCCTTCTTCATTTAAAAATCATCTTATCAGTCAGTAATTCCAACCCTGCAAAACGTCGTTAGGCGAATTCACAGCTTTCCACGCTTTCACCATATGCAGAACTAATCTGACTCCAAGTCAGGTTTGCAAAACTGTTATTTTTTTATACATAGTTCTTTTTAAAATCTTACCGAGATTTACAGCACCATATGTCTAAATCAAGTTAAGCTAAATGCATTAATGCATCACAATGTGCATATGAAACAAGACAAAAGAAAGACAAAGAGAGCTGAGTGCTTCTTCTACCTCCTAGGTAAAGATCTTGGCAAGTAGGGTATGAGCATGAAGGACTCCATCAGAAGGACAGAACCAGGAAATACATGAACAAAATTAATTTCAACTATTAATTCCCAATAAGAGGGTGTTCTGGGATAAATTCTCAAGTTCTAGTCTCCAAACTGGAAGAAATTCTCAGATAACACAAATCAGATATAGAAGGAGGGAAGCGGGTGTAATGCACTGCCTGACACAGAGACAGAATCAGGTCTGTCTCCACTGTCACCAAAAGCTCCATTTAATAAGAGGGAAGGGGATTCTCCTGGTGCCAAGGCAGGGGATGTGGGTTTGGTTCCTGGTCCCAGAAGATATCACATGCCACGGTGCAGCTAAGCTGGTGTGTGCCACAACTACTGAGTCAGCACTCTACTGAAGCCTGAAGGAAGGGCTCCTAACATCACCTGTTCATAATATTTTCCATTACTTGCCAAATATATCTGTGAAGAGCAAATCATCACATTGGCTTATATTGTACTTGACTGGAATTAAAATCCCTCCAACTTCAAAGTGAACTCCTGACAAGCCAAATGTCCTCAGCGCTAGACTCTAGCTGGCTATGTCATGTTTTCTCTTTGATTTCACCCTGTTACTTTGTGCCCATCATTCTAACAGGAGTTCTCCCACCCAGTCATTCCAGATCTAGTACTTGAATTCGAATCTAACTTTCCCTTGTCACATTTTTTTTCATACTTCAGTCAAGTAACAAAAAGTTGAACCAAGCAGGATCAAGAACAGAGTACATTTATCTGTCACTAAAGGCTTCTCTCTGAGTGTGAGTACAGATTTCCAAACAGCTAACACACCATACATTTCTCCTCACTTTTCTCCTCACTTATCCCACAGATATGAAATGAGACTTCATAAAAGATGTACCTAACATTAAAATCTCTATTTGCAAGAGTCTTTCTAATCTTTAAGCCTATGATGTTTATATTGATATTTACACTAATAAATGCCTTTTCTCATCTAATTTTCACAATCTCTTTCCCATTTTTAAAAATTCAAATATTTGTTCATTCTAATTTCATTCATATAAAATATCTATAACTTTGCCAACAAAGGTCCATCTAGTCAAAGCTATGTTTTTTCCAGTAGTCATGTATGGATGTGAGAATTGGACCATAAAGAAGGCTGAGCATCAAAGAATTGATGCTTTTGAACTGTGGTGTTGGAGAAGACTCTTGAAGAGTTCCGTGGACTGCAAGAAGATCAAACCAGTCAATCCTAAAGGAAATCAGCCCTGAATATTCATTGGAAGGACTGATGCTGAAGATGAAGCTCCAATACTTTGGCCATCCGATGCAAAGAGATGACTCATTAGAAAAGACCCTGATGCTGGGAAAGATTGAAGACAGGAAGGGAAGGGGATGACAGAGGACAAGACGGTTGGATGGCATCACTGACTCAATGGACATGAGTTTGAGCAAGCTCTGGGAGATGGTGAAGGACAGGGAAGCCTGGCGTGCTGCAGTCCATGAGGTTACAAAGAGCTGGACATGACTGAGTGACTGAACAACAAAATATTTATAAATGTTCCTTTCCATAGAAAAGTGATAATATGAGAGGAAATTATGTGCCAGATGTTGGATGTTAAGAATGCAGGAAATTATGTGCCAGATGTTGGATGTTAAGAATGCAGGAAATTATGTGCCAGATGTTGGATGTTAAGAATGCAGACACACCATTGTAGTTAACCAGTATTTGCCATGTACCAGACTCTGTATAGAGATCATGATACTTGGTTCATCCTTTGCCTTAGGTTCACTCTTTTTGAACAATCAGTACTATACTCTCTGGATTCTCTCTATGTCTACAACTACCCTCTTGGTCTTATTCACCGACTCGATTTCCCCCACACCCTCTCTATATCCCCAGTTCTTCTTGCTGCATTCCATTTGGAGACAATATCTCTGCCTACATCTTGCATCATCCCTTCAGCTACAATGATGAGCTCATCAATATCAAACATCATGTACATTATCCTCTCAATGCACAATTCCAAATGACTGTCTGGCAGAACCTTCCATCTTTCGACAGCTAAAGGGATCTTCATTTACTATAATCAGACCCACAAAGCCATCAAGGTCTGGCACTAATTCTCCTACACAGGACTTACCTGACCTCCAGAATCAGAAGTTTTAAGATTTTTCTCGTATCTGTGTTTCTGTGGAATTCTGTATCTCTGTCATAGCATTTAACACACAACTGCCTCAGAACCAACATTATGTGCATATCTATAACACCCATCAGGAAACTGGCAGAGAAGTGAGGGTGTCAAGTGAGGAGTGTTGTTGAGGTTTAGGGTTTTCTTTCATTGGTCCAATTTAACTTCAAATAATCTTGTTCAATGGTCAAACAGAAATAACATGCTCATTTTATAGGGATGTTATGAAGACAACATGGAAAGCAGTTTGCATGTAGAAGGGGCTGGAAAAGTAAAAGCTTCCAGGAACAATATGCTTGTTTGCTTTGAATCTTTATCTCCCAGCCAGGACTTTGTTTTATTAGTACTGACTAATATCTGCCTGACTCTTTACTCCATGTGCAACACACTTTCAAGAACTGAAAACTGAAATTCACTTATTTATCACTAAAGCCTCCTTCAAGAGAGTAATTTTAGAATGACAGAACTATCAGAAGCTACTGTCCAAATGCTGGCTTTTTCTTTTTTAATGAGACCTTATTTGGATCCACAAAAGAAATGATGGAAATAAAATACCACTCCTTTCTGACCACCAGGTCTGCCTTGATGAAGTCTACGGACATCTCTGTAATTTTGGTAGACATATGAGAAAGTGGCAGCCTCTCAAAAATACTGGCTTCATTATAAGATTAATTAAGGAGTAAACAGCATTTTCTCTGCCAGGGTCCTAAAATCAAATGTCTCTTTGAGTTTCCATTTACATTTGTTCCTTTGGAATCTTGCAATATTTTGTGGTAGGTTTTAGCTAACTAGTAACGTAAATCCTTCAGAGAAGGCAATGGCACCCCACTCCAGTACTCTTGCCTGGCAAATCACACGGACGGAGGAGTCTGGTGGGCTGCAGTCCGTGGGGTCGCTAGAGTCGGACACGACTGAGCGACTTCACTTTGACTTTTCACTTTCATGTATTGGAGAAGGAAATGGCAACCCACTCCAGTGTTCTTGCTTGGAGAATCCCAGGGACAGGGAAGCCTGGTGGGCTGCCGTCTATGGGGTCGCACAGAGTCGGACACGACTGAAGTGACTTACCAGCAGCAACGTAAATCCTTAAAAGGAACTTTTCACTGAAAGGTTCAGGATGCTCTTTTTTTCTGTTCAAGTTTTCATTCTACCTCTTCCTACAACAACAAGTAACCAACCGACTTGTTCTGTATGCAGAATAAATTAAATTAGGAGCATGAAACATTTTAAACTATAAATGATTTTGTTTCACCAGATTCAAAAATTCTTCCTCCGGAGCACTGCATGCTCTTTCACTTTCTCTGAGGTATAAGAAAGAGACCAAGGAATCCTCAGAAACAAACTTGGACCTGTTTATTGGATGTTGAGCAATTTTGCTAGAGATTTTAGTATCAAAATCAAGAAACTCTTAATCACTCTCATAATAATGGATGTATTTGTTTACAGTATTCTATTATAGAAAAACAGTTTTAAATTGAATGAGACTTCAGTAGTTATGGACAGCAAACCAGTAGGCTCCAGACCACTTGTGGCCCAGATATATTTTTAAAGCAGTCCTTACAGTTTTTTAAATTAAGTGTTAGTCACTCAGTCGTGTCCGACTTTTTGCAACCAGGCTCCTCTGTCCCTGAAGTTCTCCAGGCAAGAATACTGGAGTGAGTTGCCATTTCCTTATCCAGGGGATCTTCCCAACCCAGGAATCCAACCCAGGTCTCCTGCATTACAGGCAGATTCTTTACTGTCTAAGCCACCAGGGAAGCCCTTTTAAATTAAAGATACTTCAAAAAAAAAAAAAAAAAAGCTGGAAGTTACTTTTTTTCTTGAAAAAACAAGAACGTTTTAGAGCCAGGGTGGCAACCAGCAACAGGCCAGTAAGAGCTGCCCCATTTAGAGGGGCACATAAGGTTCCAGAGGTCACAGTCCACACCCCCCTCACACACGTGCCCCCTCCTTGGCCTTACCTTACCTGTTAGACACCTGCACACACTGGACAAGCAGAGCACAGAATTTTCTTAAAGGCAAAGAGCCTGGATCCAAAAAGGGCTTTCCCATTCACTAGCTCTGTGACCTTCAGCAAGCTCTGAGTCTAGGTCCCTCAGCTTTAAATCGAAGATAATTCCGTGACCCTACAAGGTTGTCATGGGGATTAAAATAGAAATGCACAAAAATACTCTGTAATCTGGAATTGTAAAATGTTTGTCATCATTATTCATTTCTTACTCCCTGTCAGTTGCACAAATCCCCTCTACCCACCTCAGTTATTACTGCTTTCCTTCTTTCTCTTATTATTACACTGTATGACACAGCTTAAAATCTAAATAAAAATAATCTGATGCATTTCCTGGCCTCATTTAATTGGAGAGAGAAAAGATGAACAAATATCAAAGGAAAACAAAATGAACTGTTGAATGCCAGTGGTTATTTCTGTTTGTAATGAAGGCATGAAATTAGTGCAGAGTTTAACTACTGTACTGCTGATCTCTCCGAGTGCTGTGTTATAAGTTCACATTAGGCTCCTGAGACCTCAAGGTAAAACTCACAGCCCAGTTATTAGGGGTTCCTGTGAGACAAACCTCTTCACTGGGCCTCACGCAGTGCTCCAGGAAAGGATCCAGTCCATCACGAAAAAACCCAAAAGTATCTTCAAAGCTTTTCTGGGCTTCTTTCCTCTCTACATGTTAATATAAGCTCTAAAACCTTAGAATCTGGTGTATTAAGCCAGGGCACACATTTTATATCTATATCTATACATACAGATGTATGTCAGAAGCCAATAAGAGGAGATATATGTATACACATAGCTGATGCACTTTGCTGTGTAGCAGAAACAACACTGCAAAGCAACTATACTCCAACAAAAAAGGCTACTGCTAATCACCAAAAGAAAAATAATAAGAGACTTGAAAGAAAACAGAATCTTCTCAGAAAAAGGGCAGAGGAGCAGAAAACTGTACTTAAAGAGTAATACCATAAATACAGAAATGTTAGCAAAGATGTATGTTATGAACGCTATCTCCCTACATTAAGAATTCACATACGCATTCCTGTTCTGGTCATTTTACGACAGAAGATCATCCTTGTGTGAGGAATCACAATTAATTCATTTACTGCTTTTTAATGTTAAGACAATCACACAATCACGCTTGAGTGAACTGCAACATATAATGGGAGAAGGGATTCTAATTGGAATCAGCTTTCTTTATAAAATGGGAGTAATTTATGATTTAAGACACAATCCGCTGAAAAATCACTCTGACGAATCCTTTTTAAAGCACTTCATACAGGGCAATTACCGCTTTTCTTGAAGTTGAATGAACCCTTCGCTTGAATACAGATTAACGAGTGTCAAATTACCACATGGTCCTCAGTGTACGTTTTGTTTTTTGAAAAAAATCAAAGTAAATAACAGCATTATTTAAGAAACCAGTTCTTTCAACAGACGCCCCAAGACTGATGTTTAAGCAAGTCTCCTTGGCAACCAAGGAGCCAAGTACATCTTGGGCCAGGAGGAAGGGGAAAAGGGACAGCAACTCTAAGGGGTGGGTAGAATAAGTAACCGGGAGTAGTAACTGCTCCCGCTAGACGACGCTGCTAGAAGCTGCACGGGCTGCAAAGCCCCTGAAATTTCAACTCTGATCTCGCCCCCACTGGCTCACAAGCAGACTCCCACCCTCTCCCACCGGTTTGAAGAACCAACTCCGAACAGGTAACGAGGAGAGAGGGTGAGCTGTCTGCGGGGTTACGTACCCGAGGCGGCAGCGCAGGCACCTGGCTCTCGTTGATACACAATGGTCGTACTTCGCCCCACGATGCCCGATGCCGAGGTTAAGAGAAACCGCAGTAGCTTCTCTCTGCCGGTTTGGGGATGCAGTTGTGAAGAACGAGCGCGTTAGCGTGTGTGTGCGCGTATGTGTATCCGTGAACGTGTGTGCGAGCGTGTGTATGTGTGTCTGCGCGCTCCCCGACTCTCCCGCAGGGAAACGGTGTTTCCTAGTAAATAAAAGCAGCAGCCAGCCCTACGGGTGGCGCGTCCGGCTAGCTCTGCGCTAGGCGACAGCGTCAGGTTGGGAACTCACCCCCGCGGACCCGCGCGGCTCAGACTGCGAAGCTGCTCCTCCCCCTCGCGCCTCCGGCGAGTCAGCGCGCACGCTCGCCCCGCCCCCCGGCGAGCACGCGCGCCCCACCCCCAGCATCCCGAGGCGCGCAAGCCGCGCACCCCCGTCCCCTGCCTAAGGAGAGCCAGCGCGCGCCCGCTCTCTCCGGAAGTCTACCTCCCCTGTGCTGCACCTTTCTTGCTTTTTGGCACCTGCGCTGCCCACTGCTGGGTCGCTTGGACCGCCTGCCGTTTCAGCAGCGTTGCCTCCTGCGACGACCGAGACACCGGGAGCCAGCCTGCCTGCTCCCAGACTGCCTCCCAGGGCTAGAGAGCGACCTACCGGAGCAAATGGCCGTGACCCCAACTTGCAGTAGCCGCGAGCTCTGGTCCTCTGCTTCCCTCCCCCCGACCCAACTAACTTGTAAAGTTCAAATTTCCCCTTTTCCTAGTGGCCGCTTTGCAGGACCTATATCTCGGCCTTCCTTAGAATAATACACTTTATGGTACTGTTGAAAAGGGCTTTCAAGTAACCTTAAGAAATGACAGGGGATCCCAGGGTTGGATGGAAGCCTATTTGGTTGCAGCTAACCCAGCATCAAACCTGTAAACAGACAGCATCCCCAGAATACCACCATTAACTTCTGCGGCCTGGCCCACTCTGGTGTCACTTGTGGGTGATTCATGTCATTTTTGTATAAAACATGCTTAGAAGCAAAGTGAATGATTTTGATAGGTAAAATATTATGTGTTACACTTTGGAATTGAAAAAATTTTATCCAGTATGGAGTTACACAGCCAGTTAACAGTGAAATGGGTGCTTCCCAGGAGGTGCTAGTGGTAAAGAACCCGTTTGCCAATACAGGAGATGTCAGAAACACAGGTTTGACCTGTGGGTTGGGAAGATACCCTGGAGGAGAGCATGGCATCCCACTCCAGTATTCTTGCTTGGAGAATCCCCACAGAGGAGCGACTGAAGCGACTTAACCATGCGTGCATGTAACAGTGAAATGAAACTCTAAATTGAAGTAAACTGTGTTTTGTAGAAGATCAGGATTTAACTTTTAGGAAGATGGAATTTCACAGTTGAGTCTCTTCGCTTGCAGGTTCTTCCACTGTTGGGCTAGGAAACAGTGCCCTGATCTATTTGAGGTGTCCCTAACATTCTCATTAGTCTCAATCGTTCAGCAATTTTTTTTTGCTCAATCCACACTGACTCCCTTGTAGCCTCTCTGGCCATTCAGTGCTTCATTGCATTGGTCTTGAAATTTGGACTTTAGATCCTCAGTCCTACTTGTCTAGCAGTCCTGGACACCAAGATGGGCAGAGGGAGAAGAATGACAGACTGGTTACAAACGTTAGGTGCAGTGTCATTTTCTAGAATTTTTCATAAGCAGTTTTACATTTTCCATTAAGTCTTATTTTATACCAGAAGTTCAAATGTCGAACCACACTTGAACCTAAATTCTGACAATGACTTAGTGTCAATAAATACAACACTCCCTTAACATTAATAAAGTATTTTGAAGGTGCTTAAAATTTAAACTCATCTATAGCATAATGATTAGATTATCTGTTTGTTTATAGAATTGTTCAGTCACTAGGTTGCTAAGTCGTGTCTGACTCTTTGTAACCCTATGGACTGAAGCCTGCCAGGCTTCCCTGTCCTTCACTGGAATAAATAGAAGCTATTTATTAAAAAAAAAAATAGAAAAGCGAAGACTATAACTGTATTTACAGAGAAAAAATATGTCACCAACTCACCACCTCTGTGACTATAGAAGGGTTTCTTACTGCTCAAGCCTAGTCTGTCTTGTTCATCATTGTATTCCTATAAGCTAGCAGAATGCCTGTCATATATTGGGGGCTCAGTTAATATTGTTGATGCATAGATATTGAAGTTTAAAGAAGAAAATTTATATTGTCTATTAAAATGTTTAGTTCAGAGAGGGCAATTTTCTCCTAAATGCCTCCTTTAGACTGATTTAAAGTACAGTTTTTTAATTTAAGATGTATTTTATTTCTCTGAAATAAGACTTGGCATTTTGTTAAACAGCCGTAAAAACTCAATCCAAGTGTGTTTTCTAATATACTCTGTTACCAGAACAAATAGATTTTAGGTACTGTTTCTCCCTTGGGCACCGATTGCAGCCATGAAATTAAAAGACGCTTACTCCTTGGAAGGAAAGTTATGACCAACCTAGACAGCATATTAAAAAGCAGAGACATTACTTTGCCAACAAAGGTCCGTTTAGTCAAGGCTATGGTTTTTCCAGTGGTCATGTATGGATGTGAGAGTTGGACTATAAATAAAGCTGAGCGCCAAAGAATTGATGCTTTTGAACTGTGGTGTTGGAGAAGACTCTTGAGAGCCCCTTAGACTGCAAGGAGATCCAACCAGTCCATCCTAAAGGAGATCAGTCCTGGGTGTTCAGTGGAAGGACTGATGTTGAAGCTGAAACTCCAATACTTTGGCCACCTGATGCGAAGAACTGACTCATTTGAAAAGACCCTGATGCTGGGAAAGATTGAGGGCAGGAGGAGAAGGGGACGACAGAGGATGAGATAGTTGGATGGCATCACCAACTCAATGGACATGAGTTTGGGTGGACTCTGGAAGTTGGTGATGGACAGGGAGGCCTGGTGTGCTGAGGTTCATGGGGTCACAAAGAGTTGGACATGATTGAGCAACTGAACTGGACTGAACTGAACTGAACATATGGTAGTTCTCTTTGTTAAGAAAATAGTTTAAAACAATGCTTCACAAAAGCTATGCAAAAAAAAATTTTGAGCTCTTAAAATGTATTTCACAGAATGATCAGTGTAGGGCTTCAACTGTCAATAATTAGATGTTTTCCCTGTTTCAGTCTAGTGATATAAGACATAAGTTTCCACTCCAGAACAAACACCTGTCATGGTTGCCTTGTCCCATAGCGAATGAGGAGCTCAGTGTCATTCTTAATGCCTCTGTCATGGTTTTCTGTCATAAGCCAGTAGTGACATGAAGGAGTTGCTGAGCCAAATTTCTAATTATTCTTCCAAGGGAAACAGATCATTATAAATTATGCCTAAACCAAAATTGATTTTTTCTTGGCTGATACTCTGTAGTTCTCAAGTGGAAAATACAAAATAACTAGCTTAACAAAACACCTCAATTTATTCAGTTACCTTTTGGGTACATTTTGTAGCTAATTCATTCTACTTATTGGGAGCTGCTGCTGCTGCTAAGTCGCTTCAGTTGTGTCTGACTCTGTGCGACCCCATAGACAGCAGCCCACCAGGCTCCCCCGTCCCTGGGATTCTCCAGGTAAGAACACTGGAGTGGGTTGCCATTTCCTTCTCCAATGCCTGAAAGTGAAAAGTGAAAGTGAAGTCGCTCAGTCATGTCCGGCTCTTAGCGACTCCATGGACTGCAGCCCACCAACCTCCTCCGTCCATGGGATTTTCCAGGCAAGAGTACTGGAGTGGGGTGCCATTGCCTTCTCCGTATTGGGAGCTAGTGTCACTCAAAACTAATAATACCATGGGAAAATCTTTTACCATTAATATTTTTGATATTTATATTCTCTGCCACATTATCTGGTACCAAACACTGTTATTTATGTTGTTTTTAGCCTAATTCAGTATAATCAAGTAGACACATAATGGATGCTTAGAAAATATTTACTGTTCTGAACACAAAATAGTCCTTGCCCACAAGATAGAATATTCTAAGTGCTCTACTAAATAAGTACAAACAAAATACAAAAGGGGTTCTTAGTCATCATTAGGGGAGGCAACTTCTAAAATAAATTGAATTTTTTCCATGTATCGGATTAACAAAGATGTAAAAAGATTATAATATCCAGTGTTAGAAAATGGGTAAATAAGAACGTGAATGCACATGGATACAAACACTTTGGATGACAACTTGCCTGTATTTACATTTTTTTAATGCACATTCCTCTTGTTAGAGCAATTCTACTTGTAGGAATGTATCCTGGGGTTACTGTTGGTTTGCAAACTCCCCTCATACATGGAGGGCAAGGAGAGACTGCAAAAAGAGGCAGACCACTCCAGATTGGGAGGTGGCTGGTTTAATAAACAAGGGAACTTACACAGGAGTAGATCTCTACACCTGCCCTCCAGAACCTTCAAAGTTTATAGAGAGGCCTTAATGGGCTTCCATCACACACGTCATTCAGACAATCTCAACAATGCTTTATTCTTTCAAGGCTATGTTCTTGGAACAGCTCCCAGTGTAGGAAAGATGGGCAGAATATGCATTCCAAGAATGAGGGAGGCGATGAGGAGCCTTCAATTGCCTGAGTCCATCTCGTGAGTCAACCAGTGGTTACGTCCTCTCCATGACCTCCTCCAGGACTTACCTCTATAGAAAAATGAAAAACTGGGTGGAAGATCTAAGTAGACATTTCTCCAAAGAAAACATACAGATGGCCAAAAAGTGCATGAAAAGATGCTCAACATCATGAACTATTAGAGAAATGCAAATCAAAACTATAATGGGGTATCACCTCACACTGGTCACAATGGCCATCATCAAAATAATGTGTGTGTGTGTGTGTTCAATTGTTGTCATGTCCAACTCTTTGCAACCCCATGGACTGTAACCCACCAGGCTTCCCTGTCTACAAACAATAAGTGCTGGACAGGGTGTAGAGAAAAGGGAATCCTATACTGTTGGTGGGAAGGTAAATTAATGTAGCCATTATGGAGGTTCCTAGAAAACTAAAAATAGAGATCGTTACATAACCTCATACTATGTCATGATGCAACAATCTCACTCCTGGGCATATATCTGGAGAAAACCATAATTTGAAAAGAAACATGTACCCCAGTGTTCATTGCAACACTGTTTACAATAGCTAGGACATGGAAGCAACATAAATGTCTGTCAGCAGAGGAGTGGATAAAGAAAAAGTTGTACATATATACAATGGAATATTACTCAGCTATAAAAAGCAACAAAATAATGCCATTTGCAGCCACATGGATGGAGCTAGAGATTGTCACATTGAATGAAGTCAGAAAGAGAAAAATATCACGTGATGTTGTTTATATGTGGAATCTGAAAGAACTGTACAGATGAGCTCATTTACAAAACAGAAAGAGTCGCAGATATAGAAAACGTACTTATGGTTATCAAGGGGAAAAGTCAGGGGCATAAATTGGGAGGTGGGGATTGACATATACACACTATCATATATAAAATAGATAATAAGAACTTACTGTATAGCATAGGGAACTCTACTCCATACTCTGTAATGACCTATATGGGAGTGCATATATGTATATGTATAACTGATCCACTTTACTGTACAGCAGAAGCTAACACAACATTGTAAATCAACTATACAGCAATAAAAATTAATTTTTTAAAAATGCAAATATTATGTAAAAGAATGTTCATGATAGTCAAAAGAAACAGGGAAAGAGAAAAAAATAGAGAGAGGGAGGGGTCCAGGTGGAGCGAATTAGAATCCATTATTTGGAGACAAGTCAAATTATTAGGATACTATGTGGTTATTTTAAAAAATAAGTAGATCTTTAAACACTAATGTCAAAGGTGTATTACTAAATGTAAAAAAGCAAGTTGAAGATCAATAGGAATAATATGAACTAACTTGTATAAAAGCAGAGCAAGAGTGGGAGGAGAGGAGGGAGATGTGTACATAAAAATATATTTTTTCATTTTACTGGCTCAGGTGGAAAGGGGTGAATCTCAAGCAGTCAGGAAGTCGTGACATCAGTCAGGCCACCCTGGCAACTACATAACTATGGGTCTGTTAGTCACTCAGCTGTGTCTGACTCTTTGTGATTCCATGGACTGTGGCCCACCAGGCTTCTCTATCCATGGAATTGTCCAGGCAAGAATACTGGAGTGGGTTGCCATTTCCTCCTTCAGGGGTCTTCCTAACCAAGGGATAGAACCTGGGTCTCCTGCATTGCAGGCAGACTCTTTACCAGCTGAGCCACCAGGGAAGCCCTCTACATAACTATCTGCATATAAGCCTGATAAGGATATAAGACTAAAACACACACATATATAAACTGACCCTATACTTCCAACACTTGGTAAACAAAGACCCAAGATTTCTCCCTTTCAACTCTGATTCCATACTCTTTCCTGACTTTCTCCTTTTCTTTTTGGCCATGGTCACAAACCAATTGCAATATTTTGCTGAGTCTCCTGTATTAGTCACAGTTCGTTGAATTCTGTTTTCAGTGGCAGACACTGATTCTGAATCACTTAAGCAAGAATGCACTTTCTTGGAAGGGCACTGGTGACTCAGTAAATAGAGAAGGGCTGGGAGGGAAAGTCCAAAGAGCCAAGCTTTGAAAGACCAGAAACCCAAAATAATATCATTCTAGCCAAGATTCAAATTCCCAGGAGAGTCTATAATTAAGCCAGTCTAGGTCCTAAGTCCATTATGATGTGGTTTGTGATTGGAGAGGCAGTGGTGAGGGATGGATTTGAGCATATGGAATGGAATGGGAAAGAAGTAGTTCCCAAAAGGAAAGGAGTACTGAAGTTCTCGCCCCCGGCCCCCCACCCTACCCCCACCCCCCTCCAAAAAGGCAAGGGATGCTGGGCAAGCAAAACCAGTGACTGTCCATTACTGCTATCTTTTAAATGGAGACAAAACTAAAGAATTTTTATTTCCTTTTATTATCTACTCTCCCACCCTTTGACTGCTTCCAAATATATTTCAGATGGGATTGAAGCTATTTGGAAGCAAATTGATGAAAGTTCTTTTTAAAATTTATATTTATTTATTTGACTGTGCCGTATCTTAGTTTCAGCATACAAACTCTTAGTTATGGCCTATGGAATCTAGTTCCCCACCGGGGATCAAACCTGGGCCCCCTGCATTGGGAGTGCGAAGTCTCAGCCACTGGACCACCAGGGAAGCCTCCAAAATTCTTTTCGGTGATATACATTCTTTTAAAAGTGAAGAGTAACCTATGAAATACAAGGATGACACCTCAGGAACCCTGTTTAGAAAAATTTTCTCCCTTATGTTTAGGCCACCTATTGCGGAATTTAAAGGGAACACTTGATGATACATCAAAATTTTAGTTTCTAAGTTTAGAACTATCTGTGTGGGATCAATTTTCACAGAAAGTTCAAGACCATCTTACAATAGTATAATGCAGATGAAAGTTCCTAATGCTTTGAAAATTCTAATCCCACAGCAGCAATGTATGAATTTAAGCATGCCATTAAGAAAAAAATTAACTTCATTCATTAAATTCATTCTTTCATTCAATCATTACTAATGTTTCCCAGGTCACATCAGCCTAAAGGTAAAATAGGTCGTGCAGCTGTCAAAAATAACAAAAATATTTTTCCAGCTTCAGCCTGCCACTTAACAGAAAGCATCAGCCCCACTTCAAGTTGTCTCAAAGGTATTTTACCCAGGAGCTCTGATGACTCACCCGGCGTATCTTTGGTAACAGAAGAGGCAGCCTTTTTGCTGCAGACACAGTACATGCGGCTTCCACTCATGCCTTGGACATCAACTCTTGTCCTTTTACTGACTTTGTTTTTCCTTAACACCTCCTTTCTTCCAGAACAAAGGCAATCTTGCCTTCCAGAGGCATAATGTCTGGAGATGTTAGTGTTTTTCATGACTGCAGAAGGAGGATGCTACTGGCATCTAGAGGATGGAGCTAGGGATGCTACCAAATACTCTGCAGTGCACAGAACAGCCCCTCACAACAAGAAATATCTGGGCCAAAATGCCAATAGTGCTGAGGCAGAAAGACCTGAGTCTCAGAAAGCTGGCCTACAGGACAATCTGAGGAACAGTAGCTCTTCCATTCTCAAAAATCACCTCTGGTATTTTTAAGCTAAACATGCTCCTCCTCTTTGCCTCTCCTTAGGATGATAGGATTCTTTCAACATTAAAAGCAGACTTGCCTCCTCTTTAGAGAATGTAATGATCATCTGAGACACTGAACAAGAAACAGTCTCTCTGTCATAGCTATTGTTTTCTGTTACCACACTCTTTCCAGCCCAATCCTCCTTCTGGTAACAGATCCGGCTGCCTTGACCTCGAGGGGTGGGCCTATAACTCAGGTGAGCCAAACAATAGGCCTTCCCCAGGTTTTTCTTTTTCACTCAAGCTGAGGAAAGAGAATCTCTTTTCTGGCCTCATGACTATATAGTAAGAGGCTCTGGGGGGAAACATCTTGAGATAATGAGGCTCTCCTACAGAGAGAAGCAGAAAGGAAGAAAGCAAGGAGAGAGGAGGAAGTGAGAGAAAGTATGTGCTTTCATCCCAGGTCTTCCCAAGTCCAGCTCCATTTCCATACTTCCTACCATTTGATTTTATGTGCAGTTTTCATCTTCTGTTTAAGCTAGGTTAATCAGGGTCTTTATCACTTCCAGCATAAGAATTTTGGCTAATACACGTGTCTTCAAAATCCTTAAAATTCAGTACAGCAGTATAGAGTAGCAGATGAAAGTGGAGCAGTACCCTGTGGGGCTCCTGGGCACAAAAGTCTTTCTGTGCCCACCCTTTCTTGCTTGTAGGAAACAGGCTTCATTCAGCCTCCATGACCTTCCCTGAGTTCCAAAGGGCAGGTTCAAACAGTTGCTAATCAGGAAAGAGAGGGGGTGTGGATACTAGAAAGGAGCAATCAAGAAACAGTATTGCAGCCTTGGGGCCCAGGGTCCTGGTTAACTCTGAAGATATATAGGTAAATATATCTTTGAGCTGTTTTGCAGATACTGAAACTGCCACCAGGTGGAAGAAGTTAATCATATGCTCCGCATAAGCATGTTGGAGTAGGAAATGGCAACCTAATCCAGTATTCTTGCCCTGAAAACTCTGTGAGCAGAGGAGCCTGAAAGGCCACAGTCCATGGGGTGGCAAATGGTTGTGATCTTGGATGGCCTCAGCTTGCAGCAGCTTGGATCGGGGCTTGGGTTCCCAGCCAGAGACTGGGCTGGGTTGCGTGGTGAAAGCACAAGATCCTACCCACTAGACTGGGCCCTTCTGAATTTTCAGAAAAGAATTCCAACAAAGACAGTAAGTAATGAAACAAGTATAGAATTTATTAAGAGGAAAAAGAGTACAATAAATGTGGATAGACACACAGGCAGACTCAAAGGGAGAGTCCCAGAGTTGTGCCCTCATGGCAATTTGAATTACTTTTATGGGGTATTTCTTCCAGGTTTCCTTTGGCCAGTCATTATCATTTGCCTTGAAGGAGGAAACAGAACAGGCTTAATCTTGAAAGCAGGACTCCATCTTGAGCCGGACTGTGGACTTTGAGCTATATGCCCAGTATCTATGGAAATGACATACCAACTGGAAAACCAGGCCCCCAGAAGGAAGAGCTCCAGGGCTCATACCCAGACTCTCTGTAACTTAAAAGAATACCCTAATTCTCTGTGTAACCAAATAGAATCATACATTCTGCTGCTGCTGCTGCTAAGTCGCTTCAGTCGTGTCCGACTCTGTGCAACCCCATAGATGGCAGCCCAACAGGCTCCCCCATCACTGGGACTCTCCAGGCAAGAATACTGGAGTGGGTTGCCATTTCCTTCTCCAATGCATGAAAGTGAAAAGTGAAAGTGAAGTCGCTCAGTCGTGTCCGACTCTTAGCGACCCCATGGACTTCAGCCTACCAGGCTTCTTCATCTATGGGATTTTCCAGGCAAGAGTACTGGAGTGGGGTGCCATTGCCTTCTCCGAGAATCATACATTCTATTATGCTTATTGGGGTATGACCACAGGCCTATTGATAATTCTCTACTGTTAACCACTTAGGCTTAAGGCATATGAATCACAGGTTAACTTTAATGTATCTTTTTTTTTTCCCTTTGTTCCCACTTGTTTCAGGGAATCTGGGAAGGTGGGTTTGGGCACATATATAAGGTTTTCACAAAAACTGGCTGGGGTCCTTGGCTAAGAGGAGACTCTGCCTTAGCCCTGCCAGTGTAATAAACTGTACTTCACTATCTGCATCATCCTTCTAAGTGAGTTTGTTTCCCGGAACACGTGGCTACAAAAGCCTGGTTCACAGTCCATATTTGGTATATCTCAGGATCCTCCCATGTGTGTACATGAGTCTCTTAGCCAAGATGGATCTTACTGAAAAGGCATGTGGGTAGGGAACACCCCTTTGCATAACTCCCCTTTAGCCTTCCAGGAGCCTTTTCTGTGCATGTGTGGCTGGGGAGGGCTCCTGGCTTCACGAACAAGAAATGTGTGGTCTAGCCAGGGCCCAGCCTTCTCCCTTACTTGTCCTGCTATTCTTGTCTTGGAGTTTCAGTCCACAGGGAATGAATCTCCAACTCCTTTACCCTGGGTGGGGGGGCTCCTATCAGCCTTCTGCCTCACTTGGACATGCCTGAGCACACTCATAAGCATGTAGACCCCAGACTGGCTGGAAACAGAAAGTTGATGATGCTGACTACCGATTACCTCACCACCAACCAATCAGAAGAATGTCCACAAGATGATGGTGTTCTTCTCTTTACTGTAAAACTCCTCACTACCACCCTCCAGGTTGGGACACACAATTTTGAGGGCGTAGGCCTGCTGTGGCCCCCACCTTTGCCTGGCAAAGCAATAAAGCTATTCTTTTCTACTTTACCGAAAACTCTGAGATTCAACTCTGTATGCTGGTGTACAGAAGCCAAATTTCAGCTAGTGTAGCATGAAAAGTGCCCCAGTGAAGTACATACAGGGCTGCTGAGGTTCTGGTTATGTTTTGCACTCTAAAAAGGATTCAAGATTGTTCACTTTGTAACTATTCAACAAGTTGTATATTTGCTTTATGGAAAAAGCTGTTCCTTTTTGATGAGCACTAGTGAAAGTTGCTCAGCCGTGTCCGTCTCTTTGTGACCCCATGGACTATACAGTCCATGGAATTCTGCAGGCCAGAATAACGGAGTGGGTAGCCATTCCCTTCTCCAGGGGATCTTCCCAACCCAGGGATCAAACTCAGGTTTCCACCATTGCAGGTGGATTCTTTACCAGCTGAGCCACAAGGAGGCTAAATAGCAAATTAAAGGAATTTACAGGAAAGAAAAAAGAAATGATATTTCATCTCAGCCATTAATAATGGCTTTTATTTAAATTAAGTGTAGAGGAGGAAAAATAAATGACCTTTTCCTCTACTCGCTTCTGTTATATGCCTGAGATCCACGAATTAAACTGTCAAAAAACAGATTAACAGGAGAGAAAGCATCCAAACTTTATTTGATGCTAATATTTTAATTTCTCTGCACGTGGAGGTCCTCATAGAAAAGAGTGAAGACACAAGAATTAGTTACACCTGGAGGCTATATAACATTTTTAACAAAGGGCAGTAAATTGTAGACAAGACAAAGGAAAGGGGGTTTGGGTTTTCAGGGTGGTAAGTTGTGGGAAGGTAAATATTAGGGGAACAAATGGAAGATAAGGGCAACTTAAGTGAAGTATGTTTGTTCAGACCCATCTCTGTGCTGATTTTCTGGCTCCAGTGATAAGCCTTGTTCTCCTGTGAGAAATGGAGTGTTTCGTATCAGTAAACAAGGATGTCACAGTCATCAGCAATTGCAGCCCTCCAACGTGAGTTCCTGGGCCTAAGGGCACTTAGGAAGGGGATGAACACCTGCCATCTAGCAGCCATCAGGACTGCAGTCACTCCCCATGGTGAGCCCCAAGGGAGCTCAGGATGTGAAAAAACACTGGATACTGGCCCAGGATAGCTGAGATCCACATGAAAGGAACAATTTCAGTGAGCCCAGATTCTTACATCTTCCCATACATAGAAAAGCCTAAATTACTTAACAGGATATCTGGTTTTCTTTAATTAACAATCTTTCGATGTTCAGATTACCTGCCCTTTGTTGCAAAACTTCTATATAACCTGGCTCCTCCCCTTGCCTCCTCAGAGCAGTTCTCTCAGGGTTACTTGAGATGTTGTCTCCTGGGCTTGAAGTTCTAAACATTCCTACCAAATGAAACAGAACTCTCAACTTTTTGGTTGTGACTATTCTTTAAGTCAACACCTGGTCAGTGAGGGGAGGGGAAACACTGTCACAAAGGAAACTTTGAGCACATGGAGGGAAAAGAACTCTGTGTTTGCTGCTTCTTAATTGCTTTCAGCAAAAAATAATCCATAGGCCAAAGAGGCATATTTTGGGGTGGCATATTTCATAAGTAAACTAGAATCTTATTTACATTATTCAGATGACAGAGCATTCTTAATTCTCACTCTTCCTACTCACAGTTCTATAAATATTCTTTACCCCATTTTTCTGCTCATGAATAAATACTTGGCAATTCAACTTACTTCATCAAGAAATTAATTGCAGAACTGGGGCCAAAATCAGGTTTCCAGCTCACAAACTCAAAGTCCTTTTCATTGAGGTGCACCTGCTTCTGAATGGGAGGAAGAAGTCACTGAGAAGACAGATGAGGCCACTCACTGCACCTCCCCCTCATCTTGGCCACCCAACTCCCAGGGAACCTACTATATATCCCTAGCATTCATTGTCATAAGTTACTGAACTTTCAGGTGTATATTTAAAAATCCTCCATTAGGCTGTAAGTTTTACCCTTTTGTTTTTGGTCTTACATTTTCCCATGCCCAGGACAGTTGTTAGAAGAGTACTTAGTAAATGTTTGTTAGATGATAAGTGGATAGATGAATGCATGCATGTGAAGCGGTGAAATACAAAACAATTTTTGGGATCATTGTGATTGAACTATACAACTCAGTAGAGGAATACTGAGAAATCCCTTCAGCAAAGTAGATTGGGGCAAAACTATAGGAAGCTGTGAATGCCAACTCAGGGTGTTTGTACTTTAGCCAAGAGGCACGGGTGATATTAACTCTTTCTCTTCTGGAGGGCTGACCTTCCTAATGGGTTGGAGGAAGAGTTTGTATAATTGTCTAGGATTTAGGTGCTGGGCGTGTGGCTGCAGGGGCTGAGGAAATGGACAGGGAAGGAACAGTGTTGGGGTTGTCACTAGATAAATGCACTTCTACCTCATGAGCACATGATGCAAGGTCACCAGACTGGTACCTGGTACGTGGGCAGTGGTGCAGGGAGTTAGACAGTTTGTCTATCAAACCAGGTTTCAAATGCCAGCAAGATGGAGTACAAGTAAGATCAAAGGGCGGAATCGTACTTAAGCTTGCACAGGATATGGAGTCAAAGTTAAACAAGTCCTTAGCAAATGCAGGGGGTCCTTGGTAGTGTTTAATAATGATATCCCTTTGTATTCATTGCCTATTACTGGAGTAACAAATGATCACAAAAATAGAGGCTTGGAACAACACAAGCTTAATTATATTACTGTTCTGTAGGTTGGGTGCCCAACAAGGGTCTCACTGGGCTAGTATCAAGATGTCACCAGGGCTGAGTCCCTTCCTGAAGAAACTAGGAGCAAATCTGTTTCCTGGCCTCTGCTAGCTTCCAGAGGCTGTCCACGGTCCTTCACTCTTGGACTCTTCCTCTATCTTCAAAGCAAGGAACCCTGGGACAATTCATGCTTAGGATGCCCTCTCTCAGGTTCTCTTTCTTCTGCCTTTCTCTTCTACTTTTAATAAGCCTTGAGATTACATTGGGCCCCCTAGATAATCCAGGATAATCTCCCTATTTTAAAGTCATTTGAATAGCAGCTTTAATTCTACCTGTACTCTTAGCTCTCCTTTGCCACATAAGATTACATATTCACAGACTGCACAGATTAGGACATGGGCACCTGGGTTGGTCATTATTCTATTTACCACACTCTTTTCCCTGGGAGGGATGGCACCAGACCTCAATTGCCTGATAAGAGCCCTACTTGCTGAGGGGCAAATATATCCAGGGAAAGCCTAGAGACCATCTGAGCCAGGCCAGTCTCAAAAATCACACTTTCTCTCAGACTTTTTTCCCAGTCATGATGAATGTTTATTTGTGGAAATAGAGTTCACATTTCCTCTGCCACACTCATCCAGACTGGTGTGCTAGAGCTATATTGTAAGGCTTGTGAAAAGCTTTTATTGCATTTTCAAGAATTTTGCAACATCGGGGTGACATTGTCTACGGTAGGACTATTAACACCATAATAATGAGTAAATGCTGCAAATGAGGGCCTTTGCCCTGGGAGATACAGTTATTACACATTTGCCATACCACTTAGTACATATGAACTTAAAAGTGAGTATCATCAGCAATCAGGCTGGGACCCACATGATTTCAAAGATAGTAGCTGACTGCTCCAATTAGTCTGGGCCTCCCAGACAAACACTAAAACCATATATTACAATTTTGTCTAATGAGCTTCTGCTCTCCAGTAGGATACACAGAATTCAGTTTATTAGTTGCTAGGGTGTTGCCAAGGTCAATCGGAGTCATAATGTACCTAAGCTGGGTGGGCATGCCAGGAAGGCCTTCCTCCATGAATAATATTGGTACATCTTAATCTTAACAAGATTACAAACACTCACAAATCCACCCTTCATGAGGGCTCAAGCACTTCAATGCTCATCCAGGAAGTAGAGAATTAGCAGAAGAGGTGACAATATTCCACTGGAATATGGAATCATGTAATCCAATATTACATTGGAATCATGGTTTATCCATATTCTTTCAGTCAACCAAAAAACTTGAGCTTGTTCTAGGGATAGAAGGATCACAAGCTACCTTGGTGGGAAATCAGTGGTGTGTGTGTGTACACAAGCATACAGGCAGTGGGTAGAGGAGAAAACAGACAAATGAATAAGTAATTACAATGCAGGGTGACTGGTTCTTGGAAGTACTCAATTTTATGAGGGTCAGCTTACTGAGGTTGCCCAGGGTCAGGCAAGCAGTCCTGAATGAAGTAACATATAAGCTGAATCCAAGTAGTAGTAATAGTACCAATAATAACAAATATTTATTGAGTACTTCCATGCTTCAGGTCTTAAACTCATTTTACTTCATTTAGTTCTTCTGACACCCATGAAGTAGGTATAATTATTCTCCTCAAATGAGGAAACTGAGACACAGCTAAGTTAAATAAAGTTGCCCAAGGTCTTATAGTGGGAGTAGGACTGGGAGAGTATGAGTTAAGGGATGTTGGAGAGAAGATTGTTCCAGTAAAGAGAATAGCATATGGAAAGTCAGGATGGGTTCTAGGAAAAGAAAACAAGTTTATCTGATTAAACATTCAAGTGCAGGGTGATGAACTATGAAAGCAACCAAGAAAAGCTTGCTTAGAAGCAGATTAGATCATAAAGGACCTAATAAGCAATAATGTTTATTTGTTTGCTTGCAGGTAATAAGCAAGTTGGTTTATTTTAAAAGAATCACTGCAGTATAAGTATGGAAGCAGAGGGAGAAAAGCCAGAGAGGAACGTGTAATCCAGGAAAGAGATGAGAAGGAATGAATATGCATGATGAAGGGGGTGTAGAGGGGGTAAGAGCTGAGGATGCTGCCCAGGTCTGCCTAGGATCACTGGAGAGGTGGTTATATTCATCACTGTGATGGGAAACACAGGAGGAAAGGTAACTGCCGCCTGGATTTTCTGGGGGAAGATAAGTTCTGGTTCAAAACACATCTGAAAGGCCTATAGGACACCTGGGAGGAAGTGTCCAGGAAGCAGGTGGCTCGATGGGTTTGTTTCTAAATAATATTGTGTGCTGAATAAGCACAGGTATGCTGTGCCGTGCTTAGCTGTTCAGTCATGTCCGACTCTTTGCGACCCCATGGACTGTAGCCCTCCAGGCTCCTCCATGTATGGGGGTTCTCCAGGTAAGAATACTGGAATGGGTTGCCATGCCCTCCTCCAGGGGATCTTCCCAACCCAGTGATCAAACCCAGGTCTCCTGCATTGCAGGCCGATTCTTTACCATCTGAGCCACCAGGGAAGTTCACGAATACTGGAGTGAGTAGCTTATCCCTTCTCCAGGGGATCTTCTCAACCCAGGAATCAAACTGGGATTGTATATGTATAACACTGTGGGAAAGTGTTAGAAAAAGTTGATGTCATCTCTCAGAATATGGGAATAACAGTGGTGTGGAAAAGGCTTTGATTGATGGCCATTTGTGAGTGCAAGTGTTGGTGGGTCCACCTGCCCCTCTACAAGCTGAACCATGAATACTGGAAACTGAACACTGTCATTCTATACATGCAGACGTAGCTTCTCTATCACCTGTTTTTTCCTGGTGTCAAAAGACTCAGAATAGAGGTCTACAGCAGAGGCCCCACCTCCCTCTGCCCTGGCTTACAGAAAAGAGGGGCTGGCCTGACAGCTGAGTTTCTCTAAGTTAAAGGCTTTCCCAAACTGCCCAGAGCATCAGACAGAGTGTTCAGAGCACAGAGTTAAATGGGAATCTACAATCAGTGAATCATGGAAAGTGCCCCTTGGAATCACAAATCTAAGAGCAGAGACAGTTATCAAAAGCTAGGAATGGCGGTCAGGGATTGGAAAGTCTTGCTGAAAAGAACAGGAAGCAGTGGGTCCAGTGAAGAAGAGGCAGGAAACTTTGGCTGAACACTGGAGAGCTGTTGTTGTTTTGTTCGGTCACCCTTCCGTGTCTGACTCTGTGACCCATGGACTGCAGCATGCCAGGTCTCCCTGTCCCTCACCATCTCCCAAAGTTTGCCCAAGTTCATGTCCATTGCATTGATGATGCCATCCAGCCATTTCATCCTCTGGCGCCCTCTTCTCCTTCTGCCTCCAATCTTTCCCAGCATCAGGGTCTTTTCCAATGAGTTGGCTGTTTGCATCAGGTGACCAAAATGCTGGAGCTTCAGCTTCAGCATCAGTCCTTCCAAGGAGTATTCAGGGCTGATTTCCCTTAGGATTGACTGGTTTGATCTCCTTGCTGTCTCAGGAGACTTCTCCAGCACCACAGCTCAAAGGCATCAATTATTTGGCATTCTGCCTTCTTTACAGTCCAGCTCTTTTTCTATTTTGTCTTTTTATTGAAATCCATGTTTTTAAATTTTATTTTTGATTGAAGGATAATCGCTTTAAATTTGTATTGGTTTCTGCTGTACAACATGAATCAGCTGTAAGTATACATATGTCCCCTCCCTCTTAAGTCTCCCTCCCACCCCCATTTCCTGATTCCACCCCTCAAGGTCAATACAGAGAACCAAGCTGAGCTCCCTGTGCTATCCAGCAGCCTCCCACCAGCTAGCTATTTTACACATGGTAGTGTATATATGTCAGTGCTACTCTCTCAATTTGTCTCACCCTCATAGTGCTATTCTTGGTGGAGAATGATTCCACTTGTTTCCAGCAGTAAAGTATGGGGGAAGAAGAGGGGAAGATGCCAACTGACTTAACATCACTGAGTTGCTGGTATCAGAGGCACATTCAAGAAAAACAAGAGCCACAGTGAAACAACATACCAGCTTTCTTAATGTTTGATCAAGTGCCCAAGAAATTTCAAAGCAGAAGAAAAACATGAGGCTGTGCACAGTGTTCATATTTAAGGTTACATGGGGGCAGCCTATGTCTTCTCCCCTGAATCTGCCCATTTGACTCCTAAGCCTTAAGTGTGAGATCTCACCAATAACTGAGAGAAAGCCCAGTCTGAAGCACACTTATCAGGGCTAGGGGTCATTACTGGCAGAATAGGCCCTGATAAAAACCATCCCCTCCCCTCGTTCCCCATACAGTGACTGGTAAGCACTCAGGAGGCTTCGGCCCAGGAGCTGCAGAGCCTGCCAGGAGCTTCTGATTCCCGCTCTAACCCTGTGACATGAAGACATCCGTCAGGGAGGGGAATGGGCTGGCTGCATCCTGGCCGAGGAGCTGGAACTACTGGCGGGAGAGCTGGCCCGAACTGCCTCCTCTAGGAGAAAAAGCAGATGCTTGGCTGGTCTGTTTTCAGGATGATATCTGTAAGTGCAGGGAAAGAGGAAGCTGCAGGCCTGGGTCCTGCCTTGAAGGCATAATAGCTTCATCCAAAAGAATGTGACCTAAAGAATGTTTATCAATTACATTCATCATTCTTCCTGCTCCTACGTGGGAGCTAAAAATGGGGTAGAAAAACAGTTCATCTTCTCTGCCATAGTTAACGAGCAGAATCAGGCCTGCTTTCCAGGAAGAAAAGAAACGGGACCTGATTTGAACAAATCAATCATTTAGTTAGACGTAAAGAAAAATGTCTTTTTTTACATTTCCTTTTCTATTTCTTTGGCTGCACCAGGTCTTAGTTGTGGCATGAGAACTCTTAGTGGCAGCATGTGGGATCTAGTTTCCAGAGCAGGGATTGAACCCGGGACCCCTGCATTGGGAGCATGGAGTCTTAACCACTGAACCACCAGGTAAGTCCCTAGACATAAAGAAAAATTTCTTAATGTAAGAATGTGTCAATCCTTAAGGAAATCAGTCCTGAATATTCATTGGAAGGACAGATGCTGAAGCTGAAACTCCAATACTTTGGCCACCTGATGCAAAGAACTGACTCATTGGAAAAGACCCTGATGCTGGGAAAGATTGAAGGCAGGAGGAGAAGGGGACGACAGAGGATGAGATGGTTGAATGGTATCACTGACTCAATGGACATGAGTTTGAGCAAACTCCTAGAGATAGTGAAGCACAGGGAAGCGGTGCTGCAGTCCATGGGGTCTCAAGGAGTCGGACATGACTGAACGACTGAACTGAACTGACTGAAGAATGTGTAGTGGGTTGAACTGTGTCCCCTAACTCCAGATACCTCTGAATATGATGACCTTATTTGGAGATGAGTCACTGGAGATATACTTAGCTATGGTGAGGTCATCCTGCAGTGGGACCAGTGACTAATCCGATACGAGCGCTATTCTCATCAAAAGAGGGAATTTGGATATAGACACACACACACACAGGAGAATGTCATGTGAGCATAAAGGCAGAGATCGGCACTTCTGCGAGCCAAGGAATACCAAGGATTGTCAGCAAACCACCAGCTGCCAGGCGAGAGGCCTAGAATAGATTCTCCCACAGCCCTTACAAGGCATCAACCCTGCCAAACCTTGAGCTCAGATTTCTAGCCTCCAGAACTGCAAGACAATAACTTTCTGTTGTTGAAGTCATCCAGTCTGCAGTACTTTGTTAAGACAGCCCTAGCACACTATATTGGAGAAGGAAATGGCAACCCACTCCAGGGTTGTTGCCTGGAGAATCCCAGGGACAGCCTGGTGGGCTGCCGTCTATAGGGTCGCACAGAGTCGGACACAACTGAAGCAACTTAGCAGCAGCAGCAGCAGCACACTATATATAGAATGTCAAAACACTAGACATTTTAAAAAGATATTTAAAACATAGTTGTATCTTATATTTTTATTTTTTAAAATTTATTTTCAATTGGGGGAAAATTGCTTTACTATGTTGTGTTGGTTTCTGTTGTACAACAGTGCAAATCAGCTATACGATTATACATATACCCCCAGCCTCTTGAGCGTCCCTCCCCTCCCCCCATCCCACCTGTCTAGATCATCACAGAGCGCCAGGCTGTGTCATATTCATATCAAATTAATCATATATAATATATAAATAATTATAACTTTAGTAAATCAGATCAGATCAGATCAGATCAGTCGCTCAGTCGTGTCCGACTCTTTGTGACCCCATGAATCGCAGCATGCCAGGCCTCCCTGTCCATCACCAACTCCCAGAGTTCACCCAGACTCATGTCCATCGAGTCAGTGATGCCATTCAACCATCTCATCCTCTGTCGTCCCCTTCTCCTCTTGCCCCCAATCCCTCCCAGCATCAGAGTCTTTTCCAATGAGTCAACTCTTCACACGAGGTGGCCAAAGTACTGGAGTTTCAGCTTTAGCATCATTCCTTCCAAAGAAATCCCAGGGCTGATACTACTATTTACTAATACTACTTTAGTAAATAGTAGTGTTTTAAATAAACAGTTATGTACTCTGTACAAGCATCTGCTTAAATGTCAAAGCTTGAGTTTCTTCTGGTTTTGTGTCTTTCTAATTTTATCAACAAACTGCCAAATCTAATTGCTTCATAGTAATCCAGATTTAAATCATATTTCTATTAATAACTGAGGATTTACCTAAAAGGCTTAGCGGATTACCTGAGGAAATGCAACAAAGATTGAGGAATAAATCAGTAACTCCCATTAAGACAAAATTGATCTTTTAAAATAAACAAAAATTATAAACTTGCATTTTATTATCAGGAACAGATCTCTATTAAGCATGTATCTCAGATCACCATATACAGTGATGGAGGTGTATGGAGGAGGTGACGAAGACACCTCTCCATGGCTTCTGCAATACAGTTGGGAAAGCCAGTGCAAAAGTAGAAGCAATAAGCAACACAAGTTAGAGTGTCACACAAAATGCTTCTGCTTATCTAAATACTGCTTACATTTTCTGTAACAGTATTTGCAGTTGTGAGCAAGGGAGTCAATCTTCTCTTATATAAACTTATCCTTGGATATTGTCCTTTGAGAAATCTCTCTGACAACTGTGAAAAAAAGGAAATCTTTATCTTTTGCATATCTTCTGTAGGACCAGGGTCATTAAAAACGGAGGTCCTAGGTATGGAAATTCTCAGATGCCATTCTCTGGTTCCAAAGGAAAGAGACCCTATGAAAGGGGAATGTCATAGGTAGTGGAGAGGTCTGTTGAGGGTGCAGGACCGCGCTACAGCTCTTCACTCCTGAAGGGAGAGGCTGCTGTTGCAGGGTCTGGCAAAAGTGCCATCTCAGAATAGAGTTGCAGTGGGCTTCGGTAACCTGGCTTGCTTCCCAACATGTGTCTTGTCTCTGAACTCCCAGCACACACCTCCAGTCTTCTTCCTGCCTCTCCTCTTTCCCCACTGTCACATGTATGGAAAAGTGCAAAGTCATTTAAATCTTCTGATTCAAAACTATCATCCATCTTCTTAATAATTACACAATTCCAGCAGGAAAAATGGTTGATATTCTATTTCTCACTTTTTTTTTTTAAGCTGCAATGGGTCTTCGTTGCCATTCACAGGCTCTTTATTGCTGTGTGCAGGGTATAGTTACAGGGAGCAGGGGCTACTCTTGCAGAGCAACGGCTCTAGGACACACAGGCTTCAATAGTTGTAGCACACAAGCCTAGTTGCCTCACAATATGTGGGATCTTAGTTCCCAGACCAGGGATCGAACCCATGTGCCCTGCATTGGCAGGCAGATTCTTAACCACTGAGACACCAGAGAAGTTCCTATTTCTCACTTTTAATGTGTCCAGATCATGATCCCATGCCTGCACACAAAAGACACAGCACTTTCAATCTCCTCTCAACATGCTGATGTCCTGGCAATAGCTCTGTCTGGTTTCCTCTTATGAGTAGCTCTCAAATGCTGGACTGACAGTCCATGTGTAAGGAAAGAGCACTGGATGGCGAATCAGTATACTGGATTCTAGTTCTGCTGCTGCTGCTAAGTCGCTTCAGTCATGTCCGACTCTGTGCGACCCCATAGACGGCAGCCCACCAGGCTGCCTGGGATTCTCAAGGCAAGAACACTGGAGTGGGTTGCCATTTCCTTCTCCAATGCATGAAAGTGAAAAGTGAAAGAGAAGTCGCTCAGTCGTGTCCGACCCTCAGCGACCCCATGGACTGCAGTCTTCCAGGCTCCTCCATCCATGGGATTTTCCAGGCAAGAGTATTGGAGTGGGGTGCCATTGCCTTCTCCGGGATTCTAGTTCTGAACCTTCCCTAACCATCCATAGGATCTCATCGCTCATGAGTCCTTTCTCTCAAGCTGTTGATTATGGAGCTCAGAGATGGGACTGACTTAGCTAAAGATTAGCCCAGAACAAGGTGACCAGGGCAGTAGAAGACTGGCTCTTTTTAAAGCTGTGGGATAAACTGGATTACAACTAACCATAGTCCAGAACCAAAATCAAGACCAATCACACAAGGTGTTGAATCAAAAACCAGGTCATTAAAACCATAAAGAGGCTCCAAAATAAGCCTTTGTGACACATGTGAAACTCCAGGGAAAGTGGTAGTCACTTTTTGTGACCCCATGGATGAAGGTCACTCGTTGTGACCCCAGGGATTGTATATGAGGAGACTGCCAGGAGACCCCAGGCTCCTCTGTCCATGGAATTCTCCAGGGAAGAATACTGGAGTAGGTTGCCATTTTTTTCTCCAGGGGCTCTTCCCTGGATCAAACTGGGATCGAACTAATCAAGCTCTTCCAGTGATTAAACCTGTGTCTCCTGCACTGCATTGCACGGGTTCTTTACCGTCAGAGAACCAGGGAGCAGAGAGTTAATTTTAGGAGCTGTCAGGAACGTTTTTCTCTAGGCAGTGTGTTAGTCTTTACACCCCCCACCTCCATGAGGTTCTGGTACGTGTGCACGCTCAGTTGGATCCAACTCTTTGTGACCCCCCGGACTGTAGCCCACCAAGCTCATCTGTCCATGGGATTCTCCAGGTAAGAGTACTGACGTGGGTTGCTATGCCCTCCTGCAGGGATCTTCCCTACCCAGGGGTCAAACCCATGTCTCTCGCGTCTCTTACATCTCCTGCATTGGCAGGCAAGTTCTTCCCACTAGTGTCACCTGGGAAGCCCATAAGGCTCAGGTACGGATGCCCAAACCCCATGACCCACTTCCTGACCTGCATCAGGTCAGTTAGTGTCCCTCTTGTTGGGAATTTACACCTGGGGTGGAAAAATTCCAGTAGCACAAGACAGCTGGACCTGAGTGACCAGATGGTGACATCTCAGCCCCCTGCTGAGACATCTCAGAGTTGTCTTCATTTATATTTCTAAAGGCACATGACAAGGCTCAGCCTCAAGGTTGCATTCCACAAGAGAGCTGAGAAGGTAAAGCAAGCCCCCCTCCAAGGTATACCCGGGGCAGTCTGTCTTATAGGCTGAAATCCCACCATCAGAAATTTCATCTCTGATTCAAAGTCTCCTGTCTGTTGGGACAGAGTTCTCATTATGAGCATCTAAGAGTGAGTGATCAGGTGACTGACTACACGATCAGGGCCAAGGAAAGCTTTCAGCATTATGAGAGCACATGACTGGTGTCAGGCCTGGACCAGGTGTCCTGAGGCAGACCACACGGGTGCTCACCCCTCGGAGGTTAGTGCAGGCTCGGGCAAGGGAAGGCGTGGCTGAGGAGCCCCAGGGAACGGGAAAGCCATAAGAGATGGGCCTGACCTTCAGGATTTTCACTCACCCCAACTCTGTAAAGGCTATTCTTTACCACAGCAGTCCCCAACCTTTTTGGCACCAGGGACTGGTTTCATGGGAGACAGCTTTTCCATGGACTGGGGGTGGGGCAGTGGATTGCGGATGATTCAAGGGCAGTACATTGACTGTGCCGTTTATTTCTATTATTATTACATCAGCTCCACCTCAAATTATCAGGCATTAGATCCCAGAGGTTGAGGACCACTGCTTTAGCAAAAGACGACAGGTTCCATCTGTGAGCATCAAGAAATGTAACAAGGTTAAAGACTAAAAATATTTTGCGTATTTGACAGGCAGAATAGTAAAGTCAAACTGTCCAATCTGAGGCTGTTCCTGAGAGCTGGGAGAGGCGGGAAGCAGTTTGCAGATGAATTCTGGGTCACAGTCGTACACACCAGGATAAGTGCCCTATTTATTAATATGTACTTATTACCTTCCTTATTTGTGTGTCTTTTGTGAAAACTCCATATATCCCACCCTGTGTTTCACAAGCAAGGCTTGGAGTTGCCTAGAAAGCATTGGAATAGTGGAATGGAACTCTTACAGTTCTGGAGGTCTGAAATCAGTTTAACTAGGCTAAAAATCAAAGTGTCTTTAGGTCCATGTTCCCTCTGGAATCTCTCGGGAGGAATCTGTTTACTTGACTTATGGCTTCTTTCTCCATCTTCAAAGCCAGCAACATAGCATCTTGCTTCACTCATCATATCATCTTCTATGTCAAACCTTCCTCTGATTTCCTCTTTTACGGAAATTTATCATGGCATTTAAGGTTCAGTGAGATAATCTCATCTCAAGAGCCTTAAATGAATCACGCCTGCAAAGTCTCTTTTTCCAGACAAGATACTGTTACACATTCCAGAGATTAGGACCTAAATGTGTTTGGGGTCATTATACAGCTACCACACCTCTAGATCTTAATTGACCTGTGTGTTAAGTTTAGGAATTTTGCTTTATGATTTATTATTTGTGAGGACAGGAATCTTCTATCTGTTCTATTGGATTCTGATGAAAGAATTGATTAGTCACTCACATGCAAAGTAGAGCTGTTGTGGTACACCTTAGGCACTAACTCAAGCCCTGATTTCAGGGGGTGGAGTTAGGGGGCTGGCAAGGAAACAGGGATGGGATGTTGACATTCACATGAATCATACTTCATTTGTCATCCAGACCAACAAACCAGTTAAAAGCAAAAATGGCCTTGTAGCAGGACAGAAATGAGCTGGGTGAGCTCAGTTTGGGCATCATGTGATTACAGAGTCACTCTTGTGATGAACAGCCAACTCTAGAGCCTTTTTGAGGGAGGAAAACCAGTGAAAGGGAAGCCTGTGGGCAGTGAGGTATGCAGAGAGGGCAAGACACAGCTTCAGGAGCTTCAAATGCACAAAGTGTTTAAGTCATACTATGACTTTATTGTTCAAGTCAATAAAAATATCACTGAAAGCAAATAATAACAAATTTACCAAATATAAACCCATCCAAAAGTCTGTATCTTTTTCTCATTCACAGCTTTTTGAAAAAGACTGCCATTATTTTATGGTTGGTTAGCAAGATGCCCTTATTATTGTGATAAGATGAATAGAATTTCTCTCAAAATAATGGCGGAACATAGGAAAATGGGAAGGTATATACAAGAAAAAGTTAGGTTGGCCATGAATTGATAATGATTGATTCTGGCTAATGGGCACATGTTGATTCACTATACTAACTCTATATTTAATTGTGTTTGAAATTTCATAATCAAAAGTTATTTTTTAAAGGGCTACCACTAGTTTTCCAATAAAACCACACTGGTAAAAAACAGGTTTACCTCTTACTTGCATAAACATTTAAATTTCTTATAGTAAACACATTCAAACTCCTTATCAAAATATAGTCAGGTGCATGAATTTTTTTTGACCAAAAGAGAAGGCCCATATACTAGCTTACTAGATCGCATTGTTGAGACCTGTAGACAGAACTGATGTTTTTAGCTTTCCCTGGAAGTATAAGGGTTATGTGCCTGAGGCCATGGGTTGGGAACCTGAAAGTCAACAGGATCATAGGGGTACATTCTGAGCTTCTCTTTGATCAAAAGCTCTAAAAAAGATTAACTACATCAAGAGTGGCATGAGATTAGGAAAATAGCTGACTACATTTCATGCTTCAGCCTCTGAACCCTGTCTCTGAATCCCATCTATCCATCCAGATTAAGGGAAAGACATATGGAAACAGTGTCCCTACAAAGACCCCTTGTTAAATAGGTATCCCTAAGAAAACCAGGAAATAGATGGGAAATAGATGGGGAAACAGTGGAAACAGTGTCAGACTTTATTTTTTGGGGCTCCAAAATCACTGCAGATGGTGACTGCAGCCATGAAATTAAAAGACGCTTACTCCTTAGAAGAAAAGTTATGACCAACCTAGTAGCATATTGAAAAGCAGAGACATTACTTTGCCAACAAAGGTCCATCTAGTCAAGGCTGTGGTTTTTCCTGTGGTCATGTATGGATGTGAGAGTTGGACTGTGAAGAAGGCTGAGCGCCGAAGAATTGATGCTTTTGAACTGTGGTGTTGGAGAAGACTCTTGAAAGTCCCTTGGACTGCAAGGAGATCCAATCAGTCCTTTCTGAAGGAGATCAGCCCTTTGGGATTTCTTTGGAAGGAATGATGCTAAAGCTGAAACTCTAGTACTTTGGCCACCTCATGTGAAGAGTTGACTCATTGGAAAAGACCCTGATGCTGGGAGGGATTGGGGGCAGGAGGAGAAGGGGACGACAGAGGATGAGATGGCTGGATGGCATCACTGACTCGATGGACGTGAGTCTGAGTGAACTCCGGGAGTTGGTGATGGACAGGGAGGCCTGGCGTGCTGCGATTCATGGGGTCGCAAAGAGTCAGATATGACTGAGAGACTAAACTGAACTGAAGAAAACCAGACCAAAAAAGCTTACCATATGGACAACAAAAACAGCATCTTATCTGGTCCTTCTCTTACAAACCATCCTTTATGTAGATGTCAATCATCCTTCTAAAACAGGTCTATGACTCTGTGACTTCCATTCAAGAGAACTTAAGACAAACAGAATGAAGATTAAACTCTGTATTTCATCATTTAAAAAGGTCTATTAGTTGACCTGTGATGTCCTCAACAATAGCTTCTTCCCATTTTCCTGCCCTTCCTCTTTATTCCTAACCCCTCTCTCCTTTTGTATTTTAAATCCCTGATGACATGTGTTGATTATTTAAACTGGTTGTAAATCTTTCTGGTTCCCTCATTTATGAGTTAAACAAAATCATTGACATGTGTTTTTATATAAAGTATGAGTTATGGTTGACCCCTTCTACTGGCAAAACCTTTGTATAACTTTGTGTAGGCTCATCCCTACCCTCTTGTGTTTTGCCTTTTAGTCTGTTCTTTCTGTTACCCATCTCATGTGATAACACGACATCATAGTACTGTCACCTTTAGCCACAAGATCTGATCTTGACTTTATACGTAGTACCCCATACAGTGCTTTGGCAAGCTGTCAGGCACTTGGTGTGTTGCATGAGATGTGGGGGGAAGGATGCAGTCCTTGAATTTTCTTGGATTTGTGGGTTCAAGGGTTGGGGCACATCTTCGTCAGGCTTTAGGAGTGCTCGGATCCATCACCACCTACTTCATCCCCAACCTTACTTTCACACTACCTACTATACTCATTTTCTATCACTGCATAACTAGTCACCGCAAATGTAGAAGCTTTAAATAATACCCATTTCTTATCTCGTTGCTCTGTAGGTGAGAAGGCCAGGCCGGCTTGCCTGGGTTCTCTGCTTAGGATCAGTAGTGGTCACAGAACTCTGCCTCCCCCACCTGCCTCCGTGCTAACAGTGTCACATCCAACAGAAATGAGATTCAGAAGGGAGTTGTGTGCGCTAAAGTTTAGGGAGCGGAGTTAGTAAAAGCAGAGCCTATTGGGGTAAAAAGATAGAATTATGCCTGCAAAGGCAAGGACTAGCAATAAAAAATTGCTCTCCAAAGCCCATGGGCAAGAGCATTTCATGTACTTCCTATACTTACCATTTATTTATTTAACAAACTCTTTATTTATTTGTTGTGCTGGGTCTTAGTTGCAATATGTGGGATTCTTAGTTGTGGCTTGCAGGATCTAGTTCCTTGACAAGGGACTGAACCTGGGCCTCCTGCATTGGGAGTGCTGAGTCTTAGCACTGGAGTACCAGGGAAGGCCATACCCACCATTTTAAAAATAACAAGCAGCTAAACACACCTTCTAAAATATGTCTAATGTGGATAAAATTCTAAAGAGTGTTGCCAGAATGTATTAATGAAATAATGTATCTGAAAATACTGATTTCTATACTATGAAGCATGAACCAAATGATGTTATTACTATCCAAATGTTTCATATTTTAATATTTTTGTTATGTAAAAGAAGAGCTAACAGTTTTTGAAGGTTTGTTATATGTCAAGTCCTACACCTTCACAAGGATTATATCTTACAGTAAACTTCTCTCCTGAGCAGTATTGTTATTTCCATTTTATAGATGAGGAAACTGGTGACCAGAAAAATTATGAACCCCAAAGCATGAACTCAGGAAGATACAGCCAAGATTCAAATGCAGGTCTGTCTAGTGTCATGCCTGTTTGTGATCATTATGTTTTTCTATGGCCATTAAGGAAAGAGTCAGAGAGAGAGTTGCAATTGGGGAGAAAGACCTGAAGATGGACAGATAAATGGAGGACACAAACGTGGACCCAAGCTCTGGAATTACTGGGAAGGGCTCACTAGCTTAGGTAACCTGCTTTAGTGCAATTTACTTTTCATAGTCCTTCTGAAATTTTGTTTCATATACCTTGTTTTCATAATGTTTGAATGAAAATTAGTTCTTGAGTATTTGCTTGTTCTTTTTGACTCCCCCCACCTTTTTTTTCCCTTGCCAAATTGTCAGGAGTACCTTATGTGGCTGGGGCCGAGATGGAGAATTACTGTACTGATTAAATTGCTGTGGACAGAACAAAATTACCTCTTTGGAATTAAACCAAAACCTAGCCGTGGCTAAATGTTCCCTACTTCTATGAGCAGCAAAACAGTGGGTATTTGAAGGATAGATACACTATGAAAGCTACCTCATCTAGGGAAAAATAAAAAGAAAAAAAAGGAGACAGGGGGACTTCCCTGCTGGTACAGTGGACAAGAATGTGCCTGCTAATGCAGGGGACATGGGTTTGATCCCTGGTCTGGGAAGATTTCATGTCTCAGAGCAACAAAACCCGGGCACCACAGCTACTGAGCCCATGCTCCAGGGCTCAGTAGCTGTAATTATTGAGCCCACATGCTCTAGGGTCTAAGCACGGCAACCACTGAGCCTGTGCACAACTACTGAAGCCTGTGCATCCCAGAGCCTGTCCTCTGCAACAAGAGAAGCCACTGTAATGAGAAGCCCGAACACTGCAAAGACGAATAACCCCCGCTCCCACTGCAACTAGAGACACCCTTCACAAAGCAACAAAGATCCAGCACAGCCAAAAATAAAATTAATTAGTTAATTAAGAGACAAGGAAGCAAGTGACAGGTGGGATCATGGAGGGGAAACGGTGGCCTGGTAAATCAATGATGTTGGAAGTCTGGCCATCCGTTTAGGGGAGGAAAATGTTAGATCCTTACATCACTGGGTGATTTTAAATGGCATGTAGTATATAATTAAATCCATCTTGTCACTATTATATTTATGGATTTATTTACCTAGTCCTGTATCAATATCACACTTTAAGGTTTTTATACAATATTTTGATAAATTGTAGGGTAGGACTTCCCTATTGCTGTATTTTAAAAATATATTGGCAAAACTAATACAATTATGTAAAGTTTAAAAATAAAATAAAATAAAAAAAATATATTGGTTCCAAAGCAATGCTGAAAAACATCAAAGCTGAAGGCATCATACTCCCTCATTTCAAACCATTGTTACAAATTATAGTAATGAAGACAGTATAGTACGCAGATCGGTGGAACAGAATAGAGAGCCCAGAAATAAACCCACATATACATGGTCAATTTATGACAAAGAAACCAAGAATATACAATGGGGAAAAGACAGTCTCTTCAATAAATGGTGTTGGGAAAACTGAACAGCCAGATGCTAAAGAATCAAACTCGAACACAATCTTACACCATACGTAAAATTTAAAACAAATCGAAGACATTAACGTGAGATCTAAAACTGTAAAAATCCTAGAAGAAGACATAGGCAGTAAGGTCTTTGACATAGGTCTCAGTGATTATTATTTGAATCTGACACCAAAAACAAAAGCAACAAAAGCAAAAATAAATAGCTTATACACAGAAAAGGAAGCCATCAACAAAATGAAAAGGCAACTTACTAAATGGGAGAAAATAGTTGTAAATCATATATGTAATAAGGAGCTAATATCCAATATACATAAAGAACCCATACAACTCAACAGCAAAGAAAACAGACAATCTGATTTAAGAACCAGCAGGGGATCTGAACAGATATTTTTCCAAAGAAAGCATACAGGAGGCCAACAGGTATATCTCACTATCATTAATCATCAGGGGAAAATGCAAGCCAAAACTACAGTGAGATATCACCACAACCCGTAAAAATGATTATTATTAAAAAGACAAGAAATAACAAGTGTTAGGATGTGAAGAAAAGAAAAACTTTGTGTATTGGTTTTGGGAATGTAAATTGGTACAGCCACCATGGAAAACACTGGAGGTTCCTCAAAATATTAAAAATAGAACTACCATAGGATCCAGTAATCCCATTTGAGGGTATTTATCCACAGAAAATGAAAACACTAACTTGAAAAGATATATGCACCCCCATGGGCATTGCAGCTTATTTACAACAGCCAAGATGGATAAACAGATAAAGAAATCATGTACACATACATGAGTGACTCCTAGCGACCCCATGGACTGCAGCCTACCAGGCTCCTCCATCCATGGGATTTGCCAGGCAAGAGTACTGGAGTGGGTTGCCATTGCCTTCTCCACAATGGCATATTCAGTTCAGTTCAGTTCAGTTGCTCAGTCGTGTCTGATTCTTTGTGACCCCATGAATTGCAGCACACCAGGCCTCCCTGTCCATCACCAACTCCCGGAGTTCACTCAGACTCATGTCCATTGAGATGCCATCCAGCCATCTCATCCTCTGTCGTCCCCTTCTCCTCCTGCCCCCAATCCCTCCCAGCATCAGAGTCTTTTCCAATGAGTCAACTCTTTATATGAGGTGGCCAAAGTACTGGAGTTTCAGCTTTTGCATCATTCCTTCCAAAGAAATCCCAGGGCTGATCTCCTTCAGAAAGGACTGGTTGGATCTCCTTGCAGTCCAAGGGACTCTCAAGAGTCTTCTCCAACACCACAGTTCAAAAGCATCAATTCTTTGGCGCTCAGCTTTCTTCACACTCCAATTCTCACATCCATACATGACCACAGGAAAAACCATAGCCTTGACTAGACGGACCTTTGTTGGCAAAGTAATGTCTCTGCTTTTCAATATGCTATCTAGGTTGGACTTAACTTTCCTTCCAAGGAGTAAGCATCTTTTAATTTCATGGCTGCAGTCACCATCTGCAGTGATTTTGGAGCCCCCAAAAATAAAGTCTGACACTGTTTCCACTGTTTCCCCATCTAGTTCCCATGAAGTGATGGGACCGGATGCCATGATCTTAGTTTTCTGAATGTTGAGCTTTAAGCCAACTTTTTGACTCTCCACTTTCACTTTCATCAAGAGGCTTTTTAGTTCCTCTTCACTTTCTGCCATAAGGATGGTGACATCTGCATATCTGAGGTTATTGATATTTCTCCCGGCAATCTTGATTCCAGCTTGTGTATCTTCCAGTCCAGTGTTTCTCATGATGTACTCTGCATATAAGTTAAATAAGCGGAGTGACAATATACAGCCTTGACGTACTCCTTTTCCTATTTGGAACCAGTCTGTTGTTCTATGTCCAGTTCTAACTGTTGCTTCCTGTAATGTAGTAATGGCATATTACTCAGCCATAAATGAAGAATGGAATCTTACCATTTATAACAACAGGGATGGGCCCTGAGGGAATTACGCTAAGTGAAATAAGTCAGAGTAAGACAAATACCATGCAACCTCTCTTATATGTAAAATCTTAAAGAAAAAATCACAAGCTTATAAACACAGAGAACTGATTGGTGGTTTCTAGAGGCAGGAGGTGGGGAGTGGGAGAATTGGTATAAATTTATTTTAAAAGAAAAAGAACAAATGGGCAAAACAGTATATATTGTATGCTACATTTGTGAAAAAATATTATTGACTATTTTTCACATTTTCTCTTCCAGATGAACCTTATGAGTTGTCAAGTTTCACTTTAAAATTTCTTTTTTTCTTTCTTTTTTTTTTTTTAAATTTTATTTTATTTTTAAACTTTACATAATTGTATTAGTTTTGCCAAATATCAAAATGAATCCGCCACAGGTATACATGTGTTCCCCATCCTGAACCCTCCTCCCTCCTCCCTCCCCATACCATCCCTCTGGGTCGTCCCAGTGCACTAGCCCCAAGCATCCAGTATCATGTATCGAACCTGGACTGGCAACTCGTTTCTTACATGATATTTTACATGTTTCAATGTCATTCTTCCAAATCTTCCCACCCTCTCCCTCTCCCACAGAGTCCATAAGACTGTTCTATATATCAGTGTCTCTTTTGCTGTCTCGTACTATTGAAAGTGTATCAAAGTGAAGTGAAGTTGCTCAGTCATGTCCTACTATTTGTGACTCCATGGACTGTGTTCATGGACTCTTTGTGACCCCATGGACTACCAGGCTTCTCTGTCCATGGGATTTTCCAGGCAAGAATACTGGAGTGGGTAGCCATTTCCTTCTCTGGGAGATCTTCCTGACTCAGGGATTGAACCTGGGTCTCCCACATTATAGGCAGATGCTTTACCTACTGAGCCACCAGGGAAGTTTAAAGTGTATCAAACTTATGGATTAATTTGTGGAATAACTGACATTTTTACACTGTTGAGACTTTGCATCAAGGAACATTCTATGTCTACCACTTGTTCCTTTTTTGTCTTTATGTAAATTTTGTGGTTTACGTAATTCGGGTTTTGCACATTTTTGGAAGTTTATTCCGAGATGCATAATAGTTTTTGTGACCATTGCACATGAAATTTTTTGGCCATTCTACTCTCTCACTGGTGTACAGAACAGCTAGCTTATTGAATTCTTTTAAAGATATAATAATTCTTTGAATGATTTCCAAAATTTTCTGGGAAGACAGAGACACTGACTGTTCAAAAGAATAAATAGTTCTTACTTCCTTTATTCGTTCTTTATTAGGTAGGACCTCCAGCAAAATGTTGAATAGGACTAGTAGCAAAAAGTACTGCCTTTACTGGTCTTTCTTCTAACATTCACCATTCCAAATTATATTTATTACAATTTTTTGATATGTACTCTTTATCAAGTAGAGGAGGCTTCCTTCTATTCTCAACTAGCCATAGTATTATTAATGGGTATTGAATTTAACCAAGTATATATTGTGAATCAGTTGAAATACAGTACTTGACTGGGCTGTGTTAATTTCAGGAGGTCCTCTTTCAGGCTCATGCAGTTGTTGCCAAAATTCAGTTCATTGTCACCTGGGGGCTGCCCTTATCTCCAAAAGGACCCTGATGTTCTTTCCCATGTGGCCTCTTATAGGTTCTCTGTTGTTCAGTCGCTAAGTCATGTCCAACTCATTTCGACCCAATAAACTGCAGCACACCAGGCTTCTCTGTCCATCACTATCTCCCTGAGTTTGCTCAAACTCATATCCATTGAGTCACTGACGACATCCAATCATTTCATCCTCTGTCTCCCCCTTCTCCTCCTGCCCTCAATCTTTCCCAGCATCAGGGTCTTTTCCAGTGAGTCAGCTCTTCGCATTAGGTGGCCAAAGTATTGGAGCTTCAGCTTCAGCATCAGTTCTTTCAATGAATATTCAGGGTTGATTTCCTTTAGGATTGACTTTTTTGATCTCCTTGCTGTCCAAGGGACTCTCAAGAGTCTTCTCCAGCACCACGGTTTGACAGTGTCAATTCTTTGGCATTCAGCCTTCCTTATGATCCCTCTTATCCATACAGGCTCTCTAAAGACCCTCTAACCACATGGCAGCTTGCTTTTCCAAAGCCAACAGAAGGCTCTCACTCCTGATTCCTCAGATGGAGTCTTACTTTATGTAAGGTTGTCACGAGAGTCATGTATTCTATTCTATAGTCTGTTCTGTTTGCTGTTTAGTTGCTCAATCATGTTTGAGTCTTTGCAACCCACTAGGCTACAGTCCATGGGATTTCCCAGGCAAGAATACTGGAGTGGGTTGCCATTTCCTTCTCCAGGGGATATCTATGCCTATTTGATTCTATCCTGTCCTACTTCATTTTATTCACAGTTCCCACATTTCACTGGCTATAAGTAAGTCACTCAAGGAGAGGAGATCATATATTAAAGTTGTATATAAAGTTGCATCTATCACTTTCTCTCATTTAAAAAAATTCTCTATATTTGTGATCATACTCTTTCCAAAAAAATCCCTAAGGTTTTTTATTTGTGCCTTTATTTTTACTTAGATAGGTCAGATTTTTAAATTTTCAAAGAACTATTTGGTTTTGTTTTCTATGTAATTAATTTCTGCTTTATCTTCAGTTCTTTAAAAAATGTTTTGGATTTACATTGATATTCTTTTTCTCGTGCTTTTGAGTTGGATGTTTAACTCAAATTCATTTACCGTCAATCTTTCTAGTGTTTTAACATATATATGTAATAGAAATACACACACATATTTTCTTTAAGTACTGCTTTGCCTACATCCCATGGGTTTGGATAATTGTTTCTTTCAATATTGTTCATTTATAAAGAGTTTATACAAGGAGACTGGCAGAAGGAAAAGCTACTGGGAGAGGAGCTGGATGTGGAGCCTTCTCAGCCCCATGGAGGGTTGTAGACGCCTTTTTTCTGCTCTGGTTATTCTCTGGTTCCTTTCTTTCCTTCCCTTTCCCACTTTTTCCAGTAGCTTCTCCCTCTCTCTCTCTCCCACTTTTCAAACAGCTCTCTTCTTCCAGTTCAAGTCCAAAGAACTGATAAACTCTTCCATAAATGGCCTGCCTTCCCGGAGAGTACCTGCCTTTTAAAAGTGGATTAGGTAGAGAAAAGGGTAAAAAAAAAAAAAAATAATGCAAACAAAGGAATAGGTGAGTGACGGTGAAATTCTAACCTGAGAGGGAAGTAATTGAGTGGGAAGGAGAGAAAGGTGGTAGAATTCTGGTGTCTCTAAGGTGCCATAACTAGGAAAAGCAATCATGAGGCTTTATATATAAGGGGGATAATGGAGTTGGCCAATAAGTTTGTTCAGGGCGTTCTATAATATGTTACAGAAAAATCCAAACAAACTTTCTGGCCAACCCCATACATATTCTTTCTCACTGAAGCTTGTCAGACATAGGTGCTCCAGAGAAGGTGAAAGAATGGGACCCTAGAAGAATTGCTTCTCAGTGCAGTGTAGAGATCTGGCAAGGTACTGACAAATTTACTAGTAAGCTTACCGTGGCTCTTAGACAAACTCTAAAAGAAAGAATACAACTGCCTGAACAAAATGGTTTTATTCTTTCAACAACTAGGTTGTTTCTTTGGAATATAAGCATCATGGGGCTGAACAAAGAATGCTAGCCATTCTCTCCATTGTTCTAGTTTTGAATTTTACTAATTTGATCATAGACATAGAGGTAGATACAGATGTTCTGAAGACGGTGACTGTGCTGGGCAGAACATGGACCTCCAAAGACATCCATCTCTTAATCCCCAGAACCTGCAAAATGTACTTTGCAGATGTGACTGAATTAAGAATGTTGACATGGGATATCATCCTGGATTATCATATTTAGGACCAATGTAATCATAAGGGTGTAATAAAGGGAAAAGGGAGGCAGGGGAGTCATAGTCAGAGAAGGAGATAATACAATGAAATGATTCATTTGCTGGTTGTCAAACGCTATGGGGTCGCTGAGGGTCGGACACGACTGAGCGACTTCACTTTCACTTTTCACTTTCATGCACTGGAGAAGGAAATGGCAACCCACTCTGGTGTTCTTGCCTGGAGAATCCCAGGGACGGGGGAGCCTGGTGGGCTACCGTCTATGGGGTTGCACAGAGTCGGACACGACTGAAATGACTTAGCAGCAGCAGCAGCAGAAGTGCCCAAAAAGACCAGAAAAGGAATTCTCTTCCGGAGCCTCCAGGATGAAGACACCTCTGCTGATACCTTGATTTTAGTCTCCAGAAACCCATTTCCAGCTTTCTGACTTCTGATCTCCAGAAGAGCAAGATTATAATTTGCTCTGTTTTAAGGCACTGCTGCTGCTGTGCAGTGCTCAGTCATGTCCAACTCTTTGTGACCCTATGGACTGTAGCCTGCCAGGCTCCTCTGTCCACGGAATTTTCTCGGCAAGAATACTGGAGTGGGTTGCCATTTCCTCCTCCAGTTTAAGGCACTATTTGGCAGTAACTTGTTAGTTGCGATAGGAAACTAATACAATACCAAAAGTTTGGTGGCCACAGAGTAGGCATCTGGGTATAATTGCTGGTTGGTAATTCTAATCTATGAAACCTAGAGTTTCTCAATATGAATATTGGATCTACCAGAGCCTAGTTTTTTCTGGTTTTCAGGATTTTTTTTTCTGAAATATTCTAGGTCTCACAAACGCACAACACTACATCACAATGGAACCGGTGAAGTTTGGGAATCTGGTAAATGACCTCAGCTGGACTCACAAATTCCTTGGCCCCTGGTACTGGAATCCAGGGCCTGGAGAAGTTCCATCTGAACCTGGACATCTCTGCCAGGATGAGCCATTCCTCCACAAATCTGCCATGCTGCTCACTTGTAATTGGGGTTTGGTCAATGAAACCTCTGGGGACTTTCCAGAGCATCCTGAGTCACTTGTCCATGTGGGTTTAGTGGGTTTGGAGAACACAGAATGCCTTTGAATTATGTTCAAAGAAAGGCATGCATGCACACTCTCTCGTGTCTGACTCTTTGTGACCCCATGGACTGTAGCCCTCCAGGCACCTCTATCCATGGGATTTCCCAGGCAACAATACTGGAGTGGGTTGCCATTTCCTCCTCCAAAAGAAAGAAGTGCAGGAAAGTAAAAATCTAGATAGAGAGAGAAAGATTGAGGATGAAGGAAGGAAGCAAGGAGGGACTCTTTCTGCAGCCAATACCAGGGAAAGCCTGGTGTCAAGCTAATGACGCCCACCCAATTTTCCACCTTAATGGGCCCAGCAGCACTGCATGCAGAGCACGCTAATCAGAGAACAGAAACTGAAACATCTATTTTTTTAAAATTAAATTCTGGAAGAACTTGAGTCACTTTACTTTCAGATATTTATTTTATTCATTTTACTCACCTATAGACCAGGGCTTCAGAATATCTGCTCCTTTTCAAACTTCTTTCTGTTCCTCTGGAAAATGGAAAGCAACGCAAATACTCAATATCATATTCTGAGCTAGACACTGTATCAGACACTTCATATTTTTAAATGGTGCGAAATCCATTAGGTAATTGCTATTGTCCCAGTTCTAAGATGAAGTGAGCATAACCAGAGTGAGTGACTTTCATAAGGACTCATTTCTGGTAGAGGGGCTGGTGTTCAGGTAGAAACCTATCTAAGGCCTAGACTCTCGAGGGCTCTGCTCATTTTTGTGAAGTGAAAGTTGCTCAGTCATGTCCAACTGTTTGCAACCCATGGACTGTAGCCTGCCAGGCTCCTCTGTCCATGGGGATTTTCCAGGGAAGAACACTGGAGTGGGTGGCTGTTCCCTCCTCCAGGGGTTCTTCCCAACCCAGGGATTGAACACAGGACTCCAGCATTACAGGTGTATTCTTTACCATCTGAGCCACCAGGGAAGCCCCTGCTCATCTTTGGGTTCATTTAATATTTATCTTGGCTTCTCTGGTGGCTTAGCAATAAAATATCTGCTTGCAGTGCAGAAGGCTGGGTTTGATCCCTGGGTCGGGAAGATCCCCTGGAGAAGAAAATGGCAACCCACTCCAGCATTCTTGCTTGGAGAATCCCATGGACAGAGGAGCCTGGCAGGGCTACAGTCCATGGGGTTGCAAAAGTTGGACATGACTTAGTGACTGAACCACCACCACCCACCAATATTTACCTGACATTTGTTTAGTACCTACTGTGTACCAAGCATTGTTCAGTGAGATGCAGACAGCAGTGAACAAAGACAATAATTACTGTCCTCAAAAAATTTACATTCTATTGTGTTGGCAAGACTCTAGGTTTACTTCATTGGTACCCTAGGATATTCAGCAATATAAATACATCATATGGCAGTCAGAGAGATGATTAATTCTGAGCAACATCCTGGTTATGCTTTCCATGGGCACCTGACTTCAACCTTAACATGAGTCCAGAGAGAGTTTTGAGTTCACACTTCATGTTAATTTGCATATTTAACAAGAAGGGCTGGAATTATGCATTTGTGATTCAGGTTTTATCTCTAGATGACTCCCAAGGGATGACAGGCAATTGTGTATTTCTCAAGTACCTCTGCCTTCTGTCCTGCTCTTTGAGGACTTGAACACTCCAGGGCCAGCAAGGCAGCTGGCCTGGACTGGATGTTCCTTAAATATTGAATCTCAGTACGTGTGTGTGATTCTCTCAGTTGTATCCGACTCTTTGTGACCCCATGGACTGTATCCAGCCAGGCTTCTCTGCACATGGAATTCTCCAGGACAGAAGACTGGAGTGGGTTGCCATTTCCTACTCCAGGGGATCTTCCTGACCCAAGAATCGAACCCGGGACTCCTGCATTGCAGGCAGATTTTTTATTGTCTGAGCCACCTGATACAGATGTATTGAATCCAAAGTCTCCTTAAATGTGGAAATTCAATAAATTCTTTCATGTGGGTAATTCCCATAGCTCCCTACACTTCTTATAAATTCTGTCTCACATTACTTTTCCATGCTGCCAGAAGTACAGTGGATTTCTATGAAAATGAATTTTTCACTTTGAAAATATTTTTAACAGGCAGTGAATGGGATTACTACCATAATCGTTGAAACACATAGATGTGTGAGGCAAAGGAAAATGTTTTGGTGTATATAGGTAGAAATATGAAGACCTGTGCTCTAAAGCACTTACAGGCATGCTTGTCTCAAAGATGGAACTCTTGGAGCAGCCTGCCACCTTCAGGATAACTTCACAATTAACACTACCAGAGAACACTGGTTTTAGCCTCTGCAAATTTCAAATACCAATTCCAGTAAGAACAGTTCATGATAGTTAATGGTGGAAGCTATGTCCCTTGTAGAACTTTTGGTATGATTACTATATGCAATAATTTTATTAGTTTTCTTTAAAGAAAACAGCCCTTTCTTTAGTTTGAGATTCTTTTAAAAAGCATTACTTAACTTACTGTTGTATCATTTCACTGCTTTTAAACTTCATTTTGCTGAGAGCTGAGAACCCTAAAAACAGATCTTACAGCCACAGTCTGAAAAATACTGTAACTTTGGAAACTCTGCTACTTTTTAGTGGGTTCTTTATGAATTAATGACAATATTTTTGAAGAATCTTAAATAAAAGCAACACAGTAATCCTTTCAGACGGAGAAGCAAGAGGGAGAGAAGGGGAGGGAGGGAGAGAGAGACAAAGAGGAAGATTAAGAAAACATGTAACACCGCTCGTTTTTGTTGTTGTCTGTTTTTTTTTTCCTATTGGCTGTTCCTTTCACTAAATTACAAGGAGGTCTCCGTGGCTTAAAAAGAGTAAGAAAGGTATAGAACAAAGGAGAGATAGGCTAAGGTATGACGCAATGACTCAATGCTTAATGGCACAGAGACACAACACAAATTAGCATTGCTAAGTCACTTCAGTCGTGTTCGACTCTGTGCGACCCCATAGACGGCAGCCCACCGGGCTCCCCCGTCCCTGGGATTCTCCAGGAAAGAACACTGGAGTGGGCTGCCATTTCCTTCTCCAATGCATGAAAGTGAAAAGTGAAAGTGAAGTCGCTCAGTCGTGTCCGACTCTTAGCGACCCCATGGATTGCAGCCTACCAGGCTCCTCCGTCCATGGGATTTTCCAGGCAAGAGTACTGGAGTGGGGTGCCATTGCCTTATCCAAATTAGCATTAAAAATACACAAAAAGAAGGAAAAGGAGAGCATAATGGAAATCGAGACGTCAAATGCGTTACGAGAGCGCGATGTAAAAGATTCTGGGAACAGAGAACAGGGCTCAGATTCAGACGCAACAGGCAACGGGACAGGAAAATAAGCGACATTTAAACAAAAGAGCGACAGAACAAATATTCATCGAGAATGAGTAAAATTTCACTATTTTCCTTTCATAAAAGGAGGAAAGGGCTATTTTAGAACCTTCCTTTAGCCATTAATTGCATTTATATTGGCTTCCTCTGGTTGCACCGACCCGTGAAAGAACTCAAGGTCCATTTGCTTAGACTTTGATTCTCAGCCTGCAACTGTGGGATCACGTGGGGAACTTGAACCAACGCCAGGCCTCACTCGGGAGGGATTAAATCAGAAAACCTGGGGGAAATCCCGGCAAGAAAACTGTTTTAAAGCTTCCCGCCGGACTCCACCAGGCTGCAGAGCGTAAAAACAAGGTGTGCCCAAGCCCTAAGTCCCGCCCCAAATCGCGGGAAGCAGCCGCAGGTGGGAGTATGTCTCCGCCCCAGAGGGAGGTGCTCCCTTTGAGATATTCTGGGTGGAGACGCGGCGTGTGCCCTCCCGACCGCTAGGGGGCAAACTGCACGCATTTAGCGCGCGTTTTGAAGCTCCAGTGCGGGTCACCCCCAGACGTGCGCATGCTCCGGTGTGTCCCGGAGGTCGCCCGCGCCGGTGTATAACCACGTGTGGTGTAACTTAGGGCATCATGTTGTGAAGAAATGGGGGCTGCAGTGGCTCGCGCAGTCAGGAATTTCAACCTAGAGAACCGGGCGGAACGGGAAATCAGCAGAATGAAGCCTTCCCCTGCTCCCAGGCACCCCTCCACCAAGAACCTCCTGCTAGAGCAGATGAGCAGTAAGTGGTGCCTCGGGTCCCGGCGCTCGGTCTCCGGGTGTGGGTTGAGTGGTGGACCTCGGTGCAGTGGTGGGGGTGACCGGGGTCAGCTGCAGTCACCTGGGTCAGCCGAACTCGGGAAGGTGGCGCCACCGGGCTGGTGACATTGAGACTGTCTCCTTGCTCCCGCGGAGTCGGCGGCTCCGCCTACTTCGTAGCCTTGGAGGTGTCGGCGTCTGCCCATGCTGACCCCGCCCTCGCCGGCTTTAATACTTTGCGGCATGATACAAGGAATCAGAATCAGAAGCAATCCTATGCAGGAGAACTTTCTAGACGTCTTCGCCGAACAGTGGACACCGAACTGGACCTAGCATTATGAGTTACATTTAAAACACGTCCTACTGTGTTCGAGTGAATGTTGATTAAGCAAAAAATGAAGTGACTGTCTTAAACAGAAAGCAACTCAAAGATTTAGAAAACGAACTTAATGGTTTCCGGGGGAGGAGGGGCCGTGTAAGGGATAGTTAGGGACTTTGGGAAGGTCATGTACACGCTGCTGTATATAAAATGGGTAACCAACAACGGCCTATTGTATAGCACATGGAATTCTGCTCAGTATAACGTGCCAGCCTGGATAGGAGGGGGATTTGGGGGAGAATGGATACGTGTATATGTATGGCTGAGTCCCTTTCCTGTTCACTGAAACTACCACAGTATTGTTAATCAGCTGTACCCCAATGTAAAATAAAAATTTTAAAGTTTTTGGGGAAAAAAAGTGACTGTTTTGTGTTAAGTGTTAGGATCTTATAGGAAATTTTCTTTGGCTTTACATTTGTAACATTCTTTTTCTTTCCTTAGGCCATCCAGAAATTAAGGGAGAAATTGATAGGAAAGATGACAAACTGCTGTCATTACTAAAAGACGTGTATGTTGATTCCCAAGATCCCGTGTCTTCTTTGCAGGTAATGTGTGTTTTCATTAAGTAAATATATATTATAACTCCTTGGAGCTCCAGGAGAATCACGTAGAGAAGTGTGGCAAATAGTAAAAGAGAGTGAGGGCTCTGCATGTTTATACATGTGTCAGTGTGCTTCTGAACCAGAATGCAGAGCTTTGGCAAAGTTGAAGCACAGAGGTCTAAGCAAGAGGTATTTGCTGAAATCTAAAAGACTTGTGAAAAAATAACAGACTTGTGAAAGGATTATTTGAATGCACCTCTATTATTTCAGAATTTATAGGATTTGGTAGGAAATTTCTACCAAATGACAATTGGTCACTTGAATGACATTTGAATGACACCAAGAGAGAGCTTTTGGAGAAGGCAATGGCACCCCACTCTAGTACTCTTGCCTGGAAAATCCCATGGACGGAGAAGCCTGGAAGGCTGCAGTCCATGGGGTTGCTGAGGGTTGGCCATGACTGAGCTACTTCACTTTCACTTTTCACTTTCATGCATTGGAGAAGGAAATGGCAACTCACTCCAGTGTTCTTGCCTGGAGAATCCCAGGGACGGGGGAGCCTGGTGGGCTGCCGTCTATGGGGTCGCACAGAGTCAGACACTACTGAAGTGACGTAGTAGTAGTAAGAGAGAGCTTTAATACTATTTTCTCTTCCTTCAGTGGTTTGAGGTATGTTCTGATATCAGAACATTTTTTAGTATTGTGTTGTTGGTGGGCTTTTTGTTTGTTTGTTTTTAAGAAAATATTCAGATAGGATTTGTAAAAACAGGGAGATGGCAGAATAAACTGGGAGTGGGAACCTGTATGTAAATATCAGGCACAAGTGCTCTGTGTACAGTGATGAACACAGCAGTTCTAGTCCTTGCTGTCACAGTGCTTATAGTGTTGTGAGGGACACAGGCATTAAACAAATGAGCAGCCACAGGTACATAATTGCGAAGTCTATAAAGAGGAAATGTAGGTACTGAGCATATCAGAGGGAGCTGTTTGAGACAGAAGGACCAGGGATGGTTTCTGAGGAAGTGGCCTGAACAACAGCTGGGTGTTAGCCAGATGAGTTCATGGGGGCAGGAAGCTTCTAAGCAGGGAGAAGACTTTGATTAAAGGAGAGGGAAGTACCAGTGACCATTCCCTTTTCATTCTAAAATTCTCCAAAGTCTTTCTCTGTAGATAGGCAATAAACTGCACAGATATGTTAATAGTTATTAGTATAATTTTAAGTAGGGAAGAGAAAACGCACATGTAAAGTAAGGTTTGTAACTTGTTACAACAACAGTTATAGGGTTCGGTTATCAGATGTTCACATACACACACACACAAATATATAGGGGTTGATGTTTGTGTTCTTTATATTTAGACAGGTGTTGGATAATACTTCGGTATTGTTTCTCTCACATGTACTTATTCATTCTAAAATTAACTCTTGGGGAACAAAAACCATTTAATACTTCTTATGTATAAGATATAGGAATGTAAATATAATACTTAGGAGATACACAGTGGTGTTAAAATTTCTTGGAGAGGTATTAGGAAAAATCTGAAAAAACTCATTCATGGGCAAGTGATAGTGAAGAAAAGGTTGAAATGCCTATTTATGTTTGTCTCTTTTTCTTTTGGGCAGTTCATAATTTTCTTAATGATTTGTGATGTCTTTAGACATCAGTGATGCCGTGGCTCTCATATGTCAAATAATTTACTTTTGTCCGACTTTTTATCTATTGCTATTCAAAATTTTGTGAAATATATTAGCCTTTTTGTCTTTCATTGTATGGACTCAGTCTAACATAAAGTCTTCTGTATTTTCTTAGTACTTTTATGATTATATATTTTATGTTAAAATCTTTATTTGGCATTAAATAAAGTTTTTGGTGAGGGAGAACTTTTCAACTGGATGGTCAGTTGTCTAAATATAATTTATTGAATAACCCAGTCCTTTCCCCACTCATTTAAAATGCTAATACATACACTTATAAGTCTGTTAACGGATTCATCAGTTCTATTTATTTTTCTATGTCTACACTAGAATTATACTATTTTAATTAATAAAACTTTGTAAAGTATCTTGATACCTGTTATGATCATCTTTCTTTCTTTTCAGAAGTTCTTTGACTCTTGCCACACATTTTTTCCCCATATGAACAAATTCTTGAAAAGTCCTATTTTGATTTTGAGTGTAATTGAATTGGAATTTATAGATTAATTGAGAATTAACATTTTTGTTTTATTGAGTCTTCGAAGGGTACAGGGAAGATTGTTACTATGAGATCTCTTTTCTCCCTAAGTTTTTAACTATTTATTGCTAATATGTCACACAAAAAAAGTGATTTTTGTATTGCACGTGCCTGCTTTGCTAGGTTATTATTTCTCTTTGTTTTTCAGTTGATTCTTTTATATTTTTCTAAAGATATTCTCATACCATTGGAATGGAATTACAATTTTCTCTCTTTTTAGTGTTTATACTTAATTCTCCTCTTACTGTGTCTATTATTCTGTCCTGTTCTTTCCTTGCATAGGGTGCCTGTAATTAGTTAAAATAAAGTGATTTGGTCTGATTGAAAAATACTTTTATCACAGGATGTTTTGTTCTATTTTTAATTTGCTAAGAGTTTTTTTTTTAATTAAAAGAGGATGTTGAATTTATCAGATTTTTTCAGTGTCATGTTAATTTTAGTATTTAATATTAATCAGAAGGGAAAACTGGATTAAAAAAGTATATATTAGGTAGTAAGAAGATACAGAACTAGGAAGATAAGGGAAACTTGAGTTTTTGGAAAGTGAAGAAGTTAGGAGTGTTTCAGGCCAGAGTTACAATATGAAGGTAGGAGAGTGTGTGGTGCCTTTAGAGTTCAGTACAGTTAGGAGCTGGTGGCTCAATGGTAAAGAATCTGTCAGTGCAGGAGCTGCAGGAGACTTGGGTTCATTACCTGGGTGGGGAAGATCCACTGGAGGAGGGAGGCAGTGGCAACTCACTTCAGTTTTCTTGCCTAGGAAGTCCCATGGATAGAGGAGCCTGGTGGGGTTGCAAAGAGCTGGACACAACTGAGCAACTGAGAATGCACACACCCACAGTTAGAAGAAAGTATGAGGGATGAATCTGGGTCGATGAAATGGGGTGGGGTAGAAAGTCAGTAGGGGCCAAATCATGAAGGTTGTATTTGTCTTGCTAAGGAATTTGAGTTTTATCCTGAGGGCAGTTGGAAGTCATTGAAGAGTTTCCTGTGGAAGAGTGACTTTAGATCTGCTTCATTCTGAGGGCAGTTTTGAGGGTGGGCTGGGAGGGAGGGAGGGAAAGGCATTTTACCCAGTTAAGAGGAGACCAGGCTTTTGCAGTAGTTCCCGTAAGAGACATTGGCTTGGACAAAGGTAATTAGTGACTGGGAGAGAATGAACAGGTTTGAGAGGGACTTAGAAGCATGAGCAGGATTTGTTCATTGATTGGTTGTAATGAGTGAGGAGAGGGAAATGTTAAATATAAAAGAAACTGAGTTTTGAAGTGGGCTATGAGAGATGGGTGGAGTTGGTCCCTGAGCTAGAGAATATGGGGACAAAATTGTATTTTCAGAGAAAAGGGACAAGTTCAGCTTTAGACAAGTTGATCTTTGAGGTATTTATAGGTTATCAAGTAAAAATGTAGTTAGTCATTTGGGAATTGGGATCTGAAAGTCAGGAGAAAGGTCAAGGTTTGAGACCATATTTGAGAGTCATTGATGTGTGGATAATAATAATAAGGGGATGGTGGGATTGCTTGGGGGGAATGTGTAGAGTGAGAAGAGGGCCTGGGCCAGAACTTGGGGGCATACTAACATTTACAGGGTAGCTGAAGTGAATAGACCGCAAGGAAGGAACCACTGCGGAGACAGATGGAACACTAGGAGAGAGGTGGTATGGAAACCAAAGCAAAAATAGTTGTGGGTATGTGGGAGTGGTCAGCAGTGTTTGCTTAAAAAATGTCCTCTGGATTAAGATGTAATCCTCTGGATATGAGATCACAAGTACTGTTTTTTAAAGCTGAACTGAAAAGAAGGAAACTGATCATAAAAGAAGAGTTGTTGGGTTTGATGATATTTACAATATCATGGTAATCCAAGTCTATGTCCTGACTAGTAGTGCTGAAGGAGCTGAAGTTGAATGGTTCTATGAAGACCTACAATTCCTTCTAGAACTAACACCAAAAAAGGGTGTCCTCTTCATCATAGGGGACTGGAATGCAATGAAATACCTGGAGTAACAGGCATATTTGGCCTTGGGGTACAGAATGTAGCAGGGCAAAGACTAATAGAGTTCTGCCAAGAGAATGAACTGGTCATAGCAAACACCCTCTTCCAACAACACAAGAGAAGACTCTACACATGGACATCAGCAGATGGTCAACAATGAATCAGATTGATTATATTCTTTGTAGCCAAAGATGGAGAAGTTCTATACAGTCAGCAAAAACAAGACCGGGAGCTGACTGTGGTTCAGATCATGAACTCCTTATTGCCAAATTCACACTTAAATGGAAGGAAGTAAGGCAAATCATTAGACCATTCATGTATGACCTCAGTCAAATCCCTAACGATTATATAGTGGAAGTGAGAAATAGATTTAAGGGACTAGATCTGATAGAGAGCCTGATGAACTATGGATGGAGGTTTGTGACATTATATAGGAGACAGGGAGCAAAATCATCCCCAAGAAAAAGAAATGGAAAAAAGCAAAATGGCTATCTGAGGAGGCCTTACAAATAGCTGAGAAAAGAGAAGCCAAAAGCAAAGGATAAAAGGAAAGATATACCCATTTGAATGTAGAGTTCCAAAGAATAGCAAGGAGAGATAAGAAAGCCTTCCTCAGTGAAAGTGAAGTCGCTTAGTCGGGTCCGACTCATTGTGACCCCCGTGGACTGTAGGCCACCAGGAAATAGAGGAAAACAATAGAGTGGGAAAAACTAGAGATATCTTCAAGAAAATTAGAGATACCAAGGGAACATTTCATGCAAAGATGGGCTCGATAAAGGACAGAAATGGTATGGACGTAATAGAAGCAGAAGATATTAAGAAGAGGGGGCAAGAATACACAGAAGAACTGTACAAAAAAGATCTTCATGACCCAGATAATCACGATGGTGTGATCACTCACCTAGAGCCAGACATCCTGGAATGTGAAGTCCAGTGGGCATTAGGAAGCATCACTGTGAACAAAGCTTGTGGAAGTGATGGAATTCTAGTTGAGCTGTTTCAAATCCTGAAAGATGATGCTGTGAAAGTGCTGCACTCAATATGCCAGCAAATTTGGAAAATTCAGCAGTGGCCACAGGACTGGAAAAGGTCAGTTTTCATTCCAATCCCACAGAAAGGCAATGCCAAAGAATGCTCAAACTACTGCACAATTGCACTCATTTCACACACTAGTAAAGTAATGCTCAAAATTCTCCAAGCCAGGCTTCAACAATATGTGAACCATGAATTTCCAGATGTTCAAGCTGGATTTAGAAAAGGCAGAGGAACCAGAGATCAAATTGCCAACATCTGCTGGATTATCGAAAAAACAAGAGAGTTCCAGAAAAATACTGTTTCTGCTTTATTGACTATGCCAAAACCTTTGACTGTGTGGATCACAATAACTGTGGAAAATTCTGAAGGAGATGGGAATACCAGACCACCTGACCTGCCTCTTGAGAAATCTGTGTGCAGGTCAGGAAGCTACAGTTAGAACTGGACTTGGAACAGCAGACTGGTTCCAAATAGAAAAAGGAGTACGTCAAGGCTGTATATTGTCACCCTGCTTATTTAACTTCTATGCAGAGTGCATCATGAGAAACGCTGGGCTGGAAGAAGCATAAGCTGGAATCAAGATTGCTGGGAGAAATATGAATTACCTCAAATAAGCAGATGATAACCACCACTATGGCAGAAAGTGAAGAAAAACTAAAGAGCCTCTTGATGAAAGTGCAAGTAGAGAGTGAAAAAGTTGGCTTAAGGCTCAATATTCAGAAAACTAAGATCATGGCATCTGGTCCCATCAGTTCAGTTCAGTTCTTGAGTCATGTCCGACTCTTTGCGACCCCATGAATTGCAGCATGCCAGGCCTCCCTGTCCATCACCAACTCCCAGAGTTCACCCAAATCCACATCCATTGAGTCGGTGATGCCATCCAGCTATCTCATCCTCTGTCGTCCCCTTTTCTTCCTGCCCTCAATCCCTCCCAGCATCAGTCTTTTCCAGTGAGTCAGCTCTGCATGAGGTGGCCAAAGTACTGGAGTTTCAGCTTTAGCATCATTCCTTCCAAAGAACACCCAGGACTGATCTCCTTAGAATGGACTGGTTGGATCTCCTTACACTCCTGAATACTCATTGGAAAGACTGATGTTGAAGCTGAAGCTCCAGTACTTTGGACACCTGATGCTGAGAGTTGACTCACTGGAAAAGACCCTGATGCTGGGAAAGATTGAAGGCAGGGGGAGATGGGGATGACTGAGGATGAGATGGTTGGATGGCATCACTGACTCAATGGGCATGAATTTGAGTAAACTCTGGGAGTTGGTGATGGACAGGGAGGTTTGGCGTGCTGCAGTCCATGGGGTTGCAAAGAGTTGGACATGACTGAGCTATTGAACTGAACTGAATATGAATACAAAACTAGGGAAAAGAATGAAGATTGTCAGGTAAGCTGTTAGAGCAGCATCAGGTTCCTGCCCTCCTAAAGCAGTTTATTGTTTCTAACCAACTTGTTATTCTTTTAATATATATGAAATAATGTGGTGAGTGGATGGTATCCATTTGATTGATTTCTACGTAATGATTGAACTATGGTTGTGAAATGGTGATATGGCAAAAGCACCATCAAACTAAGACTCATCTTAAAGAGAAAATGTAGTTTGGAGAAGCACGGGTAATACTTGTTTGAAGAAGAAAAATAGAGATTCAAGGCACGAAAGTAGATGTCAAATCCTTGCTCTCATCCTAAAAGCCTGTTTTTTGGTTTTTGTCTTTTGATACTAGGTAAAGGATGCCACAGCACGTCAGAAGCCTAAGGAGTTCAGGTTGCCGAAAGACCATCAGTTTGACATGATGGACGTTAAGAACATTCCCAAAGGCAAAATTTCCATTGTAGAGGCATTGACACTTCTCAATAATCATAAACTTTATCCAGACACATGGACTGCTAAGAAAATAGCTGAAGAATACCATCTAGAACAGCAAGATGTAAATTCCCTTCTCAAATATTTTGTGACTTTTGAAGTCAAAATCTTCCCCCCGGAAGGCAAGAAAGCAATAGAATCAAAATGAAGAGAATCTTGACAGGACTTTTCCTGTCCTCATCCCCATGCCCTGTTTATTTTCTTCATTTGTAGCAGGTTTAATTATATAAATTACCAATTGTGTTGAGCTACCTCTTTGTGAGAGCTTGCTATTTATGAACTCTTTTGAATATTCAGGATGGCTGATAGGATTGACTTTTCTCTCTGTTAAACTTTGGTTTAGTTTGTGTTCTTATGTAATATCAGCATGACTAATCAGCACATGTATAAATTTACTGTAAATAAAAATTACTGTATTTTAAGCAAATCTATCATCAGCTTTTAAATTGGTCATGTAGCCTCTTGGGAAATATCCTGAATCCTTTCTTTAACATTCAGAGCTTCATCTTCCAGTGTAGGTAGCTGGTTTATTCTTCCTGTGGAATAGTGAAAGGAAGAGTTTTCCTGACTCTTAAGACTGAGTTTTTTTTGTTGAGGAAAGGGACGCTTGACATTGAAGTCCAATAACAATGTTTCCTGAATAATGGCAGACAGGAGACTGGATACAAAACAGTAGAAAATATATTTTTATTACTGTTCCAGGGAAAAAGAACTAGTGGAGACTTATTTTGTTTTGAATGAATTTTACATATAAAATAACTTTTTAAAAATACAAGCAAGAATTGGTGTTTATAAAATTTTGTCAGCCTCTGCTTTGACAACCAAACAGGTAAGTCCAAAAGCTTTCAGAGAGGCAGGTGGTAGAAACTCTCTGAAAAAAAAATAAGTTTTCTGTGGACTTAATGTAAAAGTACAAGATAATTTTAAAGCATAGTTAAAGAACCATGGTAAATTGAATTTGGTGATCAAATACATGTGTTTTTTTCCGATTTAAATACTGGCTGAAAGAAGAGATAAAAAATTACAAGTAGAAATAATAACGTTTGATCACTGCAAAAGACTTGGAAAATTGCTGTCTCGATCATTTAACAAACTTAGGAGCACAGTGTGAGCCAGTACTAGGGTCTTCAGCAAGGTTGTGTAAGTTTAGCTCTGCAATATTACTACCTCTGGGAGTTTGGGTAGATTGCATAACCTCTTTGAGATTGTTTCCTCTATAAAATGAATATAGTGCTGCTTTATTAAGTCAAAAGGTTACTGTGAAGATGCATAATAACTACAAAGGATGGAACAAATTCGACTTGAATTTTTGCAGTTCAGATGAGAAGCCTGAGGAAGTTTCCTGACCTATTTAAGATTATTCTGTAGTTTATGACATAGTCAGGCCCAGAATTTAGGATTTTAAAGTCCTAGTGGTATATTTTTTCTGTGAGCTGTGGGAATACTCATAGAATGTGGTAAGAAAAATTTCAAGTTATCAGTGTTTTTCTGAGGGAAGACAGGCATCCCCATCTTCCCAAGAATTTCCCCTGGGAATAATATGGAAGGTGCTGAGGAATTAAGCATGATGATGGAATGAGGCCTTTGTAAAGCTGAGAAGAGAAAAACTGACGGAGATGGGAGGATTTTAAGCTGTGTTCAGATGCAGTTTCATTATGTGAATCAACTATCCCTAGACCATATTTGGTTCAAAACCTTTTTTTTTTTTTTTTTTGTAAAGAAAACAAGAATTCTGTCTATAAAATTGTGTTTTAGAAATTCAGTAAATCATCAAAACTGTTTTTCTTTACCAAATAAAGGTCAGTACCTGTACCTGAATCATGGTAATGCTGTTTCTGAGCCATCTTCACTATTCAGATCTACACTGTGGATAGGTAGCTGTAAATATGGCTGTGGTTATGTAGTGTCGCATGATAAAGTCCTTCCCATATCATTGATTAGCCTATTACTGCTTTGTATCATGTGTAGGAGAGTGTTGGGTAGTAGTGGTGTCACAGACAGCATGGAGTTGAGATTCAGAAAATCTGGATGTAGATCTCAGCATCACCTCTAGCCACGTGATGTTGGCAGTGTCCTCAGTTGTAAAACAGGTAATAATTGCTAGCATCTTTAAAGCAATTACTGTACTAGGCATTGATCTAGGTGCTTTACATGTATTAACAATATTTACCACTGGTAGGAGGAGAAGTACTGTTACTATATTTTACAAGGAAAATTGAAGTACAGGGATCTATAAAAGATGGCCTAACAAATGTTGGAGCCCAGATTTAAACTCTTTGAAAACCTTGTGCCCCTGACCGCAGCACTACCTTCGCTGTTTCTCTGTGGGACTATAAAAATTGGGTGCGATGGCATGCAAGGTGCCTGGGCTGTGTGAAGCCAGGACTACTCAGCGCCCTGAGCATGAGAATCTTCTGTGGACCTCTGGAAAAATACACATCTGGGCCTTCTCTGCTGTGGTAGACTGCTTTAGTCAGGCTGAGAGACTTCTTTGTTGATGAGCTCTGGATCAGGGATGTTTTAAAAATAATGACCAGTGTGCTGCGCTGACCATCTGTGCAGTTTAAATATCAACATTGTCTGGGTCTAAAGTTTCCTATGAAAGAAGAAAAGGGATAGGAGATAGGAGGGTAATTTTGAGGGAGTTTGAAGGAGAGAAATTTTATGGGACATGAAAAAGGAAGAAGGGAATAATTCCTGGAGGTTCGTGGTTAGCAGAGTTAGGGGAAGACACAGGGAGGCCAACCATAGGATGAACAGAACTGGGATCCAGGAAGCTGATACAGAAAAGCTGCCTAACTGGGCGGATTTCACAAAGTTCTGCCATAAATAGGGTCACCATGTAAATTATTGCTCAAACTGAGACACTTGAGAGTGAAGAGGGCACCAGTTACATCAGGACAAGAGGCATAAACTGGAACGTCTTGGACAAGCTAGGAGATAACGGTGAAAAGGCACTAATGCCGAGCTTGCCCCCCTGTGATCTGGCTGCAATCCCCTTAGCTCCACATGATCAACATTTAGCACCTCACCATTAGCCAATCAGGAGTGGCTACTGTCTGTGCCAGAAGGCTTTTCTTGGTCCCAACTAATGCTTATGCACGGACATCCCCTCCTCCATATCTACTCCATGCTCTAAAATACTGGAGGTTTAGGTTAGTATGATGAAGCTTCTGTACTCATACCTACAGGGATTGAACTGATGTGGCACAAAGCGCCCTGAATTGGGGCTGAGCTTCAGGACAGCTTATTGGGTACAAGCTGAAAATATATAAGAAATGAACACAAAGGATTAAAATGATTTTATTTATCTTAAATAGCCATTGCTCATTATATAGCTCATCACTTTAAAGCTACTCTAGCTTACTTGTCTTAGACCATTAAATCTTTTGAGAGGACTATCCATTTGTTTATCTGGCTACTCCATTTCTTCTGCTTTAGGAACATTATAATAGAACTGAGTTACTTCTTAGGAGAAATGGTGAAATAACAGAAGCTCTTAGATTTAAGTCCATATGTAAAAACTCAAAGCTTTACCTTCAGCACATTTAGGTGACTAATTCTGTGGCTTTTCTTTGCCATTGTCTGCACTCCGACAATAGAACTGTGTCTTGGGAAGAACTGTAGGAGTTAGAAGAACAGAATCCTGAGCAGAGATGAGGTTCTATAAGTTTAATGTATTAATGTTGTGAAGTACATAGCAGGTAACATCCAAATTGATTCTTCTTACTTCCTGTGAGGAAAAAGGCAATGGGTAGGTCACTATAAAGATGAATACTTTGTTGATAAGAATTCAGTCAAAATGAGATAAGCTAGTACTTGGATGTTGAGAAGTAATTCCTGAGATGAGAAAAAATAGGTAGCAGTGTAGTCTTGAGGAGCAGAAAGAGTTCTTGGTTATTTGAGAGAATATAACCTTGGAGAGGTGCATTTTTAAAGAGAGCTGCAACAATGCCACCTGAATGACAATGAACTCTGCTTCTGGTTCCAAAGAAAATAATAAAAGTAATTACCCATAGGATTGATTACTGACATTCACATCTGGAAATAGTGGAGCTACTGAGGAAAAAAAAAAAAGTAATATTCAATTCATTTGTAAAATAAGCCTCAGGCCTTTTTCTTTTTTTCAAAAGAATAAGTAATGATTAAATTTAATACGTGTATGTTTTGTCATAAAAATTCCACTTAGAATGATTTTGAGCAAATTTGCTATTTTAGTATACCTTATGTATGGGAAATATTATAGCCAGATTTTTCCTAAAATGCCTTCCTGCATTTCTTGGAAGCTATAATAATTCAAATAAATGAATAATTTCACTGAAATATGTAATGAAGATTATTTTATTTTGTAATTATAGTTTCATTTGCAGTGATGCTTATTACACAATAATATATTTTTGTGTAAGATTTAAATTGTATTTTCCTTTTACCTTGCTTTTTTCAATATAGTTCAACATAAATTTTTATGAATTGGTGAGTACATAAACAGATGCTGCTTTTCATAAACAGATGCTACTTTTTAATTATTCAATTAAGAAACAGTACAAATGGGCTATATTTGTACTATGTTACTATATATTAAATTTAATATTACTTTATATTTACTTTAATATTTATTTAATATTTTAATATTAAATTTAATATTACTTTAATATTACTATCAGTTCAGCCAGTCGCTCATTCGTGTCCGACTATTTGCAACCCCATGAATCGCATCACGCCAGGCCTCCCTGTCCATCACCAACTCCTGGAGTTCACTGAGACTCACGTCCATCGAGTCAGTGATGCCATCCAGCCATCTCATCCTCTGTCGTCTCCTTCTCCTCCTGCCCCCGATCCCTCCCAGCATCAGAGTCTTTTCCAATGAGTCAACTCTTTGCATAAGGTGGCCAAAGTACTAGAGTTTCAGCTTTAGCATCATTCCTTCCAAAGAACACCCAGGGCTGATCTTCAGAATGGACTGGTTGGATCTCCTTGCAGTCCAAAGGACTCTCAAGAGTCTTTTCCAACACCACAGTTCAAAAGCATCAATTCTTCGGCACTCAGCTTTCTTCACAGTCCAACTCTCACATCCATACATGACCACTGGAAAAAGCCTTGACTAGACGGACCTTTGTTGGCAAAGTAATGTCTCTGCTTTTGAATATGCTATCTAGGTTGGTCATAACTTTCCTTCCAAGGAGTAAGTGTCTTTTAATTTCATGGCTGCAGTCACCATCTGCAGTGATTCTGGAGTCCCCCCACCCCCCCAAAAAAAAAGTCTGACACTGTTTCCACTGTTTCCCCATCTAGTTCCCATGAAGTGATGGGACCAGATGCCATGATCTTAATTTTCTGAATGTTGAGCTTTAAGACAACTTTTTCACTCTCCACTTTAACTTTCATCAAGAGGCTTTTTAGTTCCTCTTCACTTTCTGACATAAGGGTGGTGTCATCTGCATATCTGAGGTTATTGATATTTCTGCCAGCAATCTTGATTCCAGCTTGTACTTCTTCCAGCCCAGCGTTTCTCATGATGTACTCTGCATATAAATTAAATAAGCAGGGTGACAATATACAGCCTTGACGTACTCCTTTTCCTATTTGGAACCAGTCTGTTGTTCCATGTCCAGTTCTAACTGTTGCTTCCTGACCTGCATACAGATTTCTCAAGAGGCAGGTCAGGTGTTCTGGTATTCCCATCTCTTTCAGAATTTTCCACAGTTTATTGTGATCCACACGGTCAAAGGCTTTGGCATAGTCAATAAAGCAGAAATAGATGTTTTTCTGGAACTCTCTTGCTTTTTCCATGATCCAGCAGATGTTGGCAGTTTGATTTCTGGTTCCTCTTCCTTTTCTAAAACCAGAACCGTTCAATTTCAGCTTCTTCAGCGTTACTGGTTGGGGCATAGACTTGGATTACTGTGATATTGAATGGTTTGCCTTGGAATCAAACATATCATTTTGTGGTTTTTGAGATTGCATCTAAGTACTGCCTTTTGGACTCTTTTGTTGACCATGATGGCTACTCCATTTCTTCTAAGGGATTCCTGCCCAGAGTGGTAGATATAGTGGTCATCTGAGTTAAATTCACCCATTCCAGTCCATTTTAGTTCACTGATTCCTAGAATGTTGACATTCACTCTTGCTGTCTCCTGTTTGACCACTTCCAATTTGCCTTGATTCATGGACCTGACATTCCAGGTTCCTATGCAATATTGCTCTTTATAGCATCGGACCTTGCTTCTATCACCAGTCACATCCACAACTGGGTATTGTTTTTGCTTTGGCTCCATCCCTTCATTCTTTCTGGAGTTATTTTTCCACTGATCTCCAGTAGCATATTGGGCACCTACTGACCTGGGGAGTTCCTCTTTCAGTATCCTATCATTTTGCCTTTCATACTGTTCATGGGGTTCTCAAGGCAAGACTACTGAAGTGGTTTGCCATTCCCTTCTCCACTGGACCACATTCTGTCAGATCTCTCCACCATGACCCGCCCGTCTTGGGTTGCCCCACAGGCATGGCTTAGTTTCGTTGAGTTAGACAAGGCTGTGGTCCTAGTGTGATTAGATTGACTAGTTTTCTGTGATTACGGTTTCAGTGTGTCTGCCCTCTGATACCCTCTTGCAACACCTACCGTCTTACTTGGGTTTCTCTTATCTTGGACATGGGGTATCTCTGCACGGCTGCTCCAGCAAAGCACAGCCACTGCTCCTTACCTTGGACGATGGGTATCTCCTCACCACCACCCCGCCTGACCTTGAATGTGGAATAGCTCCTCTAGACCCTCCTGCTCCCGCGCAGCCACCACTCCTTGGATGTGGGGTTGCTCCTCTGGGCCGCTGCCCCTGGCCTCGGACATGGGGTAGCTCCTTGTGGCTGCTCCTGTGCTGTCGCAGCCTGGCACTCTCGGCCACCGCCCCTGACCTCGTACGTGGGGTAGCTCCTCTCGTCCGCGCTATGTGCGCCGTCGCAGCCGCCCATGCTATAATATAATAATAATATTATTATATATTATTATTATATATTGTATGTTATTATACATTATTATATGTATATTATTATATATAATAATATTATTACTCTATATTACTTAAATTTCTATTACTGTGGGGAAACCCCCGCATAGAATATTCAACTCTTACGAACTCTGTGCTTCAGGCTATTATCTATTAGTTATACAGTCATTTCTGTTTCAGCCTTCCTGCCCCTAGTGTTGGTCCACACTGATGCTTTTGGTTCAGATAAGGTACTTAGACATGAAAAAACACTTAATGTATCACAATGTCACCAAAGCGAATGAGCACCTTTTGTTCTCTTTGGTTATTCTTGTTACATTTTTTCCTTTCGTTACTGACCATGATGCTTCAGGAGGAATAACAAAAGGTAAGATAAAAGATTTTAAGAGATTCTAAAGCCTTTAAAACAGCATCCTTAATGAGATCTTTATTAAATATGTAGGTTGCACATTCTATTTTTTAAGGGACCCACTTTTAGGTAGGTCAAATGGATGACCCACTTCTGAATGTAGATATGATTAATAGCATGATTTTTTTAAAAAACTTTGCTTGCTCAAGTAATTTATTAAGGTGAGAGAAGACAAACATTTCACCTTTGCTTCATAGTATTGAATAGAGAAGTGGCTTTTCATATCATTTTCTCGAATCAGTAATATTGCTGATTATTCATTTGTTTATTCATCACCACAAATATTTAGTTTTCTATTTACTGTGTGCCAGGCACCGTTCTAGAAGCTAGGAACACAGGGAAGATAACATCACGGAGCTTACAGTTTTACATTAGTCACTGTTTCAGTTATCTATAGCTCTACAACAAATCATCTCAAAATCTAGCAGCTTAGGGACTTCAGTCGTGGTCCAGTGGCTGAGACTCCACGCTGCCAATGCAGGGGGCCTGAGTTTAATACCTGGTCATGGAACTAGATTCTGGCATGCCACAACTAAGAGTTCATATGCCAGAACTAAAGATTCCTCATTCCTCAGTGAATATTCCGTGTGCCGCAACCAAGACCTAGCACAGGCAAATAAATATATTAAAAAAAAAACTAACAGCTTAAAAAAAATTCCTTATTATATATATCTTACAGGGTTTTGCAGATTGTTGGAGCTCATATATATATATATATATTATATATATACGTATATATTATATATAATGTATACATATTATATATATAATGTATAATATATATACACAATATATAATATATATGTATATATTATATATATATCTTCCAGGGTTTTGCAGATTGTTGGAGCTCAGCTGGGCAGTTTTCTCTTGTGATCTCTCATGTAATTACAGTGGGAACTGGTGTCATCTGTATATATGTATCATATACATATATATATCTCATCATCATATATATATATGTGTATATATAGATAGATATCTATATGATATGATATCATATATATATGATATATATATATTTCATCATATATATATATCATCATGTGTATATATATATATGTATGTATATATATATATATGTATATATATATATTTTTTTTCCCAGGGTTTTGCAGATTGTTGGAGCTCAGCTGGGCAGTTTTCTCTTGTGATCTCTCATGTAATTACAGTGGGAACTGGTGTCATCTGAAGGCTGACATGGGCTAGACATCCAAGGTGGCCCACACACATGGCAGGCAGCTATTGCTGGTTGTTGCCTGAGAATTCAGCTAAGACTGGATCAGCACATCTGTAGGCAAGCTCTCTATGTGGCATGGGCTTCTTATAGCATGGTGACTGACTGGGTTCCAAAAGCAAATATTACAGGACAAAGAAAGTAGAATTGTCAGAAATTGTCAGAGCATCACTTGTCAGTGCAGTCACAGCGCATGGGTAGGGAGCATGGGTAAGGATTCAAGGGTAAGGAGCCCTGGCCATACCTCCCGATGGGAGAGTGTCGAAGAATTCATTGTCATCTTTGCCCTTTGCAGTGCATCACATCTGGAAGTGCATACTGTCAGTTTGTCATTTGGATTACGTTAACTTTGACAGCTTGGTTAAGGTGGTATCTGCCATATTTTTTCAGTAAAATTACTGTTTTTTCCCTTGTAATTAATAAGTTATTGATTAGGAAAGGGAATGAGAGGTACTTGAAGTATTCTCTATCTTGATCTGGGCGGACATTGCATTAGTATATACCTATGTACAAATACATCAAGATCAAGATCAATACATTCATTTCAAAATAAAGCATTTTACATACTTGAGTGTAATATGATTAATATTTCAGTAAAAAAAAAAAAAAGTCTTAAATCTTCTTCTATATATGTTGCCTGGTTGTACTTTGGTTGATTTGACAATGATTTCACTAGTCTCCCAGTTACAAAAACCAAAACACTCAGACCTCTCTTGACTGTTCTTTAATTCAACCCTGCCTGCAGCTTCCAGCCTCCATCATGACTATAATTCATTTTCCAACTGACACCCAGACTCATTTTTCTTGAAAAATGCAAATGTGAAACTGTTGTTCCCCTGCTTTAAATTCATTTCATCACCCCTAGGATAAAATGCAAGTTCCTTGAATTTTAAGGAGCTCCATGCCTGCTTAATCTCTCTAAACTCATTTCTCATAACTTTCGGTGTGAACACAGTCTTCCGTACTCAATTTCCTACTGAGGTACTATTTGTCTATGACCTAAAAGGCAAAATAACACTTCAATGGTTTATTGAATGGTAATCCAGTTCACTTCAGTTTGGTAAATATTACTTGAGTGTTAATTGGGTGCAAGTCTCTGCCATAGGTAGAGGTAAGAGTTATGACAAGGAATGAATGAAGTCCTTGCTTCCTGTTGGAATAAGAAAAGTGTACAAAGCCCCCTCACTATAGGGCAGAATTTAATAAGTGCCCTAAGAATTATAAATAAAATGCAATGGGAATTCATAGGAGGAAGAGATGAGAACCCTGCTGAGCAAGGTTTATTTGTCTTAATTAATGCTACTGTCTCAAGGAAAATGAAGGGGAAAATCATATAAAAGTAACTAGCTAGTAAAAAACTTAAGGTTCCAGAGAGCCCAGTCCATTGATGTGGGTGGTGTATTTGGTGGCTATGCAAACAGGAGGTCTTTCACTACCTGTAACATACTTTCACATTTCTTGAGAGGTTATTGAATGTATGTGCCTTTTGTGTGGCTTCTATTTTCTTATGCTGGTAGTTACTGTTTCCACTTTTATTTTCTCCTTGCAGAGCACTGCTGTGGCTGACGCGGTACAGGCTCACCCTCTCTGTAATTCTTACTTTTTGTGCTGAGAGGGCTGTTGTGAGAAGGATTATTTTAATGTTTATGGAGAAGATGGGACCTCTCAGATCTTCACATTTCATTAGATTCCTAGTGTTCCTTCTACTCAGTTCATTCAGTTCAGTCACTCAGTAGATCCAACTCTTTGCGACCCCATGAACTGCAGCACGCCAGGCCCCCCGTCCATCACCAACCCCTGGATTCCACCCAAACCCATGTCCATTGAGGCAATGATGCTATCCAACCATCTCACCCCCTGTCGTCCCCTTCTCCTCCTGCCCTCAATCTTTCCCAGCATCAGTGTCTTTTCAAATGAGTCAGCTCTTGGCATCAGGTGGCCAAAGTATTGGAATTTCAGCTTCAACATCAGTCCTTCCAATGAACACCCAGGACTGATCTCCTTTAGGATGGACTGCTTGGATCTCCTTGTAGTCCAAAGGACTCTCAAGAGTCTTCTCCAACACCACAGTTCAAAAGCATCAATTCTTCGGTGTTCAGCTTTCTTCACAGTCCAACTTTCATATCCATACATGACCACTGGAAAAAACATAGCCTTGACTAGATGGACCTTTGTTGGCAAAGTAATATCTCTGCATTTTAATATGCTATCTAAGTTGGCCATAACTTTTCTTCCAAGGAGTAAGCGTCTTTTAATTTCATGGCTGCAGCCACCATCTGCAGTGATTTTGGAGCCCAGAAAAATAAAGTCAGCCACTGTTAACACTGTTTCCCCATCTATTTGCCATGAAGTGATGGGACCAGATGCCATGATCTTAGTTTTCTGAATGTTGAGCTTTTAAGTCAACTTTTCCACTCTACTCTTTCACTTTCATCAAGAGGCTTTTTAGTTCCTCTTCACTTTCTGCCATAGGGGTGGTGTCATCTGCATATCTGAGGTTATTGATATTTCTCCCGGCAATCTTGATTCCAGCTTGTGCTTCTTCCAGCCCAGCGTTTCTCATGATGTACTCTGCATAGAAATTAAATAAGCAGGGTGATAATATACAGCCGTGACGTACTCCTTTTCCTATTTGGAACCAGCCTGTTGTTCCATGTCCAGTTCTAACTGTTGCTTCCTGACCTGCATACAGTATTTATGTACATTAGAATGCTTTGATTATATAGCTGCTATAGAAGAACCAACTGTATTCATTTTCTAGGGTTGTCATAACAAGGTACCACACACTTGGTTGCTGAAACAAACACACCTTTCTCCTAGTTCTAGATTCTAGAAATCTGGGAGCAAAGTGTTGTCATGGCTGTTTCTCCTGAGGCCTCTCTGTTTGGCTTGAAGGGAGCCATCCTCTCCCCATGTCTTCACAAAGTTTTTCCTCTGTGCCTGTCTGTGTCCTGATCGCCTCTTATAGGAACATCAGTCTCATTGGATTGGGGCCCTCTCTGAATGGTCCTGTCTTAATGGCTCAGCAGTAAAGAATCCGCTGTGGTGCAGGAGATGCGAGTTCAATCGCTGGGTCGGGAAGATTCCCTGGAGGAGGAAACGGCAACCCACTCCTGTATTCTTGCCTGGAGAATCCATGGACAGAGGAGCCAGGTGGTCTACAGTCCATGGGGCTTGCAAGAGTCAGACACGACTTAGCGACTAAGCCGCCACTACAACCACCAGTACACCAAATACAGTCACATTCGGAGGTAATTTGGTGGTTAGGACTTCAACAAATGAAGTTTGAGGGAACATAATTCAACCAGTAACAGCAACCTATGTCAGATTTTAGTTGCATAATTATTTTCTTAAGGACATAATTCAATCTTGGTGTATTTTGCATTGCATAAAGTTCAAATGGGCTTATGAAGCAGTTTAGAATGCACATTTCTATTAATAATGGTGGGGACTTCTGTCCATTGAAGCATCCTATCGCATTGGATGGTAATTTAGCCAGAATTGGGTTCATCGCCTTCATTTTGCAGGTTCACTGTCTAAAGTCAAACAGTTCAAAGCAGAGTCTAGGAATTCAGGGTCCTGCTTCCCCAATTCACCGTGCAGTACTGGACCTACACTGTAATATTACTTAGTTTCCTAAAGGTGATCTGGAAACACTGTAAGAGTCTCTATTGTCATCAGAAATAAAATTAGGCTTAAGGCATTTAATTGTATTCTAGTGCTTTGAAAATATTACAGTCTGTATGTAATACCCTTGTTAATTGTTCACAAGTGAACTAGAGGTTATTTAGCATATTAGCCAGGTGTACCTGTGTTCAAGTGTCAGCTTCTACCACATATTGGGAAGTTACTTAAACATTCTCAATTTCATTCCCCCAGCAATGAAGTTCCCCTACTATTTAGCTGTGAGAATATATCAAAATAAGAAATAAAATGTCTAATTTTTGTAAACTTCAGAATAAAACAAAAATCCCTTATCATAGCAATGTATCGTTTTTATGTTTCTCTACCATAACTGTGATAATGATTAAAAAATGGTTTGGGGGCCTGTGGTAATTCTTTTTTCATGTTATTATTGTATTGATATCTTTGTAAATTTAAATCCTTCCTACTTTATATCTGTTCCCACATTTATAAACATTTTTCATAATTTTGAATTTTTTCAGAAATGACAATACAGTTTATAAGTAAAATAAAGTTATTTCACTAATTGAGAGTTTAATTAATTAAAGAGAATTCTATAAAAGAATATTAAGAGGAATGTCAAACTTGATTTGTGATGAGTTATGAGAGAGGCTATGAGATAAAAGACATTAGAAAGATTAATTCTTAATTATTTAACTTGATAGTGTAATATAATCAGATTCTATCACTTGGGATTTTTATTATTTGCCAGTACTGGACAGAAGCAGACCATTTAAATAAAAGTGATTGCTAAGAAGAAAGCAAATGATAGTTTGCTGAGCAAACTTTTGGACACATTTAACTTGTTCTGGAGAATAAATTTCTTTTAAAACTAAAATTTGCTTTACAGACTTAATATATTACTATGTATTTGAGGAGCTTATGCTAATTACAAAAGTGTGATTATTTTTTCTCTAACACGACTTCTATTTAAAAAGTGTGTATGTTTACATATCTTTGCTTGTCTTGTGAATTTCTGAGAGAAAAACTACATGCCTTTAAAGAAAAAAAAATATTTTTAGCTGTGCTGCAGTTTACAGGGTTTTAGTTCCCCAATCAGGGATTGATCCCCAACAGTGGAAGCACCGAGTCCTAACCACCAGACTGCAAGGAATTCCCTAGAAATATTATCATTAGTGCATTTACCAATTTTGTCAGCTTGATTAGGGAGATTTCAGTCTAACTCTAATGATGGTAAATTTTTATGAAATAATCTGTAGGAAACCCCAAAGTAAAATGATTTATTCCTTTGTGCATGCATGCTAAGTTGCTTCATTCCTGTCCTACTCTTTGTGACCCCTTGCACTGACTGTAGCCCGCCAGGCTCCTCTGTCCATGGGATTCTCCAAGCAAGAATACTGGAGTGGGTTACCATGCCCTTCTCCAAGAGATCTTCCTGACCCAGGGATTGAACCCACATCTCTTGTATCTCCTGCATTGTCAGGTGTGTTCTTTACCACTAGCACCATGCGGGAAGCCCTTATTCTTTTGTGCATGCATGTTAAGTCACTTCAGTCATGTCCAACTCTTTAGGACCCCATGGACTGTAGCCTGCCAGGCTCCCCTGTCCATGAGATTCTCCAGGCAAGAATACTGGAATGGGTTTCCATGCCCTTCTCCAGGGGATATTCCTTTGCAGAGTACTACAAATATGTGAACCACTGAGTTCATCATGCTAATGTTGATAATAATATTTTTGTGGTGTATATTTACAGTGTTTATTATTTATTGGACATAGTGGTAAGTACTTTACATTTCTTATTGCATTTTATCCCCCCAGTTACTCTGTATGGTAGCTTTTTTTTTTCCTGCTGCACCATGAGGCATGTGGGATCTTAGTTCCCCAACTAGGGGTGGAAACTGTACCTCCTGCATTGGAAGTGTGGAGTCTTAACCACTGGACCACCAGGGAAGTCTTTATGGTAGTTTTTTAAAAAATTATTATCCCCAGTTCACAGGTGAGAAAACTGGATGTTAGAGTGCTAAGTATCTACTTGATTGTCAGTCATGTTGTAAGTCGATGCGGGGGGGGGCTGTCCCAGATGCAAGTCCTGGTCCAAAGCCCTGGCCTTGACCACAGTGGGGGTGGTGGGTTGCTTTACCATCACCACACCTAGATTCTACTTGTCATGCTCAGCACACAAGCAAGACTCTTTAACTTTGAGTCTGGAAACAAATATGACCTACAGTAAGGATTCCCAGAAAGATAAATTGCAGAGTGAAGTGATATTGCATAATGAATCTTACAGGAGAAGTGGTTATTGGGCTGCACATAAAAGGAGAGCTAGGAATTTGGAGGAAAGCTTTTTCTGGTGGCTCAGATGGTAAAGAATCTGCTTGTAATGTAGGAGACCTGGGTTCTCATGCCTGGGTCAGGAAGATCCCCTGGAGGAGGGCATGGCAACCCACTCCAGTATTCTTGCCTGGAGAATCCCATAGACAGAGGAGCCTGGTGGGCTACAGTCCATGGGGTTGCAAAGGGTCAGACATCACTGAAGCAACTAACACTTGCACTTTTTTTTTTTTTTTTTTTTAGTGTAGAGAGAGGGAATGACGTATAAAGACTGGAAATACTCATTTTACCCAGTGTTTATGTATTTATTGAGTATGAGTCAGTAGTTTGCCTTATATTCTTTCTCCTACATCGCCTCTGTCCCCCTACGGAGGATTGGTTTCTTTATTTTCACAGATTTAGAGGACCTCAACTATCTTGTATTGCTAGAGCTTCTCTAACATCACGCTCTGTCTTGAGAATCTTTGTGGCCTTGCTGTTTGCCTCATCTTTGATGAATCAGTGCTGGCCTTTGAGGTACACACACATGGTCCTGCATAGTATCCTTGGTGATGAGATGCTGATAGAGGCTTTCAAATGCTGATTAACTGGACCTTCATATTCAGACATCTCAAGGGCTCAGAAAAGAAAGATCAGCTCCCTAAATGAGATTCCTAAAGATATGCACCAGAAATTCTCTCCTCTCTTGACAACATCTTATTATGTTAATTATGGCAGCTTAGTTAGTTGTTCTGATGATAAAGGGAGAGGAGAGCTAGCAAGGAAGGAGTGGTAGAAGATTTGCTTTGATGGGAGGGAAATAGGCTTCATCATCTTTTACCAGATCTCACTTTTAGTAAATGGCCTTGGCTATCATGTTACCTCTGTCTGTGATGCTGGTATGTTTTCCATACATAATGAATATACTTAAGAATACTGGAAAAGTAAGAAAAGGATTATGATATTTGTTCTTGTTTTCTTTCTATTCTAATCTGACTTTCTGACTTTTTGACTAGTGTCTGTCATCACTTAACCTCTTGACTCATATTTATAGTCATGTCCTGAAAGCAATATTGATACATCACTTATATGTTAACAGCATTTAAAGTTTTCAAAGTTATTTCTCTAGTTCTGTTGCTCAGGTATCTGATTTTAACACGTATGATAAAAACATAGTCAAGCAAACACTTGATCCTTACAGTTTTTCAAGGCTCAGTTATTAACTTCTTTAGGCAGAATTAATCCACCCTATTGGTTAAGATTTTGGCAAATGTGACCCTCTTCAGAAAACTAAGATCATGACATCTGGTCCCATCACTTCATGGCAAATAGATGGGAAAACAATGGAAACAGTGTCAGACTATTTTTTTGGGCTCCAAAATCACTGCAGATGGTGACTGCAGCCATGAAATTAAAAGACACTCCTTGGAAAGAAAGTTATGACCAACCTAGACAGCATATTAAAAAGCAGAGACACTACTTTGCCAACAAAGGTCCGTGTAGTCAAGTATATGGTTTTTCCAGTAGTCATGTATGGATGTGAGAGTTGGACTCTAAAGAAAGCTGAGTGCCAAAGAATTGATGCTTTTGAACTGTGGTGTTGGAGAAGACTCTTGAGAGTCCCTTGGACTGCAAGGAGATCCAACCAGTCCATCCTAAAGGAACTCAGTCCTGGGTGTTCATTGGAAGGACTTTTGTTGAAGCTGAAACTCCAATACTTTGGCCACCTGATGCGAAGAGCTGACTCATTTGAAAAGACCCTGATGCTGGGAAAGATTGAGGGCAGGAGGAGAAGGGGATGACAGAGGATGAGATGGTTGGATGGCATCACTGACTCAATGGACATGAATTTGAGTAAACTCTGGGAGTTGGTGATGAACAGGGAGGCCTGGCGTGCTGTGGTTCATGGGGTTGCAAAGAGTTGGACATGACTGAGTAACTGAACTGAACTGACCCTCTTCCTGCAGTTCCTACAAAACTGCATATGTAGCAGTTTTGACTGAGAGGGTTTTGAATAGCCAGACATCATAATGAACTTTACCTGGGCTTCTCTCCTCCCAGCTGATTGTGATAGAATGTCTTTTTAAAAAGACACCCTGTCAATCAGACATTGGAGTGCACTGCTAACAATTTTGGGTATGAAAGATGAATTAGCTTCCTTGCACACTGTCTGCTATATTAACTCAAGATCTGGGGAGACAGGGGGTTGGCCTAGATTTCCTTCTGGCCTATTTGAAACATCAAAGAGTAAGACAAAGCAATTGGACACCACAATATGAGAAAACTTTTGTTGAAAGATGAAGGTGGAACAGCCATCTAATTTATCATTTATCTATTCCCTACACTCATTGCCCATTGTCAGTTAGGAGTAAGAAGCTCTGGTCTCTCTTTTTTAAAAATTTATTTATTTTTAATTGGAGGATAATTGCTTTACAGTGTTGTGTTGGTTTCTGCCACACATCAGCATGAAGCAGACATTGGTATACAAATGTCCTCTCCCTCTTGAAACCCCTACCCCATCTCACCCCTTTAGGTTGTCACAAAGCACCCAGCCCTGTGCTGGACAGTAAATTCCCACTGGCTATCTATTTTACGTATGTTAATGTATATATGTCACTGCTACTCTCTCAATTCATCCCACCCTCTCCTTCCACCAATGTGTCCACAAGTTTCTTCCTTCTGCATCTCTACTGCTGCCCTCCAAATAGGTTCATCAGTATGGGTCCCTTTTTGAAAAGGAAAACAAGGAAAAGTTGGCAAGAATTTGAAGAAGATGGTTTGAATTGTGTTTTTCCTTGGATTTTCAAAAACAGTATTTGCATATATAAATACTTATCATTTAAAAGTGAAAGAGGAAAATGATCATTTTTGAGAAAGGGCAGGCTAGAGATAAAAATACCAGTATGAAAATTTTAAAATAATGTAACTGCTGCATTCTTGATTTACTTTCATTGTCATGGCAGAGGGCACGGAGAAAAGAGATTACGCTGTTTTCCTCCTCTAGGACTCAAGCTCTTTCCCAGAAGTCTATTTTGTATTTTTGCAAAATCCCAAAACCCTGTTTACTTTTTCAGTGTAGTGTACAATTTAACACATCATTTATCTTCTTCATTGTTTTGTATACTTAAGGTCTTCATAAATATCTCATTCTCAGAATTCCAGAAGACATTGAAGTCCCACAGGCTTATTTCCCACTTTACCTCAGAACAACACAATAATAATATCTGGGTATTTCTATTTTTACCCTATAATGAGGACACTCAATCTAAAATTGCACACAGCCCTGAGCTGTTACATTTCTGGTTCACTTTAACCTGAAAAAGGACTTCAGATTTTCCTGAAATCAGATGCTTGCAATGCCTGTTTGAAGGCAGTACATGGCTTGTTACCATCAGAATTCAGTGTTTATTTCTCACTGTGATGAAAAAGGCCCTCTGGCCTTACCAGCTGTAATCTTTCACCAGTTCTGAATAAACATTTCAACCCATAATGAGTCATTGTTGAATTTGATGAAGAAAATGGAATTAGAGACAGAGTAATTTACATCTAGCTGACCACCCATGTGAGTTTTTTAACAAATGTGAGTGAGGCAGAAAGATGGCTGTGGTTTCCGGAATGTGGAAAAATAGTTGAAAAAGACTGCTGTTACTCTAATGTACTGATCCAGGAAAGAAACAGGCCAAGCAGCTGGCCTTGCTGGAGTGACTGACTGCTATGCCTACCTCCTGCTAAATGGCAAGACAACTTCCATGAAGATGAAGTTGAATCCCCAAGAGCAGGGCCAGAATTTCCACCCTGGGGACTCACCACACAGGATCCATCCCTGCCCTAGGTCACAGCACTTTCCCCTTCTCAAGATGGGAGTTTTGTTAGAGAAGGAGGACAGTTAGAGGGAGATGGTTCCTGTGTTAAGAGGCCTGGCTCAGCTTCCTCTCTAATCCATGCATCTCCCCTTGAGGCCCTGAAGTTCCTGCCCTTCTGAGTGAGTCAGATCATTTGTGCAGAGCCTGCTTTGGAGAGCCCTAGTTAATTGAGAACTTTCCCAGGTGTTTAAAGGAATTCTTCTCAGCTCCAAAATCACTGTGGACAGTGACTGCTGCCACAAAATTAAAACACACTTGCTCCTTGGAAGAAAAGCTATGACAAACCTAGATAACATATTAAAACGCAGAGACATCAGTTTGCCGAAAAAAGTCTGTATAGTTAAAGCTATGGTTTTTCCAGAAGTCATGAGCAGATGTGAGAGTTGGACCATAAAGAAGGCTGAGCACCAAAGAATTGATGCTTTCAAATTGAGATGCTGGAGAAGACTCTTGCGAGTACCCTGGAAATCCTAAAGGAAATCAACCCTGAATATTCATTGAAAGGACTGATGCGGAAGCTCCAATACATTGGCCACCTGATGTGAAGAGCCGACTTATTGGAAAAGACCCAAATCATTGGAAAAGACCCTGACCCTGGGAAAGATTGAGGGCAGATGGAAAAGGGCAACACAGGATGAGATGGTTGGATGACATCACTGACTTAATGGACATGAGTTGAGCAAACTCCTGGGAGATGGTGAAGGACAGGGAAGCCTGGTATGCTATAGTTCATGGGGTCACAAAGGGTCAGACATGACTTAGCAACTGAACAACAACAATCAAGCCTCAATTATCTGGAAAATTGCTTGGGGGGAGCCCACCTGCATCTCCTGTAGTTCCCTTTTATGCCCTTGAACCACCAGACACATTTTTCTCAAATAATCAACTGAACAGTCAGTATTTTATCCAAAACGAGTCAAATTGTACAACTTTAGCTTCTGAGTTTTCCACATTTTCAAAACCCTGGCCTTGGTGCAGAAAATGTTCTTCTTAGTGTAAAACTGTATATGGACTTTTGTGAAAGATCAGGAGCCTCAGAATGGTGAATGTGATGGCATAGATAAGCAGGTTACCACAAGAAAGAGGGAAAGGGAAGCTTGAGAATCCAGTTAATAAATATAGGCTACAAAGTACAAAACCTTCTGAACATTCAGCATGGCTCCTTGGACCAAAGCCGCACACTCCATGTCTTCTAAGTTGCCAGCTTCCCTGCAGCCTGTGTGCCCTCTCAGAAAAGAGACAGTTATGCTTAATTTTATATTCACTGGTTGAATTTCCTTAAGCCACTTTAAATATTACAGCAGCATTCTTACCATAAATCAAAATGTTGTTCTGAAATGATTATTTAAATGAGTTTGTCACTCTCACACACTGGAAATCTTTTAGGGAATTTTGTTTCCAAAAGGACTTCAGAGAATACTAGCAAAGATCTTTTATTAAAGTAAGACAAGTGATAAAGAACCAAGTCTTTCTAAAATTACAGATTGTGAATCACCGGAAAAACGGATGGGTTTTGCATATCAAATCTGTGCTCAAAAACATCATATTGCCAGAAGGCTGTGACTGGAGTGCAGACTAGAAAAAAGATGCAAAACGTCAATGGCAAATGTGTAAAAATGATCAGCCAAATCATTTTTGACAGAAAAGCAGATCTGGTAACTATATTTTTACTTCTCTAGCAGACAACATTGCCCACCGTAGATGCTGAAAAAAGACTTCTGTGTGATGATTCCTAGGGAAAGAAAAATCAGATTATTTAAAAAGATACTGACATTTACATAAGCCATTTTTGCTTACAACGGCAGTGCCTTCTTTTTAAATAATGATGTTGGGTTCTTGAAAATGATTTGATTCTTGTATCTGAGGACATGATGATTATAAAATCTGAAATAACAAGAGAAAGAAAGTTATCCTCAAAGTCCCTGTGGCTGAGAGCAACAGATCAACTCTTTCCAGTTTTTCTTTTAAAAAAAAAAATTAAAAAAATATATTTTATAAGCAAAGTGATTCTCCTTTAACATACTCTCCACCATTCCACTCATGCGTCCTTTTTAGGACATTGTGATTGCACCAAGGAGCTCTCTCCTGGGTGTTAGCTGTGCTTGCCGCTATAGAGAAGAAGGATTTCATGAAGTTAAGAAAAAGAAAAACTATGAGTTTTAGATGTTGGTCTTCCCTCTGTCTGAGAGTAGAGAGGTCTTTTCTATTTCTGCATTTCCTTTAATATGGAACAGAGAAAATGGTCCATAAATGACTTTTGAGTGAATACATGAATGAAATCTGCTCAGACTAGAGCAGATTTCCGTATAGACAGAATTCAGCACGTATCATATCTAGAATTGATGTAACACATTAAAAAAATCAACTCAAAGTTCTCTTTAAAAAACAAGTTTTGAAGAACATGTAAGCAAGAATTTTTATTTTTTTCTCATATGTCTTCAGAGTACACTGCCGCTGAGTAGACATTACCAGGTGGCGCAGTGGTCAAGAATCCATCTGCCAGCGCAGGAGACGCAAGTGATGCAGGTTTGTTCCTCCGGTCAGAAAGATCCTCTGAAGTAGGAAATGGCAACCCATTCCAGTAATCTTGCCTGGAAAATCCCAGTTAGTCCCCTAATTTCTTGAAGGTAGGGACCTAATGTTGTTAATTTTGTTAAAAAGTTGAGGTATGATTGTCATGTGGTAAAACAAACACACCGTAAGTAGTGTACAGCTCAGTTACTTTGTATTTCTGTATTCATCTATGTAGCCAGTACCTAGATTATGATATAGACTATTTCAGAGATGTGCAGTCATCTCAGAAAGTTCTCTCTTTGTCCTTCTCGGTCAACAGTTGAAAATGCCTCTGCCCCTGCTCTGCTGCTAAGTCGCTTCAGTCGTGTCCGACTCTGTGCAACCCCATAGACGGCAGCCCAACAGCCTCCCCCGTCCCTGGGATTCTCCAGGCAAGAACACTGGAGTGGGTTGCTATGTCCTTCTCCAATGCATGAAAGTGAAAAGTGAAAGTGAAGTTGCTCAGTCGTGTCTGACTCTTAGCGACCCCATGGACTGCAGCCTACCAGGCTCCTCTGTCCATGGGATTTTCCTGGCAAGAGTACTGGAGTGGGGTGCCTGCTTTAGGTAACCACTATTCTGATCCCTGTTATATAGATTAACTTTGCCTCTTCTTGAATTTCATATAAACGGAAACATTCAGTGTACATTCTTTTGCTCACCGTAATATTTTTGAGGTTCATTTGTATCACTGTATCAGTTGGTTGCTCTTCAGATTCTTATTTATTATTTCATTTTATGAGTGTATGACTTTCCTGTTGATGTATATTTGACTTTCCAATTTTGAGCTATTATCAATAAAGCTGATATTCACATTGGTTGTACATGTCTTGTTTTAGAACATATGCAGTCATTTCTCTAGGGGTAGGATTGCTGCATCATAGGGAGACATGTTTCACTTTATTAGAAACTACCTAATAGTTTTCCAAAGTGATTGTACATTTTACTGTCCCCCGCATTAATGAGCCAAAGCTTCACCAGTACTTGGTATGGCCAGTTGTCTAATCTTAAGTCTTTGGGCTGGATATGTAATGAGGCTTTAATTTGTATCTATCTGATGAGTAATGATGTTGAACACCATAATTTGCTTATTGGCCATTTGAATCTCTTTTGCAAAATGTCTCTTCAAGTGTCTTACATACTTTAGAAATTGGATTGTCTTCTTTCTTGTTAATTAATCACGTTACTTTTTTGAATTCCCTGTGTTCAGTGACTGGGAATACTGACTGACATGAACAAATATTATTTAAAGATTTGTTGAATAAAGCAGAGTAAATAAACCTGGCTTTATTTGCAAATTTTTCTCTGTCACTGGCCACAGGAAGTAGGTTGTGGAAGTAATTAGCTTCTATGGTGCATTTAAATTTGTTGGTTTTTGAAAATATCAAGACATAAATTCTAAACACAGCTGGTTATATTTGTGATAGAAGCACTTGTGATTTCATGTTAAATTTTGGTTCATTCATGCATTTAAAGTACTCATCATCATAGTGTCTGGAAGCCCAGGAAAATTTTGGACTAGAATACAAATTGTAATTTTACTTTCTGTTCTCCTTTTATCATGTTAGTAGGGTAGATTAGATATGATATCCAAAATGCAGGTTTTATTCCACTAGTAATATTTTTATTTCTAGACTAGAAATATGCTTTCAAATTCCATGAAGATGAGTTTTTAAAAATATGGAAAAAATTTAAAGTCCAGATTTAAATTTATTTTATATTTTAATAATTTGTGTAATTATCAAGTAAAGCTTTTTGTAATTATCAAAGTAAACCTCACATGATTTTGAATATTTAGAAAATATGATAATTTAAAGAGAAAAGCAATCTTTTTTATTTAAGTTTAATTGATTTACAACATTGTATTAGTTTCAGGTGTACAGCAGAGTTATTTTTTCCTGACTATATTTCACTGTAGGTTATTCAAAGATATTGAATATAATTCCCTGTGCTATACCATAAATCCTTGCTGCTTATTTTGTGTATAGTAGTTTGTATTTGTTAATCTCATACTCTTAGTTTATCTGTCCCCTCACCTTCCTTTCCAAGAAAAAGTTCGTTTTTATGTCTGTGAGTCTGTTTCTGTTTTATATGTAGTCATTTGTATTATTTTTTAGATTCCACCTGTAAGTGCTATCATAATGCATTTAAATTTCTCTGACTTACTTCACTAAGTATAATATTCTTTAGATTACTCCATGTTTCTGCAAATGACAATATTTCATTTTTTTAAATGGAAAAAGTATATTCCATTGTATCATATATGCCACATCTTCTTAAACCAGTAATCTGTCGATGGGCACTTGGATTGTTTCCATGTCTTGGCTACTGTAAACAATGCTGCTATGAACATTGGGGTGCATGTATCTTTTCAAATTAGAGTCTTGTTTTTTCTGGATATATACCCAGGAGTGGGATTGCTGGATCATATAGTAGCTCTATTTTTAGTTTTTTGAGGGAACTTCTATGCTGTTTTCCATAGTGGCTGCACCAGTGCACATTCCCACTGATGGTGTAGGAGGGTTCCCTAAGAAAAACAATTTTAATTTGACTAAATACAGATTCCTACTCTGAGCATCTGGCCTTCTTTCTCTGTTGTTTTTTTTTTTCCTTCTCTGTGTGTGTGTTTATATTTATCCCTACATATATGTGTAAATATGTGTGATGTATGTAGCTATATGTTTATTTTGTAGTTCTGCTCACTTTCCCCTATGGGAAATTAGGGGATTGTTTGTATGTGTGTTTGTATAAAGGAGAAATTTAGTTGTTCAATGTCTCTGGTATCTTTTGTATAGCTTTTTGCTCATGTAGCAAAGCTGAAAATAGACATTGATTAAACTTTCCCACTCTCTGTACCTCTTTGGGGTAGGAAGTATGTCCATCTTTTACACCCTTTAATCCCTAACATTATGCCTTTGTGTGCATTATTAATAATAGCAGGCACTCATCACAGGTTAGTTTAATAACAGGGAGACCTGCTGGCTCTGTTAGAGGCATCTCCATTGTAAAGAGAGGTCAGAATCTGCGTCCTCAATAAGAATAGGTCATTCTGTGTGATTCCAAGTAGATGTAAGGCATGGTTTGCTTCTACTTTTGAGGTTTTATGGACTCTAGGAGCTCAAAGGGATCCTTAAACGTCTTCTCATTCACTTCTTTGCATCCAGGCAGATGACTTGGTGAACCCTAGGACGGCCATGAATTCTCCTGAAGGTTTTTCCAGATGGAGACTATTGAAATATTTTATCAAATACAGTCTCCAGCAAACATTATTTCTTGAGTAAATTTAATCAATAATTTAGTTACGTTTAAAATAGTTCCTATGGTCATGTATGGATATGAGAGTTGGACTGTGAAGAAGGCTGGGCGCTGAAGAATTGATGCTTTTGAACTGTGGTGTTGAAGAAGACTCTTGAGAGTCCCTTGGACTGCAAGGAGATCCAACCAGTCCATTCTGAAGGAGATCAGCCCTGGGTGTTCTTTGGAAGGAATGATGCTAAAGCTGAAACTCCAGTACTTTGGCCACCTCATGTGAAGAGTTGACTCATTGGAAAAGACTCTGATGCTGGGAGGGATTAGGGGGAGGAGGAGAAGGGGACAACAGAGGATGAGATGGCTGGATGGCATCACTGACTTGATGGACGTGAGTGTGAGTGAACTCCGGGAGTTGGTGATGGACAAGGAGGCCTGGCGTGCTGCGATTCATGGGGTCGCAAAGAGTCGGACATGACTGAGTGACTGAACTAAACTGAACTGAAAATAGTTCAATTTCAGCTTCCACTATTCTAACCTTAAAACAGATAATTATATTCCACATTTAGGTGGTAAGAAGACAATGATAACAGAAAGCAATATACTGAATTTACAATGAGATTTATTCTCTAAATTTTGAATATACAAAGTTGTGGCCTTGCAAATTAATGTGACATACAGGGGCTAGTGCACTGGGACGACCCAGAGGGATGGTATGGGGAGGGAGGAGGGAGGAGGGTTCAGGATGGGGAACACATGTATACCTGTGGTGGATTCATTTCGATATTTGGCAAAACTAATACAATTATGTAAAGTTTAAAAATAAAATAAAATAAAATAAAAATAAAAATCTCACTTACGGAGAAATAAACCCAAAGGAAATATAGAACTATACTATAGTGATCTCTGATTATATTAATATATAAGGGTATATTTTCCCTTATTCATTTTAATATTAATAAATGCTTTCAGTGTTATACCTTCAAAATTATGTTCAAACATTATTTTCTTTTAAAGTAAAGTTTACATGGATCACTCATGGAAACCTTACATGAATTTACAATGTATGTCTTTAAAAACTTTCAATAGGTTTAACTAACACAAATAAAAATGAGCCTTGACCCCAAACTTTTCCCTCAGGTAAAATATGATACTGGGTGTATGGATGGATACCCCCTCCTGTTTCATTACCTCTCCAGAGTTTTCTACTAAAGTAGAGAAAGGATCTACAAAAATCCAGGCCAAGATGCTCTGGGAAATAAATGTATAGCCTTTTCTATTCTACTAATTTTCTGGGTGTTAGAATGTTAAAACTGTGGAATATTTTTAGCAGCTATTGTACTCAGTAGCTGACCCCAGGAATGTTGGCCCTATATAGGTAAATGGATTCTGCTTTCTCTTTCTCTGCTCTCCTCCCTTGCATAAGGACTCACTGGATCAACCCTGGGTGTTCTTTGGAAGGAATGATGCTAAAGCTGAAACTCCAATCCTTTGGCCACCTCATGCGAAGAGTTGACTCATTGGAAAGACTCTGATGCTGGGAGGGATTGGGGGCAGGAGGAAAAGGGGGCGACAGAGGATGAGATGGCTAGATGGCATCACTGACTCGATGGACATGAGTTTGAGTGAACTCCAGGGGTTGGTGATGGACAGGGAGGCCTGGCCTGCTGTGATTCATGGGGTCCCAAAGAGTCGGACACAACTGAGCTACTGAACTGAACTGAACCCTAATAGGAAAATTAAACTTCTGAGTATGATCTGAGTGCATCAATTTGCAGTTGATTATGGTTAGTAACGGAGAAGGCAATGGCACCCCACTCCAGTACTCTTGCTTGGAAAATCCCATGGACAGAGGAGCCTGTTAGGCTGCAGTCCATGGGGTCGCTGAGGGTCGGACATGACTGAGTGACTTCACTTTCACTTTTCACTTTCACGTATTGGAGAAGGAAATGGCAGCCCACTCCAGTGTTCTTGCCTGGAGAAACCCAGGGACGGGGGAGCCTGGTGGGCTGCCGTCTATGGGGTCGCACAGAGTCGGAAACGACTAAAGTGACTTAGCATATGGTTAGTAAATAGACAAATATTTCATTAGTACCCAATGTGGCACTGAAGTCTAATTATAAATCTAGTTCTTCTTATATTTGAAATATCAATTTAACTGAGTCTGAGAAAAACCAAACATTGGGTAAGCTTAATGAATTTAAGTTCCTTGAGCAGTTCCACATCAAAGCACTTAGTGGGGTTAAAATAATGTCATACTATATATATTGCAACTTACTTGATACTAAGTACAGGACATTAAAATGCAGGTTGTGCTTTTTTTAAGAAATGGAATCTTTGTGTGGCTTACTCTTTTAAATTCATCCCTTTAAAATAAATAAAATAGATAAGTAGACAAAATAGACACATTCTACTATGAATCCCCAATGTTCCCTTTCCCGTTAGACATCAGGTCTGTTGATCACTGCTCAGGAGACCTTCTTGGCCCCACGTGTCTTTAAAATTGCCAATTAGCAGTCTTGCCCAGATGTAGCTTGTTACCAGTCACAAAGCAGGGATGTTGTTTAAAAACAGGCAGCTCATTTCTCCCATGATTGGGCTAAAAACATGCAAATAGGGCTACGTGAAACAAAGGATGGCTTTGAAGTTGTTGAAATCATTCTGAAACTGAGAACTGCTGCTAAAAATGCTACCTTATGCTTGAGTACCTCTCCACTGAGGGTTAGCACCCTGGAGACTGGAGGCGATGTTTTGCTTCACTCAGTGCAAACTGCTTTGAGACTCTCTGACATCATTAAGTCAGATTTTAGCCCAGACGTTTTGCTGAGACCTAAACTCTGAATGACACTTACTTGGTTGATTAAGAGGAAACTACAATATCTGGGAACTCTCGTAATGTGATACAAATTCTGAAGAGTTCAGCTTGGGCTGAGATATACATATAGGCATATAGTCCATATTCTATACTTATATTTATTTATCATCTATTTATATATGTATGTATCTCAGCTCTCAGTGTTTTATATCCTGCTGTGAAGATTTTAATTCTCCTGACTCAAGTCAGTCTGGTTAATAATTCAGGTCCATGACACGGTTTTTTTTTTTGAGAAACATGCATATTCTTCTGCGTGTTCTGTCCTACTTCCCACCCCCCATTTTCTAGCCCAAAGAAGTATTTGCCTTTCCATTTGTAATCTCTTGTGTTTCATTATTTTAATACAGTGATATTTGAGCATGAACCTGTACAAAATGTTGTTGCCTAAAGAAAATAATACTGGGCCAAGTTTATAAAATGTATATAAATTTAGATGCTGCTGCTGCTGCTGCTAAGTCACTTCAGTCGTGTCCGACTCTGTGCAACCCCATAGACGGCAGCCCACCAGGCTCCTCTGTCCCTGGGATTCTCCAGGCAAGAACATTGGAGTGGGTTGCCATTTCCTCCTCCAATGCATGAAAGTGAAAAGTCAAAGTGAAGTCGCTCAGTCGTGTCCGACTCCTAGAGACCCCATGGACTGCAGCCTACCAGGTTCTTCCGTCCATGGGATTTTCCAGGCAAGAGTACTGGAGTGGGGTGCCATTGCCTTCTCCAATAAATCTAGATAAATTCATTTAAAACAAGTATTGTATACTTAATCTTGTTGAGATAAGACCTGGCCACATGCCTTTAAGTATGTTAGAAATAATATCAATAATAACAGTGTTAATGTTTATTGCAGTCTTATTTGTGGTATACATTATATAAAGTACTCTACATGAATAATCTTTTCTAAGATAAATTTAACGGTCCCCATTTTTAAAATGAATAAATTGAGTCTCAGAGAGGATAAGTAACCAGCCTAAGGTCACGCATGTCAAATGGGACTCAGGTAGGACAAAGCTCTAGACTAATCTGCCTGACTCAAAGCTGACATACACGGCAGTGAAGTATCTGTGCAAGGCAGTGAGAAATTGAATGTTCAGAAGTACAGAAGGATGGGAAAAAAAGAAAAAATAATTTGAGACTTGGGTGGTTAGGCAAAGTTCTGTGGAAAAGTTGAATGCTCTTAGATGTGGTAGGTTAGAAATGTGAAGAAAAGGAGCCTGGGAGAGCTCTTGAGGGAAAACCCACACCCTCTGCAAATCTGTACAGACTGTTCCATGTTGAGTCTTTAAGTCCTCAAGGTCCCCGTGTTTGTCAAAGTTGTCAGGCAGCCAACAGAGAGAGCAAAAATTGTGTCCATTCACTATGTCTCTGGTTGGCCCTCTGTAACAAAGCTGGTGGGTTTGGTCTGCATTATACCGTTGACTCACAGATTTGGGGAAAATGTCAACATTAGCTTCAATTAGAGATACATCATTTGTCAGAAACTTTGTGGCTTACTTATCTTTTTCAAGAGAATTATCTCACTTTGGTTCTATCAAAATGGGACTTCACTGTATTGGTGAAGAAATCGGAGTTCAGAAGAGCTTCATAAGAACAGCATCATAATATAAGCTTAGGAATAGTATTTTCTTACACTGTTGTTTTTTCTTCCTTAAAAATGTACTATCAGCATATTCTTAAATGATTAAATATTCTTTCACACCATAATTTTAAGCTGTTTCATACAATTTCCTCGTGTGCATATGATAAAGTTGCCTTAAGCAGTTCTCTGCTGTTAGACATTTAGATTGATGATGTTCCTCTATTGTCAATGGTTTGAGGAAAGGATCTCCTATATTGTATATATTGTGGGTGGGAATGTAAATTTGACAATATCTATTAAAATTTAAAATATGCATGTTTTTTGAGCAAATGACACTACTTAGAAAAATTTATCCATTAGAAATATTCACGTATATACCACAGCAGCATTGTTTATATTTACAGAAATATTGGAAAAGCTTATATATTCATATATTACAAATTAAATAGGTCACGTTGTATTCATACAACAAATACTCTACAGTCATGAAAAAGATCCAAATGTGCTGTCATGGAAGGCTTTTCAAAATATGTTTTGAGTGAAAGTATCAGATTGTAAGATAGTATGAACCCATTTATTAAATACGTGAGTAGAGATATATATGCATAAAACAAGTTTGGAGTAATATAATGCAGGTCATAAAAAGTGAACTTTTCAAAATTTATTAGGTGGGTACATGCAAACATAAAGAGACGTGGGTTCCATCCCTGGGTCAGGAAGATCCCTGGAGGAGGGCATGGAAACACACTCCAGTATTCTTGCCTGGAGAATCCCGTGGACAGAGGAGCCTGGAGGGATACAGCCTATGGGGTCATAAAGAGTCAGAAATCATTGAAGTGACTTAGCACACATGCGCACACACATATATATGCTGAACAAGAAATTAGAGGCAGCTTTGTATTTTATACATTTCTGGTTTTCCTTAACTTTAATATTACTTTTATTTTCAAAACTTTTTTATTTAAAAACATTTTAAAAAATTTTCTCTGGGAAAAAATAAACAAGTGTCACAGGTGGTAGATCAGTTCAGTTGCTCAGTCATGTCCAACTCTTTGCAGCCTCATGGACTGCAGCACACCAGGCTTCCCTGTCCATCACCATCTCCCAGAGCTTGCTCAAATTCATGTCCATCGAGTTGGTGATACCATCCAACCATCTCATCCTCTGTCGTCCCCTTCTCCTCCTGTCATTGTTTCCATTGTTACCCCATCTATTTGCCATGAAGTAATGGTAGAGACCTTGTCTACTTGGCTTCTGACCCCTCAACATGGCTGGCCCAGATTCAAGCTGTGTTTCAGATGCTTGGTGTGTTCCCATTCCACTGCTGGCTTTTGGCTCATTGGAGCTGCCCTTACTTTGGGGACTTCCTACCCGCCTCCACTAGCCTCTCTCCCAACACCCAGAACCAACGAAGCTGACCTGTTCCCTCACTTCCTCCTGTCTATCTCACAACCTGCTTTTGCCCTTCCAATCAAGGAATTATTTGTGAGGTTTTTTATTTTCCACTTCATTTTCTCAGAGGTCAGGCTTCTTCCTTCATGTGATGATTGGACAGCCAAATTCTGGGCTGTTCTTCAGTCTGGACAGGTCTGCTCTGCATCTGATAGATACCTCTTGAAATTCCTGCTATTTCAGTGGTTCATTTCCAGTGCTGGAATCCTTAGTCTCTATTTTTACATTCCTTAATTGTTTTGGTCTGGAACAGAAAGGGGAGAATTGTCTGTCTCTACTCACATTTCCATCTTTACATGGAACTCTCAGTGCCACATGGCACTGAAGCCAGACTCAGGAGAGTATACCAGGCAGAGGGAGGAGCACAAGCAAAGGCACAGGCATGAGAGAGAACAGGGTACATTGAGGAAATTGCAGGTAATTAGGCATAGCTTGAAGATGTTCCAGGAATATAAAATATGTGCCCTTAAGCTGTAATTGCACCTCTATCCACTACACACACACTGATTAATTATGGAGGTGACCTCAAAATCCGTCTCCACAGACTCCCTAGGAGCCATCATCTGTGGGTAACAGTTTAAGAGAAACTCATTTCCCATCTTAACTGTGAAGCCTTCCCTAAGGCCCCAGGTAGAGTCATTTACTGTCTCCTCAGTGCCGCCCTGTCTGTAGCAGTCACTGCAGTACTGTGCTGACAGTATTTGATGGGCGACCTTCATTCTAATTTCTTTAGTAAGCAGGTATATTCACTAGTCTTCCTATTCATCCTTGGTAGGCAAATGGCTGTGTAAGGAGATACGACTGCTTGAGACTCTGGAAAAGAACTTCACTGCACTTGATAAAATGTTCTCAGAGAAATGTTAATATGTCTCACTGTGATTGCATACTTTTTCTTTTCCCTTATATTTCTTCTGATTTTTGCTTTATGTATCTTTGTTTCTTTGTTGTTATGTGTCTAATGGTTATGATGTCTATCTTCTTTGTGAATTGTACCTTTTTTCATTAAAAATATTCATCTTTTGTTTCATTAAAAAAAAAGAACTTCACTATGTGGCTGAGATGGAGAAGGCAATGGCGCCCCACTCCAGTACTCTTGCCTGGAAAATCCCATGAACAGAGGAGCCTGGTAGGCTGCAGTCCATGGGGTCGCTAAGAGTCAGACACGACTGAGCGACTTCACTTTCACTCTTCACTTTCATGCATTGCAGAAGGAAATGGCAACCCACTCCAGTGTTGCCTGGAGAATCCCAGGGACGGGGGAGCCTGGTGGGCTGCCGTCTATGGGGTCGCACAGAGTTGGATACAACTGAGGTGACTTAGTAGCAGCAGCATGTGCCTGAGAAAGAAGTTCAGGGCTGAAACATTCATTTTGATTTAAGAGGTAGCAATGGAGCTATTCTCTGCTGATGTGTAATTTATCTCTTGAATGTTTCCCACATTTTCCATTGGATTGATATTTCTTAAGTTTATGGTTTTGTTTTCAAGTTTTGTATTTATATCCCACATTTATTTGCTGACAAGATCAGCTTTAACCAAAGACAGGGAAATTTAGGACATTTCAAATGAATATTTCAGTGTTAATAGTTGGGAACTGAAGATGTTTATCAAGTTATTTTTATTTCTGAAGCAATTAATATGCACTTCTACATTTGACAGTTCACTTTTTCTCTTGAATGAATAGACTCTTGGAGGTACTTACAGTCTAAAAAGCCACTGGAATTATGGATTGAATTTAACTCTGAATCATTCAATACTATTTCACATTCTCAGTTCTGTTTTCAGTTAGGACTTTTAATGATCATCATTAAAATGTTTACAGTTAAATTTATATTCTATCCTTTATAGTGAATGCCATAAGCAACATTTGAATTAATAAAGAGAAAACAATGTTTTCCTATAATTTTGTTTTAAAATTTATTTTCTAAACCATATGAAATAAAAATGAAGGAAAAAAATGATCTTCTCATAGTCATATCCTCCAATATCTCCATCTGTTTTCTTTTTTATCTATCATCCTGAACTTCTTGTCTATGTATAACAGAAAATTTAAAATTGTACTGTAACAAAAAACAGTGTTTATTTTTATTATAGTAAGAATTACATTTTACAGGTCATGGCCAAGGTGCAAATCTTTGTAAATATCAGCTTCTTTTCTGATGTCATGTTTTCCAAACCAAGATTTCTTGGATTCTTTCCTTTTCAGATGTGTTCTGTCACCGAATTTACATGTCATGTAGTCTCATCACTTAGGAAATTACTCCTTCATTTATTCCATAAAGCAAAAGGCAAGGGAGCTATCAAATTTTGGATATGTTGGCTTTTTGGATAACCAAGGGTGGTTCAGTCTTTTCTCTGATATTGTAATTCAATATTTCCTGAATTCCTGTTTTTAAAACATGGCATTTATATTTTTATAAACCTGAAGTATTTGATACTGAATGAAAATGAAATTTTGTAGACTATCAGCACAATAGATCCATCTTCAATCAGTTCAGTAGTTCAGTCATGTCTGACTCTTTGCAACCCCATGGACTGCAGCATGCCAAGTTTCCCCGTCCATTACCAACACCTAGAGCTTGCTCAAACTCATGTCCATCGAGTTGGTGATGCCATCCAACCATCTCATCCTCTGTTGTCCCCTTCTCCTCCTGCCTTCAATCTTTTGCAGCATCAGGGTGTTTTCCAATTTTAGCTAAGTGGAAAAAAGCAATACGTTTGTGCCCAGTAGATAACTTGGCTGTGGAAGTGGGTTCTTGAGACCAGTGACCCAGGATGACTTGGTAAAGAGGATGCTTTCATGGGTACAAGAAATTGTGGCCATGGAAGGGCCTGAAGCCAAGATGTTTGCTTCTCTAAAGTACAATGACCTTGAAAGAGGGGCAAAGGATACTCTTATTAATGATGGCCCTGAATAACTTAAGTATCAACCCTTACCCAATGTGTGTCACAGAGCAACTTGTGAATGGCTATTTTTATTTTTGAAATCAAGACTTATTTTTTTTTTTATATTCTATAGTCTTTACATTTTCTTTGTAAATGTTGAAATCCCATTGATTTTTATAAGTTATAGCCATATCTAATCAAGGGCAACGGTTTATAATCTGCTAGGCATTTATTTGTAAAAGGAATTTTTAAAAATTCCTTTGATCCTCCTGTGAATTAGGCACTGTTATTGTTTTGTCCCCATTTTTAGGATGACATGACCACTGCACAGAAAGTTTAGGTAAGTCACCCTGCTTAAGAGTAGGAGGCAGGAAGATGAACAGGGTAGTCTGTTTTCAGAGCCTACAAACCTACCCTTCAGCTGCAGTAGCAAGGCATAGAGCAAGAGACTATAAAACTTGAGACTTGTTAGGGAAGGCATGGCTGCATGAACAGGAAATGGGTGTTGATAGAAACATCCCACCTGTATTAACTTTGAATATTTCAGAGAAGGAATCTGAGTTTCAAATTATTTGTAGAAAATAGCTATTGTTGTTCAGTCACCAAGTTGTGTCCGACTCTGTAATTTCATGGGCTGCAGCACAACAGGCTCTTCAGTCCTCCACTGTCTCCTGGAGTTTGCTCAGATTCATGTTCATTGAGTAGGTGATGCTGTCTAACCATTTCATCCTCTGCTGTCTCCTTCTTCTTTTGCCTTCAGTCTTTCCCAGCATCAGGGTTTCTTTTTCAGTGAGTTGGCTCTTCGCATCAGGTGGCCAAAGTATTGGAGTTTCAACTTCAATGTCAGTCCTTCCAATGAATATTCAGGGATGATTTCCTTCAGGATTGACTGGTTTGATCTCCTTACAATCCAAGGAACTCTCAAGAGTCTTCTCCAATACCACGGTTCAAAAGCATCTGTTCTTCGGTGCTCAGCCTTCTTTATGGTCCAACTCTCACACCCATACACGACTACTGGAAAAACCATAACTTTGACAAGATGGACCTTTGTTGGCAAAGTAGTGTCTCTGCTTTTAATATGCTGTCTAGGTTTGTCATAGTTTTTCTTCCAAGAAGAAACATCTTTTAATTTCATGGCTGAAGTAGTCATCTGCAGTGATTTTGGAGCCCAAAAAAGTAAAATATGTCACTTTTTCCATTGTTTCCCCAACTGTATGCCATGAAGTGATGGGACTGGATGCCATGATCTTTGTTTTTTGGATGTTAAGTTTTAAGCCAGCTTTTTCACTGTCCTCTTTCACCTTCATCAAGAGGCTCTTTAGTTCCTCTTCACTTTCTGCTGCAAGGGTGGTGTCATCTGCATATCTGAGGTTATTGATATTTTTCCTGGCAATCTTGATTCCACCTTGTGATTCATCCAGCCCAGCATTTCACATGATATACTCTGCATATAAGTTAAATAAGCAAGGTGACTGTATACAGCCTTGATGTACCTCTTTCCCAATTTTGAACCAGGTATGCTTCGCAGGTGATTCAGTAGTAAAAGAATCTGCCTGTCCAGCAGGAAATGCTGGTTTGTTCCCTGGGTTGGGATGATCCCCTGGACTAGGAAATGGCAACCCACTCAATATTCTTCCCTGGGAAATACCACGGACAGTGGAGCCTGGCAGGCTATAGTCCATGGGGTCGCAAAAAGAGTTGGACACAACTTAGTGGCTAAACAACAATAGCACAAGAAATATAAGCAAAGCCACCCCTATTTTGTAATCCTGCATAGGATGCAGAGGAACTGCATGTGACGTGATGGATGTGATACTTCAGTGAACAGGGAGATGCCTTCCAGAGTTTGGGTGGAAGCCATTTCAGGCTGCATTTTAATCTCAAATTCCAGATATGCCTCTGTCTCTTCACACAATAGCACCACCCAGACTCTCTTCCTTAGTCTTCTTTTTCAATATAAAACCTCTTACCCTGTCTCGCCTCCAGTGATGATCATGAGATAACCCATGTCATCATCATGCTGAACATCAACACTTACGCTCCAGCAGGCCATCAAGAGCTCAGTCTGAGACAAGCTCAATAGGATATCTGAGGTAAATGGAAATCCTAGACTTCTAAGCACATTTCAGATCAGAAGTGATTGCATCTAATTAAAAAAGAGGCTGGGAACATAGTAGTTGAATGCAAGGTAGAAAAATAATCCTCCTTAAGATTATGCCCAGAGCCCACCAGGCTGCTACACCCTTCTTCTTTCTCCTTCCTCACTTGGGTACAGCTGGGAGGGAGGAGGCTTGCTTTTAATGGAGACTTGGCTTCCCTTTGATCTACCTATTTAGATTTCTTGAACTAAATCAGAGGTGTCAGTGATCCTGTCTATTTAGGATTGTTTCACTTCTTTATGCCTCTTGATAATGGTGAAATCAGTTCAGTTCAGTTGCTCAGTCATGTCTGACTCTTGTGACCCCATGAACCGCAACACGCCAGGCCTTCCTGTCCATCACCAACTGCCAGAGTCTACCCAAACCCATGTCCATTGAGTCGGTGATGCCATCCAACCATCTCATCCTCTGTCATCCCCTTTTCCTCCTGCCCTCAATCTTTCCCAGCATAAGGGTCTTTTCCAATAAGTCAGCTCTTCACATCAGGTGGCCAAAGTATTGGAGTTTCAGCTTCAACATCAGTCCTTCCAATGAACACCCAGGACTGAGCTCCTTTAGGATGGACTGGTTGGATCTCCTTGCAGTCCAAGGGACTCTCAAGAGTCTTCTCCAACATCACAGTTCAAAAGCATCAATTCTTTGGTGCTCAGCTTTCTTTATAGTCCACTTCTCACATCCATACATGACTACTGGAAAAATCATAGGTTTGACTAGACGGACCTTTGTTGACAAAGTGAAATAAGTCATCTCTTATAAGTCATTTAAATCACTGTGAAGCTGGCTCAAGAAATCCTGTATTGTTTGTTAAAAGCTCAGTATGGGTGGAAGAAACAAGCTCAAACCTATTACTGCTTCATTTTACGATTGGTCTGTTTGTTTAGTTTTTATTTTAAAAATCCTACCAGGTGAAAAATGGAACAAATTATTCCAAATTTGAGCTCTACTTGGTTTAATAAGCCAAATGCTCCCATGTGGAAGTTTTAAAGTTATCTACTTTTGGTTTCTCTGGGTCTTTGTTGCTGTGTACAGGCTTTCTCTAATTGTAGTGTGTGAGGGCTACTCTCCAGTTGTGGCGCACGGGCTTCTCATTGAGGTGCTTTCTCTTGTAGAAAACAGGCTGTAGGCACATGGGCTTCGGTAGTTGTGGTACACGGGATTAGCTGCTCTGTGGCATGTGGAATCTTCCCGGATCAGGGTTTGAACCTGTGTCCCTTGCATTGGCAGGCAGATTCTTATCCACTGTACCACCCGGGAAGTCCTCCCATGTGGAATTTAAACAAAAATCTTTAAAAATAACCACTTTGATTCTTTTAGTGAAAACAACAACAGCAAAAACAGGAAACTCCTCTTTCCTGTAAAAAACGGCTGCTCTGTGAATGGAAGAATGAAAAACCCAGGCTATCCCAAGAGAGAAGTCAGCAGACAGACGGACAAAATTGAGAGGAGAAAGAGCGATTCATGGATGCTTGCCGATTCTTGGCTTCTGGCATGTCCTTGTGTTGGTTTCTGTTACTCTCAGCTAGAATTATTTTCACTAATATTATAAATAATAGAAAAAGCTATAAAGTCTTAAAAATAAAATTCATGACATACATTTTGCTGAAAGAAGTATATTGGAAATACTCAAATGCTGAGATCTGTTTGCCTTTTAAGGTTGAACAACGAATGTCCTCGTGGGGATGGAATTACTGCTAGGACAGCATTTCTCAGACCAGACCTTCACACCCAGAGGGGAAAGAATGTAACTGAAGGGTAGGAAGAGGTCGTAGAGTTAACACAGGAAAGCATGATTCTGTCAGGGTAAGAGAGAGTGCAAACTTCTGTTTGTCTATTTTTGCCTTTGGCTCAGAGAATTGTTCACTTGTGTGCAGCAGAATCCTGGGCATTTGAGGAAGGGCTTGTGGGACAAGATTCTGACAGTGAGATGCCATCTGTATGAGATCTCTTATCCTGACAGCACTTCCTAATCCCAGAAGACGCTCAAAAGAAACCAGAAGTAGAGAATGGAAAGAACTTAGAATAACTTGAAAAGACATAATATAAAATTTAAATGGATAAAATACAAAAAAAATACTTGTTTCAAACTTGAAGTTGCTTCAACTGGTAAACAGAGAAGAAGCATGAAGTTGTGTGGACTTTAGATACCTTAAAATGTTTTGAGGAAGGAAAAAAAATGGGTGGATGAAAATAATGTGGAAAAAGTATGATTGTGAGGCACGTAATAATATAGGACTTGAGAGAATAAACACGGAGAGGGCAGGATGTGTATGTTCAGACGTGTTCAGTTTAGACACTTCATAAATTTTGTTTTATCTTTGATGCCCTAGAAATATAAATCAAAATATTTCCTCACCATCCAGGAGAGTTTAAAGAGACAGCCCTTCCTGCCCTTAGGGAAAGAGAAAATAGTTTTTAATATTTAGGCTCTGGGTATAATGGGCTTTCACAGCTCATTGTGAAAGAACAAGTGGAAGTAGAGAGTTCGTGAAAAGAAGCAGAATAATGTGGAGTAGCTGAGGCAAGAGGGGACTTCCTCAGCCTGGGAGCAGGGAGCAGAAGGGGCTCACAGCATTCTGAATCTGTAGTTCCAGGATGGCTGCACAGTGAGCCTATGAAGGTGAGATCCTAAGAACCAAAGTGGCCAATGTCCTGGAAGATCCCACGTCAGGCTCAAGGCATGCAAGTTAAGAGTTTACGAGACTTTGTCAGGCTTGCTTAATGAGGCTGCCTACAGCAGCCATGGCAAAAGGGATATTAGAGATCATTTTCCTCCAGACTCCCAGAGTGCCTTCTGGCTTCTGACAAAGCTCTGAAATGGGATTAGGGTCCTAATAAAGAATCTGCCTGCAATGCAGGAGACCCAGATTCAATCCCTGGGTCAGGAAGATCCCCTGGAGAAGGAAATGGCAACCCACTCCAGTATTCTTGGGGGATTCCACGGACAGAGGAGTCTGGCTGGCTATAGTCCATAGGTCGGACATGATGTAGCAACTAAACCACCACCAATGACCCAAACAGAATTTACCTCCAGTGAGATAGGCTCTAAGGTAGAACTTGGATTGAATTCATGAAAATGAGGTAACTTTTTCCTTTAAGCCTGAGTTTGTAGACTGAGTTTCTTGCTAGCTACAGTTTTACCCAATATTGGTCTCTGTCCAAACACTCACATGCATCTTGTTTTCTGTGAAGGTATACCACCTCTCTATGAAGGTTGAATTGTCTTCCTTTTGGAACTCAGCATTTGCCCCCACCCCTGCCACCACCTCCTTTTTTTTTGTTTTTTTTTTTGGTCTTATGGAATCTAACAGAAATATTGAGAGTGAATAAAATTATCCTAGATTTATAAGACTCCCCAAATATGCCAAATATATGAAAATATTCCCCACCCATCATTTGTTTGAGTGTGTGCTCAGTCACTTCAATTGTGTTTGACTCTTTGCAACTCTATGGACTGTAGCCTTCCAGGCTCCTCTGTCCATGGAATTCTTCAGGCAAGAATACTGGAGTGAGTTGCCATGCCCTCCTCCTCTGACCCAGGGATTGAACCCATGCATCCTGTGTCTCCTGCATTGCAGGTGGATTCTTTACCCATTGAGCTGCCTGGGAAACCCATCATTTGTTTAATCCTGTTTAAAAGGATTAGATGTTAACATGAATGATGAGGGTTTCCTTGATAAGGTTAGGTTCCCTGCATTTGGACACTAATTTGAAATGTCCCTTCTTCTAAGTAGATGGGATGGTGGGAACTCAGATTTACATGATTTGTTTTGCATAAATAGAAGCCCAGAATTTAAAGAAAAAGTTTTTGGTTGAGGTTATTCTTGCTTATAAAGTTATATTCAAGTCCCACTTTTTCTTTCTTGGGTTAATTCTTAGATAAAAGGCCTAGAGTATGGAATAGAAAAGTCTTAAGTCTCTGATAACTCAGGGGTGTTGACTTGAGAGAAATTTCTATGAAGTAGAAGGCAGGTTTGGAGTTGATTTGGGTAAGTGCTACTACTTCTGAAGTGTTGAACTTCCTTTGTGAAGGAAATGTGAATTCCAAGGTGAAGACCAGTACTATCATAGACATGCTATTGTATTTATAAAATGTGTTGGATCAGATGTAAAAGAGGGAAGAAAAGAAAGATACCAAATTTGTTTGAAGAGTTACCTTTTCCTAAAGATAAAAGCATTACATACTCAACTAAAGAAAATATAGAAAATTAAGGATAGAGAAGAAAAAAATCTAGTTTCATCCAGAAATAACTATTATAACATCATGGTGCGTTTCTGTACAGTATTTCTCTGTATATGTAGATACATATAAAATGTATCTGCATATATACTGGTATTCCATCAGAAATGTGTAGTATAGCTTATTTAACCCTTATGCTTTTTAAAGGGATTTTTTTCATGATGAAAATCATTGCACATAAACCTTAGACATACTTTGATTTTTCCCTCAGGACAGATTAGTAGATATAGAATAACTTAAGGAGACAAAAGATATGAAGTTTTCTGTGGCTCTTTATTTATAATATGAAACTATTTTCTAGATGTTGTACCAGTTTATGCAAGGGTGACAATTTCATTATTTCTTGAAGGTCCTGAACAGTACCTTCTGAGACTCTTTACAATAAAAAAAATGCTTGAAAGATTATGATTATTTGAATTTGCGTTTCTTTGACTGTGAACTTGAACATATTTCATGATTAATTAGTCACATACATTTTCTCATCTGTAAATATATCTTTTACTTTTCTATTGAGGGTTTTAGTATTTTTCTTAACACATCTATTGCTATATATTGAAGACAGTAATCCTTTGCTACATTTGAGATATATGTTATGAATTACATGGTATATGTGTGCTTCTGTACTAAAACTATACAGCTCTTCGTCTTTGCTGGAATCTATTTTTGTTTCATGTACATATCCTTCTCTGAAGTTCTTACCAATTCTTAAGGGGCCAACTTAAGCCTTCTTTCCTTGAAACGGTCCAAGATCCCTGAAGTGAAATGAAGCCTCTCCCCTTCTACATTACCATCGTATTTGGTTTCATTACCCTACACCACTTGTTTCCAGCTGTTTTAGAAGAAAGCTTCCCTATTTGGAAATAGCCTTTTTTTTTTTTTTAACCCACTTTGATATCCCTTCCAGTGCTCACACAATCCTGTACAAAACAGTTGCTTAATATATACTCCTGTGTTAAATGAAGTGACATCAAAAGCATTATAACTTAACTTTCAAAAGATAGTAGATTCTTATCATTTTGTAGTTGCATGTGCAGTAGACTTGACAAAATCAGCTATAATCTGGTTGAATTAAAAAAAAAACTCACCATGAATTTTTCTTTCATAATCCAAGTACAAGGCTCTGGGATTTGTGACTCTATAGTAGTTTGGTTGAAGTTACTCAACCAATAGTGAGTGAAGCTCACTCTTATGAGCTTTTTCTAAACTATAAACTTCCATATAATTAAACTTCACTGGAAAATATAGCATAAAAACCACTAGAAGTAACACTTTTATAAAAAAAAAAAAGAGAGAGAAACAGAAGCTAGGCAGGCACACTTGATCACAATTTCTAATGGGATGAGAAATATGAAAACAACAACCAAAACAAAATGTCCAAGAATGAAATTTGCAGAGTTAAAATTGCCAGAGTGATTGTGAGCAGTGTAATTTTGTTTTATTGGTACCTGAGGCCCTTAAGGATACAGAATAGAGTGATAAACATAACCAATAAACAGGATAGTACATGGTGCTGCTGCTGCTGCTAAGTCGCTTCAGGTGTGTCCGACTCTGTGTGACCCCATAGACGGCAGCCCACCAGGCTCCCCCATCCCTGGGATTCTGCAGGCAAGAACACTGGAGTGGGTTGCCATTTCCTTCTCCAGTGCATGAAAGTGAAAAGTGAAAGTGAAGTCGCTTAGTCGTGTCTGACTCTTTGTGACCCCATGGACTGCAGCCTTCTGGGCTCCTCCGTCCATGGGATTTTCCCGGCAAGAGTACTGGAGTGGGGTGCCCGTGCCTTCTCCTAGTACATCGTGCAGTGGTGGACTGTTCACCAGGGATGCAGGTAATTGGCTTTCACTCGTTGTTCAGTGGCCAAGTCATGTCTGTCCCTTTGCAACCCCATGGACTACGCCAGGCCCCTCTGTCCATGGGGTTGGTTGCCATTTCCTTCTCCAGGGGATCTTCTCAGGCCAGGGATTGAATCCACATTTCCTGCACTGGCGGGTGGATTCTTTAACACTGAGCCATCAGGAAAGCTCTGAAAGGCTTTGACTACTTGTTTGTAAAACTCAGAGCCTCAATTTTCTTTGAGAAGCATGAATTGTCTTGCTTTTTAAGGAAAATTTCTATGAATATAGATCTAAAGGCTGGGCTAAAAGTGGAGCTGAGGAGTGCCATTAAGATGCTAATTAATAGCAGGATAACCTGTACCGTCATTTGGCTCAGCAAGGATGGAGAGCTACCTGGTGTCTGGGTGTGCTCACTCCTCCAGGTTGACATAAACTATCCCTGAGGCTGCCACCACTGTTGATATATGGGAAATTATTTCAGAGTAAGTGCACCCTCTATAACCCAGAAGCCAAAAGAGAAGGAAACTCTTAGAACTCAGCTCAGTTGCTCTGTGATAACCTAGAGGGGTGGGACAGGGTTGGGGGTGGAAGGGAAGCTCACGAGGGAGGGGACATATGTATACCTATGACTGATTCACGTTGTTGTAGAAACCAACACAACATTGTAAACCAATTATCCTCCAATTAAAAATAAATAAAAAAGAAGTAAGCCTTAATATGAAACCTGCTATTTTCTTAAGCTTTGATGTTCTAAGTGTACAATCTAGGTGTGGAGCTCAAGAGATCTGGAACATTGGTTATTCTGCCAGCAAGATAAGAGTTGTAACACAGAGTCACAAAGGTGGGAGTTCCTGACAAAGAAGTGCAGCACTCTGCCTCTCCACCCTCCCTCCTTCCTGTCCTCAATTCCTCTCCCCAAAACACACTTTTTTGATGGGGGATACAGCAGAGAACATAAGGGAAGACATCCCCCATTACTTTTTGAAAGATCCCAAAGTAAAGAGAACTTTTTCTCAGCAAATGTTCCCAAGCTACCAGGCATGGGAAGTCTAACAGAGATGGAGGCAAAGATATGATGAATTCATATGAGTGCTCACCTGAAAGAAAATAATATTATGACCAAAAGTTACATGGTACATTGGAACAATTGTAGAAAAAATTAATTTTAGAACGGGAATGAACTTCACTGATGACCTATTCAAACTCTTACAGACGAGGTGGTCTGACTAGAAAGTTTAATTACTTACCATAGCAGATCAGGTCATTGGTAGCACAGTCCAGATTAAAATCCAAGCTTCTATTGCCCCAGTGTTCCTGCTCTCCAGGACCCCAACTCCCCATCCTCCCAGGGTTTCTAAACTCTGGTCCCAATTATTTCTTTTATAGCTTTGCATTTTATAATTCTTTACATAATTAAAATATTTTATTACAGCATAAGCTATAGGCAATGGCACCCCACTCCAGTACTTTTGCCTAGAAAATCCCATGGACGGAGGAGCCTGGTGGGCTGCAGTCCATGGGGTTGCGAAGAGTCGGACACGACTGAGCAACTTCACTTTCACTTGTCACTTTCATGCATTGGAGAAGGAAATGGCAACCCACTCCAGTGTTTTTGCCTGGAGAATCCCAGGGATGGGGAAGCCTGGTGGGCTGTTGTCTATGGGGTCCCACAGAGTCGGACACAACTGAAGTGACTTAGCAGCAGCAGCAAGCTATAGCAAAGTTATTTTAAAAGAGAAAACTCCATCAGCAGATGAATGGATAAGAAAGCTATGGTACATATACACAATGGAGTATTACTCAGCCATTAAAAAGAAAACATTTGAATCAGTTCTAATGAGGTGGATGAAACTGGAGCCTATTATACAGAGTGAAGTAAGCCAGAAGGAAAAACACCAATACAGTATAATAACGCATATATATGGAATTTAGAAAGATGGTAACAATAACCCTGTGTACGAGACAGCAAAAGAGACACTGATGTATAGAACAGTCTTATGGACTCTATGGGAGAGGGAGAGGGTGGGAAGATTTGGGAGAATGGCATTGAAACATGTAAAATATCATGTATGAAATGACGTGCCAGTCCAGGTTCGATGCACGATACTGGATGCTTGGGGCTAGTGCACTGGGACGACCCAGAGGGATAGTATGGGGAGGGAGGAGGGAGGAGGGTTCAGGATGGGGAACACATGCATACCTGTGGCAGATTCATTTTGATATTTGGCAAAACTAATACAATTATGTGAAGTTTAAAAATAAAATAAAATTAAAAATAAAATAAAAGAGAAAACCAAAACTCTCAGAGGGACTAGGAAGAAAAGTAACAAGGCTGGATCTAAGTTTCTTCTATTCTACCCGACAAATTCAACTATGTTAACTGTTTTCTTCTTTGTTCTTCTAATATTCCTTTTGGTCTTTATCTCAAAATAAAATACTGATATGTTTAATGATTAATTTATGAACTTCAGATTTTGCTTATGATTTGAAGAGAATTTAGTTTGTTACACCTCTCTCCTGTCTTTCTTCAAAACCCACACAGTCCATCACCATGTGGTACCACTGGCTCTCTTTCATTTTTTTAAAATCATGACCTGTGTAGAGCATTGTTCTTTTTCCTTTATTGTTTTTTAAACTACATTATTTGATATGTAATTATATGTAGATTACATACTTAATACAGTTTTAACATCTATATGTGGTGGATCATTGGTAAAGAATCTGCCTGCCAATGCAGGAGACATGGGTTCCATCGCTGGTCCAGGAAGATCCCATGGGTTGGAGAGCAGCTAAGCCCATGTCCCACAACTATTGAGCCTGTGCTCTAGAGCCCAGGAGCTGCAGCTAGTAAAGTCCACATACCCTAGAACCTGTGCTCTGCAACAAGAGAAGCCACTGCAATGAGAAGCCCTTGCACCACAACTAGAGAGTAGCCCCTGCTTGCCATAGCTAGAGAAAAACCCACGCAGCAACAAAGATCCAGCTAAAAGTTAATTAATTAATCAAAATGTTAAAGAAGCTATCACTGTGGGGGGAAAAAGTATTAGTATTGTGCAGTTTGTTTTTGAGCCCTAAAATATCTATAGTGGCATATTATTTTCTATTTTTACATCATTGTATTTTTTCTTTTTCTTTTTTTATTGGAAGATAATCACTTTACAATGTTATATTTATTTCTCACATACAACAATGTGAATCAGCCACAAGTATACATATGTCCCTTCTCTCTTGAACCTCCTTCCTACCTCCACCCCATCCCACCCCTCTAGGTTGCCACAGACACTGGGTTGAGCTCCCTTTGTTATACAGCAACTTCCCATTAGCTGTCTATTTTACATATGGTAATGTATATCTTTCCGTGTTACTCATAACTGAAAAGGACACATGAACCCCCAGTGTTCATTGCAGCACTATTTACAGTATTTAGGACATAAAAGCAATCTAGATGTCCATTGACAGATGAATGGATAAAGAAGATGTGGTACATATATGCCATGGAATATTACTCAGCTATAAAAGGAATGCATCTGAGTCAGTTCTAGTGAGTAGATAAACTGAAGTCTGTTATACAATGTGAAGTAAGTCAGAAAGAGAAAAACAAATACCATATGTTAACGCATATATATGAAATCTAGAAAAATAGTACTGATGAACCTATTTTCAAGGCAGGAATAGAGACGCAGACAATAGAGAACAGACCAGTGGACACAGCGGGGGAAGGAGAGGGTGGGAAGAATTGAGAGAGTATTAGCATACTTTGTAGTGTTCTTGGATTTGTTTTCTTCCCTCAGTATTATATCTCCAAGAGACATTAATTGTTGCTTTTTTTTTAGTTCATTGTAACATTTTTGTGATATCCTGTTGTGTGAATGCATTACAGTTTATTCATCCATTCTTCTGCTGTCTCTATGGACATTTGTTTTTTCCTTTTTTTCCCCTTCCTGTTGGAAACATAGAGATGAGGAGCATTCTTGTGTCTCCTGGTGTGCGTATGCCCAGAGTTTCTCTTGGGTGCATAGTTAGAAGTCACCTAAGTGTATAGTTGCTGGGTCACCCACTCTAACAATGTTCAACTTTTAGAGATACTGCCAAATTGGTCTTCCCCTCACCCATGCATGCTTAGTTCCTCAGTCATATCTGACTCTGTACTCCATGGACTGTATCCTGCTAGGCTCCTCTGTCCATAGAATTTTCCAGGCAAGAATACTGGAGTGGGTTGCTATTTCCTCCTCCAGGGGATCTTCCTGACCCAGGGATGGAAACTGCATCTCTTGCATCTCCTACATTGGCAGGTGGATTCTTTTACCACTGCAACACCTGGGAAGCCTTTTCATCTCACTATTGTTATATAAATTTCTATTGATCCAACAGCTCTCCACAACTACTGTGAAGTGATATGCTTATGAAGTTGAATGCTTTTTTACATTTTATATATTGATTGGCCATTAATTTTTCTATGGAAAGCCTACTTACATCTTTTTTTGATTTTTCTATTAGATTGTCTTTTTCATATTGATTTATAGGAGTTATTAATTTATTATGAATACTGATCTTATGTTTGTTGTGTGGCATAAGCAGCAATAAGAAATATATTCAAAGCTATGGTTTTTCCAGTAGTCATGTATGGATGTGAGAGCTTGACTGTAAAGAAAGCTGAGCACTGAAGAATTGATGCTTTTGAACTGTGGTGTTGGAGAAGACTCTTGAGAGTCCCTTGGACTGCAAGGAGATCCAACCAGTCCATCCTAAAGGAGATCAGTCTGGTTGTTCATTGGAAGGACTGATGCTGAAGTTGAAACTCCAATACTTTGGCCCCCTGATGCGAAGAACTGACTCATTGGAAAATACCCTGATGCTGAGAAAGATTGAAGACAGGAGGAAAAGGGGATGACAGGATGAGATGGTTGGATGGCATCACTGACTCAATGGACATGAGTTTGAGCAAGTTCCGGGAGTTGATGATGGACAGGGAAGTCTGGCATGCTGCAGTCCATAGGGCCTCAGAGCGTCCATGGCTAAGCCAAGTGGACATGACTGAGCAACTGAACTGAACACTGATAATCAGCAAAGGTCCTGTCAGGGGGAAAAAAAAAAAAAACACATACACACCAATTATTTGAACAGGAAAAATTTGATATCAAGGATTGTTAAGTAGTAGAATGTAGTTATCTTCTAAAAGGGGGAAAGCTGAAGCTAACAGGTCCAGAAGCAGCAGGTGCATAGCCCCTCACTGCCAAGGGAAAGACCTCTTCAAAAGCCTGCTAGTGGTAAAGAGAGTTTTGAGAGGGAGCGGCCAGAGCTGGTCAGTTAGAAACACCCACCAGTTCAGAAAGGTGTGGACAAGCTGAGTGTGGTCCCTGGAAATGGCTCTCACCATTGCTGGGGGGGTATAGGTAGGTGAGAGCTGGTCTGTAGGAGCCATCAACCATTGCAGATGATGTGGTGGCTGGGGAATGGCCAAGGTTATGTCTTAAGGTTTGATTAGATTCAGATTAAACGTTATTGGCAAGACTACTTCATATTAGTAGGTAATATTATATTCTGCTATTCGACCACACCAGGAAGCAACTACTTATTAGTTCTTGCTGTGCCTTAGAAAGTTCCATGCTAAACCCACAGTTACTCTTTCATATAAGATAAAATGAAATGTTGCACTCTGAGAATATATTGTTCCTTGACAATCTTTCATATAATTTTATAATTAAACAATTTTTTTTTTTACCTTCCTGGATGGCTCAGTATGTAAGAATCTGCCTACAATGCAGGAAACACAGGAGATGCAGATCTGATCCCTGGGTTAGGAAGGTTCCCCTGGAGGAGGAAGATGGCTACCCATTCCAGTATTCTTGCCTGGAGAATCCCATGGGCAGATAATCTTGGAGGGCTACAGTCTATGGGGTCACAAAGAATTGGACATGACTGAGTGACTAAACACACAAATAATACCTTGGGGATTGCAGAATGGTGATGATTCCAATTTTATGGAAATGTTTGTGTTTATTAGCCTGCATTCTTCTGTAAAGAAGTACTTTCTTTTTATTTTTTTCTTATGATGGCAAGTAACCAAACCCCCAAAGATTAATTGATAATGTCAAAAAGCTAGGAAGTGGAAAAATGATGATGGCCCATCTTCAATGCATTTTTTAATGTCTTGGTGACAAGATGACCTTAAGGCCACTTGGTGGGGTATGTTTAGGAGGTGGCTGAGAATACTGCACACACTAGAAGCATTCTAATAATTTCATCTCCTGTGCTTACATATGCCTTCTTCTATAACTCTGGGTTTTAAAGTGTGGGTCTAGTACCAGAAATGTCAGCAATTACCTGCACATTTGTGAGAAATTCAGTTTGTTGGACATTAGCCTCACCTACTGAATCAGAAACTCTGGGGTGAATCCCCCAAATCTGTGTTTTTAACCCTTCTGAGATCCTGTTGCTTGCCAAAGTCTGAAAACCAGTGCTGAGGGGCACTGAAAGCACACCATCTAAGAAGCCAGCCACCCTGAGGTCACCAAGCTGGAAAGACTACACAGAGTCTACACAGGAACAGAGAAAGATGCCCAGTGACCCCCAGCTGGTCCAGCCCCTCGCTGTTTGACATTCACTTCTGATGTCTTTTAATATATCTTTGAATAGATATGTGACTTGAGAAATATGTGTTGTGTGTATGTGTTTTTCGTTTATATAAGTAGTATTGTCTTGACTTGTTTCTTACATTTTTCACCTAACAGTATATTTTCATATATTTCTCACCACTGCATGGTGTCAGGGGAGTCTGTAATTTCCTCAGTTCTGTCTCGCCGCAGCAAAAATTTGAAGCGATGGATGGACCAGTGTTACAGCTTGGTGTTACAGCTCAGTTTATATCAGGGGAGTGTGTAATTTCCCTGGTTCTGTCTCGCTGCAGCAAAAATTTGAAGCAACGGACAGACCAGTGTTATATCTCAGTGTTACAGCTCAGCTTTATTTGGCAAGCAAAGGAAAATACATCCTTGAGGCATGAGGGCCGGCCGAACCAAAAGACACGAAGAGAAGGACTCAATTTTGGCTCCTCTTTTTATACGTTTTTTTCTCCTCCCCCGAGCCTGCTCTGTGTAAACTGGGCTAGCCAGGAGGGCGGTTTGTTTCACCTGAGGTTCTTACTCCGGTCCTTGGACCTTCCTTTGTCCTATTGTCATGGGCTTTTTCCTTTCTTTGTCTTTTAGCCACCACTATTTTGGACTTCTTTTTCCTATTCTAACTACCTAACAATGGCAATTCTTCGTATGTATCTACTACCTTTAGCATTCATTATCCAAATGATGGGCATCTAGATTGCTTCAACATCTACTACCACAAATGATCAGCATCCTCATATGTGCCCTGCCCCACTTCATGCCATGCGAAGAACACACTGATGGAGAAAAACTTATATTCCTATTGTTAATTAGAAATAATTCTATTAGAGAGTAAATTTTTCTGTCTGAAAATTTAAAAGACTGGTTGGGAGACAGTCAATACAAACAGCCTTAATAATTTCATATATATATGAAATCTATATGTATATATCATATACATACAAACATAACTCCATGTTCCTGATTTTTATGTTGAAACGAACAAAAAAGTCACACAAGTTGTTAATATCTATGGAATTTTCTACCAAAGTTTGTACTAGCTGATGCTTTTTTAAATAAAATATGTACACATGAAACCAGCTGAAGAGCTCATTTCCCTGTGGGATTGTGAATTCCTTAGATGGTTGGCAATAGCATAGTCTAGTAAATACATAATGAAGGAGCCCTGGTTAGTGCTAAGCGCTTTAAGACGATTCATGTAGTTAATTGCTATCTTAACAACAGATCATTCTCTAGGACATTTGTATCTGTTATTTTGTAAATTTCTTAACCATTCAGAAACAAATGTTGTAATGTCCTTAGAAATAAAAACAGTATATACATTATAGGCCTCTTGAAAGCACTTCTAGTTTATTACATATTATTTAAACGGTGATATCTTGTACACATAAGTTAACTGTCTATTACCCGTGCTTTAAGGAGAAGAATGAGAACTGACTGTTGTTAGCGTGATGTTTCCTCAAATTCCATCACTGCCCCTCCTCCCCTCTGGGATTCCCTTGCTGACAGAGTGATATATTCTTAGACTAAGCCACCTGGGGAAAGAATGAACAGGTTCATTTATTAGGGCTTCCCTGGTACTCAGTGGTAAAGAACCTGCCTGCCAATGCAGGAGACATGGGTTTGATTCCTGATCCGGGATCCCACATGCCGAGAAAGATCCCACATGCTGAAGAGCAACTTAGTCCATGTGCCACAACTATTAAGCCTGTTCTCTAGAGCCCAGTAGCCACAACTACTGAAGCTCATGTGCTTAAGAGATCGTACTCCACAATAAGAGAAGCCACTGCAATGAGAAGCCCAAGCACCGCAACTCAAGAGTAGCCTGTTTGCCACAACTAGAGAAAAACCTGCACATCAAGGAAAACCCAGCACAGCCAAACTAAAAAACAACCAAAACAAAAGCTGTACTCTTACAAAAAAAAAAAAAGAAAAAAATAACCAGAAGCGTATCTGATACTTCAGTCAGTTCATTTCAGTTGCTTAGTCATGTCTGACTCTTTGCGACCCCATGAACTGCAGCACGCCAGGCCTCCCTGTCCATCACCAACTCCTGGAGTTCACTCAAACTCACGTCCATTGAGTCGGTGATGCCACCTGCCATCTCATCCTCTGTCATCCCCTTTTCCTCCTGCCCTCAATCTTTCCCAGCATCAGGGTCTTTTCCAATGAGTCAGCTCTTCGCATCAGATGGCCAAAGTATTGGAGTTTCAGCTTCAACATCAGTCCTTCCAATGGACACCCAGGACTGATCTCCTTTAGGATGGACTGGTTGGATCTCCTTGCAGTCCAAGGGACTCTCAAGAGTCTTCTCCAACACCACAGTTCAAAAGCATCAATTCTTCGGCGCTCAGCTTTCTTCACAGTCCAACTCTCACATCCATACATGACCACTGGAAAAACCATAGCCTTGACTAGATGGACCTTTGTTGGCAAAGTAATGTCTCTGCTTTTGAATATGCTATCTAGGTTGGTCATAACTTTCCTTCCAAGGAGTAAGCGTCTTTTAATTTCATTGCTGCAATCACGGTCTGCAGTGATTTTGGAGCCCAAAATAAAGTTCGCCACTGTTTCCACTTTTTCCCCATCTATTTCCCATGAAGTGATGGGACCAGATGCCATGATCTTAGTTTTCTGAATGTTGAGCCTTAAGCCAACTTTCTCACTCTCCTCTTTCACTTTCATAAAGAGGCTCTTTAGTTCTTCACTTTCTGCCACAAGAGTGGTGTCATCTGCATATCTGAGGCTATTGATATTTCTCTCAGCAATCTTGATTCCAGCTCGTGCTTCTTCCAGCCCAGCGTTTGTCATGATGTACTCTGCATAGACGTTAAATAAGCAGGGTGACAATATACAGCCTTGACGTACTCCTTTTCCTATTTGGAACCAGTTTGTTGTTCCATATACAGTTCTAACTGTGGCTTCCTGACCTGCATACAGGTTTCTCAAGAGGCAGATCAGGTGGTCTGGTATTCCCATCTCTTTCAGAATTTTCCACAGTTTATTGTGATCCACACATCAAAGGCTTTGGCATAGTCAATAAAGCAGAAATAGATGTTTTTCTGGAACTCTATTGCTTTTTCCATGATCCAGCGGATGTTGGCAATTTGATCTCTGGTTCCTCTGCCTTTTCTAAAACCAGCTTGAACATCTGGAAGTTCATGGTTCATGTATTGCTGAAGCCTGGTTTGGATGTTTTTGAGCATTACTTTACCAGCATGTGAGATGAGTGCAATTGTGTTGTAGTTTGAGCATTCTTTTGCATTGCCTTTCTTTGGGATTGGAATGGAAACTGACCTTTTCCAGTCCTGTGGCCACTGCTGAGTTTTCCAAATTTGCTGGCCTATTGAATGCAGCACTTTCTTTTTTTTTTTTTTTTCTTTTAATATCTGCTGGCGCCGCCGCACAGGCGGAGTTCTCGGGCTCACCAGCCGGCTCCGGGTCGGGGTGAATGCAGCACTTTCACAGCATCATCTTTTTGCATTTGAAATAGCTCAATAGCTCAACTGGAATTCCATCACCTCCACTAGCTTTTTTCGTAGTGATGCTTCCTAATGCCCACTTGACTTCACATTCCAGGATATCTGGCTCTCGGTGAGTGGTCACACCGAGATTATCTGGGTGATTATCTGGGTCATGAAGATCTTTTTTGCACAGGTCTTCTGTGTATTCTTCCCATCTCTTAACGTCTTCTGCTTCTGTTAGGTCCATACCATTTCTGTCCTTTATTGAGCCCATCTTTGCATGAAATATTCCCTTAGTATCTCTAATTTTCTTGAAGAGATCTCTAGTCTTTCCCATTCTGTTGTTTTCCTCTATTTCTTTGCATTGATCGCTGAGAAAGGCTTTCTTATCTCTCTTTGCTGTTCTTTGGAACTCTGCATTCAGATGCTTATATCTTTCCTTTTCTCCTTTGCTTTTGGCTTATTTTCTTTTCTAAGCTATTTGTAAGGACTCCTCAGTCAGCCATTTTGCTTTTTTGCATTTCTTTTTCTTGGGGATGATCTTGCTCCCTGTCTCCTATACAAAGTCACAAACCTCTGTTCATAGTTCATCAGGCACTCTGTCTATCAGATCTAGTCCCTTAAATCTATTTGTCACTTCCACTGTATAATTGTAGGGGATTTGATTTACGTCATACCTGAATGGTCTAGTGGTTTTCCCCACTTTCTTCAATTTACTTCTTAATTTGGCAATAAGGAGTTCATGATCTGAGCCACAGTCAGCTTCCAGTCTTGTTTTTGCTGATTGTATAGAGCTTCTCCATCTTTGGCTGTGAAGAATATAATCAATCTGATTCGGTGTTGACCATCTGGTGATGTCCATATGTAGTCTTCTCTTGTGTTGTTGGAAGAGGGTGTTTGCAATGACTAGTGCGTTCTTTTGGCAAAACTCTATTAGCCTTTGCCCTCCTTCATTCTGTAGTCCAAGGCCAAATTTACCTGTTACTCCAGGTGTTCTTGACTTCCTATTTTTGCATTCTAGTCCCCTATATTGAAAAGGACATCTTTTTGGGGTGTTAACCCTAACTTCAGTCAAGACTACAGTAAAAATGGAATTGGCTAAGCCAAAGAGGTATCTACCATGCACTTGAATTGAGTATATCCAGGTTGCTGGACCTAATTCCTAACCCAGGAAAGGACAGGGGAGAATGTCTAGGTCTGATCAGGAGATTGTTTAAAGGAGGCTGAAAGCTTACCCACTGCACACAGGAACACGACCTAAAGAAAATGGTTGGTTTAACAGAATCAGTCTTCCTTTAAGACACAATAACATGGTAGGTATATAACTGTGACATAATGAGGGTTGACCCACCCAACAGATATTTATGGAGAATGTATTTAAGCAGATACAAAGAAGAACACACTTTGTCTTTATTCTGAGTTCACAAGCTAGAATAATCTTTTTCAAAATTATGTATTCCAAAAAGTAGATGCTCGATGTAGAAGAGATCTGGGGTCAGGAAGGTCTGAGAAATGCTGGATTATTTGTCCTGCTTGGACTGCTATAGCAAAAATCCCAGGGACTAGGTGACTTAAACAATAAATAGGTATTTCTCCTAGTTCTGGAATCTGGGAAATCCAAGATTAAGGAACCAGCAGATTTGGTATCTGATGAGGGCCTGCTTGGGCTTCCCAGGTGGCTCAGCAGTAAAGAATCCACCTGCAAAGCAGGAGATGCAGGAGACATGGGTTCGATCTCTGGGTTGGGAAGAGACCCTGGAGGAGGAAGTGGCTACCCACTCCAGTATTCCTTCCCGGAGAATCTCATGGACAGAGGAGCCTGGTGGGCTACAGTCCATGGGGTCGCAAAGAGTTGGACACGACTGAAGCGACTGAGCATGCATGCATGTACAAGGGCCTGCTTCCTAGTTCATAGCCAGCTGTCTTCTTGCTGTGACTTCACAGGGCACAAAGAGAGTGAGAGAACAGTCTGGGGTCCTTTTGTAAGGGCACTATATCCCACTCACGAGGGGGCATCACCCTCATGACCTCCCAAAGGCTCCGCCTCCTAATACCATCACACTGGGTGTAAGGATTTCAACATATACATTTGGGGGGGAACACAAACATTTTGTCCATCGCATGGGTTATAAATATTAAACAGGTTGCTTTTGGCAGGACTTCTTAGAGCATTTAATATGCAGAGGACACTGTGATTCTCTAAAGGGAACAGAGACTGTAGTATTTCCCAAACTTACTAAGGAACTAATTTGGAACACATTTCAAGAGACACTGACCTCATCTTTCCCTTTCCCCTGCTCCAGGTGCTCTGGTCTCTGTTCTTTGAGTATTCCAGGATCAGGAGGAGGCGTGGCCTTGATGCTCCTCCTGCCTGGGGCACTTTTCCTCAGATAGTCACTGTGCTGAACCTCTGCAGTAATTTTATTAATTGTTCTTCCAACTCCTTTGTTTTCTCTTCCCTACTTTCTTTTTCTCCACTGAGTTGGTTGTCGCCGGTTGTCATATAAAGTTCACTTTTTGTTACAGGTCACAGTCTGATCAAGAAGTGGTTCATTGTTGCATAGAATAAGTGAAGATGACACTTCAAAATGAGGATTTTTTTTTTTTTTTTTGGGGTCAGCTCATGAGGCACCCACTATTGAGCTTTTTCATCTTTCCAATTGGCTTCAAATGCTGAATGACCGTAGAATGGTCGACGCTGAGTTCTTTGGCAACTTCTTGTGTAGTTGTAAGAGGATCAGCTTCAGTGATGGGTTTCAATTGGTCGTTGTCAACTCCCGGTGGCTGGCCACTACACTTCTCATTTTCAACGCTCTTGTCTCTTTTGCAAAGTTTCTTGAACCACCACTGCACTGAACATTCATTACCAGTTCCTGGGCCAAATGCAGTTGGCCTCCACTGCTTTATGATTCATTTTGATCTCAAATAAGAAAATTGCTCAAATTTGCTTTTTGTCTAACATCATTTCCCTAGTCTAAAATAAATATAAACAGTAAGTAATAAGTAATTAGCAAAAAAAATCATAAAGCAAGAAATGTGCATTAAAATGATATATAACATAACCACATTTATTTAAGAATGTATTCCAATATTAAATGGCAAAATTCAACAATGCAAAAACCACAATTACTTTTGCACCAACCTAAGAGTAAATGTGGAGAAGGCAATGTACTCTTGCCTGGAAAATCCCATGGACAGAGGAGCCTGGTGGGCTGCAGTCCATGGGGTCGCAAAGAGTCGGACACAACTGAGTGACTTCGCTTTCACTTTTCCCTTTCATGCACTGGAGAAGGAAATGGCAACCCACTTCAGTGTCCTTGCCTGGAGAATCCCAGAGATGGCGGAGCCTGGTGAGCTGCTGTCTGTGGGGTCGAATAGAGTCGGACACGACTGAATCGACTTAGCAGCAGCAGCAGCAACAGTAAATGAGTGACTTCACTTCCACTTTTCACTTTCACGCATTGGAGAAGGAAATGGCAACCCACTCCAGTGTTCTTGCCTGGAGAATCCCAGGGACAGGGGAGCCTGGTGGGCTGCCGTCTATGGGGTCGCACAGAGTCGGACACGACTGAAGCGACTTAGCAGCAGCAGCAGCAGCAGCAGCAGCAGCAATAGTTAATTATTACTGAAACATATCCTTAACTAGGGTCCTGTGAACCTGAAGAAAGGCAACCTTTTCTTCCCTTTTCCCCCCCATTTTATGCTGAATGCCTATTTATTGAATTTTCATTGAATGTAACTTGATTAAATTGTTTTCAATTATGTTTATGTCCCTGTATGCCACAACAAGGCTAGCTGGTCACAAAAACCAACACAAAGAAGAAAGAAGAAATAATACAACTCATTTTAGTTTCATCTTTCTTTAAAAAATAAACTTAGGAAAATAGATCTACTTTTCTGATGTAATTATTAAGAAGTGTTGGGTATTAATTCAAAGTTTTAATTGGACTGGAATAAACTTAAACTTTAATATTACTTTTGTATTATGAAAGTTTTCAAACAGACACAGAAATAGAATAATACAATAACCCAACAGATCTCTTCTTTAATGTCAACATCTATCAGCATTATATCATACTAGAATTTTAAAAATATGAAAAATGAGTCTTCATTCCCAAAAGGAGTCCTGTTTTAAGTACTACAAGTCAGATTCATTAAATTGTAAGGCATATCTTGATTTCATACCAATTGGTTCAGTGGATAAAGAATCCACTTGCAATGCAGGAGACACAGGAGACACGATTCCATCTCTGGGTCGGGAAGATCCCCTGGAGGAGGAAATGGAAACCCACTCCAGCATTCTTGTCTGAAAAATCCCATGAACAGAGGAGCCTGGTGGGCTACAGTCCATGGGGCTGCAAAGAGTCAGACATGACTGAGTGGTTATTAGGTGTCTATCTTACAATCAGTGAAAAATGTTAATAACTGAAATTGACCAGTGAGCACAGAACTCTGCTTGACCTATGGTCCAGGGGTAAGGTTGGGGGTGGGGTGGGATTCCCTATAGCATACAGTGGTGGGAGGGAGAAAAAGAGAACTTTTCCCTTTTATTTCCTATTTGTCCCCCTCTCAAGTTTATCTCACGTAATAAAATAACTACCCTTAATATTAGTCACCACTTATTGTGTTGTCTTCTCTGTCCTAGCCAATTTCTTATTTCCTTTACAAATATTTATTTATTCAGTTTTCACCAACTCTACAAGCTAGTTCTTAACACATCCCCATTTTACAAATGAGGCAACTGAAGAACAAAATGGCTAAGTAAGTTTCTATGGTTGCACAGAATCTAGAGAACAGGGCTGGGATTCAAACCTAGGTCTGCCTAACTGACCAGATACATACCAGTTTCTACCCCCACCCGAGGCTATGCTGTCCTTAGTCCAGACTTGGTGACTCTTCTGTGAGACTCCTTTGCAAGTCTTCATGTAGAAGATGCTGTCATAGCCCTGCTCAATCTACTTGGCAACTAATACTTGCATGCAGGCTGGCAACACTTCTGACTGTCAGAACCTGCATCTCTGCATGTGGGTTCTTTCCCACCTCTGAAGTCAGTTCTTTCCCAGCACAGGATAGACTGAAAGTTCCAGAGAATAGCCACTCCCTATTCAACTAGTGATTCTGTGTGCTGTGCTCAGTCATGTCTGACTCTTTGCAACCCCATGGACTATAGCCCACCAGGCTCCTCTGTCCATGGGATTTTCCAGGCAAGAGTACTGGGGTGGGTTTCCATTTCCTCCTCCAGGGGATCTTCCTGACCCAGGGATCAAACCTACATCTACTCATGTCTCCTGCATTGTAGGCAGATTCTTTACCACTGAGCCAACAGGGAAGCTAAATACTCCAACTCCCTCATCCTTGAGAATGCTAACTCTGAAGTGCTAGCTCTGCCCTGGTTCCAGAGATTCTCAGCAGTGTTAAATTCTAGTCGCACACAGTGGAAACACACCCTTTAATGATTTTTTCCCTTCTGTCTCATTTTCCCATCTCTTAACTTCTTGCAATCAAATTTTTGTCAGGATATGCATTTTAAGGCTCTTTGTATGCCTCAAGTTCTTTAACTGTAAAAAGTGAGGTGTTGTATGAGGTGAATTTAAGAATTCTATAATTCTATTTTATGTAACCTAGACATCAGATGGAGACTTCTTGGCTCTTATGAACCAGATAAAATGACCTCAACACCATCCACCCCAAATTCATGGCCATGGAAATCCAAAGCCTTCTCAAAAGTTCTTAGAATTTCTGAAGACTTAAGCTTTTATACTTACATCTACTTCCCAGGCTTCTGCTTTTTTAGATATTCTAGTCTGCATCATGTAAACCTAGGTAGGGATTTCAACTTTGAATGATCTTAAAGTAAACCTCTCATGTGGCTTTGCGGTAAAGAATTGGCCTGACAGTGCAGGAGACATAAGAGATGTGGGTTGGGAAGATCCCCTGGCAAAGAGAATGGCAACTGACTCCAGTAGTCTTACCTGGGGAATCCCATGGACAGAGGAGCCTGGTGGGCTACAGTCCATGGGGTCACAGAGTCAACACAACTTAGCGACTAAATAACAACAAAACCAACAAGAGCCAAAAATAATTGTTCTAAAAGCGCTTGTAACTTAGGCTTTGCTGAATTTCTGGAGAGATGAAGGAATGATCTGCATTCTAGAAATGCAAATAACTACAAGCAGCACAACTTTATAACAGATCTTACAAGATCCCGAGGACTCCACCGCTGGGGAGTTTTACTGATCCTCACTCCTTCCAGTTTCAGGCCATCTCCCTTTCCTTCTTCCTCCTCTTTTTGGCTCTTCACTCACTCTCTCTCTCTCTTTCTGTTTCTCTCAGGAGCAATAACATCCCACCACGAAATCTAGCGTCTCCCTTCTGGAATATTCTGGCACGTTTGTCATCTAAGCCTTAACAGCTTTGTTTAAATCAGCTGGCCTTATCAATTTAGTCTCCCAAACCATGGCATGTTCCTACTTAGGGAGGCTTCTGGTTCAGTGATTCATTCCTTCACTTTCCCCAACCCCTTCCCCTAGGAGTTAGAAGTAGTTCTTTTCTTTCTCTTCCTCTAGTGGGCACTGCTATTATCGCTTTGACTTACCAAAACACAAATCCTACGTTAGCTTTCACTTTTTCTGTTTCATATTTCTAAATTGAAGTTACAGTTGATTTATAAAAGTATATTAGTTTTAGGTATATAGCATAGTGATTCAGTATTTTTACAGATTATACTCCATTAAAAGTTATTACGAGATAATAACTATAATTTCCTGTGCTGTAGAATATATCCTGTTGTTTATCTATTTTATGAGTAGCAGTTTGTAGCTGCCAACTCCATATTACTAATTTGTCCCTCTCCCTTCCCTCTCTCCATTTGCAGCCAATATTTTGTTTTCTATGTCCATGAGTCTGTTTCTGTTTTACACACACATTCATTTGTATTTTAGATTCCACCGATAGGGGATATCATACAATAATTGTCTTTCTCTGTCTGACATTTCACTAACAATTATATTTTCTAGGTCCATCCACATCTCTGCAAAAGGCAGAATTTCATTCTTTTTTATGGCTAAGAAATATTTTATGTATATCTATATATATCACATCTTCTTTATGCACTCTTGTCTGTTGAATGACACTTAGGTTGCTTCCAAATTTTGGCTATTGTAAATAGTCCTGCTATGAATATTGGGTTGCACATATACCTTCTTGTGTTTTGTTTGTTTTTAATTATTTTGTATTGCTTGTGCATGCGTGCTCAGTCGCTTCAGTCCTGTCTGACTCTTTGCGACTCTATGGGCTGTAGCCTGCCAGGCTCCTCTGTCCATGGGATTCTCCAGGCAAGAACACTGGAGTGGGTTGCCATTCCCTTCTCCAGGGGATCTTCTGGACCCAAGTATCAAACCCAGGTATCCTGTAGCTCCTGCATTGTGCAGGTGAATTTTTTACCTCTGAGTCACCTGGGAAACCTATTTGGTTTTGGCGTTATAGCCAACTGACAAATGGTGTTGTGATAATTTCTGGTGAACAGCAAAGGGATTCAGCCTTACATATACATGTATCCATTCTCCCCCAAACTCGTGTATCTTTCTGAGGTAGTGTTTTCTTTTTTTTCAGATATATGTCCAGTGGAATTGATGGATCATATGGTAACTCTATTTTTAATTTTTTGAGGAACCTCCCTGCTATTTTCCAGAGTGGCTGCACCTATTCACATCCCCACTGACAGTGTGCAAGTGTTCCTTTCTCTCTTCATCCTCTCTGACATTTGTTATTTGTAGGCTTTTTGATGATAGCCATTCTGACAGATATGAAGTGATATCTCATTGTGGTTTTACATGCACCCCAATATTCATAGCAGGACTATTTACAATAGCCAAGATTTGGAAGCAACCCAAGTGTCATATTTTATCTCATACTGGTTTTGATTTGTGTTTCTCTGGTAATTCACGATGTGCCTGTTAGTCATCTATATCTTCTTTGGAAAAATACATAATTATGTAAAATAAGGAATGGAAATGATTGTATATGGTAATTTTGAGGATAATCGTTTTTTATTAGTGATTTTTATCCTAAAATGGAGGTTTTTGGCTTACTTCCAAGAAAAACAAAATATTCAAACAAAATTCCTTTTAGCTCAAATACATGCTTATATTTTTAAAAAGCTAAAATACTGAGATTTTATAACTTCTAAATAGTTATAACTTCTAAATATAATTTAAAAGTTCTTTGTAAAGCCAATTATAGTTGTTTTAAAAAACATCAATTGTATTAAAAACAAGTCATTACAAAACAGATAAAATGGGATTTCCCTAGTGGACTAGTGGTTAGGACTCCTGAGATTTCACTGCTGAGGTCCCGGGGAGAGAAGACAGAAAAAGTGATAAAACTTACTATCACCAGGGTAAGAACCACTTCTCTTGTTAAAAAATTCATGCTGAAAACAATAACCCCTGACTGTCAATGACACTGATATTGAATATTGTTAATTATATTTCTAAGTGGAAAATTTTCACATTTGCTGCCTATTATGCCACAATTTTCTAAAAGGGAATGTGATAAAAGAATACCTAGAAAATATAGACTCTGTGCCATTAGTAATAGTGTAACGTGCACTGACGTTTACTTCGTATCAGAGACTAAGTGTTTTAGATCAATGTCTTAATCCTCATAACACTTCATTCTTATTTTCAATTTACAGACCAAGAAAGTGAGGGTTGAAGAGGTTAATTAATCTCCTTGTGTCCCTCCATCATGGTGGTATTAGAAGAAGAATTTGTGATTATCAAACGCCAAAGGATTCACTTATCCGCTTCACTACCTTTCATTTTTAGTGAAGTCCCTGCACAGTTAGGCTAGCAGTGTGTGAGCTATGAAGCTTCGTCCTGCTTCTACAGATAAAAGGTAGAATCTCAAAACTCTTGGTTGCTTATGAAATACCTTTGTGAATTTGTTGTATCCTCAAAGTAGCTGTACTTTTTATTCCTTTGAGATTTTAAAAATATTGACCAAGTTTTTAAAACTTAGCTTTATCTAAAGAATACCCAGGAGAGTGATGTGCTTGTTACATTTTCTAATTCATAACAAATTAAATACACATAGTAAAGGTTATCCTCTCCTAAAATTGAATCTTGTGCTAATATAAGTCCAGACACCAGTGTTGGAGAAACACTGGACTAAGACGAAGGCCAAAAGCAGGCTGACTGGCTGCTCTCCATCTCCTCTGACTGGTCTTGGCCTGCTGCATCTACCACTGCAATGTTCATTTGGTGTATGTGTGTTTGTGTGTTCATGCTGGAGTATCCACCTTCTCTGGGGGGAGGGGACGGTGTGATGGGATAAGATGGGGAGGGAAAAGGCCAAGACATTATGTCTTCATTGCAGCTTACGAAAAAGATAGGAACATCCACCCAGTTGGTCTCTATGGACTTACCTGTAGACTTCACCATGGGCATACTAAGGTGGAGGCAGCCAAAGCTAGTCATTGGATTGTTATCGGGGCACAGAGACACTTGTAGGGGGCACCTGCAACACAGAGAGCAAGCTATGTTGGGGGATCGAGTACTTTTCCCGCAGAAGTGAAGTGAAGTGAAGTGAAAGTCATTCAGTCATGTCTGACTCTTTGGGACCCCATGGACTATAAAGTCCATGGAATTCTCCAGGTCAGAATACTGGAGTGGGTAGCCTTTCCCTTCTCCAGGGGATCTTCCCAACCCAGGGATCAAACCCAGGTTTCCCTCATTGCAGACGGATTCTTTACCAACTGAGCCACAGGGGAAGCCCAAGAATACTGGAGTGGGTAGCCTATCCCTTCTCCAGGGGATCTTCCTGACCCAGGAATTGAACTGGGCTCTCTTTGCAGGAGGATTATTTACCAACTGAGCTATCAGGGAAGCCCACAGAGTCCCTCCTTTTGTCCAATCCTACCCCACTGAAGCAAAAGGATTGGCTTTAGAGCTTTGTCTCCACTGTGCACTGACTTAAACCATGTCTTGAATGTGACTAGTAACTATTGGTCAAAAATATTATAATAAAAGACTTCTGGGACTTCCCTGGTGGTCCAGTGGTTAAGACTTTGCCTTCCAATGCAGGGGGTGCAGGTTCAATCCCGGGTTAGGGAGCCAAGATCCCACATGCCTTGCAGCCAAAAAACAAAACATAAAGCAGAAGCAATATTGTAACAAATTCAATAAAGACTTAAAAAAAAATAAATAAAAGACTTCTGAGCCTAAAACCTTGTTTCTAAATATATTAAAGATGTACCAAGGCCCACACTTACCTATATTTATCACTGCCCTGTTGGTGAAACCATGAGAAGGATTTTAATGAAAGATCAACTCAACATCCAATACATCAAAACACAGAGCTTTTTTAAAAATAATAACTTTGTTAGGGGACTTTCCAAATATATATACACAATAATGGGAAGTAAGACATAATAAACCTCCATGTATCTGTCCCCAGCTTCATAAATTAATCAGTCATTTTCATCTATTCCTCCTTCTATTATTTACAAGATTATAGAATTCTTCAGTATGTACCTGTGATGAAATTTGTTTTATATGTAATTGTGATGTTATTATCACATCTAACATAATTAACAATAATTCTTTTATAGTATCTAATACTCAGTTTATAACCCGCTTGTCCTGTTTCAAGGATTCTTTTCGTAGGTGGTTTGGTCAAAATAGAACACAAAGTCCACACACAGCATTTCATGATTATTATTCTTTTTTATTTTTGTCCCTACCTCAAAACATGTGGGATCTTAGCTCCCTGACCAGGGATCAAACCCTTGCCCCCTGTAGTGGAAGCACTGAGTATTAACCCCTGGACTGCCGGGGAGGTCCCATTTTGATTATGATTCTTAAATCTCTTGTGTTCTTTTATAATTGGCCCCCTGCTTTTTCATGACATTGATTTGGCAGGGAAGCAAGGTCATTTTTCTTATTGACTGTTCAATATTCTAGATTTGACTGATTGTTTCCCTGAGGAAGTTTGTAAACTTAATCCTCTGTTGTATTTCCTATCAGGTCTAGAGGCTTGATTAGATTCAGAGTCAGGCAAAAGGACCTTACAGTGGTTCTGGGTACTGATTTTGTCTTATCATGAATTACATGTCTGGGTGTTGGATTTTTGGTTTTTTTTTTTTTTTTCTTGTTCTTTCTTACTTAGTCGCTTCCTCTCTTTGGCAAGATTCAAAATTATGCTATATTTATTATCTTTGTCCAACCAAAAAAAAAAAAAAAAAAAGTTGAGATTTACATAGACAAAATGACTAGGTGGAATACCAGTGCTTCTGAGTCTCTTGCATAGTCTGTATTTGAAGGAAGCTTTTCCTGCTTCATACACAAAGGGATTGACTGTACAAGGGAAAATGTGTAAGATATGAACACTTAGGGATTACTGAATGTAAAATTACAAAAAGCACATCATTAATTACTATATTTAGAAGCGAAGTTATTAAAAGTCAGGATGAAAATAGCTGAAATGTAATGAGTCATTTGCTAATTATTTAGCTTATGGATTTCCAGTGCCATTTGCTTCCAGCTCTTTTCCTCTTCCTTAGGGAATTTTTGGTGGCATTTCACTGCCTTTTAACACCTCCAGAAACTACTGTATGCTGATAAGTAACCATAAATTGTACATGTGGAGAGACACATAAGAGATTATGACTCAGGATCCATGCTGTGTCATTGACTGAGATAAACAATGAGCGGATTGCACCAGAGTTGAAGATTTTTAGAGCAGAAAGTTAGAATTCTGATGACTATGTAGCATGTTATCTATTGCTTGGTAAAGAAATAGAAACATAAATCATAAGGTCAATGTTCTCACTGAAGAGATACAGTGTACCACCATGCTTCTCAGGTACTAGATGTGTTCAACTATGGGTCTAGCCCATGGGTTTGCAGCCACAACTGTACCTGGGCAGCTTTTAAACTCACCGATGCCTGGACTCTATCCCAGAACTGAGTCTGGGTCTCTGAGGGTGGCATCGGTATTTTGTAGAAACTCTTCAAGTGATTCTAATATGCAGCCAGGGCTGAAAATCTTCAGTCTAGCCAGCAAATAAGAGGTACCATTTGTAGGTCTTACTCTGTAAAAAACTGTGCTGGAGGGACTTCCCTGTGGTCCAGTGGTTAAGACTCTGTGCTCCCAATTCAGGGGGCCTGGGTCTGATCCCTGATTTGGGAACTAGATCCCACATGCCACAACTGAGAGCCTGCATGCCACACCTAAAAAAATCCTGCATGCTGCAACAAATATCTGGAGTGCTGCAACTAAGACCTGGAACAGCCAAAAAAAAAAAAAAAGTTGTGCTCTAATCTCTTGCCCAGAAGGAAAACGATGCTTGAAGAGATGTTATTCATTCACTCTTTTGCTCTGAAGTGTTTCACACCATTCTGTCTGGATTCAGAACTATGGCTTTTGAAACCTTTTTGAAAGTGACCCCAAGCAAGACATGAAATTTACATCATAACTTAGAACACAGAAGATAATGAAACTAGTTTAACAAATAATCTTATTAAGTATGATGCACTCTGATATTTTTCATTTTGTTTAATTTAAAAAATACTGGTCAAGCAACTATTGAAGCCCATGCACCTAGAGACTGCTCCATAACAAGAGAATCCACCCCAATAAGAAGCCCGGACACCCCAGCTAGAGAGTAGATCCCTGCTCACTGCCGCTCGAGAAAGCCCACATGCAGCAAGGAAGACCCAGCACAGCCAAATAAATAAATAATTCTTAAAAAAAAATACTGGTTACAGTCTACTAAAATAATTTCATAATCTGCAGTTTGAAATACTCTCCTAAACCATGACAGTGCAGATTTCCTTACAGTCCAAATTTCCTTTCAGTCCAAACACATGGCAAGACCTTTTACCCATCAGTGCCTTCATTGTTTTCTTTTTTGGCTGTGTCGGGTCTTAATTTAGATATGCTGGCTCCAGTTCCCTGAGCAGGGGTCAAAGCCAGACCCCTTGCATTAGTCTGGGTCTGGAGTGCAGAGTCTTATCCACTGGACCACCAGGGAAGTCTGTTTCTGCATTTTTTAAGGACCATCAAGTTGGTTCCTAGCTGAAAAGCATTTCCAAGACTACTTCAGCTCATTGCGTCTCTTATTTCAATGCCTATAGTTAACACAGACTCATCATGCCTTTCTGTACACTAACATGATACACTGTGATGCTCTGAAAATTTGTCCTATATCTTAGATGTGGTCATGTCTCCTTGACTAAATCTAACCTCCTGAGGGCAGTGATCATGTTATATGCTTTTGCTTCTTTACTTTGTGAAATATCTAGCACAGAGCAGGGCAGATCACAAACTAAAAACAGCCCTATGACCCCAGACAACCCAATCTCTGCTTTTAAATCTTCCTCCTTGAAATAAAGGGGAATGTTTTAGGTTAATCCTGAAGGTTCCTCCAGGTTTTTAAATCTATTTGTCTGGAATATCTATGAACTAATTCTATAAATACAAACATGAAGGAAGAATACATTAAACATTTTTATCAGCAACCAAAGAGAAGTTCTTGTGTGGGAAGAAGGCTGAAATTATTTGGCATTTTTGATAGGCAAAATATAAACTCCTCCGTGCTATCTCTGAAAAGATAATGAAGAACTTATTGGAGTTTGGAAATGGAGTTGGGCCCTGTGTCACTTGGATACTGAAATGTGATTATTCATAGGCTTCATTTTTTTTTCAAGTTGAATGTATATTCATGGACTCTTATCTTATAATTGATTATATAACAAGGCTTAGCAATGAATGAGGGGTTGAGGGCATCTTGGAGGCAGAAGTAGCATGATTTAGGAAAAAAAATTATTGAATACAATTACAGCTTAAATATTGTTTGTTTTTTTTTTTTTTGCAAGTGGTTTGTTAATATTACTGAGGTCCTTCTGAGTGGCTTCTGAGGCCAAAGGATGTAACTGGTTGTGTCAATTACTTGTATTCTTCTGAACCAGAGGCTATAGGGAGAGAGGCAGAGAGGTAGGTGCTTTGTATGTGTGTGTGCTTTGGGGAATGGGACAGGTGGGGAACTGGTTGTCTATAGACTCTACCTGTTTAATTTTCATTTCATCTTTGTTAACAACAGTAAGTGTCCTTTGGGAAACCTCCTCTTTCCTGCTCAGCCCATGTGGTTTGCATGTATATTAGGGGGAAGGCACCCAATCTATCTCTCTTGACCTTTCTCAGCCATAGGCAAATGACGAAACCTGGCAGTGCATATTCCAGTCTGTGGTTTTAATGGTTAGTCCAGAGATGGGCAGAGGATCCAAGTGAGCCCAGGGAGACTCATTCCTTGGCTTGCTTTCTTGTTAATGAGACCAATTGCTAAGGAGGTGGGAGGAAGAGAAAAGCCTGGGGCTGTAGGTTTAGGCCTTGATTAGAGAAGATAAAACCCATGCAATGAAAGCACAACCATGATATGAAGAGAAATGAAGTCCCAACACTCTTTGAACTCCTGGAGAAAAAAGAAAAAGGATTCTAAAAAGCATTTTAATTTTTTTTTGCCAGTTCTACTCTTGGGATTTCAACCTTCTTCGCTGTAGGCTTTCAAAAACCAGTTTGATTCAGGTACCTATTACATCTAACTATCCTGACTAAACAAGACTTGATCATGAAACCAGTATAGCTTCACTCTTGCTCACTACTAACCTCCTCTCTCATCTTATCTTTGGCCTGACAGCACCATGTCTCCTGCTTTTATAAAGCCCCAAACTTGTTTCCTCTCCATCTGGTAAGAAAGTTTCCTCCAACCTTTTGTATATTGCTTCCCACAAGTTCACATGTGCTTGTTTCATAACTGCTGGTGGCAGGAGGGGAAGAAATGAGGTCCAGTCTCAGGCAACTGATTCCAGTGCCTTGGTGGAATTAGAAAATACCTCTCCCTGAGTTTCCCCTTGCCCCTATTCTTTGGAGACCAGGCTGGATCTTAATCTTGAATTGCCTGCCCACGGTCACCTCAGCCAGAGGACACTGTGAAGGGTACAAATGACACAAACTCAGGCCTCACAGTATTAAGAAGCAAGAGTTGGGAGTCAAGAGGTGAAAAACAAGCTCTCTGCTGCCACACCCACTGTTTCTGTGGTCTCTTCTTGGGGCATTGATAGCTGCTGATGCTGTGTCTCTGGGCATCCCCACACTGGGCACGGTCCATGTTGCTCTTAGCAGTAATCACAAATGTGGGTGAGAGCTGGAAAAACAGTTATCACTTGTCACTTGAAAGCATCATCGCCAGTATCATTTCGATCTTAAGGTGATATCTTTTCTGAGAGGCCTTCCAAGAATTCAGTTGGGTGCTCTTTACAGCCAGTCTTTGCTGTAAAGCAAAAAAGCCGGTGGTTCAAGAAGTCCAGTGGGAGGCCACCTGGCCATTGACTACTGGACGAGAACAGCGCACATAGTAAAGCAGAGCATTTAGCAAGTCTCCCATGCCACACATTAGTGACACGTTCAGGGGCCAGTCTAGGGGCCTCTGAAATCTTCAGTTATTTCAGTCTCCTGCGCTCCCAGGGCTGGGGTGAGACTCTCATCACTCTGTTGGAGATAGAGGAAGAAAAAGCAGGAACACAGGACGAAACGCTATTCCAATGGGCAGTCGCCAGCGGCGCGCATGGGCTTTGGGGGCGTAGGTGTGCGCGGCGCCGCTGAGGGGGCGGGAAGACAGGACCCCAAAAAAGGATGGGAGAGGTTAGGAGAAGGGGTGAAGTTCTAACACAGTCGTGGGGCGCCAGCCAACGGCGAGGGCAGCCGGCCGGTGCCGGGTCCCAGCACTTGCCCTATTTTTGTCCAGGCGGAGCGGCGACCAGACCCTGCGGAGAGCGGGGGCGGCCCTCTCAGTCTTTGCGGTTCCTCCCCCTCTTGCCCTGCCCCCTCCCCCTGGCCGCCGTCCTAAAACGCGGCGGGCGCCTTTAAGAGGGAGCTCGGTTACCCTGGGGGCGGGAGCCCCTCGGCAGAGAGCGAGGCGGCGGCGCTCTCCGCGATGCTCCTCACTTTCTGCTCCTGCTCCCGCCGCCGCTGCCGCCACCCTCGCCTCCTCCTCCTCCGCCTCGAAGCGTCGTTTTCTGCAGCCGGGGAGAGAAGTGCTATGTCAGGAAAGTTCCGGGAGGGACTGGCTGGGGCCATGCTCCCCGGGCTCTCCTGCAGGCGCCCGCGCGCAGCTCTTTGTACGAGGTGAGGCGTGGGGTCCGCGGCCCCCCGGGGACAGGTAGCCGTCCGTGGGGAGCGCTTCGATTCCCCGCGGTGGGAAGGGTTGTGGGGTTGGGCGGAGTGTGAGGCGGGGGACGAGGCCGGTGAGACCGAAGTTGTGCCGGAGAAGCTTGGGTTTTCGGGAAGGTTTTTACAGCTGGACTCGAGGGATTTCGGCAGCCGGCGCCACACGGTGGGGCCCGGCCAGGACTCGGTGGCCCCGGGCCCCGCCTCGCCTCCCCTCCCGATGCCCCCTGCCCCGGGCCCCTGCCCGCCCGAACCGTGAGGCCTTCGAGGAAAGCGCTCGGCTGCAGGTCGGCACCCAGTGCCGGGTTTGTCTCTGCCCGGCTCTCCCCTGGAGATGCTGCGAAGTGCTGGGAGTGAGAGGAAGGGGATGGAATCCTCCTGAACTTTTACACTGCGGGCTCCTCACTCCTTAGGGATGCAGTTCACCTGGTTTGCCCAAGTCGGAGGACTCCTTCCAGCTCCAGCAGTTCGGAGAGGTTGCCTTTTACATGTGGGTGAGCTTTCGGCGCTGTGGTCCGTCTCTCAGCTTTGATCGGGCTTCAGCATTGCATTGATTTTAGTCCTCATTCCTCCGCCCCTTTTGGGATTTTTTTTTTTTTTTTTAAGAAAAAAAAAAAAAAAAATCCTGGAGGATTAGGGTGCTGAAATAAACAAGCAAACAAAACAACAAAACCCAACAATGTATTTTTATGAAATTTACCCCCAAGGCTGACTGAAATGTTCCAAGTGATCTTTTTAGTCCTCATGAAATATTTAGTCTTGATCTTAACACTTATGAAAGGCAGGTATCCCTGTAGTAGGATGCAGTATTTTTTTTGGTGGTGAGATGAGGTTTAAAGCATGTTTTGTTAAAGAAGGATTTTTTTGTTTATTGGTGAATTTGGTTTTCATTATATCTTAAATTAAGACTCCAACTAATTTTAGGAGTAGTATTTCTAAGAATCTGAAGCAAAACCTCATATTTCTTGCATAATCCTTCTTGCTTCAGGCAATTTTACTCTTGGATAAAGTATGTAATAGATGTAATTATTTGATGAAACCTAATATATAAGTTCATTTATTGCCCAAATGGCTAAGTTTCTTTTTTCATGTATCCTGTGGGTAAAGGAAGCCCATTTTCTCACATTGCCAGTTCTCTTCCACCCCTGTCTATCCCTGTTTCTGTCTTCTTCACTCACATTCTATACATCCGATGTCATATGTAGATCACAGGTGCTGATGGCAAGTCCCTATACTTTGTAAAGTGTTGAATAGCCAGATTTTAGTGATGTAATTGATTATATCCAGATTATTTTGAAAAATAAAAATAGAATGTGAAAGCTTTAAAGAAAAGTGTCATGAAGTATTTTAAATTCTCAGGTATATGCTTTACATGTAACTTGTGTGTAGAAAAATGTACTGCAGAAATAGGGGGTATGGTAGGAGACAACTTTACTTGTAGTGGGGAAGTTTTGAAAGAAAATCATTCTAGAATAAACATTAATATAACTTTTTGTTTGGGATATAGATTTTCATTTCTGAGCACAGTTTTGTCACTCTGCTGTCAAATATGTTAAAACCTTGAAAAAAGAACTCTTCATCTCAAGCATTTTCTGAAAATTTGTAGCAAACTGAGCATTCTTGGAAAAATTTTGCTTAGAAAAAGTCACATACTTAAAACCCACACTGCAGTTACTATTTTGCCTTAAGTTTTCTGGACTCCAGGCAAGAAAATACTGCATTCAGAAAGAATTGGGGGTTCTAAGGTGGATGTGACTTATTTCCTAGAACTGTGTGGATTAATATGAGTACCTTGAGATTTGGTATGTGATTTATTTGATTGAGATGATGGTTTTGTGAATATTTCTTTTTGAAACTAAATGTGTATTCACGTATATATCACATATACATGTCACAAAATTCTTATCTATCTATAGATGTGGATATTCATATATTTCTGCATCTCTTTATATCTATAAGAGGTTAAACTGTTCAGGGACTCAGTAATACTCCTGCACTAAGAACAGCAGATCTAAAAGATGAGAAACTGAACATGTTTCTGGCTAGGGCTTGTCATTGATTTTAGCAATTTTCATCAGTATCAGATAAGTTAAAAGATACTGTGTTTTCCAGCATGTTCTTGTTCTCACACCAGGCTTGAGCCAGGGAGCCATATTCCAGTGGTCCTAACTCCATATTTTTAAAATGGACTGAGTTATCATACAATTGGTTGATTGGATCAGGCATTTCTTAAGCTTCAGTAATTTATCTTCAGTAGAGGAATCCTGGCAAAATTTAGCTTGTCAGTATAGTGTTTTCTTCTTCTAATTACTTTCAAGTATTCCCTGTTGGTCTGGGACTTAGAGAGTAAACCTCAATAGCATGGGAGATAAACCTTGGGTCAGTTTTGGTGCTCTAGTTTGTGCAGTGATGTCTTGAGTATTTGATATGAGAGAGATACCCATTTATACTTGGGAAAATGATACATTTGATACAGTGCTTCAATCTCAATAAACAAAACTTTGGAATATTTCTTACATTTTCCACAGCTGAAGCTGCTGCATCTCAGCATATATATGAAAATTAGAAATGAAATGATTTTTTAGACATTTTTTTCACTTGCTGGGCATTTACCAGAAATGAGTTTATATTTGCTGCAAGTTTCCTTTACTTTGTTGCTTGTGGCAATTTTTTCTTTTTCCTTATTTTTTTTGCTACTGTGATGTGTATCAGAGAAGGCAATGGCAACCACTCCAGTACTCTTGCCTGGGAAATCCCTGGCAAGAGTACTGGTAGGCTACAGTCTATAGGGTTGGGAAGAGTCGGACACAACTGAGTGACTTCACTTTCACTTTTCACTTTCATGCACTGGAGGAGGAAATGGCAACCCACTCCAGTATTCTTGCCCGGAGAGTCCCAGGGACGGGAGCCTGGTGGGCTGCCATCTCTGGGGTCGCACAGAGTCGGACACAACTGACGTGACTTAGCAGCAGTGATGTGTATATTTAGGATGAGTTCTTAGTGTTTACTTGAAATGGACAGTGCTGTGTTTCACAGAGTTTATTTTGTGTATTTTCAGCTTAAAAAATAACATTTGAAATGTTTGACTATATGGGTGAGATCACAGACTTTCAGAATGATGGGATCTTGGTCCATTACAGTTTCAGTTTCCTGGGAATTTTCTGTTTAAGGTCAGACGCGGCCCTGATTTGAACTGGATGATCTACAAAATAGGTACTTTTGCAACCACAAAATGTGGAGAACATTCCAAATAATTTGCAGTGTGGGTAGCCCAACATGCTTTAGTGTTTAGTTGGCTTGAGGCAGTGTGCCATGCTTGTAAAAAATGGTTTTTGAAGCTGACAGCAAGCTGTTTCATTCTTTGAGTTTGACACTTAGGATAAAGTGCCTTTTAGCCTCTGTGCCAGTAAATATGGACAGGATTGGTATTACTAATAAAAGTACTTTTGTTCCCATTTCTGTATAATAGATTCAGAAAACTCAAGCATGAAATAGCTTAATATACTAGGAAACTCATTCATGTTAATTCAAAATGTAATGAAGGTTTGAGAAGGTTGGATTTTAACAGAGCTTTCAAGTCCTGGGCAAAAGAGTGTATATTTGCAGTTAGGAGGATCATCTAGCGGTCACTCTATTGAAATTAATAATGACATTATTATTAACAGTATTTCCTTTGAGTGATAAACCTCCCAGGCCCAACTTTGATTAAAAACATCCCCACTGTGCCAATCACCTAGCATATATATTAATTGATTCTTAATCATTTGAAACCCTCATGTGTCATTGTTGTCATAAGCTTTAGGTACCTTTGGTTTTTTACTGAAGCTTCTTGATTAACTTCTTTTCTATCAATTGATGGAGCCCAGTCTACATCATTAAAGCTGCTTTTTTTTTGGCTGTGTTGGATCTTCTATTAGTTGCAGTAAGTAGGTTTAGTTGCTTTGGGGCAAGAGGGATCTTAATTCCCAGACCAGGGATTGAATCTGTGTCCCCTTTATTGGAAGGGGGATTCTTAATCACTGGACCACCAGGGAAGCCCCTTCATTAAAGCATTTTAAAATACGTTACACAATTTTTTTTTTTTTAAACATGAAAATGTCTAAGGATTTGCTTTGGGGAGGGAGTGCAGCAGAAGTGACATGATTCATTTCTATATTGTAGCTCTTACCTTCCGAAGGAAGGCGTTTTCACCTCTTCCTTTTTATTTTAAGCAAAAACAAATGCATAGGTAATTTTAGAGAAAGAACATTTGCAGGCATTTAAAGATGCTTGAAGTTTCGATCAAAATAAGGGTTTCAGCTCTGAGTTACCTAAGAATAAGTCAACGTCTGCACCAGGTGTTCATTACAGTTTCTGGCTGAGTGTCTGCTGCTGATCTAAGTTGGGATCCTGGGAAGCTATAGATTCAAAGAGAGTTGAGATGAAAAGGGGCTAATTCCAGGCATAGCATCTATTGCCTTCCAGAGCAAAAAATATTTGCCTGAGTGTCTACTTCTAATAAAATCAACTTTTCATCATTTTAGCTTGTTTTTTCCATTTCCTCCAGGCTATAAATGAAATATGGTGTTTTCATTTTTGATTAACCTTCCACTTCTAAAGTTTCACACTGTTCAGGACTAGCTTTTAAGACTCTGAGCTTGTTCCTAGCAGTACTTTCCAAATGTTTTCCCTTCTTTTGAATTATTGAGTTCTTTAATGATACATTATGAGTTTTGAATTTAAGGTTCCTCCATCTTCCTTAATAGGCCTTGGTTAATTTACTTCTACTTAAAGGTGCACTGATGTTGGTCACTTCTCATTTTTGTGTCTATATTTCATGTATAGTTGCTCTTATAAGGTTTCAAATCTTTATTCTTTATTCGTATGTGTGAAAAATTTAGAAAATCCAGACAGGCCAAAAAAGGAAAAGAGGAATTACACCTATTAACATTTTGATATATATTTTATGTGCATAAAGAAAAAACTTTCATTTTCTTAAAATGATACTTACTATTTTGTTTCTTTTAAACTTTCATACAAAGATGAATCACATCCCATATCATAGAATGATCTTCTGTAGCATGTTTTGAGTACTAAATAGTATTTTGTTCTATGGATGTATCATATTTTATTGGAGATATGCTATAATATCAGGCAGTTTTTCCTTTTTTAAAATTGCTGATATATAGCAGTAAATATCTTAAAGCTCAGTTTTTGTATATATCTATGGTTATTCCCTTTGAGTAAAACCCTAAAAGTAGAATTTTGGGATAGGGATAAAGGACACTGATGTTTTTCATTGACCTCAAGGCATTTTATTAGTCCCAATATAAAATCTGTAGAGTTCATCATAGCTTTCCTTGATTACCTTCTATGGTCTTTTTGGTTAGTCTAATATGAAAGACTTAAGTCAGATTGCATTTGAACTCAGACCTGACTGACTAGGGCTTTATCCAAGGTAAATAATGCTAAGTATAATATTTACAAAAACTCAGCTATAAGGTACAGCCTCAACACCAAACCATCCAATAGTGCCCAGTTATAGCTATAAAGGCTATTTCCACCTAAACAGGAATAGCAGTTGATAGCATGCCCTGAGAATTCTCTCTTATTCTTAAAAAAAAATTTTTTTAACACATTTGTTTGACTGTGCTAGGTCTTAGCTGTGGCATGCAGGATCTTCACTCTTCTTCATTGCACCATGTGGGATTTAGTTCTCTGACCAGGGATCGAACTCCAGTCCCCTATGTTAGGGCATGGATTTTTAGCCACTGCACCACCAAGGACATCCCTCTCTTCACTGTCAGTCTCCTTACTACATTACCATCTGAACTACTGGCCATGTACACTGATATATCCATAATTGCTGTATGGTAGAGTAATTAAATATTGTTTCTTATATAGCCATCTCTAAGATTTTAATGATTCTATTTTCTACCCTTTGCTGCCAACAGATAGACTCCTAATGTCCTCTGTGTGTTTATATCTCTATATCTGTATTTTATATATTTATCTCTTTCTCGCTGTCTGTCAATAATACAGAACTTCATCATAGCCAGAAATTACCTTTTGAAATCAGATAAGTGTCCCTCTGACTACCACAAAAACATAGTTATTCCTGGGAACAATTTAAAGGATATAAAATGGGCAAAAGCTAAGAAAAGGACTTGTGTGAAAAACTCACGGATTGATAGTTTAATGTAGAGAGAAATTCTCTTCTTCATTTTTATGACTAAAGTTATCTTTAGCTGTCAGACATGACCCTAATGATGGCAGAATGGCATTTGTATTTTCATGTACCTTTTTCATTTTTAGAATTTAGTTCTGGCTGTAAAAAGGAAACAGAAAATAAACACACACACACACTCCCAAACATATTTTCTGGGTCAGCTGTTCTTTTTTCAGATATTGTCTTCTCCACTGTGTGGAGACCATGCATGTCCTTTCCTCCTTTTTCTAAGTCATGCCGAGCTTCTCTGTCCCCTTTTTAGTGTTAGTGGCTCAGTGTGTCCAATTCTTTGTGGCTCTATGGGTTGTAGCTTCCCGGGCTTTGTGACCCCAGGGACTGTAGCCCGCCAGGCTCCTCTGTCCATGGGATTCCCCAGGCAAGAATAGTGGAGTTGGTTGCCATTTCCTTCTCCAGGGGATCTTTCTGACCCAGGAATTGAACCCAGGTCTCCAGCATTGCAGGCAGTTTCTTTACCTACTGGGTGCTTACCTGTTTTAGCATTTCTGAATAAATTTTTTGTTTAGATGAGTTATTGTTATGTGTTGTTATTATATTCAGTTTTTCCCTTTCACTCTTTGTGGTATAGATATGTGGATGCATCTTTGGTTGTAATGAATGATTATTAATAAAAAATAAGGAGTTCGAGAATCTCAGCATTTATATTTCTTAGTACTCAGTTGCTGTGGGTTAGCTATAAAAACTTAGACACAGTGGTAAAGTGAAGTCAAATACAAAAATGACTGAAGTAATAAACTTGATTACCTTTGGGTAATTATTTCATTCATCAGGTCATAAAACTAAGCTTTTAATATTTTCTGTATTCCTTTTATGATATAACTTTTCTTTTGCATTCCAAGTTTTAAAATCTTTTCATCCTACTAATTTCTCTCATCTTGCATAAGGACCCACCAGAATAGAAATGATCTCTGAGGCTCATATAACAGAATCTCATTCTGGTGAGATCTTTGCTCTTATCTGGATTCTAGGTTGGAATACAATTTTAGGAAAAGATCCTTCAGGTAATTTTTTTTAAGTGGATAGACAGGGAAGACTCACATGAAAAGCCTTGTTGCATAACATAAAGCATCCATTTGCTTTGTGGCCCTTGTAGAAAGGAAATTTTCTGTTTGTCTAATATAAACTTGAGACTTGGAGTGATCACTGCATTGAATGCTGTCCTTCCCAGTGTCTATGTTAAATTCTTATTCTGTTCAGTTCCAACATAATCAATATTCTGCATATAAGAGGAACTTTCACATTTGTTTCATTAGCCATTAGATAAACTCTATATTTGCATCATTCTAGGGCAGTGGTTCTTGCCATTATGAAATCTGTATTGAATTCACCCACATGGCACAGCTGTAAAGAATCCGCCTGCCAATACAGGAGAGGTAAGAGACATGGGTTCGATCCCTGGGTTGAGAAGATCCCCTGGAGTAGGAAACGGCAACCCTCGCCAGTATTCCTGCCTGAAAAATTCCATGGACAGAGGAGCCTGTTGGGCTACAGTCTATGGGGTTGCAGAGTTGAACACAACTGAGCACACATGCACATGTGCATACTCATATATACATATGCACACTCATACAGCACTTTCAAATATCACTGTCATGGGCTACATCTGGTAGAAGAAATCAAATGAGAACCAGGCATGAATGAAGTATAATAAAACCAGAAGATCCACAGAAGCATAGACAGTGATGCTTATACAGCAGTATTTAGTGTTTTTGTCTAGGAATTGTAATTCTCGTGATTATGTGTACAGTTGACTTTGGGTAAGTGAATTCCCTATGGTTCCTTGGTCTTAACTCCCATATGTCAGTTGAATCAATACTTTGTGAACTTGCAAAGCTTTCTGATGCTTTGGGTTTTGAGTGGTGGGCCAGAGGACTTAGAATCAGGTACTTACTGACTGGCACCGTCATTAGGGCATTACCAGTGGGGAACCCAGCAACAGATAAGCATCACCACCAAACCCCAAATTCATTCTCCCTTGTGATTTTGTGATGCATGATGAGAAATTGTTCTTTCATGTTTAAATACAGCTATTTTATCAACTTTATTTTTTTATTTCTAAAGGTTCAAAATGAGCATTCCAGATTTTCTTTAAAATTTTTCTTTGCTAAGACATGATTTTTTTGGTAGGGAGGGAGCATAGTAGGTGTTGGGAGGTGATTTGCAGTACTTTGAATTTAGAATGACAATTATGTAACCGTTTTTACTTAGATCAATGCTTCCCTATTGTTGGATACACAGCAAACTTGATTGAAAATTAAAATTTAGAAATAATAGAAATGGAAATAAGGTTGTATTAAAGGAGATAATTATTTTATTCATGAACTCCTTCCTTTATTCATGAAAAGTATTAGTGGAGAATCCTTCAGCTATTGAGGTTTCAAGAAACATTTTCTTGAGTTTAAAATTATTTGTGAGCAGTTTGGTTTTAGAAGACTTTTTTAGGACCATATGCATTTAGTAAAATTTAATTCTTGTAGTAAAAGCTTCCTGCTTTTAGTCTTCATTTATTTTCTTTTATTTCTTACCCTGTGACCTACTTTTCTCCCACCCTTCCATCAAAAAATAAAGCAGAATAAAAAATAAACTATAACTTTAAAATCAAAATATATAGGCATATCTCAGAGATTTTGCAGACTTGGTTATAGACCGCTGCAATTAAGTGAATATTATTAATATAGTAAATTGAATCATGGAATTTTTGGTTACCCAGTGCATATAAAACTTATGTTTATGCTATTCTGTAGTCTATTAAGTGTACAATAGCATGATGTCTAAAAAAACAATGTGCTTAACTTAATTAAAAAATACTTTATTGCTAAAAAATGCTAACCATCATCTGAGCCTTCAGTGAGTCATAGTAGTAGCACCAAAGGTCACTGATTACAAATCACCATAACAAATATATATAATAATATATATAATTATAGAAATAAAAAAATGGAAATAGTGCAAAAATTACCCAAATGTGGCAGACATGAAGTGAGCAAATACTGTTGCAAAGATGGCAGCAGTATCTGCAAAGCACAATAAAGCAAAGCAAAATAAAACAAGGTAGGCATAAGAGACCTGGGTTTGATCCCTGGGTTGGAAGGATCCCCTGGAGGAGGGCATGGCAACCCACTCCAGTGTTCTTGCCTGGAGAATCCCATGGACAGAGGAGCTTGGCGGGCTACAGTCCATGGGGTCTCAAAGAGTCAGAAAGGTCTGAAGTGACTTAGCACACACACACAGGCCTATACTAGTCTTCAGCCAAGTACTTTTGCATTTGTGCTAGTATGTAATATCATACTATCGTGGGACATAACATTAAAGAATGTTGGAAGAAAATATGGACAAATGAGAAATTATATTTTCTGTTTTCTACTCTTGGGGTGCCCTCATTTTACAGCACAAGCAACAAGGTATAATCCAGTGTTTACTTTGTGTTTGTATGTCTGTTTGGTATGAGTCAGTGTTCTCCAGAGAAATAGAACCGACATGAGGTATATTTGATTTATTAAAAGGAATTGGTTCATGTGATTATGGAGACTGAGAAGTCCCATGGTTGGCCACCTGCAAGCTGGAGACACAAGAAAGCGGTTTGTGTAGTTCTGAGAGCCTGAGGGATGTTGGTGTAAGTACCAGTTGAAGGGAGATGCTTAAATTCCCAGCTCAAACAAGCAGAATTCAAATCCCCGCTTCTTGACCTTTTTGATTTATTCAGGCCTTCAATGGATTGAGTGATATCTACTCACTTTGGGGAGGGCAGTGTGCTTTCCTCAATCTAATAATTCAAATTCCAGTTTAATCTGGAGAAATACCACAAATGCACCCAGAAATAATGTTTAATCCAGGCACCCTGTGTCCTAGTGAGGTTAACATAAAGCTAACCATCACAGTGAGTCTCCCCACTAGACTTGAGAGTTACATAAGATGAGATATACCTGTTGTTTTTCATTGTATGCCATGCTTAATCAGAAACTGGTGGACAGCAGATGATTAATAATGATTTGTTAAAGGAAGGGAATGAATGTAAAGAGTATATGTTAAGTGGAAAGTATATGTCAAAGATTTATAACATGAATAGCATGTTGAAAGACTGAGTATCAGGTGGATGTTAAGATGTGCCAGTGAGGTAATTTTAGTTGGCATATGATGATTCTGTTGACTTTTCCTTTGTCTTTATTTGGTGGCCACTTCAAATATTAAAACTAAAGTCTTAATAGATTTTTGAGGTCCAAGAATTTGAAGTATGACCTTTAGATTTTTCAGAATCTTCCCAAGTTAAACAAATTACTTTGATCATGGCAGTGAATCAAGGTCAAAAGAGAATTGCCATTATCTCTGAGGATGAGTCAGCTTTGCTCTTCAGCGATCCTATTTTGAAATGGCATGCCAAGAGCAGAATGATCTTTTGCTCTATGTTGTTTCTCTTGCACCATTTTCTAACTTCCCACTTAGGAAAATGTTTAGTAATTCTGTATTTTCCCTCACATTGATTATTGGAATTTGCCAGGTAATAATTATGTTTACAGGGCCAAGGGACCAAGGATTTTAGCATCTTTTAAAAGGAATACATAAAAGTAAGATTGATACTTTTGAACTGTGGTGTTGGAGAAGGCTGTTGAGAGTCCCTTGGACTGCAAGGAGATCAAACCAGTCAATCCTAAAGGAAATCAGTCCTGAATATTCATTGGAAGGACTGATGCTAAAGCTGAAACTTCAGTACTTTGGCCACCTGATGCGAAGAACTGACTCATTGGAAAAGACCCTGATGCTGGGAAAGATTGAAGACAGGAGGAGAAGGGGACGATAGAGGATGAAATGGTTGGATGGCATCACCAACTCGATGGACATGAGTTTGAGCAAGCTCTGGGAGTTGGTGATGGACAGGAAAGCCTGGAGTGCTGCAGTCTTAGACATGACTGAGTGACTGAACTGAACTGATAAAAGTAAGATATATATTAATGTTTGATTATTAGTTATACAAGTATATACTCAAGAGGTTATTTGAAGTATCTGGTGATTCATTAAGGTGTTCCAGGTCCACATTCTGTGACATTTCTATTATACCATCAGAGAAATTGGTCTGATTGATGCTGACGTGTGTGGGATACTAAGGTGGTGGGGATAGGGAATCTTTAAACATTGTCTTATACCAAGAGATGATGCTTGGAGGAGACCGTAGTGTAAGTGTATATGTCCCCTGTTTGTTTTTGATAGCGTGTCCACAAATCTCCAACTAAGTATCACACTACCTGGCACGTGGTAGATGCCCTAAACATTTTTGTTGAATTGGCTTGGCTGCACCTCTCAGGGGTAGTCGTAGTCAGCAACAACAAGTGTTGTTCTGAAAAACAAGAAAGCCATACTATAGTTGCATCTGGCGGTAGAGGAATAAACTGGGCATGGTGGTAGTAGACTGTTTCTGGGTGCAGGAAGGAATACAGACTTAGACCAGATTTGAAGCAATGACAGAAAAATTGTATCTCTTTTGTTCTGAAAAGAGACTTTGAAGGTCACTTCTCTGAAATAATTGAGGCGGAAGCTGGAGTGAAGAAGGTCAGAGGAAGAGAACCAAAGGTATTGTGTCAAAATCACAGTGTAGAATCTTGAGGTGAAAAACAAGACTAAATTCAGTTTGCGTGACATATGGTTGACTTTTCTGGTTGCTCAGGTGGTAAGAAATCTGCCTGAAATGTAGGAGACCTGGGTTCAATCGCTGGGTAGGGAAGATCCCCTGGAGAAGGGAATGGCAACCCACTCCAGTATTCTTTCCTGGGAAATTCCACGGACAGAGGAGTCTGGTGGGCTACAGTCCAATGGGGTCAGAAAGAGTCAGACATGACTGAGCGACTAACACTTTATCATATGGAAAATAGTCATTTCCGAGGGTGAGGGATAGAATGCTCCACGTCACTGAAGTGCTGGTGTTGGGGAGAACATGGTTTTCTTTTCTGAGTAGAACTGCTAGCTTGTAACTACTGGGAACCGATGTGTGCCACTTCTTTACATGTGCTGTTTCATTTAACAAGGCCCCACTGCAGCTTTAGCAACTAAGGTACCCCTTGGTCATTTTTCTGAGGAGGATCTGAGAAAATGAGAGAGTAAGTAACGTGCTCAATGACACATAGCAAGTAAGCAGTAACCAGGCACTCTGACCCCTGCTGCGGTGGACGCAATGGGCATCTGGAGGAAGGGCTTGAAAGTACTCAATAAAAATTTATTTTTACGCTGAGTTTTGATTCCCTCCAGAGGACATGCCAGAATCATATGTTTTTTAAGAGACGTGGAGAAGAGAGAGCAGCATTTTCAGAAGAAATATTTATGATGGTGGAAACATTTAGTTTTAATTAGATAACTTAACGCCTTGGAAACTTTAGTTGTGCCATGTAACTATTAAAGAAAAATTAAATGTCGAATCTTCATATAGATAGTTGTGTAGGGTCAGATGGGTTATAGAGTTGCTTAGTCAGTTTAGTTCAGTTACTCAGTCGTGTCCGACTCTTTGCGACCCCATGAATCACAGCACGCCAGGCCTCCCTGTCCATCACCAACTCCCGGAGTTCACTCAGACTCACGTCCATCAAGTCAGTGATGCTGTCCAGCCATCTCGTCCTCTGTTATCCCCTTCTCCTCCTGCCCCCAATCCCTCCCAGCATCACAGTCTTTTCCAATGAGTCAACTCTTCACATGACATGGCCAAAGTACTGGAGTTTCAGCTTTAGCATCATTCCTTCCAAAGAACACCCAGGGCTGATCTCCTTTAGAATGGACTGGTTGGATCTCCTTGCAGTCCAAGGGACTCTCAAGAGTCTTCTCCAACACCACAGTTCAAAAGCATCAATTCTTCGGCGCTCAGCTTTCTTCACAGTCCAACTCTCACATCCATACATGACCACAGGAAAAACCATAGCCTTGACTAGACGGACCTTTGTTGGCAAAGTAATGTTTCTGCTTTTGAATATGCTATCTAGGTTGGTCATAACTTTCCTTCCAAAGGAGTAAGTGTCTTTTAATTTCATGGCTGCAGTCACCATCTGCAGTGATTTTGGAGCCCCCCAAAATAAAGTCTGACACTGTTTCCCCATCTATTTCCCATGAAGTGATGGGACCAGATGCCATGATCTTCATTTTCTGAATGTTGAGTTTTAAGCCATCTTAGAGTTGGTTAAGGAAACAGTTTTAAAAAGTGGAGTGGCAAGCTGAGCTGTACCCAGAAATTCAGGTGACTGTAAAGCGGGATTAAAATAAAGCTTTTGCAGAATAGCATGAAAGCAAACAATAATTAGCAGCTCTTTAAAATTTCATTGATTCCCAAGAGATGTTTGTGGGAACCAGAAAAGTGATCTAAAGAGTAATGTGAAAAGATAGGCACAGTTTTTTAAATTAATAGATAATATTGGAAGAAATATGGGGTACTTTTAAAAGTAGTGATGATAGATTACCATATTTAAATTTTGCACATTGAAGTATAACAAAATTCTGTTCTTCTCATGTTTCTTATGCCCTTTACTGATCAGAGTCCATTTCTTGCATAACAAAAGTACACTTGACCAAAGGATGAGGGACATTCTAAAAACTTTCACTTTTTATTGATGTATAGATTTACAGTGTTGGTGTATTGATTTACAATGTTGTGTTAATTTCTGCTGTGCAGCAGAGTGATTCAGTTGTATGTATATATACATTCTTTTTCACGTGTTTTCCACTGTAGTTTATCACAGGATATTGACTATAATTCCTTGTGCTATACAGTAGAACCTTGTTGTTTATCCATCCTACGTATAATAGTTTGCATCTGCTAACCTCAAACTCTCCATCCATCCTTACCCTGCCACCCGCCTCCTCCTTGGCAACCACAAGTATGTCCTCTATGTGTGTGAGTCTATTTCTATTTCATAAATAAGTTCATTTGAGTAATATTTTAGGTTCTACATATAGTGACATCCTATGGTATTTGTCTGTCTCTGATTTACTTCACTTAGATGATCATCTCTAGGTCCTTTCATGTTGCTGCAAATTGCATTATTTCATTCTTTTTTATGGCTGAGTAGTATTCCATTGTGTAGATGTATCACATCTTCTATATCCATTCCTCTGTAGGGTATGGATGGACATTTAGATTGTTTTCATGCCTTGACTACTTTGAATAGTACTATTATGAACATATGGGTGCATGTATGTTTTTGAACTAGACTTTTGTCCAGATATTTGCCCAGTAGTGGGGTTGCTGGATCATATGGTAATTCTATTTTGAACTTTCTGAGGAGCCTCTGTACTGTTTTCTGTGGTGGTTGCACCAACTTACATTCCCACCAACAATGTAGGAGGGTTTCTAAAGGATAAGGAACATTTGAGTAACTCTTTTTGTCACCATTTTCCAAAATTTTAAACACTGTCTTCTCTTCTACCCATGAACAGTAGACATGTTGAGACAGGCAGGCGAATGCTTATTTTGCTTCCTTACCGTCAACACATAAGGAGTAGAGTTTTTTTTATTTTTTAAAGGAATGTCTTACCATTAAACAGAAATGTTAATGTTTGTACTTCATGTATTTATAATACATGAAAATATTCTTCAAGGAGAAATCTTGAATGTAAGAAAACTACTCATTTTACGAGATTTAGAAAATAAAGAAGAGTAAGAAAAAGTGTAAATCACTGATACCACTGATGCTCTTGTTGGTCAGAAACATCTGTTCATATTTTGATATTTCCTTCTAATTCCTTTTAAAAACTTTAAACATATCGAGAGCATATAGTATATATGGCTTCATAGTCTGTTTTCTTTACTCAATCTGCTCACATAATATTTTCTTGTATCTTTATTAAACACTGTTCAAATACAGCTTTAATGGCTACATAGCATTCTATTATATAAATCGCATAATTAACTCAATCTGTTTCCTTAATATGAACCTTTAGTTTCATTTTACTCTGTACATGAATTTTTCACAGCCTTATTAGTTTTATTTAACATATCATAAAATTCAGTCATTTCAAGTTTATGGTTGTTTACTGGTGTTTGATAATTTTACCAAGTGGTGCAACTGTTATCATAATCAGTTTTAGAACATTTTCTCCCCCACCTAGTGAGATTCCTCATGTCCATTTGTAGTTAATTCGTCATCTTATCCCTAGTTCCAGCTTACCACTGATCTACTTTCTGTTTCTCTGATTGTCTTTTCTAAGCATTTCATCTAAGTGGAATTATGCAATACACGGTTTCTTGTGACTGATTTCTTTTTCTTTCCATATTTTTAAGGTTCATCCATGACACAGCATGTATCAGTACATTATTACTTCTTATTGCTGGATGTATTTCATTGTAGGGATATACAGGCACACCTTGTTTTATTGTACTTTATTAAGCTTCACACATTGTGTTTTTTACTGGTTTTTTTTTTTTTTTTTTTTTTTTTATAAATTGAAGGTGTGTGGCAACGCTGTGTTATCAGATGATGGTTAGCACTTTTTGGCCATAAAGTATTTTTTAGTTAATATATGTACCTTGTGTTTTAGACTTAATGCTCTTGAACACTTAATAGACTACCCTATAGTGTAAACATAACTTTTATATGCACTAGGAAACCAGAAAGTTTGTGTGACTCTCTTTCCTGTGATACTTGCTAAAATTTATTGTGGTAGTCTGGAACCAAACCCACAGTATCTCTGGGGTGTGCCTCTAATGCATTTTGTGTATCCCCATTCACCAGTTGATAGACATCTAGGTTGCTCCTAGCTTTGTGCTGTAAAGAATAATAACGCTGTGATCATTGACGTGCAGGTCTTTGTGTAGACACACATTTTTGTTTCTCTTGGGTCAGTACTTAAAAGTGGAATTGCTGGGTTCTGTAGGAGTGTTATTTTTTTAACTATTTGAGAAACTGCCAAACGGTTTTCCCAAGTGGTTCCATAGTTTTACATTCCCACTAGGAATATATAAGGGTTCTTATTTATCCAAATCCTCACTAACATTTGTTGTTGTCTGTCTTATTTATTATAGCCATTCTAGTGGGTGTTAATATCTTAATGTGGTTTTTAATATGCATTTCCCTAATGGCAATGGTGTTGAATATTTTTTCATGTGCTTATTATGTATTTGTATATTTTCTTTGTTGTAATATTCTATTCATATTTTTGTTCAATTATCAATTTAGTTTAAATGCTATTAAGTTGTAACTGTTCTTTGAAAATTCTAGGTACAGGTATTTTATATGTTTTTGCAAATACTTTGAGTCTGTTTCTTGGTTTTAAAAATTCTTAATTATGTCATCTGAAATGCAAAAAATTGAATTTTTATGAAGTTCACATTGTTAATTTATTCTTTTGGTGTCACGTGTATGAATTCTTTGCCTAACCCAAGGTCTGGAAGATTTTATATATATTTCATTACTTAAACTTTTAAAGGACATTTAAAAATACTTCTAAAGAATGGATCCTGAGAAGTACAAGTTTTAGAAACTTTTAGTAGTCAGCATTTTGTATTTGCAGTTTCCGCATCTACAGATTCAATGATGTGTGGATTGAAAAGAACTGAAAAAAATTTCAGAAAGTTCCAAAGAGCAAAACTTGAATTTGCATGCACTTGCAACTACTTATATAGCATTTATATTGTGTTAGGTATCATTATAAGTATAATATAAGATATAAATAATTGAGAAGTGATTTAAAATATATGGGAGGATATGCATATCTTAATTTCAAATACTGTGCCATTTTATGTAGAGGAGTTGAGCATTTGCAGATTTTGGTATCCATGGGGGGTCCTGGAACCAGTTCCCCACAGATCCTGAGAGATGACTGTATGTATTTTTTAAATTTTTGTTTATTTGTTTATTTACTTTTGGCTGTTCTGGGTCTCCATTGCTACATGTGGGCTTTCTCTGGTTGTGGTGTTTGGGGGCTACTCTCTGGTTGTGGTGATGGGCTTCTCATTGCAGTGTGGATGACTGTACATTTTTAATAACGTTTTTTTAAAGTATTACATACAACAGGAAGATAGACAAGTCATAAGGGACTCATGTGAAAATTGAAATTTGAAAAAATAAATCCATGTATGTAACTCCCACATGAATCAGGAGGAAATGTTGCTAGCTTCTCAGGAACCTCTCAGAACTTCCTATAAACCCCTTCCCAGTCATTACTTGTACTCTTCCCCAAAGTTAATCAATGGTTAGTAACACCATAAATTAATTTTGCCTTTTTTGAATTTTATTTAAATGGAATGATATTGTGTATACATTTTTGTGTCTTTTGCTTAATATTTTATTGATGAGATTCATTGATGTGGTTTGTTGCAGTAGTTTTCTCGTTTTCATGGCTGTATAGTATTTCATTTATGAATACATCACATTTATTTATCAGTTCTACTATTGATGTTCTGTTTTTGGATATTTTTAATAGTGCTGCTAGCAAAATACTTGTACTTGATTTTTGGTGCACAAATGTGAGCTTTTCTGTTCAGTGTATACTCAAGGGTGGGATTACTAGGTTATGGAGCAGGCCTAACTACAAACTTACTATAAATGGCAAGCTGTTTTCTATAGCCAGTTACATTCTATCCCAGCATCAGTGTTTGAAAGTTTTGTTTGTACCACATCCTGACCAAAACTTGCTGATTTTCTGCCTTTTTAATTGTAGCCATTCTGTTGGATTTGTGTCTTGCTGTGGTTTTCATTTGCATTTTTCTGATGAGTAATGAGGAAGAGCACCTTTACTGTGTTTGCGTGTGTGTGTGTGTGTGTGTGTGTGTGTGTGTGTGTGTGAGAGTGTGTGGCTATTTGGATATCTTCCTTTGTGAAGTTTCTATTCCAGTTCTTTTGCTCATCTTTCAACTGGGTTTATTTATTTATTTTTGATATATTTGTCCATATGAGTCCTTGGTCAGTTATATGATTGCAAGTGTTTTCTGTTTTCTGGCTTACCTTTACTTTCTTTTGGTCAGCTTTTCAGTCTTTCCTTTATAGCTAGTACTTTTGGGGTCTTATTTGTACTTTAAAAATAAACTTGATATGGAGACTTTGTTAAGATTAAGAAACTTAAACTTGAGCTGACTCGAAGCTGGTGTTTGGTGTTATGAGCACCATCCAGTTTCCTGTCCATGCCTCTTCCAGTGCTGAAATCCTGCAGAAGTCTTTTCTCCCACCCTCCCTGACCCTGAGCGCAACTTCCAGCCCCTTGAGACTGATATGGACTCTGTTCTGCTCAGTTTCTCAGCCTCCCAGCTGGCTCTCTTACTCAACCTTAAGCTTCTCAACTGTTTTTAAGCCTTTCAGCTGCCAGTTTTCAGGCTCTCAGCTTCTTGCTGCCTTGAGAAAGCCCCTGAGCTGGCATTTTAGAATTGGCCCATGCCTCCAGGGAAGAAGTATCTTTGAGTGCTGAGTTATCTCACTTTTCCATACTTACTTCTCTATAAGATCTAGGCCTCTCAAGTTATCCCTCCTTTGGTATCTCTTAGGTGACTTCAAAGAGGTTTAAAAAAAAATTATTCAGGCGCTTTTGGTTGTTTTTGTTTGGTACGTTGGTCTGCCACAGCTTGTTTTTCTTTGCCAGGATAGGGAGTCTCTAGGAGTTTTTTTAAATTGATGTATAGTTGATTTACAATGTTGTGCCAACCTAGAAGTGTTTTTTTAAGGCTGTTGATAAGCTTGTTGAATTATAGTAAGGCTACATTTCCATTGATGGAGTATTACTTTGTCAGAATTATTTTCATCTTTTTTAAACCTCTGAAAATTTGCTAAGCAAAAAAAAAAAAACCTTGTAATTTTTATTAAACTTTTTATTTTTCTTTTTATTCTAATGAGACAGAACATTGTTGCAAAAAATGATTGGCCTTTTGCATCTTCCATTTATGATTTGCTTATTAATCACCATGGTTTTTCATTGATTTTTAAGAACTATGTAATGATGCTTTTATTAATAAATAAGAATTTGTGAATTTGAAGATAAAGAATTGTTACCTTAGTGAAGTTAAAAATAATTGGCATTTCCCTTGGTCTTTATAATGTTTCCAGACTTTTGAAGGCAGGGGTTGTGTCTCTTTTGTGTTCTTTTTTGGTTTCTGGTAAGTGGAATAGTCCAGGTTATCATGAAGCAGATTACATTAAAAAATAATGCAGAGATAGGATTAAAAAGCTCTTGAAGATTGTTCCTTATGTTCACTTTGAAAATTTTCTTTGGTTATTGATTTATGTTATTTCATTTAGGAGCATGGCCTCAAAGTCTTATTCCATTTTTGAGTCATTATCTTCTCTCTCGTATTGCTTCACATCAGTAATGTAGGATCAAACTCTCCTTTGTGCTGTCTGTCCCACATTTATTAGGGACAAATATCTGCCTCATAAATCTCCACAAATGTAAAAGAGGGATTATGTCTCACCTTCCTCACATGAAACTGAATTAATGTCATTCCTAGAAGTAGCATATAAATGCTGAATGGCAGCCTTGCCAGTTGCATTTTAAAGGGGTTTAAGGATAAGACAGTTTTAGACTGACTTCAGAGTTCTAAAGCATGATTACAAAATTTTTAAAAATCTAAAGCATTCTTCATTCACACTGTAACCCAGTGTTTGGATTTTAAGAAATCATCCAGACAGTTTAATTTTTACTCATATTATGAGAATAGTGTCTGAGGATGAGGGATAGTGGAATTTTCCTTATCATATTCGGCATACTTTGTCTCTCTTATTGTGGAAATATAATTTGACTCCCAGAAATGTCCTTGTCTTAGTCACTGCCCTACCTTCCTTTTTTGGTCATTTCATCAACTCTGCATAAGCTATATATTTGCTCTCATGCTTCTGCCTCTGGCCCTTGGGGAATGGTATTCTGAAGAAAAATTGGAGTCTGTGGGGAAGGCTGGTGTAAAAATAAAATCCTCAAGGTGTCAGACCTAGGATGTGGGCCAGATCTAGGGACAGCATTTTTAACATCGCAGATTGCTGTATTAAAGGGAACAAACGAACCTCTCTCTTCTCCAGGTGATAAGGGGGGCAGCGAAACATTTTGAAAAGAGTAGGGACTTTGGATCCAGGCTGCCCTGGGTTCCAATTCTAGCTGTCCCACCAGCCCTGTGATTAGAGACAAGTCACACTCTGAGCTTCGGTTTACTTGTCTTCATTTGTCAGGAATAGTGATAATAACATGTGAAAGTCTGGTACATGGTGGGTGTTAAGAAATGGGAGATATGATTACATTTTTAAATTTTCTCTCTTATTCTGATATAAGACTTTTCCCCCTCCCTTCATGATCGTGATTCATGGACTAGAGCCAGGTTACCTAGGTGCTAATCCTAGCTCTGCAGTTTAGTCACTGTGTGACCTTGGGAAAGCTACCTACTTTGTAGCTCAGCCTCCTCATCTATACACGAGGATGGTTTGGATGCCCACCTCCTAAATTTGTTACAGATACTAATATTTGTAAGGTACCAGAATAGTGTCTGGCTAATATGTAAGCACTAGGTAAGAATTTGGCATAAGAAAGTAAACACTCAAAGCTGACATGAATTGGTTATTAGTATTAATAGAAGCAATGGGATTAGGGTTAGGTCTGGGGCACCATTGTTGTGTGATAAGTGATCGCCCGCAGGTAAGAGAAGTAGACTCACAGGAGTTCGGTGAGATAAAAGTTGGCAGCTCTGAAGCTGTCCCAAGTTCAGATGGCTGCTGTTCATCAGTGGGAACATCAGAGTGGTGGAGATGTTTGCTTTTAGCTCATTCTAATGAAAATCTGCAGAGAAATGTCACAAGAATGGTTTCTGCTGTGTTCTCCACATTAGGAAAAAGACCTAAAGGAATGGGAACATGACTCAGGCAGAAAATACTTCCATGCAATACTCAGCTGACACTGGCACTCCATAATGCCAGATAGCATCTCCTTTTGTTGGTAAATATATATACTTATATGTATATAAATAGTATGTTTCATGTATAAAGTTGGTGGTTGAACAAATCTAAGGATTATTTTCTGAGTACCATTGAATGTCATACCCATAAAATATTTTTTTTTTCATTTGCTTTGAATTAGCATAAATAATACCAGCATTGTCTTTTTTGTTGAATTTTTATAATAATTTTCTTTTATGTCTTACATTTCAGGTAGTGTGAATCTTCACCTAAGGATTTGTTTTAATACAAGTTGAATTATCTGGTGTACTCATATAGATGTTTATATGTTGCTGTCCTTCACAGTTCACACTTACATTAAAAAAACAAAAACCCATAGGTACTGCTCAAAGAGACATCAAAGAATTTAAAAGACATTTTAAAGGTGAAACAAACTTGTAGGGGAGACCCAAGAATGTGTCCATGTCTCTAAAATGAGATATGGAATGCTTTTTATGGCAGAGTGATCTTTCTTTCCATCTCAAACATTAGAGGTTTTTTTTGTTGTTGTTGTTTGTTTAAAGAGAAAGAATAAAAACAGATGGACTCAGTAATTTCTTAGCATCAACATTGAGGCTGCTTTTATGACTGGGAATTTTTGGAAAGTTCACCACCTCTTGTTTTCTGCAGATTTCCATTGCCTTTGTACAGATTTTAAGTTAAGAGCTAAGATTCACAGAATTGTCTATTTGCAGTAAATGGAAGAGGAAAAATGAAAAGCTAAGCTGTGATCCACGTGTGCACTGTTTTTCTTCTACCTGCACACCCACCCTGTAGGACAGAACAGCTTAGCATTCTACCCCTCAGTTGAAAACCAGAGACTTCTTTTCTTAAGAAATCAAAGTGCCTGCCTGGGAGAGAATGGACTTGATTAAGGGAGTGCATATGCCCCAGTAAAGCCCTTATCTTCTTTCTGTTTGAAGACCCACCCCTGCTCACCCTAAAATAAAGCCTGTCTCTTGTTAAGACTAACATTTCCCTAATTTCCCTACACAGACCTCCCTGCCTGCTGCCTTATGCATAGAAGAGACTCTCAAAAAAGCAGAGGAAATCCACACCAGCCCTAGAGAGAAAAGCTACTCTCTCTTTTATTCAAAAATATCTACCAGATATATGACAAGAAACAAAAGAGTGATAAAACAAACAGAATAATTGTCCTTGGAAGAGACAGACTAATTAAGGAACAGAAAAGAATATATGAAAACTTTAGGAAAGTTTCAAGAAAATGACATCTGGAAAATAATGGGATGCATTAAAATAGCAACATCAAAGAGTAAGGAAGAACTCTTGAAAACTAGGGATTGTTTGCTGAAATTAAAATAATTAAATGGAAATCTTGAAAGTGAATATTAGAAATTTCCTATAACAGTGCAAAAAGAGAGGCACAAAACGTATAGGCAAAGAGACAGGCTCAGTCAAATTCGTCTAATATCTGAATACTTGGAATTCCAGAAGATACAGCAGAGTAAATGAGGAGTTGAAAATACCAAATAAATAATAGAAGCCTCTCTTGTGCTCTGGGAAATAATCCAAACCTTTGGACTGACAAGTTCTGAGGACCCAGCAAAATGGATGGAGGCAATATTCTTGTGAAATTTAAGAACACTAAGTATAAAGAAAAAATCCTAGAGAGATCTTTTAGAGAGACATCTAGAGAGAAAAGGGAGATTGTCAAGTCACCATTAATCTTTTAACACTTCTTTGCTTTCTGGTCCAGTAATGTACTTCAGCCTCTGCCCATACTGTTCCTACTCTAGACCTGGAGTCCACCATTTTTCTAAGGAGCTGTGGTTTCTTTTACTGGTGAATGTGTTTAGAAACCAAGATACCCTGGGCATTCATTTTATCTGTAGTATTGTAGCCTCTAGAGTTTTTCAGTAGATAGAGCTGGGTGGGGAGGTGATAAATGTATATATGCTTTATCCCATGATACAAACAAAATAGTTTTACCAAATACCAATATCACTACTAATAGTAAATAAGCTAAGTAAAGTTCAGATTTTTTTTGCAAATTTTCTTTGTCCTTAGGATATAAGGTGTTCTAAGGGCTTAAAATAGAGCGCTCTGTTCAGAGATAAAAGTTTAAAAATAAAGTAAAATTAAAAAAATAAAAAATAAAAAATGTGACTCTATTGAGATAAAAAAAAAATTCTTCAGTGCAACTATCAATTTGATAATAGGTTTAAGTTCACTTTTATTGATTAAATCTTGAGGGCTTACATTTCTGTCCTGTTAATATTAATTTTTGAATATGTAAAATATTTAAGGGGTTCAGATATGCAAACTATATTAAAAATATACTCAGAGAAGCGTCACTAATAGCTTTGTCTTTTCCATCTAAATACTCCCCAACTCCCTGTTTTTGGTCTATCTTATTTTCAAAAGTAAACAAATAAAAGCATATATTTATGTTTGTCCTTTATTTCACAGAACAACACATTATATGTACTCTTATATTTTGCCTTATTCAGTTTATAATGTATTTGGAAATCACTGTTAGTTGTTTGAAATCTTCAATCTGCTTCCCTGGTGGCTCAGAGGTTAAAGTCTCTGCCTGAAATGTGGAGACCTGGGTTCAATCCCTGGGTTGGGAAGATCCCCTGGAGAAGGAAATGGCAACCCACTCCAGTATTCTTGCCTGGAGAATCCCATGGACGGAGGAGCCTGGTGGGCTACAGTCCACGGGGTTGCAAAGAGTTGGACACGACTGAGCGACTTCACTTTCAAACAAGTTCATAGTATTCCATTATGTGGATGAGTAAATTTATTTACTTAGTCTCCTAGATGAGCAGTTAGGTTTTTTGCAGTATTTTTGCTCTTATAATTACTACTGCAGTGAGTAATTTTTACATACATTGCTTTGTATTTCTTCATGGTTAATTCTTGGAATTGAGCTTTCTAGGGCAAAAGGTAAATGTATATGTAGTTTTGTTTGCTAATTTCCCCTGCAAATAGGCTGTATCATTTTGCACTCCCATCAGTAATATGTGGAGTTGACGAACAGATTTACCAATGTTGGATATTTAAAATTTTTTGCCAGTCTCATATGTAGGTAATAGTATCTCTGCGAGTATGCTGTTTGCCTGTTCCTTTAGTGAGACCAAAGGTGCCCATCTTAGATGTTTGAGGGCTGTTTGTGTCCTTTCTTGTGAACTGTCAGTGTCATTTGCTTTTTTTTTTTGACTTATGTAGGTATTCCTTTTATAAACTTTCTTATTGCTGTATAACATATTTATAGAACAAAATGCACAAATATTAAGTGTCTTGCTGTTGTTGTAGTTCACTCAGTTGTGTCTGACTCTTCGCAACCCCATGGACTGCAGCACATCAGGCATCCCTGTCCTTCACGATCTCCCTGAGTTTGCTCAAACTCATGTCCATTGAGTTGGTGATGCCATCCAACCACCTATCTCATCCTCTGTTATCCCCTGATCTTTCCCAGCATCAGGGTATTTTACAATGAGTCAGTTCTTCGCATCAGGTGGCCAAAACTATTGGAACGTCAGTTTCAGCATCAGTCCTTCCAGTGAATATTCAGGATTGAATTCCTTTAGGATTGACTGGTTTGATCTCCTTATTATCCAGTTCAGTTCAGTCGCTCAGTCGTATCCGACTCTTTGTGACACCATGAATCGCAGCACGCCAGGCCTCCTTGTCCATCACCAACTCCCGGAATTCACCCAGACTCACGTCCATCGAGTCAGTGATGCCATCCAGCCATCTCATCCTCTGTCATCCCCTTCTCCTCCTGCCCCTAATCCCTCCCAGCATCAGAGTCTTCCAATGAGTCAACTCTTCACATGAGGTGGCCGAAGTACTGGAGTTTCACCTTTAGCATCATTTCTTCCAAAGAACACCCAGGGCTGATCTCCTTCAGAATGGACTGGTTGGATCTCCTTGCAGCCCAAGGGACTCTCAAGACTCTTCTCCAACACCACAGTTCAAAAGCATCAATTCTTCGGCACTCAGCCTTCTTCACAGTCCAACTCTCACATCCATACATGACCACAGGAAAAACCATGGCCTTGACTAGACGAACCTTTATTGGCAAAGTAATGTCTCTGTTTTTGAATATGCTATCTAGGTTGGTCATAACTCCTTCCAAGGAGTAAGCGTCTTTTAATTTCATGGCTGCAGTCACCATCTGCAGTGATTTTGGAGCCCCCAAAAATAAAGTCTGACACTGTTTCCGCTGTTTCCCCATGTATTTCCTATGAAGTGATGGGACCAGATGCCATGATCTTCGTTGTCTGAATGTTGAGCTTTAAGCCAGAGTTTTCACTTTCCACTTTCACTTTCATCAAGAGGCTTTTTAGTTCCTCTTCACTTTCTGCCATAACGGTGGTGTCATCTGCATACCTGAGGTTATTGATATTTCTCCTGGCAATCTTGATTCCAGCTTGTGCTTCTTCCAGTCCAGCGTTTCTCATGATGTACTATGCATATAAGTTAAATAAGCAGGGTGATAATATACAGCCTTGATGTACTGCTTTTCCTATTTGGAACCAGTCTGTTGTTCCGTGTCCAGTTCTAACTGTTGCTTCCTGACCTGCATACAAATTTCTCAAGAGGCAGATCAGGTGGTCTGGTATTCCCATCTCTTTCAGAATTTTCCAGTTTATTGTGATCCACACAGTCAAAGGCTTTGGCATAGTCAATAAAGCAGAAATAGATGTTTTTCTGGAACTCTCTTGCTTTTTCCATGATCCAGTGGATGTTGGCAATTTGATCTCTGGTTCTTCTGCTTTTTCTAAAACCAGCTTGAACATCAGGAAGTTCACGGTTCACGTATTGCTGAAGCCTGTCTTGGAGAATTTTGAGCATTACTTTACTAGCGTGTGAAATGAGTGCAGTTGTGTGGTAGTTTGAGCATTCTTTGGCATTGCCTTTCTTTGGGATTGGAATGAAAACTGACCTTTTCCAGTCCTGTGGCCACTGCTGAGTTTTCCAAATTTGCTGGCATATTGAGTGCAGCACTTTCATAGCATCATCTTTTAGCATTTAAAATAGCTCAACTGGAATTCCATCACCTCCACTAGCTTTGTTTGTAGTGATGCTTTCTAAGGCCCACTTGACTTCACATTCCAGGATGTCTGGCCCTAGGTGAGTGATCACACCATCGTGATTATCTGGGTCATAAAGATCTTTTTTGTACAGTTCTTCTGTGTATTCTTGCCATCTTTTCTTAATATCTTCTGCTTCTGTTAGGTTCATACCCTTTCTGTCCTTTTTCGAGCCCATCTTTGCATGAAATGTTCCCCTGGTATCTCTAATTTTCTTGAAGAGATCTCTAGTCTTTCCCATTCTGTTGTTTTCCTCTATTTCTTTGCATTGATCGCTGAGGAAGGCTTTCTTATCTCTTCTTGCTATTCTTTGGAACTCTGCATTCAGATGCTTATATCTTTCCTTTTCTCCTTTGCTTTTGGCTTATTTTCTTTTCTCAGCTATTTGTAAGGCCTCCTCAGACAGCCATTTTGCTTTTTTGCATTTCTTTTCCATGGGGATGGTCTTGATCCCTGTTTCCTGTACAATGTCACGAACCTCATTCCATAGTTCATCAGGCACTCTATCAGATATAGGCCCTTAAATCTATTTCTCACTTCCACTGTATAATCATAAGGGATTTGATTTAGGTCATACCTGAATGGTCTAGTGGTTTTCCCTACTTTCTTCAATTTAAGTCTGAATTTGGCAATAAGGAGTTCATGATCTGAGCTACAGTCAGCTTCTGGTCTTGTTTTTGCTGACTGTATAGAGCTTCTCTATCTTTGGCTGCAAAGAATATAATCAGTCTGGTTTTGGTCTTGACCATCTGGTGATGTCCATGTGTAGAGTCTTCTCGTATTGTTGGAAGAGGGTGTTTGTTATGACCAGTGCATTTTCTTGGCAAAACTCTATTAGTCTTTGCCCTGCTTCATTCCGTATTCCAAGGCCAAATTTGCCTGTTACTCCAGGTGTTTCTTGACTTCCTACTTTTGCATTCTAGTCCCCTATAATGAAAAGGACATCTTTTTTTGGTGTTAGTTCTAAAAGGTTTTGTGGGTCTTATAGAACTGTTCAACTTCAGCTTCTTCAGCGTTACTGGTTGGAGCATAGACTTGGAGTACTGTAATATTGAATGGTTTGCCTTGGAAACGAACAGAGATCATTCTGTCGTTTTTGAGATTGCATCCAAGTACTGCCTTTTGGACTCTTTTGTTGACCATGATGGCTACTCCATTTCTTCTGCAGGATTCCTGCCCTCAGTAGTAGATGTAATGGTCATCTGAGTTAAATTCACCCATTCCAGTCCATTTTAGTTCACTGATTCCTAAAATGTCGACATTCACTCTTGCCATCTCTTGTTTGACCACTTCCAATTTGCCTTGATTCATGGACCTGACATTCCAGGTTCCTATGCAATATTGCTCTTTCCAGCATCGGACCTTGCTTCTATCACCAGTCACATCCACAGCTGGGTATTGTTTTTGCTTTGGCTCCATCCCTTCATTCTTTCTGGAGTTATTTCTCCACTGATCTCCAGTAGCATATTGGGCACCTACTGACCTGGGGAATTCCTCTTTCGGTATCCTATCATTTTGCCTTTTCATACTGTTCATGGGGTTCTCAAGGCAAGAATACTGAAGTGGTTTGCCATTCCTTTCTCCAGTGGACCACATTCTGTCAGATCTCTTACTATGCAAGGGACTCTCAAAAATCTTCTTCAGCACCACAGTTCAAAGGCATCAGTTATTTGGCACCGAGGCTTTTTTATTGTCCAGCTCTCACATCTGCACATGACTACTGGAAAAAACATATCTTTGACTATACGGACCTTTGTTGGCAAAGTAATGTCTCTGCTTTTTAATATGCTGTCTAGTTTGGTCATAGCTTTTCTTCCAAGGAGCAAGCATCTTTTAATTTCATGGCTGAAGTCACCATCTGCAGTGGTTTTGAAGCCCAAGAAATTGAAGTCTGTTAGTATTTCCATTGTTTCCCATCTAATTGCCATGAAGTGATGGAACCTGATGCCATGATCATCATTTTTTGAATGTTGAATTTTAAGCCAGTTTTTACACTCTCCTCTTTAATCTTCATCAAAAGCCTCTTTAGTTCCTCTTCACTTTCTGCCAATGGAGTGGTACCATCTCAGTATCTGAGGTTGTTGATATTTCTCTCAGCAGTCTTGATTCCAACTTGTGTTTCATCCAGCCCAGCATCTCGCATGATGTACTCTGCATGGAATTTAAGTAAGCAGGGTGAAAATGTATAGCCTTGACGTACTCCTTTCCCAGTTTTGAACCAGTCCATTGTTTAGTGTCCAGTTCTAACTGTTGCTTCTTGACCTGCATACAGATTTCTCAGGAGGCAGGTCAGGTGGTCTGGTATTCCCATCTCTTTAAGAGTTTTCCACAGTTTGTTGAAATCCACACAGTCAAAGGCTTTAGCATAGTCAGTGAAGCAAAAGTAGATGTTTTCCTGGAATTCTCTTGCTTTTTCGATGGTCCTATGGATGTTGGCAATTTGAACTCTGGTTCTGGATTTGGACGATATAATTACCTTCTCTCTGTTTATAGCTTGGGTTTTCACTCTCAGTGATCATTTTTGATGACCAGAGGTTGTTAATTTTTAATGAAATATTATTTAACCATATTTTCCCTGAGGGTAATATCTTTTGGTCTGCTTAGTACATTTTTGCTTACCTAAAGTCCTGATATTATCTCCAACATTGTCTTCTAGACCTTCCATATTTAGGGCTAAGATTGCATCTGAGGTTGATTGTGCGTGTGCTGTGAGTTAGGGGTCAAGGCTTCTTTCTTTTTCTGGGTATCTGATTGATTCAGCACCATTTACTGCAGCACTCTTCCTTCCCCATTGAATTGCAGTGACATGTTTGTTGTCAATCAGGTGACAGTTTGTGTATGGGTCTGTGTCTGGACAGTATTCTCTTCAGTTACTCTTTTTAGTGGCAGACACAGTGGAAAGCTTCAGGGGCTGTTACAGTTTTTCAGTAAACGTAATGTTGACAAATAGTAAATAATTGAATCAAAGCCACATTCTTCTTTGAACCAAACCCTTGTGTCATTATACTGGTTCTCCCATGTGTTTTAGGAATATAGAGTTCATTTCCGAAGAGAGCCTGGGACATTTCAAAACTTCCTTAGATGAGGAGAATCAGTAAATAAATGAACAAATATTCATTGAGCATTGGCTCTTCTGTGTGCCTGTCACTGTGCTGGGGCCTGGGGACACAGGGTTGAATGATACAGTTCCTGTTTTTTTTTGGTTTGGTTTTGTTTTGCTTTGCTTCTACCTCTATGGTAAAAACGTGGCCAAAAGGTTGTATTCTGTGAATAATGGACAGTGTAAAGAAGTTCATTTCTGCTTATGTTCATCATTATTTTCCTTCTGTCTTCTCTTTGCACCAGAAGTAACATTAGAAATACACATTGGAATTTCTGCTTCCATCAATGATCAATACCTCATTCTTTCTGAGTCCTCCTGAATATAGCACAACAAACAAGCAGAGAAAGGAGTTCTTGGAAGAGCGGGAAGAAGGCGGGCTGCCTAGGGCCCTTGGGACTTGAACAATAAAGCACTGGGATTCCTTGGATGTCCTTATTGTCTCCGATAGAACAAGGGTGCTGCAACCTGGGAACAGACAGGAAAAAAAAAAAAAGCCTGCTTCCTTTAGCCAAAGGATGAGGAAAAGAATGGCTGTACAGCAGGACCCTTTTGGTCAAAAACCTTCTTTCTTCTATTTTTGTAGACCTAGCCAAGTTTACTCTGAAATCGGGATGGAAATGCCCTAGAATAGTTAAAGCGGTCTTGAAAAAAAAGTGGGGAGGAATCATTCTACCTAATACTTTACAGCTACATTATCAAGACAGTGTGATAGTTGTGGAAGAACAAACATAGAACAATGGAACAGAATAGAACCCAAAAATACACCTACAAAAGTTGTTGTTCAGTCGCTTAACTCATGTCTGACTCTGTGACCCCATGGACTGCAGCACGCTAGTCTTTCCTGTCCTTCACTATCTCCCTGAGTTTGCTCAAACTCATGTCCATTAAGTTGATGATGCCATCCAACCATCTCATCTTCTGCTCCCCACATCCCTCTTGCCCTCAATCTTTCCCAGCATCAGAGTCTTTTCCAGTGAGTCAGTTCTTCGCATCAGGTGGTCAAAGTACCTTCAGCTTTAGCATCTCTCCTTCCAGTGAATATTCAGGATTGATTTCCTTTAGGATTGACTGGTTTGACCTCTTTGCTGTCCAAGGGACTCTCAAGAGTCTTCTCCAGCACCACAGTTTGAAATATCCACAAATGTGCTCAGTTGATTTTTGACAAAGGAGCAAAAGCAATTCAGTGGAAGAAAGATAGGTTTTTCAACAGATAGTGCTGGATCCATTGGGAATATAGGTAAAAAAATGAACCTCACCATAAACCTCATACCTTATATAAAAATGAACTAAAGTGGGCCATGGACTTGAATCCAAAGTATAAAACTATAAACCTTTTAGGGAAAAAAAGGAAATCTTCATTGTCTAGGGCTAAAGAAAAATTTCTTAAACTTGACACCAAAAGCACCATGCATAAAAAGGAAGACTGATAAATTGGACCACATCAAAATTAGAAATTTCTGCTTTGCACAAGACTGTTAAGAGGATGACAAGACAAACCAGAAGAAACTAGTTGCAAACTAAATATCCCACAAGACAGTATGTAGGGACATGAAGAACTCTCAAAACAGTAATAAACAAAGCAATTCAATTAGAAAATGGGCAAAAGATATAAAGAGACATTTCACTGAAGATGATATACAGATGGTAAATAAGGCCATGACAAGATGTCAGCATTATTAGTAATTAGGGAAATGCAAACTGAAACTACAGAGATATTACTACATATCTACTAGAATGGCTGAAGTGAAAAACGGTGACAACACTAGAATACTAATGAGAATGCTGAGAAACTGGATCACATATGCATTTCTGGTAGGAATATAAAAAGGGTCAGCCACTTTGGACAACTGTGTGGAGGCTTCTTATAAAATTAAACATGCAAGTAAACAGGCACGTGTGTGTGCATTCCTGCCAAGTCACTTCAGTTGTGTTCGACTCTTTGCAACCCTATGGACTATAGCCCACCAGGCTCCTCTGTCCATGGGATTCTCCAAGCAAGAATTGGCATCTTCCCAACCCAGGGATTGAACACGTGTCTGCTTATGTCTCTATCACTGGCAGGCAGGTTCCTTACTACTATCACCACCTGAGAATCCCTGCGACTACCATATGACGTGGTAATTGTACTCTTAGGCATTTATGCTAGAGAAATGAAAACTTGTATTCACACAAAACTTGTATTACAGATATTCATAGAAGTTTTTGTGTTGTGTACAAAATCTGAAAACAACCTACCTATCCTTTAGCAGCTGAGTGGTCAAGCAGACTTGGAGGTTGGTGGGATACCACTTAGCCAGAAAGAGAGGCAAATTATTGATATATGAACTGAGTTGGATGAGCCTCCAGAGAATTATGGTGAGTAAAAAAAACTAGTCCCTGAAGATGACATAACTCTATGATCCTATTCATGTAACATCCTTGAAGTTGTGTCATTATAGAGACAGAGAATAGATTAGTGGTTGCCGGGGGCAGGGACAGCAGTGGGAGAGTGGGAGGAGTGGGTCTGACCATAGTAATGCAACAGGAGGGATCCCTGTGATGGAACTGTGCTGTATCTTGACTGTCATTTTCAATATCTTGTTTGTGATATTGTAAGAAACTCTGAGCAATGGGAAAATGGGAATGCTGTGTTCTTTCTTACAACTGCATATGAATCTCCAGTTATCTCAAAATAAAGTTGAATTGAAAAGATATCGATGCACGATACTGGATGCTTGGGGCTAGTGCACTGGGACGACCCAGAGGGATGGTATGGGGAGGGAGGAGGGAGGAGGATTCAGGATGGGGAACAGATGTATACCTGTGGCGGATTCATTTTGATGTTTGGCAAAACTAATACAATTTGTAAAGTTTAAAAATAAAATAAAATTAAAAAGAAAAGAAAAGAAAAGTGTGGGACTTCCTTGGTGGTTCAGTAGCTAAGACTCCATGCTTCCAATTCAGAGGGCATGGGTTTGCTCCCTGGTCAGGAAAATTCCACATTCTGTGTGGCTATAAAAATTAAAAAATAGATAAATGTTGCTTGGTTTAGTGTTGGGCTAAGATTCTAATACATCCTTTTTAAATTTTTTTATTAATTTTTTTATTGAAGGATAATTGTTACAGAATTTTATTGTTTTCTGTCAAACCTCAACATGAGTCAGTCATATTTATAAATATATCCCCTCCCTTTTGAACCTCTCTCCCATCTCCCTCCCCATCCCACCCCTCTAGGTTGATACAGAGCCCCTCTTTGAGTTTTCTGAGCCATACAGCAAATTCCCATTGGCTATCTATTTTACATATGGTAATGTAAGTTTCTATGTTCCTCTTTCCATACATCTCCCTCTCTCCTCCCCCTCCCCATGTCCATATGTCTATTCTCTATGTCTGTTTCTCCATTGTTGCCCTGTAAATAAATTCTTCCAGTACCATTTTTCTAGATTCTGTATATAAGCATTAGAATATGGTATTTATCTTTCTCTTTCTGACTCACTTCACTCTGTTTAATAGGTTCTAGGTTTATCCTCATCAGAACTGACTCAAATGCGTTCCTTTTTATGGCTGGATTCCTTTTATTTCTTTTTCTTCTCTGGTTGCTGTAGCTAGGACTTCCAGAACTATGTTGAATAATAGTGATGAAAGTGGACACCCTTGTCTTGTTCCTGATCTTAGGGGGAATGTTTTTCAGTTTTTCATCATTGGGAATAATGTTTGCTGTAGGCTTATCATATATGGCTTTTACTGTGTTGAGGTAGGTTCCTTCTGTGCCCATTTTTTGAAGAGTTTTAATCATAAATGCAGAGTACATCATGAGTAACACTGGGCTGGAGGAAGCACAAGCTGGAATCAAGATTGCCGGGAGAAATATCAATAACCTCAGGTATGCAGATGACACCACCCTTATGGCAGAAAGTGAAGAGGAACTAAAAAGCCTCTTGATGAAAGTGAAAGAGAGTGAAAAAGTTGGCTTAAAACTCAACATTCAGAAAACGAAGATCATGGCATCTGGTCCCATCACTTCATGGGAAATAGATGGGGAAACAGTGAAAACAGTGTCAGACTTTATTTTGGGGGGCTCCAAAATCACTGCAGATGATGATTGCAGCCATGAAATTAAAAGACGCTTACTCCTTGGAAGGAAAGTTATGACCAACCTAGGTAGCATATTGAAAAGCAGAAATATTACTTTGCCAACAAAGGTCCGTCTAGTCAAGGCTATGGTTTTTCCAGTGGTCATGTATGGATGTGAGAGTTGGACTGTGAAGAAAGCTGAGCACCAAAGAATTTTGAACTGTGGTGAATTTTGCTTTTGAACTGTGGTGTTGGAGAAGACTCTTGAGAGTCCCTTGGACTGCAAAGAGATCCAATCAGTCCATCCTAAGGGAGATCAGTGCTGGGCGTTCATTGGAAGGACTGATGCTGAAGCTGAAACTCCAGTACTTTGGCCACCTCATGCGAAGAGTTGACTCATTGGAAAAGGCTCTGATGCTTGGAGGGATTGGGGGCAGAAGGAGAAGGGGATGACAGAGGATGAGATGGCTGGATGGTATCACTGACTCGATGCACATGAGTTTAAGTGAACTCCGGGAGATGGTGATGGACAGGGAGACCTGGCGTGCTGTGATTCATGGGGTCGCAAAGAGTCGGACATGACTGAGAGACTGAACTGAACTGAACTGAATCATAAATGGGTGCTGAATTTTGTCAAAGGCTTTTTCTACACCTATTGAGATTATCATGGCTTTTATCTTTCAATTTGCTAATATGGTGTATCACATTGATTTATTTGCATATATTGAAGAATCCCTCCATTCCTGGAATAAACCCAACTTGATCATGGTGTATCAGCGTTTTGATGTGTTGCTGAATTCTGTTTGCTAAAATTTTGTTGAGGATTTTTGCATCTATGTTCATCAGTGATATTGGCCTGTAGTTACCTTTTTGTGTGTTGTCTTTGTCTGGTATCAGGGTGATGGTGGCCTCATAGAATGAGTTTGGAACTGTTCCTTCCTCTACAATTTTCTGCAAGAGTTTTAGAAGGATAGGCATTAGCTCTTCTCTAAATGTTTGGTAGAATTCTCCTGTGAAGCCATCTGGTCCTGGGCTTTTGTTTTTTGGGAGCTTTTTTTAATCACAACTTCAATTTCAGTGCTTGTAATTGGGTTGTTCAGAATTTCTATTCCTGGTTCAGTCTTGGAAGATTGAACTTTTCTAAGAATGTGTCCATTTCTTCCAGGTTATCCATTTTATTGCCATATAGTTGCTCATGCTGCTGCTGCTGCTAAGTTGCTTCAGTTGTGTCTGACTCTGCGTGACCCCATAGATGGCAGCCCACCAGCCTGCCCTATCCCTGGGATTGTCCAGGCAAGAACACTGGAGTGGGTTGCCATTTCCTTCTCCAATGCATGAAAGTGAAAAGTGAAAGTGAAGCCGCTCAGTCGTGTCCAACTGGCAGGGACCCCAGTGACTGCAGCCTACCAGGCTCCTCCGTCCATGGGATTTTCCAGGCAAGAGTACTGGAGTGGGTTACCATTGCCTTCTGCGTTGCTCATAATAGTCTCTTATAATTCTTTGTATTTCTGCATTGTCTGTTGTAACCTCTCCTTTTTCAGTTCTAATTTTGTTGATTTGATTCTTCTCTCTTTTTTTCTTAATGAGTCTGGCTAAAGGTTTGTCAGTTGTGTTTATCTTCTCAAAGAACCAGCTTTTAGTTTTATTAATCTTTACTATTGTTTCTTTCATTTCTTTTTCACTTATTTCTGCTTGGATCTTTGTGCTTTCTTTCCTTCTACTAATTTTGGCGTTTTTTTTGGTTCTTCTTTTTCCAGTTGTTTAAGGTATAGGTTAGGCTCTCTATTCGACGTTTTTCTTGTTTCTTGAGGTAGGATTCAGCTGCTATACACTTCCCTTTTAGGACTGCTTTTGCTGCATCCTATAGGTTTTGATTTGTCATGTTTTCATTGTTATTTGTTTCTATAAATTTTTTGATTTCCCTTTTGATTTCTTCAGTAACTTGCTGGTTATTTAGAAACATGTTGTTTAATCTCCATGTGTTTGTATTTCTTACAGTTTTTTCTTGTAATTGCTATCTAGTCTCATAGCATGGTGGTTGGAGAAGATGCTTGATTCAGTTTCAGTTTTCTTAAATTTATTGAGGTTTGATTTGTGACCCAAGATCTGGTCTATCCTGGAGAATGTTCCCTGTGCACTTGAGAAGAAGATGTATTCTACATTTGGATGGAATGTCTTGAAGATATCAATGATATCCATCTCATCTAATGTATCATTTAAGACTTGTGTTTCCTTATTAATTTTCAGTTTTGATGATCTGTTCATTGGTGTGAGTGGGATGTTAAAGTCTTCTACTATTATTGTGTTACTGTCGTTATCTCCTTTTATGTTGTTAGTCTTAGGTATTGAGGTGCTCCTATGTTGGGTATATAGATATTTATGATTGTTATGTCATCCTCTTGGACTGATCCCTTGATCATTATGTAGTGTCCTTCCTTATCTCTTGTAATCTTTATTTTAATGTCTATTTTGTCTGATGTGAGGATTGCTGCTCCAGCTTTCTTTTGCTTCTCATTTGCATGGAATATATTTTTCCTTCCTCTCACTTTCAGTCTATATGTGTCTTGAGGTCTGAAGTGGGTTTCTTGTAGACAGCATATATATGGGTCTTGTTTTGTATTCATTCAGCCAGTCTGTGTCTTTTGGTTGGCGCGTTTAATCCATTTACATTTAAAGTAATTGATATATATGTTCCTATTGCCATTTTCTTAATTGTTTGGGGTTGATTTTGTAGATATTTTTTCTTCTGTTGTATTTCTTGACTATTTAAGTCCCTTTAACATTTGTTGTAAAGCTGGTTTGGTGGTACTGAATTCTCTTAACTTTTGCTTGCCTGAAAAGCTTTGTATTTCAGGCAAGCAAAAGTTATTTGTATTTCTCCATCAGTTTTAAGATGAGATCCTTGCCGGGTACAGTAATCTTGGTTGTAGATTTTTCCCTTTCTGTACTTTAAATATATCCTGCCATTCCCTTCTGACCTGCAGAGTTTCTGCTGAAAGATGAGCTGTTAAGCATACAAGGTTTTTCTTCTATGTTACTTGTTGCTTCTCCCTTGTTGCTTTTAATATTCTTTCTTTGTGTTTAGTCTTTGTTAGTTTGATTAGTATGTGTCTTGGCATGTTTCTCCTTGGGTTTATCTTGTATGGGACTCTTCATGCCTCTTGGATTTGATTGACTATTTCCTTTGCCATGTTGGGGAAGTTTTCACTTATAGTCTCTTCAGAAATTTTCTCATACCCTTTCTTTTTCTCTTCTTCTTCCAGGACCCCTATAATTCGAATGTTCATGTGTTTGACATGGCCCCAGATGTCTCTGAGACTGTCCTCAGCTCTTTTCATTCTTTTTGCTTTATTTTGCTCTTCAGAAGTTATTTCCACCATTTTATCTTCCAGCTCACTGATTTGTTCTTCTTCTTCAGATATTCTGCTACTGATTGCTTCTAGAGTATTTTTAATTTCAGTAATTGTGTTGTTCGTCTCTGTATGTTTATTCTTTAGTTCTTCTCAGTCTTTGTTAATTGATTCTTACATTTTCTCCGTTTTGTGTTCAAGGTTTTTGATCATCTTTACTGTCATTATTCTGAATTCTTTTTCAGGTAGTTTGCTTGTTTCCTTTTCATTTATTTGGACTTCTGTGTTTCTAGTTTGTTCCTTCATTTGTGCAGTATTTCTCTGCCTTTTCATTATTTTTTTTAAGTTATTGTATTGAGGCCTCCTTTCCCAGGCTTCAAGGAAAGTTGAATTCTTTCCTTAAAGAAGGTTGAGTTCTTTCTTCCTTTTGGTTTCTGCCTCCTAAGATTGGTCCAGTGGTTTGTGTCCAGGGTTAGATTTCTGCTGAGTTTTGTTTGTTTGTTTGTTTTTCCTCTGATAGGCAAGGCTGAGTGAGGTGGTAATCTTGCCTGCTGATGATTGGGTTTGTATTTTTGTTTTGTTTGTTGTTTAGATGAGGCGTCCTGCACATGGTGCTGCTGGTGGTTGGGCGATGCAGGGTCTTATATTCAAGTGGTTTCCTTTGTGTGAGCTCTCACTACTTGATTCCCTAGGGTTAGTTCTCTGGTAGTCTAGGGTCTTAGAGTCAGTGCTCCTACTCCAAACCCTCAGGGCTTGATCTCTGGTCAGGAATGAAGATTCCACAAGTGGGTGTTATGGCATTGAGTAAGATTAAAATAAATATCCCAAAACAAGAAACCAAAAACAAATCACAGTTGCAAAATCAGGCAAATAATAATTAAAATAATGGGATATACACATATACATATACCCCCATGAGCAAAGTGAAAGTAGTCCAACAAAAATACATTGGATTGATCTGGTGAACAAAGGAAATCAAAAATTATATTTACCAGGTAAGAATGTAACTAACTAGAGTACAAACTGGAAAACAAAACTAAAGCAAGGTGCCAAGTGGGGAATAAAGCAATGAAAACAAAACTAACAAATATGTTGAGAGGAAAGGAAAGAAAGAAAAGATATGCAGAGTTAAATAGAGGTAGATGAAGAAGATTTATAAAAATAAAAGATTAACTGCAAGGGTAAAAGAACAGTAGGAAAGGCAAACAAATGAATAAATGTAGAAAAAGTATAATAGGTTTAAAAAAGTTAAAAATTAAAATTATAAAGAGAAAAGAAAAAAAAAGGAAGAAAAAAGAAAAAAAGAAAAAAAAAAAAGGAAAACTCCACAGGACTGCAAAAGTCCAACATACAGGCAGAGGTTTATAACAATAGAATGTGTGACTAAATATACACATATACATTTATACCCAAAATCAAAATCAAAACAGTCCAACAAAAATAAAGTACAATAGTTGACCCAGTGAAGAAAGGAAACCAAAAATTATATCTACCAGAGCAAAACTAGTTAAAGCACAAACTGGAAAACAAAACTAAAGCAAGGTGCCAATTGGGGAATAAAGCAATGAAAATAAAACTAACAAATATGTTGAAAGGAAAGAAAGAAAATACAGAAGGAATAGATATGCAAAGTTAAATAGAGGTAGATAAAGAAGACTTATAAATGTTAAAGATTAACTGCAAGGGGAAAAGAACAGTAGGAAAAGCAAACAAAGGAATAAATGTAGAAAAAATAATGGGTTTAAAAAATGAAAATTAAGAGAAAAGAAAAAGAGGAAAACTCCACAGAACTGCAAAAGTCCAACATAAAGGCAGAGGTTTATGATGACAATAAAAATGTGACTGAGAAAAAAGAACAAAAAAGCTCAAAAGCTTAATTGGATTTCTTAGTGCCAATGAAATTGACAACTACAAAAGAGGGAGAAAAAAAGGAAACAAACAAAATCTAAAAGAATCTATAGAACAAGTCAAAAGATAAGAATAATAAATGTTTTTCTTGAGTCACTGCTGTCAGAGTCCTTTCCCTCGCTGGGAGTCACAGTCCACCTTAACCTCCCTAAGATGCCCTCCAACACTGTGCTGATCTCTGGACCTGCTGTGGGGGCAGCTCAGATTCTAATCTGCTCCTTCTCCTCTGTGTTCTTGCCTGCAACCTCCACAGCTATCAGAGCTAGTGCATTTTCTTTTGTGGGAGCTCTCAATGGCCTTTTATATATTCCATCGACACAGAGTCTGCTTAGTTGATTGTGTGGATTAATCTACAGCTTGTACAACTGGTGGGAAGGTTTTGGGTCTTCTTCCTTAGCCACACTGCCTCTGGGTTTCGATTGTGGTTTTATTTCCACTTCTACATGTGGGCTGTCCACTGGGGTTTAGCTCCTGAGGCTGCCCTGGAGGGCTTGGGTTTGCCCCTGTGAGGGCCAGGTGTGGACGTGGTGCAGCGGCTTGAGTTGCAGGGGTTCTGGCAGCCCCAGGTACTCAGAGGGGGTTGGTGGCTAGGGCAGCAGGAAATACAGTGCGCTAGAAGGGTATGGCAACCAGTATTGGCCAATACGCTCCAGTATTCTTGCCTGGAGAACTCCCTCTCTGACAGGAAGCCTGGCAGGCCACAGTCTACAGGGTTGCAAAGAGTCGGACACGACCAAAGTGACCCTGTGTGCATTGACACAAGACTTTTAGCCTGTGGCAGCTCTGCCCCAGTGAGAGCTGAGAGTGAAGATAGCGCAGCTGCTTGGCTTGTGGGGACCCTGGCTGCACCAAGTGTGCAGGGACACAGACTGCCTCCACCACAGGAGTTATGGCCCTATCAGAGTCTTTTTTCGAGCCTCTTGTAGCTGGCAATCAGAAGGCCTTTTTGGACACTATTTCTCCGTAACTCCACCTGTTCAGACACTTAGAGGGCTCCCTTTCCTGGGGTCCTTCTCTGTTCCGTGCATCAGGCACATAGAGGGGCCCCCCTGGCTGGGGTCCTATTCTGTAGATTGGCGCGTCAGACACTTAAAGGGTACCCTGGGTGGGGTCCTACTCTGTAGTTCAGTGCATCAGATGTTTGATGGGCCAGCCTCTCTATTGTTCAGCTGCCTATGCTGGCCTGTGGGGAAAGAGAGGCTATGGTGATGGCTCCACCCCCTAAGCCTTACTCAGCAGTATCACCTTGCTTCCATGGCTGCTTGGCTTTCCTCCACAGGCATTTCCCACCACATTCTCCTCCCTCACATCCCCTCAATCCGTCTCTCCACAGTCAACAGCAGCCCTCACCCTGGGATTGCTCCACAATCCCTAAACTCTAGCTCCCAGCTGCTGTGCCTTCCAGGAGACCAGCATTCCTGTCCAACGTATGTATGGCTGCAGCAAGGACTGTCTGTTCTCATTCCAGTTAGGCTGCCCCAGATCAGCTGTTTCACTCTCAGCCTTAAATATTTCTCCTCTGACTAAGACAGTTGCCTCGCTGTGGGAATTGGACCCCTGCTTCACTTCTTCAATCCGCTGAGCACAGGTCCAGTCCTACTAACACTCCGGTTTTTCCCTCTAGTTCCTTTGTCCTACCAAGTTTGTGTGGGTCTATATATTCTTTTCCACTGGTCAGGTACTCCTGTCTGCTCTCAGCTGGTATTCTGCGTGCACTTCTGTGTCTGAAGGTTTATTCCTGATGTATCTGTGGAGAGAGATGTATTCCACATTCACCTACTCCTCTACCATCTTGTTTCTCAAGATTCTAATACATTCTGATCACATTGGTATAATTGATGTGATTCTGAATGCTGGAGAGGTTTTTTTTTTTTTTTTTTTTAATTGAAGCAAATATTCCATAATTGATTTAAAGATTAATATGTTCACTGTAAAATTTTCATTATTTGGAAATAATCAGTTCATACAAAAACATGAACTAGAAGTTGTTTGCATATTTCCTCAGTTTTTACCTCACCTAGAAACTAGTGAAGCCATGACCAAATCAATGAGAAAGTATTCTTTCCTCTCATTCTTTCCTTTACATTTCTCCAGTTTCTGAATATTTGATTTATATACCTAAGCATTTTGAAAATATAGGATGGAACATAGTACAGAATTAACTTTTCTGCACTTTGGAAAACATGTCAAAGCAGCTAGCATTTTAATAGTTGGTACATGTGAGCGTGCCAAGGCACTGCAGTTGTGTCTGACTCTGCTGCTGCTAAGTCGCTTCAGTTGTGTCTGACTGTATGCGACCCCAGAGACGGCAGCCCACCAGGCTCCCCCGTCCCTGGGATTCTCCAGGCAAGAACACTAGAGTGGGTTGCCATTTCCTTCTCCAATGCATGAAAGTAAAAAGTGAAAGTGAAGTCGCTCAGTCGTGCCTGACCCTTAGCGACCCCATGGACCGCAGCCCACCAGGCTCCTCCGTCCATGGGATTTTCCAGGTAAGAGTACTGGAGTGGGGTGCCATCGCCTTCTCTGTGTCCGACTGTAGCCTGGCCCATAGCCTGCCAGGCTCCTCTGTTCATGGGGTTCTCCAGGCAAGAACACTGAAGTGGGTGGCCATGCCCTCCTGCAGGGAATCTTCCTGACCCAAAGACTGAACCCACATCTCTCCCATCTCCTGTATTGGCAGGTGGGTTCTTTGCAACTAGTGCCACCTGAGAATTCCTAGGAACTGGTAACTGTTGTTATGTGTTTCCACAAGTCCTGGCCAGTGCTGAGTTGAGCTGATTTAACCTCACTGGAAAGGGCTTCCCAGGTAGTGTTAGTGGTAAATAACTTGCCTGCCAAAGCAGAAGACATAAGATACATGGATTACATCCCTGGGTCAGGAAGATCCTCTGGAGGAGGGCATGGCAACCCACTCTGGTATTGTTGCCTGGAGAATCCCATGGACAGAAGAGTCTGGCAAGCTACAGTCCATAAGTTTGCAAGGAGTCGGACATGACTGAAGTGGCTTAGCATCAGCACCAAACTCACTTGAAACCTCAGCAACCCTTGGAGAAAGCCCTGTTCCCGGAGCACAGACAGGGACAGTTTCACATCTTTATGGCTCCATCCCTACTCCAAGACTATGAGTAATGGCTGTGCTTCCTGATTTGCTGGTAAGGTGAAGGTCAGGCACAATCTCTGCACTTTTCCTTAGGTTGCTGCTGCTGCTGCTAAGTCGCTTCATTCGTGTCCGACTCTGTGCGACCCCATAGACGGCCGCCCACAAGGCTCCCCTGTCCCTGGGATTCTCCAGGCAAGAACACTGGAGTGGGTTGCCATTTCCTTCTCCAATGTGTGAAAGTGAAAAGTGAAAGTGAAGTCACACAGTCGTGTCCGACTCTTAGCGACCCGATGGACTGCAACCCACCAGGCTTAGCATTAAATGTGTAGGTAAAGCTACAAAGGTTTGGCAAATAAAAACAACCTGGCCAGTGACCCCCTGCACCAGTAGTCTGTTTAATGCACCTAGGAATCACCTCCAGGGTCTTTTAAAAGTGCCCATTCTGAGTCAGTGCCTCTAGAAATACCCTGCATTCCTAACAGGCTCCCAGAGGATGTAGATGCTGCTGGTCCACAGGTCGGCCCCCCTTTGAACAGAAGATTCCTTGATGATATTGCAAATTTGCTATTTCATTTGACACGAAAAACATGTCAAAGCAGTTAGCATTTTGACATTCCAAAGGCAATGTCAAAATGGTTTGTAGTAAAGGCTTATATATTAATTAAATCAAAGAGTATGTGTGAAATGATGGGAGATAAAAGACACAGAAGAAGGAGAAAAGAGCATGTAGCAGGGCTATGGAGAAGTCCTTCTGGGAGCATCAGTAGCAGCCTGCACTGCAGGAAGTAGAAGCTTTGGTGAGAGTGTAGGCTGAAGACTCTTAAAGCAAACGTGCGTGTGTGCTAAATCACTTTAGTCATGTCTGACTGTTTGCGACCCTGTGGACCATAGCCTGCCAGGCTCCTCTGTGGGATTCTCCATGCAGTAATACTGAAGTGAGTTGCCATGCCCTCCTCCAGGGGATCTTCCCGACCCAGGGATTGAACGTGCCTGCATCTCTTATGCCTCCTGCATTGGTAGGCAGATTCCTCAGCATTAACACCAGATGAGAAGCCTCTTAAAGCTAGAGGAGCTGTCAAATTGGATGTGGGCAACAAAGGGATGGATAAAAAAGATGTGGTGTGTATATATATATACACAATGGAATGTTACTCAGCCAGCCATGCAAAGAATGAAATAATGCCATTTGTAGCAACATGAAAGGACCTAGAGATTATCATAGTAAGTGAAGTCAGAGAAAGAGAAATATCATATATCACTTTATGTGAAATCTAAAATCTAACACAAATGAACTTATCTCCAGAACAGAAACAGACTCACAGGCATGGAAAACAAACATACGGTTACCAAAGGGGAAAGGGGATGGGAGGAAGGGATAAACTAGGGGTTTGAGATTAACAGATACATGCTACTATATATGGGGAATTGTATTCAATGTCTTGTAATAACCTATAATGGAAAATAAATACATCTATATCTATATATCTAACCAAATCACCAGATCCCTGTTGTACACCTGAAATTACCCAACATTATAAAACAACTATGTGTGGGTATGTTTAGTTGCTCAGTTGTATCCGACTCTTCATGACCCCATGGACTGTAGCCGCCATGCTCCTCTGTCCATGGGGATTCTTCAGGCCAGAATACTGGAATGGTTTGCCATGCCCTCCTCCAGGGGATCTTCCCAACCCAGGGATTGAAGCCAGGTCTCCCGCATTATAGGTGGATTCTTTACCATCTGAGTCACCAGGGCCTAAGAATACTAGAGTGCTTAGCCTGTCCCTTCTCCAGGGGAACTTCCTGATCCAGGAATCGGACCAGGGTCTCCTGCACTGCAGGCAGATTCTTTACAACCTGAGCTACCTGGGAAGCCCATAAATCAACCATTTTTTTAAAAAGCAGATGTGGGAATAACTCTGCTAGGATAGTGGTGGAGAGTAGGGAAGAACTGCTGTTCTCTGCTTTAGCTGCAAGCACAGGTGTTGGGAACCTCTTTGAAATGTGCATCCCTGTGTGGGTGTCACATAAGGTTGGCTCCGTCACCCCAGAGACAACCACGTGCCCTACCATGGAAAGCCACCATTCAGAACCTGTCTTTCGGCAGTCTTGGGAACTCTCAAGATGTACAGTATCAGACCAGCCATGAAGCTGAGCCCTGTGTTTTGCACATCTGTATTTTTAATGACATTCCCAACGTAATTGGAGAGGCTAGAGAAGTGAGTAGTACTTGTCAAAGTATGTCTGTTATCAAGAGGGTAAAGCTCCTCCACTCACCTCAGTGGTAGTTGGGCCGCTGAGCTATAATGAATAATTCTTACAGACTGAGGTTTTACTGTATTAGAATTTCAATGAGGCATGGCTTTATGCTGCTTTTTCAAATACATTGAAAATATTCTTTAGGATTCAAGTTAATTTTATTTTCTCATAAAAATAATAAGAGCACATTAAAAAGTACAAAGAAAAGGAAAAGCCCACAATCTACCACTGTTAACATATTAATTTCAGCATTTGGATGATTATTTCCTTTGAGTCTGTGTGCGTGTGTGTAAAATAGTTTTAAGTACATAAAATGCAATATTCCACCCTGTGCTTTATGACTTTACATTGTAAGAATTTCTGAATGTTTTTACAGTCTTAATTAATACTTAAAATGTCTGAATCATGTCTTACTGAGTTAACTAGGCCTCTAAATATTGGTCATTTGGGTTGAAAGAGTCTTAAAGAGCTGTCAGCATTTGGATGTATGTGGGGGAATGGGAGCTAGAAGCAGATGAGTAGGAAAAGGAAATGTTCTTTCTTTTTGGTAGCTTCCCCCTCCCCACCCCCACCCCGGCCAGGTTTAAAAATATCTCTAAATCCTAAAGCATGAGACAGTTCTGTTACTTTATTACAGGGATTCACAGAGATAGGTTATTTGAGTTGGTGGGTAGTTATACTTAACATAATGTATTTAATCCAAGGGAATCCCAGATAACTTAAAAATCAGCCTTCCTTCACCATCTGGCCTTAGTGAAAGACCTAGTAGAAACTTCCCAGCAGATGATTTGCTCCTGGTCTAGAGTGCTGCTTTGGGGTGTGCAGAGAGTGCAGTTGGGGCACAGAGATGAGGTGCTTAGTCCAATTTGCAGCCTTATAAAGGGTTCCTGGAAAGAATGAGATCTTAGAATAAGTGTATGTGTGTGTAAGAGTGACCTGACCTAGAAATGTTGAAGGCTCTGGGTAGAGGGACTAGCAGGTGTCATGGGCCTGTCCATCCCCAGAGCTGTCACTGCAGGAGATGGCATGCTTGACAGTCACATGGCTGCCTGCACGGCCCAGGGATCCTGTCCCTACCAGATGATGGGAGAAGTCAGAAAAACAACAGCAACAACAAAACATGTAGATACATTATAATCTAGGAGAGCCCAGAGGAAAGAAACTTTGCCTAACTACGCATGCATCCTTCAGAAATTTTGATCCATGTTTTGGAGGTGACCATATTACCCTCAGCCCCTGAATTCTTATGAGTATGTTGGATCCCTCAGGTTGTTGAGAGGAAAGAAAAGATTGATCATCCTTGCTATATAGTTGATGGTGATACAGTAAGTGTTTAAATGATTGGGATTGTGATTTAAAAGTAAGTTCACTTGGCTACAGTTTGGTGGATGGATTTAAAAGGAAAGGGCAAGACTGAGAAGGCCTCCATTTAGGAGGCTCCTCCTACCTGGATGTGGTCATAGGGGTGCGGAAAAGGGGAAAGAGTTAAAGAACTACTTAGGAGGTAAGATGGGAAAGCTAGAGTGGCTGGTTTGGTGTGCTCTTAGAGGGGTGAGAAGGAATTGTTTGACTCCCAGGTTTTTTGTTGTTGTTCAGTCACTCAGTCATGTCTAACTCCTTGTGACCCCATGGATTGCAGCATGCCAGGCCTCCCTGTCCATCACCAACTCCTGGAACTTGCTCAAACTCATGACCATCAAACTGATGATGCCATCCAACCTCTGTTGCCTGCTTTTCCTCCTGCCCTCAAACTTTCCCAGCATCAAGATCTTTTCCAGTGAGTCGGCTCTTTGCATCAGGTGGCCAAAGTATTGGAGCTTCAGCTTCAGCATCAGTCCTTCCAATGAATATTCAGGGTTGATTTCCTTTAGGATTGACTGGTTTGATCTCCTTGCTGTCCATGGGACTCTCAAGAGTCTTCTCCAGCACCACAGTTTGAAAGCATTGATACATTACATTTTCAACATATGAGTTTTTGGGGGACACAAATGTTCAGACTATAGCAAGTCTCTGGCTCTTTACTTAGAGAACAGATGAGGGTCAAATGCTTCTGCTGCTGCTGCTACTGCTGCTAAGTTGCGTCAGTCATGTCCAACTCTGTGCGACCCCCATAGATAGCAGCCCACCAGGCTCCTCCATCTGTGGGATTCTCCAGGCAAGAATGCTGGAGTGGGTTGCCAGTTCCTTCTCCAGTGCATGAAAGTGAAAAGTGAGAGTGAAGTCGCTCAGTCTGACTCTTCGCGACCCCATGGACTATAACCCACCAGGCTCCTCTGTCCATGGGTTCTCCAGGCAAGTGTACTGGAGTGGGTTGCCATTGCCTTCTCTGCAAATGCTTCTAGATACCTGATTTCAACTAGTCATTGTGTATTACTATGCTAATCACTGTAGTTTGCTTCCCAAGTTGACAAGATTCACCAAATATTTTAATAAAGAAATATAAAGGCAATACTATAGAATAAACTTTAGGAAAGGGTTTCACAAAGGGAATAAAACAAGAAGACATTGGGTTATGAATGTGATGACAGATTTTTAAAAGTTAATGACTCAGTAGCTTTTTATTGGAAAAGATTGAGATCAGGAGGAGAAGGGGGTGACAGGGTGAGATGGTTGGATGGCATTACTGACTCAATGAACATAAGTTTGAGCAAACTCTGGGAGATAGTGAATGACAAGAAAGCCTGGAATGCAGCAGTTCATGGAATCACAAAGTCAGACGTGACAGTGACTGAACAACCACAAGCTTTTTATTGAGTGTATACTATAATATGCTAGGCTCTTAACTGGGTTTCAGGATACAATCCTGAGGAAAAAATATGTGACATCTCTGCCTCCTTAGAGTTTGCTCTCCAGCTGGGGCAAGGACAGGGCAGGCCTCGGCACAGATATGTATCTAGGGGTGTGATGGATGACTGTAAAGTGACTACCAATGCAGTCTTATCACAAAGAAGTACATGTTGGGATGAGACAGCAGGAATGTTGGCTGGCCATGTCTTGGCCAGAGAAGATTCCCATAGTAATGGCAGAGAAAGAGTTCACAAAGCAAATGGGCTGTGAGGATGGGTGAATAGTTAGCAGGAGGCTGTTAGTCATTTAGCAAATTGTTTACTGAACTTGGACCATGTGTTAGGCACAGCCTTAGGTGTTGGGAATCATTTGTGAATAACCCAGGCAAAAATTCCTGCCTCATGAGACTTATTGGCAGTTTGGACTAGGATGATGGTAGAGGGATTGGAGAGAAGTGGCCTGATAGGAACAATGTTTAGGAGTTAAAATTGATAGTTCTTGGGGGAAGGAATTAATATAGCTGAGGGAGGAAGCTGTCAAGGTGATTCTTAGGTTTCTGGCTTGTATAACCAGATGGGTGGCAGTCCAGTCATTGAACATGGGAACTCTGGTGTGGGGTAAGATTAATTTGAACATTCAAGGTTTGAGGTGCCTTTGAGATATCCAAGTGCAGATGTTAAATGAGCAGTTATGTACATGAGTCTAGAACTCAGAAGTAAGGTTTAGGCCATTGAAACATGTTTGTCAGGTATCTGCATTCAGGCAGTAATTGAAGGGGTGGGTAGGGAGGAGATTGCTTATGGTATGAGAAGAAATGAACCAAACTTAAATCTTTTTTTTTTAATGTGTTTCTCAAAATCAGACTACATTATACTGCTTTTAATTGGCATGTGGATTTTAATGTGAGTGCCCATGTATTCTCTTAGGTGTAAAAAACAAAATAAAACTTGGTTTCACCTTTTGCTGTATGTGAGTAGTTTATAGGTGAAAAAAGAAAATACTCAAATTTTAACACAGCAGCAATAATTCTAGGCAGAGCTATGAGAATAAAATTCCAGGTTCATTACCTAATAAGATTTGCTATTTCCTTGAATTTATAATCTAACACCTCTTTGAGAAACATCAGTGGTAGGTAAATAATGTGTCAGAATTATTCAATGAGGCTGACAAAATTAAATTGGCTGACATTTTCCCCAATAATATTCAAGGCAGGTAAAGATTTCTCAGCAGAACAGTGACCTAATGAATGTGAGCCAAAGAATGAGAATTAGAAATAGGAGACAAAAAGGAGATGAATAAAACCTATCACCCATAGGGCGCATCATTTCTGTTGCTTTTTGTATTCATAGAAAAGTTCTAGAAGGTTAATCTTCTATTAGCCACTTTAAAAATACATTTTCCTAGTTTTTAATTATAATTAATTTACTTTTCTATTAAATGTTGACCTTTCTTGCCACTTGAGTTTCAGTTTTGTCATCGGTAGTCACTTAGAATATTTTCCTCTGAAACAAAGCCCTTGCTGACATTTAGTTTAATTTCTCCTTGGCGATTGCGGGAAAAAGTAACACAAATGCAAATAAATCCTCATGCTTAACAATCTAATTTTAAAAATGTCCATGGAAAAACTAAATGTTCCTTTAAACATTCATGAGAAAAATTCTTCTTTTTTTTGTGGTGGGTATTCTGGTTGGAATTAGAAATATATTAGGAATGGAACAGTGTTATAAATAGAACATTGCTATGGTTCATACTTAAAATGTGCACACAGCATTTTTCCCCTTTAGCTTTATTGCATATAGGTTTTAAGTTAGAGATACCTTGATAACAGGTGAAATTCTGATGCAATGGTGATTGTCTCTGTATACAAATGACTTCAAATAAGCCTTCTCCTACCCCGTCCACTCTACTTGATTGTTAATATTTCCTTCTGGGACTTTCCTGGTGGTACACTGGATAGGAATTTGCCTTCCAATGCAGGGGACAAGGGTTTGATCCCTGGTTTGGGTGGATCGCATACACCACAGGGCAAAATGAGCCAGCAGACCACAACTCCTGAGCCTGCATACTGCAGCGCTGAAGCTGGTGCACCTAGAGCCTGTGCTCCATCACGAGTGAAGCCGGCACGCTGCAGCCAAGAGTAGCCCCCTGCTTGCTGCAACTAGAGAAAGCCTGCATACGGCCACGAAGACCCAGTGCAGCCAAAAAAATTAATGAATTAAAAAAATTTTATTTTCTTCTGATTAGTTTGTTCAAAGCTTCCTTTTACTCTATCTACAGGTAAAACAACAACAACAAAATAGCAATTCAGCCCAAAAAAGTAGACTTTGCTATAGTGATATAAATTTTTTTGTAGACTATTTTTTAAAATTTTCAAATAGGATGCTTGATGAAGATGATCGCTTTTGTAAAAATGAAATGAAGTTGAACTTTGGGCTACTTCTGAAGTGAAATGACTGGTTCTTTGTTTCTGTCTCCACCTACCCTTTTAGAGAATTCAAAAGTAGACTCAGTATATTTGCATCCATTCCAGTGTATTCTTTTTCTACCAGTACACATTTCTAACTAGAATCTCTAGAAAAGTGTGAAGGGCCTACTACAGGCAAAGGAGATAGATTTCTGTGTGATGCATGGTCTCTTTCCTCTCTCAGTTTTAGTTTATTTTTCTTTCCTGAGTGAGAGGAAAGATAGGGTGGAGGGAGGAAGCCTTTGTTCCTTCACTGCTGAGTTGGAGGAAGAAGTTCACTTGAAAGAAGCTCACTTCATAGCTGAGTGCAGTGAGTATCAGGAGGACCATGGTGAGACCTCTTCTCCTCCAGCATCACCTGTGGCCCAGAGTGGGAAAGAGATGCTCAGTAACCCAGGACACGAGCACTTCTTTCTCTTAGACATTTTCCTTTCTTTTAGATTTTCACTTTGCTCAAGACAAAAGCAGGTAAAAGTCTGAGTGAGGCCAGTATTCAAATTCTTACCTGTTTTTATTCTGCTGTGTAAGTTATGAACTTGGTAGGACACTGATTATCCTATTCGTCTTATGCTGATCTTTACTCGAGCCAAAGATGTATTTACTTCACTCCTTCTTAAGCGACAGAAGAATTCTAGAGCAGCAGCAGTTGTTTTATTTGCTTGACCTTTCCCAGCAGCCTGGGCTCAGTGGACCCAAGGTCACCTTTAGAGTGTATGCAGTTAGCTATGATCTGGGGAGGTGGGAGGTGTCTTCTGGGAGCGTTGAGAAGCCTGAACCCAGGACTTTCACTGGGCCCAGTTTGTCAAAAAGATCCAGACTAGAAGGCTTGCTTCTCTTCTCCATGGTTAAAGGGTACTCTGAATGGTTATTGCATTGTTAGTATCACTAGAGTACACAGCTTTGTGTTCGGGCTGATAGGTTATAAAAAAGATAGGCTGCAACTTGTGTCTTGTTTTATATAGGAAACAGTGAGGGAAAGTTCCACTGAATAATAAACATCAGTATTGATTTAATGTGAAAAAAACTTTTAAAAAGCCAGAAGGAAGGAAGGAAAATATATTTTGCACCTTTATTTTCACACCAGAGAGAAAATCCTTCTTGTCAGTTTGTGTGAATTCTTCTATTTGTATAAACATACAGATATACCTGTATGTCACATACATGCATACATTTGCATGTATACACAACAATAGGACTGTGTGTCATTCTGCAAGCTGATTTTTTTTACTCAGTGTATGATGAATATTCTCTAGTGTCACTATTAAGGATTAGCTATTGTTTGTGATAGTTGAATGGTTTTCTTTCTCTAGCATGTGTGTACTCTAATTCATTTAACTATTATTTTTATTGATGATGATTTAGAAGGGGTCTAGTTTTTTCAACTCTTAATGCTGTAATAAATATTCTTACCTGCATGTTTCTGCCTTTATTTCTGTAATGCAGAATTCCAAATGGTGTTTAAATTGTTTATTTTTATTATTTTTAACCTTTTAAAATTATTTATTTATTTATGGCTATGTTGGGTCTTTGTTGCTACGTGTGGGCTTTCTCTAGTTGTGCCGAGCAGGGATAACTCTCTAGTTGTGGTGCATTGGCTTTTCATTTTGGTAGCTTCCCTTATTGCAGAGCATGGGCTCTAGGCACGGGGGCTTCAGTAGTCATGGCCCATGGGCTTAGTCACCCTGCAGCATGTGGAATCTTCCCAGACCAGGAAGAACCCATGTTGAACCCATGTCCCCTGCATTGGCAGGTGGGTTCACCCCTGGACCATCAGGGAGGTTCTAAATTGTTTGTTTTTGATATTGAAAAATATTTCTTTTTTACCCTCCAAAAAATTGAACCAGTTTATACTCCCACAAAGGTGTACAATAAAGATATGAATTGCAGAACATAGTTGAAGTGCTGTAGAAAGATCATGGTTATATGTCATATTTTGATGGCACTTTATATTTTATAATCCTCTTCCAATCTGATTTCTCACAACCACCATATGGTATGGTTTTATATCTGCATTTATATGGATTGCTTTGAATCTGTAGATGGCTTTGGGTAGTATGGGTATTTTAATAGTACTCTTCCATCTACTCTTCCGTGAACTCCATTTTTCTGTGTCTTCTTCAGTTTCTTTATCAAAGAAATCTTGTACAAATCTCTCACCTCCTTGGTTATACTTGATGCTGTTGTAAATGAGATTGCTTTCTTAATTTCTCTTGCAGGTAGTTTGTCTTTAGTGTATAGAAACATGACTGATTTTGTGTATTGATTTTGTATCCTGAAACTTGCCTGAGTTTATTTGTTAGTTCTAATAAACTAAGTCTTTAGAATTTTCTCTAAGATCATGTCATCTGCAAACAGCAATGATTTTACTTTTTTCTTTCCCATTTGATTACCTTTTATTTATTTATTTATTTATTTTTCTTGCCTGTTTGCTGTGGCTTGGACTTCCCAGTACTATGTTGAATTGGTAAGAGTGGGCATCCTTGTCTTGTTCCTGATCTTAGAAGGAAGGCTTTTCATTCTTGAGTTTGATATTAGCTGTGGGTTTTTCATATATGCCCTTTATTAAATTGAGGTACATTCCTTATATACCTAATTTATTATGAGTTTTTATCTTGAAAAATACCTTGAATTTTGTCAAGTGCTTTTTCTGTATCTGTTGAAATGGTCATATGTGTTTTATCCTTCATTCTTTTAATGTTTGCATATGTTGAATCATCCTTGCATCCCAGGAATCAATCTCACTTGATCATAGTGTATGATCCTTTTAATGTGGTCCTGAATTCTGTTTGCTAGTATTTTGTTGGGGATTTTTGCATCTGCGTTTATCAGGTATGTGTGTTAGTCTCTCAGTCATGTCTTGACTCTTTGCCACCCTATGGACTGTAGCCCACGAGGCCTCTGCCCATGGAATTCTCCATTTAAGAATACTGGAGTGGGTAGCCATTCCCTTCTACAGAGATCTTCCCAACCCAGGGATTGAACCTGCTTCTCCTGCATTGGCAGATGGATTCTTTACCATTTAAACAACCAGGGAAGTCTCTTATCAGGGATATTGGTTTATAAATTTTATTTTCTTGTAGTATCTATGTCTGGCTTTGGTATCAGGGTAATGCTGACCTTATAAAATGAGTTTGAAAGTATTATTTCCTCTTCAGTATTTTGGAAGAGTTTGAGAAGGACTGATATTAATTCTTTAAATGTTTAATAGAATTCACTAGTGAAGCTCTCTGGTCCTGGGCTTTTGTTTGTTGGGAGATTTAAAATTACTGATTCAATCTCCCTGCTCATTGTTGGTCTGTTCAGATTTTTTATTACTTTTTGATTTAATGTTGGTAAGTTGTGTGTTTCTAGGAATTTGTCCATTTCTTCTGAATTATCTAGTTTTTTTGACATTTAATTCCTCATACTTAAAATGAGGATTTTACTAGTAATAGTCTCAGAGTTGCTGTGAAATTTTTTAAAAGCTGATTTATACCAAAACTGCTTAAGACATTCTTCGACACTCTGCTTTCTAGAAAAAGTCAGGAGAAAAGAAGTTATTCTCTTTAAGAATACACATTCCTGTTTTGAATACTGATTAAATATCTTGATATGCTTCTAACTACTTAAAAACAAAATCTAGGAGGAAGGGAACATGGCTGTTCCTATAGCTGATTCTTGTTGGTTTGACAGAAAACAACAAAATTCTGTAAAACAATTATCATTATCCTTCAATTAAAAAATAAATTAAACAAAATATAAATGTTGTATTTTTGCATATCCAGTGTTTTATTCCAAATGTGTAACTAAAAAGGTAGAGATTTTTAACTTTCTGATTATTTTTCTGTTTACATGTGGAATATTCTGTGAAAGGAAGTATAGATGTTAAACATACTGATCTTATGATTGACAGCTTAATTTGATAAAAATTATCCAGGATATGAGCGTATTCCAATGAGAACCAAGTGTTCCATGATGGAAGTAGTCCATGTAATCAGCTTGCCACCAGATGGCTGGTGGGTACCCCAGAGAAAGATGCCACATTTACTGAGTCAAGTTTTGGCCTTAATGTTATCACATTGATACTAAGTGGATATAGCCATAGTCATTTTGGTGAGTGAAAATCCATGTTGTGGAGCCCACGTACAACTTCCAACCATACTCCATGGCCACTTTGTTCGTAATCCCTTTTGAGAAGAACAACAGTAGAGAAAAAGGTTGGTTGACCTTTGTCTACCTGATTATTTAGCTCCATATGTGTGAAGTTGCTATTTGGTGAGCATTTATATGGCCAACCAAACCATTAGCTGCAGTCCATAAATGAATGTAAATCAGTCCCTCTGGCATGTCTCCTTCAAGATGAACAACCTGGTACAAAACAAAATGGCCTCTGTGGGTACAATAGCTGTGTACCAGATGCCAGTGAATGTGCTGATTTCTCCAGCAGAGAAGTCACATCTGGCACAGTATCTGCACTCTCCAAGATCCTTCTGCTTTTCTTAAAGGCCAGATAGGCAAGCTGAATATGAATGTGTTAGGAATCATCACCTTCATCCTTTCAGTCCTTAAGGCCATTTCCTCACCTTTGGCACATCTGTGTTTTACCAAGTATAGAGTGGTTACTGCTTACTGCTCAGTCAGCACGCAATGGAAAGCATGACATTCTATGGAATGGAGAGGCAGTCAAGGTCCCTGTGGACTAGACTATAAGTGTGTGCTGGGAGCTGATAGAGCCCTGAGGTAGGGTAGTAGGGTGCCAGCTGGAGCCAAACTGCTCAGGTATTCTTTGCTAGCACATATAAAGAAAAAAACTAATGTGTTTTTGCCCATCAACAGCTATGTACCAGATGCCAGTGAATGTGCTGATTTACTCCAGCAGAGAAGTCACATTTGGTATAGTATCTGCACTCTCCAAGATCTGTCTGCTTTTCTTAAAGGCCAAATCGGCAAGCTGAATATGTCTGTGTTAGGAATGACGGTGGTGACCTTCATCCTTTCAGTCCTTGATAGTGACCCTAATCTACAGTCTCTTGGTTGCAGCATGTGGGATCTAGTTCTCTGACCAGGGATTGAACCCAGTCCCTCAGCATTGGGAGGGGGGAGTCTCAGCCACTGGACCACCAGGAAAGTCCCCTGTTTAACTCTTATTCAAGAGGTTCTAGATCTGTGTATTAGTTCAAGTTTGGGAATTGATTGAGGGATGGCATTTTTCTATTTTATAGTTTTGCTCCTTATATAGAAAAAGTAGGACTTGGTAGGTTTGTAACTATTTCTCTCTTAGAAATACCATGATCAAGCACCAGTGATCTCTGCAAGTTAGACTATTCCGATTTCAGCCTTTGCTTGCTGCCCATGTTGGTAAGCATGCTATCTCATCTTTTGTTGAGTACTGTCACTGAGCCCCTGCCACTCTGGGATACTATGATCCCCATTCAGTTTAGGAACCCATTTCTTGGGTGGCACCATTGCCTGTTGTCATTCCTGGTCTGCAGAGAATAGCGGCTATAGAGATCTTCAAGTATGCTGGTGATCCTTTGAACCAGTGTATCTCAGTATCGGTGAAGGCAGTGCCCTCTGGATCCTACCAGGTGATATAGTTATAGGCAGGTGAGCAAGTCTTACATGATAAATCCAGGTCAGCATTCCTATCTGCTGAAGTCTTTGCATAGCTCCCTGTTTACCAAGGAGGTAGTGTCATCTCATTTTTATGTAGTGTAGGTTACCTTCAGAACCAGACGTCCATCAACCAAGTGAACAAACTGTTAGAGCCATTTTCAGCCGTTTGACATAGCACAGAAAATCCAGAATCTCAGTTTAGTGTGCCCATATTAAAATTTTTGATCTATTCTAACATTATATTCCTTCCAACCTGATTTAATACCCTCTGCATCTATTTTCATACCTATTCCCTGGTTTCTGTCTATATAAATTGGAATTATCTTGCATATCTTTTGATATAAATTTTCTTTCTTTCTCGTTCACAGTTCACACTACACACTGGATTCTGCTGGGACTTGATTCTGGTTGTAGGTCTAGAAGCAAGAGAGATAGTTGGGGCAGGGTCCTAAGGAAGGCCAAAGTCCCTGGCAAGATGCCATTGTAGGTAAGGCTCTTACTGATTCTTCAGGCAAGGAGAGACCAACCTCATCAAGCAAGGAGGAAAAGCTGTTACTATTGGCAGATAAAACTGCAGCACATGGTCCTCAGCCTCAGCTTCATGAAAATCCCCTTGGACAGCAAGGAGATCAAACCAGTCAATCCTAAAGTGAATCAGTCCTGAATATTCATTGAAAGGACTGATGCTGAAACTGAAGCTCCAATACTTTTGCCCCTAATGTGAAGAACTAACTCACTGGAAAAGACCCTGATGCTGGGAAAGATTGAAGGCAGGGGCAGAATGGGATGACAGAGGATGAGATGAGATGGATGGCATCACCGACTCAATGGGCATGAGTTTGAGCAAGTTCTGGGAGTTGGTGATGGACGGGGAAGCCTGGCATGCTGCAGTCAATGGGATCGCAAAGAGTTGGACATGACTAAGTGACTGAACTGAACTGAGTCTTATCCCAGCTTTCAGGCCCCTCTGCTTCCCAGCCAGAATCCTAACTTTAACTGAAGAGACTCTGTAAGTTTGGGAATTCAATTTGCATTGCAATATTGCCACCCATAGGGTTAGACTTCTAGTTTTAGAAATCCCATCTCTGGGGCAGTAGGAGATAAGTTTTCTTCACTGTGGTCACTATGGTCTGGCTCTTCCTCTAATCCTTGAGATTGGAATTTAACGTTCTCAATTGAATTTTTTCTTTCCTCTGGAAATTCAAATTCCAGGCCCCACCCTGGACTACAGACTTAGAAACTTGGGGTTTGGGGCCCCCGTTTTAATAGGCTTTTCAGGTGATTCTTATGCATGCTCAACTTTGAGAAACGCTAATGTGGAACAACACCTTCAAAATTCTCAGAGAAAATTATTTTCAACTGAGAATTCTAAGCCAAGACAGTTAATGTGGATAAAAATAAAGACAGACACATATAAGGACTCAAAATTTATGTCCCTTGTGTTCTTTATTCAAAAACAATTGGTTCATGGAAACAAGGAAGTCAACAAAGGAAGCAATGAAGTGGAAGAGAAAGGACCTAAGAAATATGGAAGCCAAGAGCCCAAGGCAAAAAGGAGGATTCCAAGATGATAGTAAAGAGATGCTTCCTGCTGGCTTCTGTGCAACTGACCCAGTGTCACTCCAGAGAGGCACATAAAGCCGAATGAATAACTTCAAGATAAAATATGTAGCTGATATATCTAACTTTCTGAAATATGATACTTCTAGATGTAAAATCTGTCTGGTAGAGCAGATTAAACAAACAGGTATTTAAAAAAAATAAAATTAGAAGTATATAAATTATTAATTCTATAAAATGCAAAATTTATACAGGAAAGAAAAATTTTTTTGGCTTATCAGTAAATATACTATTTGTGCAAATATATTAATAGATGCACTAACTTCTGCTGTCCTTCGGAATTTTCAAATAAATATTTTGGTAGTATGAAGAGATAAGAAGTAAGTTGGGAGGTGCTATGGCAGCTAAACCTTTACTATCCTAACAGGAAATCAGGAGTTCATATATAATATTGATTAAAGTATCAATTTCTTCATGTTATTTAGGTACATAAGTACTTTTGAAAAAAAACTTTAAAATAGTTAAAAATGGCTACCTCTAAAACCAGATGTGGAATGTGAAAGGTAGTATAAGATTTGACTGTCATTTTAAAACTCAATTTGATGATTTTTTAAATGAAATTATGTGCATATAACATAAATAATAAAAAGAGAAAAGAAGAAATTCTCTGATTTGATAAAACATAATGCAAATAAGGGCTTCCCTGGTGGCTCCGCAGTAAAAACTTCTCCTGCAGTGCAGGAGACATGGGTTCCATCCCTGGGTTGGGAAGATTCCCTGGAGGAAGGCATGGCAACCCACTCCAGTATTCTTGCCTGGAGAATCCCATGGATAGAGGAGCCTGGAGGGCTACAGTCCTTAGGGTCACAAAGAGTTGGACACGACTGAAGCAACTAAGCATGCACGCACGCAGGGCAGATTAATTTACCATGTATGTATTGAGCTGTGTGCAAAGCATAGTAGCCATAGGGGACAATGAGATTTATAAAATCAATCTGCCTTCTAAGGAGAATATACTCTTTTCAATGAAACAAATATCTAAAGCACTGAAATAGCAGTTTAAGACTGAAGGATGAAGACTGCAAGAATTCTGTGGCCTTCACTGCCCATTCCAGCCCCTGTAAGTCGCTTCAGTCGTGTTCAACTTTGTGTGACCCCACAGACGGCAGCCCACCAGGCTCCCCCGTCCCTGGGATTCTCCAGGCAAGAACACTGGTGTGGGTTGCCATTTCCTTCTCCAATGCGTGAGAGTGAAAAGTGAAAGTGAAGTCGCTTAGTCGTGTCCGACTTTAGCGACCCCATGGACTGCAGCCCACCAGGCTCCTCCATCCATGGGATTTTCCAGGCAAGAGTACTGGAGTGGGGTGCCATTGCCTTCTCCGTTCCAGCCCCTGAAGCCCCATTAATTGTGACATCTCCGCATTCTCCAAACATGAAACACTTTACAGTATCACTAACCTGATTGCCCCTGCGTTGTTTCTGTAGATACTTGAGACAAGAGAAAGAATCATAAATTCAATAATTTCTGCCATATCTGAGGTTTACATGTGGGGTGTGTATATGTATGTATGTGTGTATGAATATATATATAAACGTGCACCTTCACATATAATTTTAATTTTTTCTTGGAATATGTAATAAGAGTACCCAACAAATGGCAAATAAAGACTAGTTCAGATTAAACATTAGGACTGCTAAGCAAGTATTACCAACCTAAGCTAATTTTCTACTGTTCTTATGTTGCTACTGTCCCATTTCCTCTGGAAATGCAAATTTTAAGTATAAAACTTTGATTTAGTCTACTGTGAAATTCAAAGAAACTGCAGGTCACAATGTACTTGATAAGAATTTCTAAGAGGAAAGAATCTTTTGACATAGTTACAATGAGTATTCAGAAGTCCTAATTTTTCAGCCAGGAGTACAATGAATGAAGAGCATATAGATACCAGGGCAAAAGCGTTATTAAGTTCATGTATGTTAAGCTCTCTGACATTAGAAATTTCAGATCTTCCTCAGTGTTTACCTTAACATTGCTTTTACATAAGCCTTTCATAGACTCTTTATATATTTGGGAAATTCAACTTTTATATTTAATGGGTATTGAAAAGCTGATTGGAAGCTCTGTGTGCATGGGTTGGGCTTGACAGTAAATGGGCTTCAGTATACAAGGTAACTGGGCACCAAGCTGGCATTTTTCTTGAGGCTCCATGAAAGGTTAGTATCTAGAGTATTTTTTTTTTCCTCTGGGAGTTTTTAATTACTGGAAAAGATGAGTGCTTCAGTCCTGCCTGGTAATGTATGCCTGGCTGCTGGCCTCTGGCAACAGGGTGGAGAAGGGGGCTAGGATCTCATGCTGAATGTGTAGACACCCATCCAGTCCTGCTGTGATCAGCCGTGCACTGATTCGCTAAAGTTTTGTGCTTATTGGCTTCAGTTGTGCCAGCGACTTGGGCTGCTGGCATGGGGGTATCTTCTTTCATATGTTTGCTGGAGATGAGCCACAAACCTAGAGTGGGGTTCCAATAGCTCTGTATATAGATTTTTCAGTCAATTTCCCAGTTTTCTGCCCCACCCAAACTTAAAGTACTTCCTGGTATCTCCTCACCTACAGCTTCTCTGGGGATCTACAGAGTTTTTCAGCTTCTAAGCATATTTCTTAGGAAGTATTGAAGATAAAAAGTTCTTTGTTCTGCTCTGTTCAGTTACCACACCACCATCTGCCTTTGCCTTAAAACATTTACAAAAACTCTATCCATTAATGCATCTTTCATATCCCTATACTGTCATTTTGGTGTAATTTTGAGAAGCAGGGTCTATGGTTCGTTTGTCTAGTTTAAGCAGAAATTCAGGAATCATTTGTTCATCAGTGTTTCTCCAGTGCCTCGCTCATTTTTATTGTTCAGTCACTCAGTCATGTCCTACTGTTTGCGATGCCATGGACTGCAGCATGACAGGCTTCCCTGTCTTTTCACCGTCTCCTGGAGCTTGCTCAAACTCATGTCCGTTGAGTCAGTGAGGCCATCCAACCATCTCTTCCACTCTTGTCCCCTTCTCCTCCTGCCTTCAATCTTTCCCAGCATCAGGATCTTTTCTGATCAGGACATCTGCATATATTCCTTTATGCTTGACTGGTTTGATCTCCTTGCTGTCCAAGGGACACTCAAGAGTCTTCTCCAACACCACAATTCAGAAGCATCAATTCTTCAGTGTTCAGCCTCCTTTTTGATCCAACTGTCACATCCATACATGACTACTGGAAAAATCATAGCTTTGACTAGATGGACCTTGGTCGGCAAAGTAGTGCCTCTGCTTTTTAATACACTGTCTAGGTTTGTCATAGCTTTTCTTCCAAGGAGCAAGCATCTTTTCATTTTGTGGCTGCAGTCACTGTTTGCAGTGATTTTGGAGCCCAAGAAAATAAAGTCTGTCACTGTTTCCATTGTTTCCCCATCTACTTCCCATGAAGTGATGGGACCAGATGCTTTGATCTTTGTTTTTTTAATGCTGAGTTTTAAGCCAGATTTCTCACTCTCTTTTACCTTCATCAAGAGGCTCTTTAGTTCCTTTTCGCTTTCTGCCATAAGTGTGGTGTTATCTGCATATCTGAGGTTATTGATATTTCTCCTGCCAATCTTGATTCCAGCTTGTGCTTCTTCCAGCCCAGCATTTTGCATGACATACTCTGCATGGAAGTTAAATAAGCTAGGGTGACAACATAGAGCCTTGATGTACTCCTTTCCCAATTTGGAACCAGTCCGTTGTTCCATGTCCGGTTCTTACTGTTGCTTCTTGACCTGCAAACAGGTGTCTCAGGAGGCAGGCAGGCTCATAGTAGGCTCTGAAATAAATATTTGATGGATGAATAATTGAGTGAATTGAGTTAGAAGTTTTTAAAACAGCAGTAAAATATTGTGACTGTATATGCACATAGAACAACCTAAAAGGCATCTTTTACAATAAATTTTTGTTTTGGCTCTGTTTGGTTTTGGTTTTGTTCTCAGCATGGTCTAGAAAATAAGAGTTTTAGAAAGCTAAGTGTGTGCTCCTTCAGGATGGATATATTTGCTTTTTTAATCAAGCAGTTACAGCTATTACTTTAGGCTTAAAGATACACATTTGCCTAAGATATACATTTATGATTTTTCTCTAGAGATAGAATCATATTGAGGCTGAGGTATGCAGTAAGCACAGTCTTTATGCTTATTTGTATGTATATTTGTGAAGTTATAAAGAGACTTGGGCTGATTATATAGTTATAAAGAGACTTTCCCCACGGTCCTTTGTGGTTAATAAAGTTTGAGAGTCACTGGCTTAGTGGGGCATCTTATCCAGGTATGTTTTCCTTAGAAAATATACCTGTTTGTAGAGACAAAGAAATTAAGCTATAGCAGTGAAGTGAAGTGTTAGTCACTCAGTTGTATCGGACTCTTTGTGACTCCATGGGCTGTGGCCTGCCAGGCTCCTCTGTCCCTGGGATTCTTCAGGCAAGAATATTGGAGTGGGTTGCCACTCCCTTTTCCAGGGGGTCTTTCCAACCCAGGAATTGAACCCAAGTCTCCTGCAGTGTAGGTGGATTCTCTATCATCCGAGCTGGTATGAGTGAAGCCCATAACATTGAAAGTATATAGTAAAATTAATATTTTGAACAAATAGGTGAATATTCTTATTCATATGGTTAGCCCTGGACAGCAAATTGGGGATTATGGAGAGAGAGGAATATGTTAGAGAGCCCATGATTTGGTTAAAGTGCTGGATCTTGGGTCTCACAAATGAAATGCTTCTACCCTCTATACTACAAGAAATGAATAAATGGACTTCTGGCACTTACTCCTAAAATCATTCAGTAATTGTAAGTTCAAATAATGAAAATTATGGCATCATCTTAAACAATTAATATGGGGCTTCCCAGGTGGTGCTAGTGGAAAAGAACCTGCCTGGCAATTCAGGAGACACAAGAGACACAGGTTTGACCCTGGGTCGGGAAGATCCTCTGGAGAAGGCATGACAACCCACTCCAGTATTCTTGCCTGGAGAATCCCATGGACAGAGAAGCCTGGGAGGCCACAGTCCATTGAGTTGCAAAGAGTCAGACACGGCTAAAGTGACTTAGCACACACACATGCATGCAAACTACTGTGTAATTCGCCCATCCCCAATCTTTGGATTTGTTAAAGGAATCTACACAGACATCCAGTGAGAGTTCTTTATAATTAGAAAGGTTTAAGTTACCTCTCCAGTAAGGAAGGAAAAACCTACATCACAAAAGTAGGTTAGGAAGATAATAGATTAAGAAAGTTGTTTACAGAAAACTCACGGGTTACAGGAATTGTTAAGAAGTTGGGGGTAAGGAGAAGAGAAAGGTGATAAGAAGCTTTTTGGAGCAAGAAGTGAAATATCTTTGTAAGTTTTCTAGAGTGCATTCTTCTTCACACCTGAATATTTTCCCAGTCATCTTCTTTAGAATCCTTTATTTCTTGGTTGACATTTTAATCGAGTTGCTGGCATTACAGTAAGGTTGATCTTAGGAAAAAGAAATTGAGAAGATAGAAGTATTTGTTTCAGAAAATAAAGGATGGAAATGGGTGGGCATGGGAAAGAAGAGAGAATATGAGGATCAAAGAGAGCTTTGGAAAAAGAAAGGAAGTCTTCAAAATATGACCAAGACATTTTACAGATAATTTTTCTTCTTTTCTTGAAGAACTTCTTCAGTAGAGTGGTAGGATTCTGGGAAAAAACACAAATAAAATAGAGAGCCAGAAAACTGCTTCAGACCCTCATTGAAAATAAGGGTAGTGTCTACTTGTGAAGCTGGGGAAGCAAAAGTGTTTGATTATCATGTATTAAATAGGAAACTGATTTCAGGGTTCTTTGTCAGCTAGCTTCGGGCTAGTTTAAGAATGGAATATAAACCCGTACCAAAGAGCTATCAAGAAAACTGTTAATACTCTCAGGACAAACAGATAATAAAATCTGTATTAATAGTAACTGTGAAAAGGCTATGCTGATCCTGGAAATTTGAAAGAAAAATTAACTGTAAGGTAATACTTCTGGCGTTTGAGGCAGTATTACATTTTTATTCTTTTCACTTTCACTTTATATATGGAAGTCATGAAGTTTCCATTATAGTTGACTAAAAACAGAACAATATTTTAGTGATGACTAGTCTAGAAACTTAAATATTTTTAAAGAGTTAAAAAAAGTAAAATAGGTCCTTCAGGATGAAGAATAAGGAGTTAAATGATATGTACAAAACTCACTCCCATTTATTTTTTTGTGTTTTGGACTTGTTTTCAGGCAAAAGGACTCCTATGGAAGATGGACATCTTTCTCCCGTTTCCAGAATATGTTTCCAAGCTCATCAGTGAAACCTGATCCTGCTGCTCTGTGTTAAAATGCTTGAAGAACACTCACATCTCTGACAACTCTAGCTTCCATCCTGTTGAAACCATGGTCGTCTCCGCAGTGTTGACGGCATCCCATACTGGGGCATCCAACACAACGTTTGTAGTTTATGAAAACACCTACATGAATATTACAGTCCCTCCACCATTCCAGTACCCTGGCGTTGGTCCACTGCTTAGATACAGTGTTGAAAGCCTGGCTCCCACTGGGATGAGTTCCTTAACAGTGAATAGTACAGCTGTGTCCCCAACACCAGCAGCTTCCAAGAGCCTCAACCTGCCTCTCCAGATCATCCTTTCTGCTCTAATGATGTTTATTCTGTGTGTGTCTTTTCTTGGCAACTTGGTTGTTTGCCTCATGGTTTACCAAAAAGCTGCCATGCGCTCCGCCATTAACATCCTCCTGGCCAGCCTGGCCTTTGCAGACATGTTGCTTGCAGTGCTGAACATGCCTTTGGCCTTGGTCACTATTCTTACCACCAGATGGATTTTCGGGAAATTCTTCTGTAGGGTATCTGCTATGTTTTTCTGGTTGTTTGTCATAGAGGGAGTAGCCATCCTGCTCATCATTAGCATTGATAGGTTTCTTATTATAGTCCAGAGGCAGGATAAGCTAAATCCATACAGGGCTAAGGTTCTCATTGCAGTTTCTTGGGCAACTTCTTTTTGTGTAGCTTTTCCTTTGGCAGTAGGGAACCCTGACCTGCAGATACCTTCCCGAGCCCCACAGTGTGTGTTTGGGTACACAACCGATCCGGGTTACCAGGCTTATGTGATTTTGATTTCTCTCATTTCTTTCTTCCTGCCCTTCCTGGTGATCCTGTATTCCTTTATGGGCATCCTCAATACTCTTCGGCACAATGCCTTGAGGATCCACAGCTACCCTGAAGGTATATGCCTCAGCCAGGCCAGCAAACTGGGTCTCATGAGTCTCCAGAGACCCTTCCAGATGAGCATTGACATGGGCTTTAAAACGCGTGCCTTCACAACCATTTTGATTCTCTTCGCTGTCTTCATCATCTGCTGGGCCCCATTCACCACTTACAGCCTTGTGGCAACGTTCAGCAAGCACTTTTACTATCAGCACAACTTTTTTGAGATCAGCACCTGGCTACTCTGGCTCTGCTACCTCAAGTCTGCGTTGAACCCACTGATTTACTACTGGAGGATTAAGAAATTCCACGATGCCTGCTTGGACATGATGCCTAAGTCCTTCAAGATTTTGCCGCGGCTCCCTGGTCACACACGGCGACGGATACGCCCCAGTGCTGTCTATGTGTGTGGGGAACATCGGACGGTGGTGTGAATATTGGAACTGCCTGACATTTTGGGTGATGGCTGTTCTTTATCTGACTTTGAATTTTCTTTCTCATGGCTTCTCCACTTAAACTTTGTTGTTTTATTCATAGGGTATGTATATATGTGTATGTGTGCAATGTAAAGAAAGGATGGTGATTAGTTATAAGTCTGTTACCAGGGATACACAATAGGGAAGTGATCCCAAGTGTTACCTCCAGGGTTCAAGAGAAATCCTTGATTTAGGGTGGGGAGATGGTTTTCTGTAACTTCAGTTGATTTTGTTTCTGTAGCAGGAATCAGGATTGTGCTTTATTGAGCCTGAAGTTACATTGAATTTTAGGTATATTGTATGCTGCTAAGATATGCTTAGTTGAGTTTATCAAATTTTTTTTTTCCTGGAAGACACTGCTGCTTTTTGCCATCACATCGGAGCCAAAAACCACATACATCTCAGTAGATAGTTAGTTTTATTTAAGAAAAATAACCCAAGGGGGTGAGTGACATTTTAAAGGTCATTAATATTTACTTTGGTGCACTTTAAGAAACAATGTACAGACTATTTCAGTCATGTTTTTCAGAATTGCTTTTATACATGACATGTTGTGCTTTAGGAAACATTGCATTATTTCTAGCAAGATAGTTAAAAAAATGTTTTATCTGCATGTACAGTTTTAAAGGAGAGAACATAAAAATAGAGAACTTTTTCTAAGCACAATAGTGAATCTTTAGAGAAATAGGGCAGAGTTGAGAAGATGGAGCACCCTCAAAAATGTAAATGAAATGCAGAGAGCCTGTGGCTGGTGGGGGCTGTGCTGATTCCTTTTACTCACCGATTCTCTGAGTTCAGTAGGGAAAAGGGTCACCATTTAATTAGACGTCTACCAGGAGCCAGGCGCTGTGCATCATTTTATCCTCACAGTGTGCTGTGAGGGAGGTTATTATTTCTTCCTTTTGCAGACGAAGAAGGCAAGTCTCAAAGAGACTTAAACCTTGCCCAAGGTTAGTGGTAGAGCTGGGGTCAGAAAATCCATCTGAGTCCTGAGACTGCTGTTCTGCTATACCACACAGACACCTCCTTCAGGTTTGGAAGTTCCATGACCAACAGGGAAACTATGTGTATTCTTTCTTTTTTTTTTAGACTGAAACCTTCTTTAAAAAAAAAATAGCTTCATTTTTTTTCTTTTAATTACCAAAAGGAATTACATTACAGAAAGTCTGGAAAATAGAAAGGAAAAAAATAAAATCATTCATAACCTCCTTTATAAAGTGGAATTTAAAAATCTTAGATAAGGGTATAAGGAAATAAGGCAGATTTTTGATTTGCAAAACAAGTGACCATTATCGAGCAGTTAAATACAGCTGTCTATAGGTCTTTGCCCTGTAGGTTTGGATGTTTCCAGTTGTCCAGCTGTATTTCTCAATGTTCTGGACAGAATGCTGTGGTTGCCCCAGTGCTCGCCCAGAGCAGAGCTGGCTGTTGAAGAATGTGAATACTTAGAGGTGAACAGAAACCCTGGTCTGAGCCTTGAGCAAGTTTTCATTGGGGCAGATCTAGGGTTTCAAATTCTTCTTATCTTGCTGATAATCTGCCCTACGTGTATCCGGGGCCTTCGGTGTCCTCTCTCTCCAATTCTAGGAACTAGACAGCCCCCAGAGATGGGGCTTCAGACTAAGGCCGTAAGTGCTGAAAGTGTAGCCTGCTGGCTACATCATGGACTTTATAAATAGTCAAGTTAACCATGAACTTCTTTTGGATTTATAGCATGTTTTCAGAATTGTCATGCTTTGTCACCAGTGGGAAGTGAGCCTCTGTTTCTTTAGCTGTACAACCAGAGAGTTGGACTAGATGAATCTTCAAGATCTTTTCCAATTGTAATGTGAGAGTAGAGATTTTTTGAAGAGCTCAGCTGACATCAGCATCACTCTTTGGTCTCCAGTATTATTTTTTCTTACATTTTACTTCTTTAGATGTTTCTTAAAATTGAATGTCTGAAGAGCATGTGGCACCATGGCAGGAGTTAGGTGTTTGGGAGGTGGATGTCATCATGAAAGACCCAAGAAACACTGTTCTTGAGGCAGTGATCTTGTTATTGGGACTCATTTTCCAGTTAACTTGTCCTTGGGGACTCAAGCATGTTATTCAACATGTTTTGAGATCATCTTCTGATGAGACTCACCTACCTCTTTGGTTTCTTGTTTATATTATTCACAGGTAAAATTGCTTTTATCCATTGGGATCTTATAGAGCATAAACACTGTAGTAGATACTAGTAGCACGTTGAAGTGTATCATGGTTTCCATTTTCAATATAAGCTAGATTTTAGGCAGATATTAATAAGTCTATTTGAAATTAGACTTTATCTGAGGAAAGTCAGTGTGATCTGTATTCATCTTACATGTTGGTAGTAGATCTTGAGACACCTTTCATCGCTGGAGTTGAGACAGCTGTTTCCTTTGTCCTGTTTTTATGAGCAATCCTCAGGTAACTTCAGTTCTGCTGGTAGGCAGTGCAGCGTTGGGAAGAGCTCACTGCTAAGAGGCTCAGCGTTTGTGAAAGATGACCAAGAGGGTCCTTTGTGAGAATTCAGCACCCACACCAAACAGCAGTTCTCTTTCTACTGGATTGTCTTGATTGATCAGATGACAGTTTACAAACATTTTGAACATTTTTATCACATATACATTTTGAAAGCTTAAAAAAAAAAGTGCTATGGTATAGCTTTGAAGAATTTAGGTGTAGTATCATATGTTGCCTATTCTGTATTTTCTTGATGGAAAAAAATGCCACTATGAGTTATCACCACTGGCTGACATCATCAGAAATGTTTTTCTTTTTCCTTCAGGCTAATAAGTAAGAAGCAGGAAAGAGATAATGAAGTGTTTGTGGTCAAAAGAAAGAGTCAAAAGAAATCCTTAATAATCTGAAATAGTGATATTCAAACTTTCAAATATTCATTTGCATTTAAATCTTCCCAGGGGAGCTTGTTAACAATAAATACAGGTCACCAGGGCCCCAGAGGGGCACTGGGCCCACCAAGGCCCACTTTTATTTGTTGAGTATGTGGTCTGATTCTGGTTCAGATGGTCTGTGGGGCATACTTCAAGAAACACTCCTGTGGGAAATATATCCACTTAAAAATTGTCTGTTTTGTCCAAAAAATGTTTGATTTGTGTTGGAAGCCCTTATCTCCCAGTGCATGGATAATCCACATTTAGAGGAAAATCTGTATATCATTGGCCTAATTTGCTGCCACGTGTGTTAGTGTTGGATCGCTCCAGTGTCAGCTTTATCATCTTTCAACCCGCAAAGTTCTGATAAAACATATAGTTTCAAAGTAGAGTGAAAAGATGACTTCACAATTGAAAGTGATGCCTTTTGGAATCTGATTCCTCTCATATTTTCTTTTCTAGATGAGAGGTATCTTTATTGTATGTAACCTCCTGAAGAGTAAGGGGAATGCAAAGATTCATCCAATTCCTATTGCTCTTTACGCCAGTTGTGTTCAATGGAAGCATGGAAAAAATAAAACAACCATTTAAATCTATGTATTTCAGTTGCTGACAAGGATACTTAACTTAATATTTGCTTTTGTTTACATGAAAATATTTATGTATATATCACAGGAAAAATGTTCACTTGCTTGCTATTTTATACTTCCATGATTTTTAATGTTTAAAGGACTGTTTAATTCAGATTTTCACAACCATAGTCTTCATTGAAAACTCAGTTTTTATAATAATAAATGAAAATGTCAAAGCACATGTTTGTTATTACAAGTAAATGGTAATACAGTTCTTAGATATTAATGGGTACTAGTCCTTTGTAATTAAAATTAATTTATTTTACAATGGTACCTAACCTATATGAAAAAATCACTTTGAATTTTGGGTTGTAATATTCAAAATCAAAATGTACAATTATTTGTGCATATTCTTATTACAGCCAGGAAAAGAGCTACCAGTAAGAAAATGAATAAATGTCTAACATTTCTAAAAGTGGAGTATTTTTAAAGGACTACTTCATTTATCTTAGAAAAAAAATTGTCATGAATAATACTTTCTGTTCAATTAAAATCTGAGTTTAGTTTCAATCCTACTTCCTCTGGGTTTTTATTTTCAAATTAGCTCTCAAAGCCTTTATGTGTGTAACTGTATTCTGGTTTTAGAAGTTCTCAGAGCAATTAAGGATGAAATGAAACTTGGCAAAAGACTAGTATTAAGAGACAGTTTAAAGACATTCTGTCTAGGAGAGTTATAAAAATTTTCCTGCTAAGTCATTTGAAATCAGATTGTCACTGGCAAATCAGTGACAATATTTGCTTCTGTTTTGATGGAATGACTTCATACTGTACTTTTCTAAAATCTAAGGCCTTTCTAAAACCTACTTTTAAATCTTTAGAAAATATCATTCATTTTTAGATGAGTTTCAATTTTTGCCAACTAGACACGAGGGTTTTATTTTCCTTTTCACTTATATGCAAAAGATAAATATATTTATTTTTAAGTTACAATAGAAGGTTGATTTACAAAGGAAGGTTGTCATTAAATCTACATCTAATAGTTTCTTTTGAAATGGAAAGGTAAGATATAGCAAAATGGAAAATGTTGAATTAAAAGCATGTTCACATCTACTGTGAAAATAATTAGCTGCACTCAATTCATAATAAAGAGAACCTTTAGGAGAAGTGTCTACCTTCTATGTCAAGGTGCAGTCAGTTAGATTTAATGCAAAAAGAAAAAAATAAATATTTCACGGGTGTATCAGTCAGGATTTAACCCAGGGAAGCAGAACTAGTAAAACGTATTTATTATGAGATCTATTGCAAGAGTTGGCTTACATGGTTGTGGGGCTGGCTGTGCAGATTTGAAGGCCAGAGGGCGGGCTGTCCTGTAGGACAGGCTGGAAATCACAGGCACAAGCTGAAGTTGCTGTCAGTTTCTGCTGAGGCAGAATTTCTTCCTTCTCAGAACAGCCTCCCTTCTGCTTTCAGCCTTTCAACTGCTTAAGTCAGACCTATCCAGATTGTTTAGGAAAATCTCTCAGTTAATGTGGACTGATTGTAGATTTTAACCACATCTACAAAACATCTTCACAGCACCACTTAGATAGTGTTTGATGGAAAAACTAGGGACTGTAGCCTGGGCAGAGTTCAGTTCAGTTCAGTCATTCAGGCATGTCCGACTGTTTGTGACCGCATGGACTGCAGCATGCTAGGCATCCCTGTCCATCACCAACTCCCAGAGTTTACTCAAACTCATGTCCATTGAGTTGGTGATGCCATACAACCATCTCATCCTCTATCGTCCCCTTCTCCTCCCACCTTCAATCTTTCCAGGATCAGGATCTTCTCAAATGAGTCAGTTCTTCACATCAGATGGCCAAAGTATTGGAGCTTCAGCTTCAGCATCTGTCCTTCCAATGAATATTCTGGACTGATTTCCTTTAGGATGGACTGGTTGGATCTCCTTGCAGTCCAAGGGACTCTCAAGAGTCTTCTCCAACACCACAGTTCAAAAGCATCAATTCTTTGGTGCTCAGCTTTCTTTATAGTTCAACTCTCACATCCATACATGACTACTGGAAAAACCATAGCTTTGACTAGACAGACCTTTGTTGGGAAAGTAATATCCCTGCTTTTTAATATGCTGTGTAGGTTGGTCATAACTTTTCTTCCAAGGAGCAAGTGCCTTTTAATTTCATGGCTACAATCACCATCTGCAGTGATTTTTGAGCCCTAAAAAATAAAGTCTCTCACTGTTTCCACTGTTTCCCCATCTATTTGCCATGAAGTGATGGGACCAGATGCCATGATCTTAGTTTTCTGAATGTTGAGCCTTAAGCCAACTTTTTCACTCTCCTCTTTCACTTTCATCAAGAGGCTCTTTAGTTCTGCTTCACTTTCTGCCATAAGGGTGGTGTCATCTGCATATCTGAGGTTATTGATATTTCTCCTGGCAGTCTTGATTCTAGCTTGTGTTTCATCCAGCCCAGCATTTCTCATGATGTACTCTGCATATAAGTGTATATATATGACCTACTTGACCTACTCCTTTCCCAATTTGGAACCAGTCTGCTGTTCCATGTCCAGTTCTAACTGTTACTTTCTGATCTGCATACAGATTTCTCAGGTGGTCTGGTTTTCCCATCTCTTGAAGGATTTTCCACAGTTTGTTGTGATCTAAAAAGTCAAAGCCTTTGGCGTAATCAATAAAGCAGAAATAGATATTTTTCTGGAACTCTCTTGTTTTTTCGATAATCCAGCGGATGTTGGCACTTTGATCTCTGATTCCCCTGGCTTTTCTAAATCCAACTTGAGCATGTGGTAGTTCACGGTTCACATACTGTTGAAGCCTGGCTTGGAGAATTTTGAGCATTAATTTGGTAGCATTTGAGATGAGTGCAATTGTGCAGTAGTTTGAGCATCCTTTGGCATTGCCTTTCTTTGGGATTGGAATGAAAACTGACCTTTTCCAGTCCTGTGGCCACTGCTGACTTTTCCAAATTTGCTGGCATATTGAGTGCAGCACTTTCACAGCATCATCTTTCAGGATTTGAAATAGCTCAACTGGAGTTCCATCACCTCCACTAGCTTTGTTCATAGTGATGCTTCCTAAGGCCCACCCACTTGACTTTACATTCCAGGATGTCTGGCTCTAGGTGAGTGATCACACCATCGTGATTATCTGGGTTGTGAAGATCTTTTTTGCGTAGTTCTTCTGTGTATTGTTGTCACTTCTTAATATCTTCTGCTTCTGTTAGGTCCATACCATTTCTGTCGTTTTTTGTGCCCATCTTTGCATGAAAAGTTCCCTTGGTATCTCTAGTTTTCTTGAAGAGATCTCTAGTCTTTCCCATTCTGTTGTTTTCCTCTATTTCTTTGCACTGATAACTGAGGAAGGCTTTCTTATCTCTCCTTGAAGTTCTTTGGAACTCTGCATTCAAATGGGTATATCTTTCCTTTTTTCCTTTGCTTTTTGCTTCTCTTTTTTTTCACAGCTATTCGTAAGGCCTCCTTAACCACTTTGCCTTTTTGCATTTCTTTTTCTTGGGGATGGTCTTGATCCCTGCATCGTGTACAATGTCATGGACCTTCAAGACATCAAGACCATTGCAGTGATAACATCCAAACTTAAAATATCAAAGCTATGGTTTTTCCAGTAGTCATGTATGGATGTGAGAGTTGGACCAGAAAGGAAGCTGAGCACTGAGGAATTGATGCTTTTGAATTCTGGTGCTGGAGAAGATTTGAGAGGCCCTTGGAGTGCAAGGAGATCAAACCAGTCAATCCTAAAGGAAATCAACCCTGAATATTCATTGGAAGAACTGATACTGAAACTGAAGCTCCAATACTTTGGTCACCTGATGCAAAGAGCCAACTCATTGGAAAAGACCCTGATGCTGGGCAAGATTGAAGACAGGAAGAGAAGGGGGCAGCAGACATGAGATGGCTAGATGGCATCACCGACTCAATGGACATGAGCTTGGGCAAACTCTGGGAGGTAGTGAAGGACAGGGGAGTCTGGCATGTGGGCTACAGTCCATGGGGTTGCAAACTGTCACTTTTAGTGACTAAACAACAGCAACAAATAATGCTATAGTATTAGTGTAAAAAACTCAGTTGCATAAATCTCAGTGTTGAGATTAATGTCATGACCAAGATAAGTATGTTGAAGAGGATGGGAAACATTCTGACTGCATTATATTCAAATTCACATAATCACAGGACATAGTATCTGTGAATTTCACAGCACTGTGAAACTTCTCAAAAGGGAGTAATAATAATTGATCAGATGATTTCATAAATTAACTTTCTTCTTATATAAACTTTAATTATAGTGATACTTAGCAAGGATGATGCCTTTCTTCTAAGAAATTTGAAAGCATAAATGGTTAAGACAATATTAACCACAAAATAAAAACATGCTAACAATAATAATGATGATGAGTGCCATGTTTTAAATGGGTTTCCCAGGTGGCTCAGTGATAAAAGAATCCACCTGCCAATACTGGAAATGCAAGAGACACGCGTTTGATCCCTGGGTTGGGAAGATCCCCTGAAGTAGGAAATGGCAACCTACTCCAATATTCTTGCCTGGAGAATCCTATGGACAGGAGAGCCTGGCGGGCTTCAGTTCAAGGGGGTCACAAAGAGTCAGACTTGACTGAGAGGCTAAGCATGCATGCCATATTTTGGCCACTTAACATAGTCAAAATACACTTTATTTCAATCCATAGTATTTTCTCCTTTTTCCAATTCTGTTCCCAAGAGATTAAGTAACTTCTCAGGTGGATTCAAATCTAGGCCTAATGCTAAAGTTCACAGTTTTTTAGAACACCTTGCTCCTATTATTCCCCAATAATAGAACTGAGTTTCTAGTGTGACTAGTATACTTACTAAGCATCATACTAGGTGATTATTCCTCTCCGTGCATTAGATAAAATAATCATGGCAGAAAAACCTATACACAAAGTTGTAGGTATTAGCACAAAACCTAGATTGGTTTATTCTTTAAGTCATTAAGTAGATTAGGCTGAATCAAAATCGAGTTGTCAAGCTATCTGGGCCCCTGGAGCCCTGGGTATACCATCTCTAATATCATAGGACCTTCAGGAACTTGCTGACTGTGGCAGAAATTTTGGGAATACTTAGCTACCCAGACAGTTTCCTAGACTGCACAGATGTCACAACCCCTTTTGGAAAGAGTTTCATGCTGGTGTGCACTTGGAGTTCAAGAATGTATTGGTTTGTCTGAAGTTCCACAGGATTTATAGTAGCCCAGATTTTGGAAGAGAAGGTGGAAGTGATAAAGTCAAGAACCCTGAGGTCCTGCTGCCAGCTTTGACACTCCTGTTATGTTGCCAACCAGGACTCCTTCAGCCTGACATAAAATGGCTGTGTTTTAACATCCTCTTAACTTATGATTGGTATAGTAAATAGAATTCATTAGTTGACAACAGCATTTGTGTGTGTGTGTATATATATATATATATTATATATAAAAGCCCTCTTTATATAGTTTTGCAAACAATGAAAAGAATTTAATTGTGTAATTTATCTTATTGAGCATCTGTTCAGGTATGCTCACATTTGAAATTTTTTAATAGTAAATACACTAGACTACAAGATCCGTGGTTGGTCAAATCTTGGCTGCAAGAGCTACGGGGCTGGAGCACTGACCTTTAAGTTCTACCTGAATTTCCCACTTTTTGGAGGGTGAAGATACTTAACCCGTTGTTCGGGGATCAGCTGTATCCACTAATAAGCAGATGAAGAAACAGGTTTAAATGATTAGATGACTTTCCCAACGTCTCACAGCAGTTAGGAGGTAGAACAGGAACTCAAGCCCAGCTCATCAGCTCCCAACTTTAGAGCTCAGAAGCACTTAGTGGGATTTTAGCATCAGAGAACGAAGGGCTGGAAAATGAGCTTTCCAGTTTTGGAAAAAATACAGTAACCAAGCAAACAGAGGCCAAATAAATAATCTTGGAATGTCTTTTAATTGAATATGTGCATTTTCACTAGTAGAAAGAACAATAGAATGTTTATATTTGTAAGAAAGCACATTTTTTTTAGTTCATCATCCAAGATTTACCGCTAAAAAGGTTGAGCTTGAGGACAAAAGGCACACAGGCCAGGAGCGGCTGGTTCCCAGCGTGGGTCGAGCATTTTGTTCTCAGTTTGGACACAAACTGGGACCTACCCAGGATGTACATATCCCAAACTTGTCTGGTAAGTATCGCTATTTCTTTTGCTTTTCTGGACCTAGGCTGGCAGGACTTTTCTTCATGGGTGCCGAGGACTCCTTGGGAAACTGTTAGTACCCAGAGAATTTCACGTGCTCTCACCCCACCTTCCAGGATTCATCTAATGAGCAAAGCAACTGCAAATGGCTCAGAAGACATTTGCCTCTGACAGGAAGAAATATGGAGTTTTCTTAAGCTTCCCCAAAGCTATACAAATGCTGTGATTAACTTGGATTCCAAGACATCACAATATTATATGTTCACCTTTGTGAAGGCTGCAATTGCCAAGCAACAGGTTCTGTTAGATCTCTCTCCAGGGCAAAAGGCTTCTCATGAAAACATTTACAGTAAAACAAGCTGCACGCTGAAGGGAAATAGAGAAATAGAGGAATGGAATCTAACAGAGATGTGTTGACAACCAAAAAACAAAATCAGCTTGGTCTTGATTTCTAGCCCTCCCTTTCTCCCTGGACTTCTCACCTTTCTCTCCTACTAGGCTCTAAGCTCCCCGGGGGCGAGGGCGGGGCACTGTGCTTGCTTGTTGCTTCTCCAGTGCCTAGTGCCATGGCTCACAGAGAGGGGTGGCTCCTACAAGTCTGGAAATGGACCTTTGATAAAATCTTGATGGTTAAAATCAGAATGGACTTACCCAAGCCAAGTAGCAAGTACTAAGGTCGGCACATAGAGCCTCAGTGTCCAAGTCCAGCGAGCTGCCCACTGTATAAACCTGCTGCCTTGACTTAGGGGAGAAACTAATTAGAGGGTTTTAAGGCTAGTTTGGGAGACGATTGTGTGGAATGGATAGGGCTGCTAAATTTTTATTTGCTAAACCTGGCAACCCTCAGAGTAGTGTGCATATGTATATAATTTTTTTGACCCTGTAATGTGCAAGTCATGCCACGGAGGAGGTCCTCTGCTCTTCTTGTGAGGCTGGTCTGTGGCTACATCTTGCGGTCTTGACTAAATATGCTGGGGTTCAGACTTCAAAGGGTAGAGGAGGACGTGACTCACTGTGCAGCTGAGAAGCAGATGCAGATGGACCGATAACAAATAAAAGGTGTGTTTCATAACTGGTTTTGTGTGATCTCAGTTTGTTGGTAAATGAATGATGATGGTGATATGGACAAGATGTATTTAATAACCACCTCCATTGGGGAGACTCTGGTTGGAAGAAGTTTCCTATTGCTAGAATTAGACATCCATATTTTGAGTGCCATCGGAACATTTGCAACAGAAATTCGGAGTTTAAATCACTTTCACCATAGTTTTGGCAGGACCGGGAACACATTTTTTTTTTTTTTTTCAGCTGTTCTTCCTGATGGGGGCTATAAATAGCTTTGGAGAAGTATATAATTATCTCAAAGTAGAAGCAAAAGATAAAAAGCGGCTTGAGATTTTAAAGGAACATTTAATAGTTACTATTATGTAACATTTATTAAGCAAGCTCATTGTGCTCATTATGTTTGCCAGGAAGAAACTTGGAATAAAAAGTCAATCCAAGACATGACATGTATAAATATACCAAAAGGTGCGTTAACATGGTGCCAGAACAAACGGTTGATTCAATAAAAGAGAAATGTTAGGCGAACAAAAAAGGCAGCCACATCAGTACAGTGTTGTGTGGAAATGCAGAAAACTTATATTTAGTAACATAGTTTTAAAATACTGACAGTTTAAAACAAGATGTATAGCCACATAGAAACAGGTAACAATATGGTATGTGCATGGGTAGTGCTGTGTTTTTGGCAGCTAGCTCAGCCTTTTATGTATAAAAGGAGTTTACTTACTATGTTCAATGAATAAATACTAAAAGGTCTAAGTACTAAGTAAAGATTCATTTTTGATTGGAGCAGGATAGGCATTATAAAGAATGATTTCAGTCACTGGCTCTTGGGTAAGACTGTGATTGCTGTTTAAAGCCTATAGAAAGTCCACACACAAGTAATCATATTAATGACATCCATCATTTATTTGATGCCTGTTAAATGGTGCAAGTACTAATCTCTAATTCTTTTTAAAAAGTATTTACTTGCTTAGCGAGCTAGCAACTACCTGCACCGGGTCGTAGTTGTAACATGTGGAACCTAGTTCCCTGACCAGGAATCGAACCCGGGCTCCCTGCATTGAGAGTGTGGTGTCTTAGCCATTGAACCACCAGGGAAGCCTCTAATTCTTATAATAATTCTAGGAAATAGACATTATCAATCTGTTTTACAAATCCTTCAAGGTTTTAAGTTAATCGTTGAATGAATTTAAGAGACCACAGGATATATAAAGTGGAGATGCAGGAATTCAACTCTTTGTCAGCACCAAAACTCAGGCTTTTTTTTTTTCACATTGTGGTGCTATCTATCCAACTTCTCACCTATGCATTCTTATTTCCTTCACCTTATTTCTCCTTCACTTATGAAAAATTGTCCTTTAGAACCTGATTGTCCCGGTCAACCTAATTTGGACTTCATGATTCCTCCTGTTGCCTCTGGTCCTGCCCTCAGCTTTTTCTCAACTCTTCTATGATTTCCTGGCTTTGGTGGTCTGCCTGCATTCATCACACCTTCATTTTGGTAGATACTCGGTTCAGCATTACTAAGGCTGAGAACTCCTCTGTGTTGATCATTTGCATAGGTGCCACTCCACAAGATGAATATCCTTATTATGGCCTGAAGTCATGTGTTTCTTGCAGATAAGCATAAAAAGCCGCAGAGCCTTATGAAGCTTTACTGGCCTGTATGTCCTCAGAGCATTTCCTAACACAGGGCAGAAATCCAGATGGGCCAAGCAGGCACACAGCTCTTAGAGGCTGGGGCCAGCGGAAGTCTTTTGAGATCTAAATAGTCCAAACAATAAACAAAGAATGATTCTTTGCATTGGGGTTCTTCCTGGGAAGAGGTTCAGACATGGTAATCACTAGAGAGGCAGGTGAGATTTGGGTAGTGGAGAGGGACTCAGGCTGGTGAAGCTCCTATTCAGAACTTCAACCCACATCTGACACCTCCTTCCTCAGGAATGTTAGGTTGGCCAAGAGATCATGGACTGCCTAGAGGTATGTGGCTTTTGTCATGAGGTCCTGATGTCTCAGAAGCAGGGTTTCCTGAGCATTTGCCCTCTTCTGCAGCCTGAGGGCTCATCTGGGTGCTTTCAACTTAATCCCAGATTGCGGGCTGACACACACTAGTGTTTATGCCAGTAAAAGTTTAACATGAGAGTGAAAACAGCAGTCTTTCTCTACTCCCAGTAACATACTCAGCAATCAGTTACCAGATTATGAAAAAAGTAGAAATCTAAGGCACAGATATGGTGAAGAAGTAGAATATCAAAATACCATCACTGTGTGACAGGTACAGGACAAAGTTAAAGAAAAGAATTTGGGAAATGACTGGCTCTTGAGAAATGGGGTTTGCAGAAATGAGACCAGTGAGTAGAGTCTTTAGGAAGCTAATGGATAAAGAGCTGGCTATTAAAGATAGTGACAGACATTGTCTGAATTTGCACAGAAAATGGACCTTTGCTGCCCTCATATCTCTGCCCAAATCCTACACCATGGGCTCTGTTTGTCTTCATCCCCAGAACCCAACTCACTCACAGGCCTCCTGGCTCAATCCCCATTACTTACTTTGTTGTGAATGGCTTCCTTCCTTGACGCTGACTTTTGGGAATGCTTTTCTAGCAGTTAGGTTTGTTTCCTTCTTGTTCTGCAATTGAAATTCTTTATCTATATCAGGCCACCCTGGGCCATTGTCTCCCCTGATCCAACCATGACTCTGAGTGCTATTATCCCAGCACCACAAATGTGACGTGAACATCAGTGCATGTATTCATTAAAGTAGTGCTAGATTTTTTGACAACAAAGTCCTCAGAGCAGTAGTTTAACACAATAATTTATTTCTTTTTCATATAACGATTTAATTTACACATTCCTGGTTTGGCTCCAAGTAATCATTCAGGAAGCCAAGATGATAGAAACTCTGCTATCTTCAGCCTGTGAATTCTAATGTGCCAATATCAATAGACTGGATAAAGTTACCATGCCTGGACACCTGGGAGACTTTTAAGGGCCAAGCTTGAAGGTAACATTCATTGCTTCTCCCCCATATTCCATTGGATAAAATTTTGGCCACATTGGATATACCTTCTTGCAATGGAGACTGAGAAATGTGGTCTAGTCGTGTACTCCTGATGAAGAAGATATAAGTTTTGGTGAAAACACAGTGTTTTCTGTCTCAGTAGAGCCAACAGTGACCTCTTCATTTCTGACCAGAGTATCCTAAAAAGAAGAAACCACTGAAGAACATTGGACTTCCCTCCCGGTTTGGTAGTGGCCCTGGATAGTTGCCCCACATGCAGGTCCAGCTTCCTTAAGATTTCCCCTGACATAGTCTGGCCCCTTGATTTCCTTATGCTGTTGATGAACTCTGTATGTAAGGCTGTGAAATTTATGGGTGAGCCAGAATGAGTGACTATCTTGATATCCTGGCTGAGAAGAGAGACAAATGGATGAACAGTCCCACACTCATGACCAACCAGACTCCTCCTAAAGCACCATGCAGGATTTCTGGAAGAGTTTTGGGCCATGTCAGATCATCCTACCTGGCAGTAATTGCCTCCATCACCTCTCATTTCTATGAGAGCATCAGACAATGTGTTGCTGGCTATAGGAAGGAGTTCTGGTTGTTGGTATATGTTTTATTTAAGGGCAAGGAGGACCTGAATGTCTCAGGAAGGCTTTATGGAAACTTACACGATATTTTCATGATTTATTGTTGTTGTTTAGTCGCTAAGGGATGTCCGACTCTTTGCGACCCCATGGACTGCAGCACGCCAGGCCTTCCTGTGCATCACCAACTCCTGGAGTTTACCCAAACTCATGTCTATTGCATTGATGATGCCATCCAACCATCTCATTCTTTATTGTCCCCCTTCTCCTCCTGCTCTCAATATTTCCCAGCATCAGAGTCTTTTCCAATTAGTCAACTCTTTGCATCAGGTGGCCAAAGTATTGGAAATTCAACTTCAGCTCAATCCCTCCAATGAATATTCAGAGTTGATTTTCTTTAGGATTGACTGGTTTGATCTCCTTGCTATCCAAGGGACTCTCAAGAGTCTTCTCCAGCACCACAGTTTGAAAGCATGAACCCCATGAACAGTGTGTAAAGGTGTGATTTATTAGTGTAGGCTACAAAATCAGTTGTCTATGCATGGCAAGTTGGCAAGCCAGCCATACATTCTTGTTGGCTGAAGACTGGAGATAAACTATGTGAGTGAAGGAAGTGTGTCATTGCCGTGTGAAGGTGCAATCAGTGGGGATGTTTACAGTTGCATCCTAGAGAAACCAGCTAATTCTGTGAATATTCCCCTCCTTCTATTCAAAGGGCCCTTTACTCAATGATGAGAAATGTGCATTCTGCTCTAGTAAGTGCAACTGCTGGTTTTTCTCTTCTCTCTTCCTCTAACTTGTGCTCTTCTCTCTCCTTCCATTTTCTATATTTATTTTAATAATATGTGTTCCATATTGGACTCTGGATGCTTGTAGGACTGCAATGGACTGGGCACAATCCCATAGAATGGTAGTTGTAGAAAATCCTGTTTTCTGGGTCCTGGGTGCATAGGCCTTGCTGCTAAACTGCCCCAACTTTGTGCAAGTCTGAGTAAATACCCCTGACTCCCACTGAGAGATGGGCACTGGGGAAGGGCTCCTGACCCATGTACATCTGGGTCGAAGATCACATAGAACCCATGGTGCTGGAGGTCAACCATGTGACATACAAGTGCAACATGTAAAAGCGGATCATAAACATCCTCATGTGTCTATGACCTTAGGATTTGTGAAAACTCATGAATGAGATTCTCCTACCTTCCACCCATAGTTCTTAATTTTTCTATTTATAAATATGACTATAATTTTAGGATCTGCTGTTGGTCATAAATTCTTACTGTAACTTCTTGACTATGATTCATATTCTACCCCTGGAATCAAGGTTGCAAGTTTCCTTGGAAAAATATTTTACCTGGCTCAAGATTTCCCCAAGATTCCTGTCAACTATCTAAGCCTTAATCTGCAGCTCTCTTGCTGGGACTTCCTGGGCCTCAGGAACTGAAGATGGGCATATGTGACCATTTGAACAGATAGGACAAATCCTCAGTGAAAGTCAGTGCCCTCAGTTGCCTGTGTCTCAGATTCAGTTCAGTTCAGTTCAGTCACTCAGTCGTATCAGACTCTTTGCGACCCCATGAATCGCAGCACGCCAGGCCTCCCTGTCCATCACCAACTCCCGGTGTTCACTCAGACTCACGTCCATTGAGTCAGTGATGCCATCCAGCCATCTCATCCTCTGTTGTCCCCTCTTCCTCCTGCCCCCAATCCCTCCCAGCATCAGAGTCTTTTCCAATGAGTCAACTCTTCGCATGAGGTGGCCAAAGTACTGGAGTTTCAGCTTTAGCATCATTCCTTCCAAAGAAATCCCAGGGCTGATCTCCTTCAGAAAGGACTGGTTGGATCTCCTTGCAGTCCAAGGGACTCTCAAGAGTCTTCTCCAACACCACAGTTCAAAAGCATCAATTCTTTGGCGCTCAGCCTTCTTCACAGACCAACTCTCACATCCATACATGACCACTGGAAAAACCATAGCTTTGACTAGACGGACCTTTGTTGGCAAAGTAATGTCTCTGCTTTTGAATATGCTATCTAGGTTGGTCATAACTTTCCTTCCAAGGAGTAAGTGTCTTTTAATTTCATGGCTGCAGTCACCATCTGCAGTGATTTTGGAGCTCAAAAAAATAAAGTCTGACACTGTTTCCACTGTCTCCCTATCTATTTCCCATGAAGTGATGGGACCACATGCCATGATCTTGGTTTTCTGAATGTTGAACTTTAAGCCAACTTTTTCACTCTCCACTTTCACTTTCATCAAGAGGCTCTTTAGTTCCTCTTCACTTTCTGCCATAAGGGTGGTGTCATCTGCATATCTGAGGTTATTGATATTTCTCCCAGCAATCTTGATCCCAGCTTGTGCTTCTTCCAGTCCAGCGTTTCTCATGATGTACTCTGCATATAAGTTAAATAAGCAGGGTGACAATATACAGTCTTGACATACTCCTTTTCCTATTTGGAACCAGTCTGTTGTTCCATGTCCAGTTCTAACTGTTGCTTCCTGACCTGCATACAAATTTCTCAAGAGGCAGGTCAGGTGGTCTGGTATTCCCATCTCTTTCAGAATTTTCCACAGTTTATTGTGATCCACACAGTCAAAGGCTTTGGCATAGTCAATAAAGCAGAAATCGATGTTTTTCTGGAACTCTCTTGATTTTTCGATGATCCAGCGGATGTTGGCAATTTGATCTCTGGTTCCTCTGCCTTTTCTAAAACCAGCTTGAACATCTGGAAGTTCACGGTTCACATATTGCTGAAGCCTGGCTTGGAGAATTTTGAGCATTACTTTACTAGCATGTGAGATGAGTGCAATTGTACGGTAGTTTGAGCATTCTTTGGCATTGCCTTTCTATATCTCAGATTATTTTCCCTAAATTACTATATTCCAAATATTTAAGTGTATGTGGGGTAAGCCCATTTAATTTATTAAAAGTACAGAACCCCAACCAAGACCTACTGGGAAAGTTTGGCCCATTGTTCATTGTTTTGCATAGCTATCTTATATATTGGGCATATCTTAAGATATCTTAGATATTGGACAGAAGGAGCTATATATTAATATTATCTTGCAGCATTCTACTTTGAACTAGTTAAGTATCAGGGGCCTAGGAATTGATTAAGAGTTAAGCAAAGCAGCTTTTTTAACAGCTTAGACGGCTTCCCACCCATTACCTCCCTTTCATTCTCTGGATTCCATGAATTGACACCCAAAGTCAGACATCATATCAAGACATCTCAGTAGCTGGCATTGCCTTAGTCTCAGACTTTAGTTTATGCACTTGAGTCTCAGATTAATGGTTCTCATTTTGGTCTCTGCCTAGGAATAACATTAAGCAACAACTGTGCCTTGAGCCACCAGTAATTTGCCTCTTGATCCTCGGCTCCATACCAGCTGCTGCTTTCCTTTTAAGTCAGTTGTTCCCTCTGTCAGTCACTCCTGGAGTGCATGACAGCAGACAGTTGAGTGGGAACACATCCCAATTTTGTCTCCTGGGATGACTCCTCCCTGCCTTTTCTGGCAAGAACCTTAACTGACAGCAGAGCATTCCATCTTTTCCAGTCCCTGGTTTCATTTCATTGGATTCTTAGCCAACTCAGATCACAGGCCACAGGCAGAAATTGTTTCCATCAGCATATTCCTAATTTTCATTCCTTTGTGCTTTGAAATGGGCCAGTTTCAGCTGAGCCTAAGCGAGGTTTTGCATTGCAGGACCTTACAGAAGGCCACAATCAGCAGCACTCTTAACTCTTTCCTTATCAAGTTTTTTTATTGAAAAACTCCAAGAGGCACATGGTCTCAATTCCAAGAAATAAGATTAAATGTTTTACTCTACTCCTTACCAGGGATTATTAGCTTTCTTGCCCAAGATGGAAAGTTTGCTTTCTATCCTATGTTTGCTTATTCCATCTTTGTGTTTTTTTAAGATTTATTTATTTATTTTTGGCTGCACTGGGTCTTTGTTGCTGCACACGGGCTTTCCATAGTGGTGGTGAGCAGGGGCTACTCTTTGCTGTGTTGACCGGCTTCTGATTTTGGTGGCTTCTCGTTGCAGAGCACAGCTAGGGTGTGTGGGCTCAGTAGTCGTGGCTTGAGGGCTTAGTTGCTCTGAGGTATGTGGGATCCTCCCAGACCAGGGGTTGAACCAGTGCCCCTTGCATTGGCAGGCAGATTCTTAACCACTAGACCACCAAGGAAGCCCCTGTTCTATCCTTGTTTTCCTCATTTCTTATGCTTCCAGTTTCTTTCCTTTTTAATTTTTTAAAAATTGTGTGAGGACTCTTTCCATTTTAAGTGACAGAATACCACATGGTCTGGTTTAGGTCTAGGGAACATGCTGTACTCTGGAGCCCAGAAATGCATGGGCTAAAAGTAGGGGAAGAAGTGGGTGGTTCTCCAAGGGAGAAATTGGGGTACAGTGATTAAAATGATGGTCTATGAATATTGGGTGATTAAAAATCAACACATTTCCATTAGATTTGGTTTCTCAACTGAGCTGCTGAATGCTGCTGGAGATTATCACACAACTCTAAAGACTGGTGACAGTTCATGTTCTTCAATTTTATTTTGACTTCAGTCCTACTCAGTTAACTTTTCACAAAGCCAGGGAAGCTTAAATAATCTTCAGGGCTTCTCATTTGCCTGAGCCCTTTTCAAGGTTCTGGGTGAGACCTTAGTGGTATATTTGCATGATCATATGTATTTGTGCAAAAGTAAGATATTTTAATGGCAATATTTCTGTATTCTTTCTCAGTCACTCTAGGACTACTGACTCCACTTTGACTTACCTCTATCACATTGCTTTGTATTTTGGAAGGAAGTAGGCATTTTGGGATCCAAATTGAATTGGGGACATACTTTAATTTAGATTTAGTGAGATATACAGTTAAGTTAAGCTAAGTTAACTTAAGCCTATACAATTAAGTTACTGCTAGCAAGCCTAGGGTAGGGATGGCTTCCAGGACTCCCACTCCCTGTGCTGACTCACACTCAACTGTGACGTGGAAGTGCTGTGAAAATGCATGTTTTGGTGCCTAACACAGGCATTATGAAGATAGTGGGGGAGAAACAATATTTGCAGTATTTGGAGCCAGTAGCTAATCTGTAGAAAGTTCTTCCAATCTTCACAAATGTAAAATTACAAGTAGAGAATTCAGCTCTCACTGAAACCTAGCAAAAAGAGAAGCTTTCTGTTGGGAACATATTAAATAATACAATTGAAAATTCAGTTCACATGTAAGTTTCTCTGGAGATGGGAATAATGTGAAGGAGAATATATCAGAATTCCTGTTTGCAAAGCAGAAACCTTTAGCAGTATTACAAATGCCAAGTGTCTGTGTTGAAATCTCATGTTTTATACATTCCAAACATTAATATTAAAAAATAAAATTTGAGCAATGACCTCAGAATGACTGAATCATCCTCTTGTTATCCATTTGAAATGTATCCCCAATTCATTTTGGGACCCCTCTCATTTTATTTATTTTATTTTGTTAGGTGAAAAGTGGAATATTTATTTCAAAATGTATTACTCTGATCATTGCTACATCTACGTGCTCAGTTGCTAAGTTATGTTTGACTCTTTGCAGCCCCATGGTCTGTAGTCCACCAGGTTCCTCTGTCGAGGGGATTTCCCAAGCAAGAATACTGGAGTGAGTTGCCATTTCCTCCTCCAGGGGATCTTCCTGACCCAGAGATTGAATCTGTGTCTCCTGCACTCCTGCATTGCCAGTGGATTCTATACCACTGAGACACTTGGAAAACTCCTCTTTATTCAGTTCAGTTCAGTTGCTCAGTCGTGTCCGACTCTTTGTGACCCCATGAATCGCAGCACGCCAGGCCTCCCTGTCCATCACCAAATCCTGGAGTTCATTCAGACTCAAGTCCATCAAGTCAGTGATGCCATCCAGCCATCTCATCCTCTGTCATCCCCTTCTCCTCCTGCCCCCAATCCCTCCCAGCATCAGAGTCTTTATTAGTGAACCAAATAATATATAATTTGCCTTTTCTATTTATTGTGCTCTACATTGCCCATTTTCCCCTCTCGGCATCTGTCTTTGCCTTGGCAGTTTGTAAGAGTTTTTCTGATGTACAGAAGATGTAGCCTTTGCATCAGTTTTTCTTGGCTCTGGCTATTTGCTTTTGGTTATTTAAACTACTTGTTGACGTTCCTGTCTTCCTGTGTTCTGTCTTCTCCCCCCTTTTCAGATCATGAGCGTTTTTTAGGGAAGTCTTCTGTAAACTTCTCCAACCCTATTTGTCAATGATAAATCCTTTGCAGTCTGTTCCCAAAGTGTAACCCTCTATACTTACTTTTCCTAATGCTATTTACAGTCATAATTCCTTGTTTATTGTTTCCCTTCTGCAACAGTGTCAACTTCATCAGGGTAAGGATTGTATAACTGTTGTTTACTTTTGTGTGGCCAGAGTCATCACTTCTCTGCTTTCTTTGCTAATGGAACCCTATTCTGGTGTCTACCCTGTCCCCTCCCCAACTCAGCCCATGTTCCTTGGTAGACTATGTGCACACCCCACCCTAAGAGCAGCCCTGATTGACCTAATATCTATCTCCTTTGCCAATACATTTTTCAAGATTGGGAATGTGTCGCTTTTGAACCAGTGAGGCACTAGGAGAGATTTGATGGGAGTATTTACTTTGTATTCTTGGGAACTTCCAGAACACAATCCTGTCTTCTTCTGGACATGTGATATGTAGAAATCTGATTCTTCTGCAAGACTGAGGATGAAGTCAGTGCATGAAGAAGGGAAAGCCAAGAGAATCTCAGTGAAATGGAGCTGGTGTTCATAGATTATGTCACTCCTGAAACCCACATGACTGCTGGACTTCTAGTTATGCCTGCCAATACACGTCTTTAGTTAAGTCATGGCTTTTCTACTGCTTGCAGCCAAATGCACTATACCTAAGCTATATGACCATTCTTAATACTCAACAAAAACTTGCTCAAACAGAAACTTCTCACCCATATATGATACATGTGTTTTCCTTGGTATATAATTTATTTCCTTACATTTTTGTTTTGTTTAATTATAAGATAATAAGTATTCATTTTAATAGTCAAAGCAATGTAGACATATAGAAAAAAAACTTTACTTTCTTCTTTCTAATTACACCTTTCTGCAGCACCCCACTTCAGTACTGTTGCCTGGAAAATCCCATGGACAGAGAAGCCTGGTAGGCGGCAGTCCATGGGGTCATGAAGAGTCAGACATGACTGAGTGACTTCACTTTCACTTTTCACTTTCATGCTTTGGAGAAGGAAATGGCAACCCACTCCAGTGTTCTTGCCTGGAGAATCCCAGGGATGGGGGAGCCTGGTGGGCTGCCAGCCATGGGGTCGCACAGAGTCGGACACGACTGATGCAACTTAGCAGCAGCAGCAGCAGCAGTGGTAACCAATGTTGACCATTAGTTATATGTACTTATATATTTTCTTCTATGATTATATAAACTTATAAACGTCTATTATGTTTAGTTTTGTTTGCTTATTTTATAAAATCTGGGGTCATACTATATACATTATTGTAGAATATCTTTTTAATTACTAGATCATGGCTGTTTTTACAGGTCCGTCTACATGGATATAACTCATTCTTCTTAATAATTTCATACTATCTCTTTGCATCTTTGCTCTGCTCAAATGTTTCTCATAGAGTTTTATTCAAATTATTTTCTTTTATTCAAATTATTTCTTTTCTTTAAGTCTGGGCCTTTAACTGTTTCCTCTTTTATCGTTCTACTTTAATTTTGCCTCTGAATTTGGAGCATTAGAAGAAAACAGTAATTGATGGGGGTCACTTAGGGAAAGGTAAGTAAACTTCACAGCATTAAGACAATTAGTTTACCATTTGGAATTTTGTTTATTTATTAAAAGACAGGTTGTCCTTTCTTCTGCTTATAATTGGAAAATTGTTTTTCTCTGTGCCTTTTGTAAGAAACTACACCTGAGGAACAGCCCCAGGGAGACTTCAGCTACCACTATGAAGTAATGGTTTCATAAGGGATCCAGAAATTAGATAAAAGACAGAAAGATCCAATATTTTAAGCCTAACCCAGCAAATAAGGACTATGTTCTTCTTTTGAGTTGAATATTTAAGTCTTAGGTATATTACTTTATTTGTCATCACCGGGGGACACACCTTTTATTGTTTAATATCAATTCTTGCCGACTAGGGATAGTTTAATTCCTTGTTAGTAGATATGCTCTAGTAAATGAGTTTATGATGTCAGTTATATGGCACTTCTCTCCACCTCCCTTGGAAGGTGAAAAAGATATGGAAGAAGAGGGAACAGTGGTTTTAAATGAGGGGAAACTAAAATGACCTGACGCAGTTATGCTCAAGGTGACGTGCAATCAGGATTTTCCCTGGTTTCCCTAAGGAGCAGTTCATTCTTGACAACAGCAAAACCTAATTTCAGAGAGAGGAAAAAAAGAGTCAAGAGAGAGAAGAAGGATGATATGAACTGAATTGGACAATATAATAAGGGCAAGACACAGGGAGTCAAAATATTTCCAAGCAGTTTTTATCAGCTTAACACCAAGGAGAGCCAAAGTGAACACCCTGTGGTAAATTAACCTATAAGCCAAAGAGATAAAGGCAGCTGTGGTTTCTGTGTAAGTTCAAAGCACAGATGAAAATTAGCTCCTCTGGGTATAGTCATTTTAGACTCCAGGAACATGCGTAATTTTCTGAGGTTAGAAATATTGCAAAAGTCGAAAGAATGATTTTTCCTGAGATAACCGGATTCAGCTTGTCTGAGTATTAAATGAGCCAAAGCTTAGGGGGAATCAATCCTGACCTATTTGTTACGCGAGTGTGAGAGTGTATGCTCCTCAGTTTTTGTCTTGTCACAACAAAGATTTGGAGTGACGTATTCATTAAGTCATTGAAAACAGAAAGAAATGAGCCAATAGATGAACAAAGCAAGACCAAAAATCCTTTTACTTTTATTCTTAGGATAGAAATGTCAACATATTTGAGTTTTCTTAGTTTTTTTTTTTTTTTTTAAATCACAATGAGCTGAGTTTTTATTTTTTGAAATACCCTTTTTCCTGGATGGAATATGCTGATAGTCTTCCTGTAGGTGGAGTGATAAAGAGAGAAGCTTGAGAACAGAGGGAAATTCTCTCTCAATCGTACTAATAGCCTAGAATCTGTAATCTGCTGCTGCTGCTGCTGCTGCTAAGTCACTTCAGTCTTGTCCAACTCTGTGCGACCCCACAGATGGCAGCCCACCAGGCTCCTCCATCCCTCGGATTTTCCAGGCAAGAATAGTGGAGTAGGTTGCCATTTCCTTCTCCAATGCATGAAAGTGAAAAGTAAAAGCAAAGTTGCTCAGTTCTGTCCGACTGTTAGCGACCCCATGGACTACAGCCTACCAGGATCCTCCATCCGTGGGGTTTTCCAGCCAAGAGTACTGGAGTGGGTTGCCATTGCCTTCTCCGTGTAATCCACTGGAGGTTAATAAAAACAAGTTACTAAGAAAGTACTCTGGGGTTCATTTGAATCCTTTTTTTTGACATAATCAGAATTTTCTAATCTGGAGCCAGTAGTATTTTATTTTATTTATTTTTTTTGGAGCCAGTAGTATTTTAAAATGATGTTCTAGGTAATTTTACTTTGCTCTTTGCATGATTTTATTATAGCATATAGGGGCCTATTTCTAGGAAGATTGCATTTTGAGCACCAATATCTACTTTATTTTAAAGGCTCCATGTTTACTGGCTTCAAAGCAGTTAACAGCAGAAAATTTATCTTTAAAAGCTTAAACTTGATTTAATCAGGTAGCAATTAGCATGCCAGACTGCATAATCTGCAATTAAAAAAGAATTCTGTCATGCTCTGACCCTTCTCTTACCAGAGACACAAATTACCACAAGTTTCTGGTTAAATTTTATAGGTCAGCAGAAGATAAGAGGAATTTAGTGAAATTTTGGTGCAGATGGAGCAATTTTTTTTTTGGCTTTACTGTGAGTCATGTAGGACCTTAGTTCCCTGACCAGTAATTGAACCCATGCCCTCTATGGTGGAAGCATGGAGTTTTAAGCTCTGGACCACCAGGGAAGTCCCTGGAGTAGTCTGTCTTTACTTACTCATTTAATTTGCATCACAATTTAGATTCAGTAGAGTTCCAATCATGATGTTTTGGTAATGTTTAAAAGAATGGAAATTGAGATTAAAATATGTAGCTTGAATATTTTTATACCTTGAATATATTTATACCTGCTCTCCTTTAAAATTCATTTAGGTGACAATATGATACACAAAATTCAATAAGATAAAATAATTTAAGGGAGTAAAAGGACAAGAAGGCTAAGGATGTAAGATGGAATTGGGAGTAAAGTGAGTATACGAAGTGTGTGTGCGTGGCCAAACTCTAATCTGAGCTTTCTTACAGTCAATTCAAAGAGGGAAATATCATTTAGGAGAATCTCAGAGTCTACAAAATAAGCAAAATTCAGTCTCAGTAGGAATAAAACTATTCCTGACATTGAGATCAGAAATCACTTACAGTTTTCTTTCAAAGAGAAGACACGAGATCATTTTGAATAGAATCCGTAATATCACCTTAACAGAAAGCATAGTTTCCTAGAAATTTCTAAAACTTTCTCACTATTGGTCAAAAGCATCATTTAAGATCAAATTTCAGCCAGAACAATTGCTCAGGAGGGAGAACTACGAAGCTGGACATGTACCTTCCTTTCTTAGTCTGGCAGATACTGGAGCTAGTGCTTACTGAGGGGAATTGATAGTGTACTGACCCTTTAGGAAGTCCTCCATAAAGAGCGCTCCTTTCCAAAGAACTTCTGAACGCTGTGAATTTGAAGTAATGTTCCCTAAGCTGAATCATGGCAATTTGTGTTTCATTAACTGCATTGCTAGGAGCCTTGGCTGGGTGTAATGACAGCATCAGGTGAAAAACTGCCCAATCTCTTGGACACTAGCCTCACAGTTTATCATTATCTCTAAAACAAATGAGACTCAGCTTAAGATTCCCAGTAAATGGAGTGATAGCAACTGTACCTGCTTGCAGTTCTATTTTATTTTTAGTTGACCTCTATTTTTGAGGCTGGTTGCTTTTCTGTCTCTGCTACTGGATGGTGTGAGTTCCTTGAGGACAAGAACTGAAGAGTTTGCAGATAAAGCACTCCAGTTCTGAACAGACTGTGGGGACTTGATCCCTGATGAACAAGTTAGTGTTTCCTGGGAAAACGTATTTATCTTTTTGAAATCTCACATTCTCATCAGTAAGATGATGCTAATAATGTCAACTTTATAGAGTTGTTGTGAAGATAAAAATGTAGTTAATGTATAGTGTTAGATATTATTGCTTTCCTTAGTTTTTGTCTTTGTGGCATGAGAGCAGTGTGGTAAATGGATATTATACCATCTTCAAAGTCAGGTTTATGGTTGGGTTTGTGTGTTCTTGAACAATTTACTTAATATTCCTATTACTCCAGTGTCCTCGTCTCTAAAGTGGGAGTAATTGTGCTACCATCTAGAGTTGTATGGAGTTTGAAAGACAATGTGATCACATGTTATACATAGGTGTAACTTTCTTGATGTGTAAAGAATTCCTAAAACTGTAAATACCAGCAACCCCATAAAAGATTATTAAAAGGCAGGAGCAGTTATAGAAAAAGAATAGGAATGTCCATAAGCATATGAAAAAATGTTCAACCCCACTCATGAGAAATAAAAATGAAATACATGAGATACCATTTCTCACATATGAGATTGGTCGAAATCTAAAAGCTTGAGAACACACTATCATTTGCTGGATGCAGATATAGCAAAAATGCTACAATAACTGTGGAAGAATATCTAGCAATAGCAACCAAAATTATAGATGCATTTTACTCTTTGTTCCAGAAATCTCACTTCTGGGTATCTCTCCTATAGTTATATATATGTGTGTGCTCAGTTGCTTCAGTCTTGTCTGACTCTCTACGGCATTATGGATTGTAGCCTGCCAGGCTCCTCTGTCCATAGGATTGTCTTTTTTTTTTTTAATTTATTTATTTTAGTTGGAGGCTAATTACTTTACAATATTGTAGTGGTTTTTGCCATACATTGATATGAATCAGCCATGGGTTTACATGTGTTCCCCATCCTAAGCCCCCCTCCCACCTCCCTCCCCATCCCATCCCTCTGGGTCATCCCAGTGCACCAGCCCTGAGCACCCTGTCTCATGCATCAAACCTGGACTGGCGATCTGTTTCACATATGATAATATACATGTTTCAATGCTATTCTCTCAGATCATCCCACCCACGCCCTCTCCCACAGAGTCCAAAAGACTGTTCTATACATCTGTGTCTCTCTTTCTGTCTTGCATATAGGGTTATCATTACCATCTTTCTAAATTCCATATATATGTGTTAGTATACTGTATTGGTGTTTTTCTTTCTGGCTTACTTCACTCTGTATAATAGGCTCCAGTTTCATCCACCTCATTAGAACTGATTCAAATGTATTCTTTTTAATGGCTGAATAATATTCCATTGTATATATGTACCACAGCTTTCTTTTCCAGTCGTCTTCTGATGGACATCTAGGTTGCTTCCATGTCCTAGCTATTGGTAAGCAGTGCTGTGATGAACATTGGGGTACACGTGTCTCTTTCAGTTCTGGTTTCCTCAGTGTGTATGCCCAACAGTGGGATTTCTGGGTCTTATGGCAGTTCTATTTCCAGTTTTTTAAGGAATCTCCACACTGTTCTCCATAGTGGCTGTACTAGTTTGCATTCCCACCAACAGTGTAAGAGGGTTTCCTTTTTTCCACACCCTCTCCAGAATTACTGTTGGTAGATTTTTGGATAGCAGCCATTCTGACTGGCATGAAATGGTACCTTATTGTGGTTTTGATTTGCATTTATCTGATAATGAGTGATGTTGAGCATCTTTTTATGTGCTTGTTAGCCATCTGTATGTCTTCTTTGGAGAACTGTCTCTTTAGTTCTTTGCCCTATTTTTTGATTGGGTCATTTATTTTTCTGGAAATGAGCTGCAGGAGTTGCTTGTATATTTTTGAGATTAATTCTTTGTCAGTTGCTTCATTTGCTATTATTTTCTCCCATTCTGAAGGCTGTCATAGCCTGCCAGGCTCCTCTGTCCATGGGATTCTCATGGAGTTGGTTGCCATGCCTTTCTCTAGGGAATCTTCCCAATGAAAGGATCAAACCCAAGTCTCCTGCATTGCAGGTGGATTCTTTACTGACTAAGCCACCAGGGAAGCCCATAGTTATATGCTGTTTTTGTTTAGTCACCCAGTCATGTCTGACTCTTTGCAACCCCATGTACTGCAGCACGCCAGGCCTCCCTGTCCCTCACCATCTCCCAAGGCTTACCCAAGTTCATGTCTTTTGCATTGGTGATGCCATCCAGTTATCTTCTGTTGTTCCCTTCTCCTCCTGCCTTCAATCTTTCCCGGCAACAGGCTCTTTTCCAATGAGTCAGCTGTTTGCATCAAGTGACCAAAAATACTGGAGTTTCAGCTTCAGCATCAGTCCTTCCAATAAATATTTAGGGTTGATTTCCCTCAAGATTGACTGGTTTGATCTCCTTGCTGTCCAAGGGACTCCCAGGAGTTATACATTATATGTACACAGTATATATAGTTATATGTACACAAATACAAAATGGCACATGTATAAACCTGGTCATTATGGCTTAGTTTAGTTTCCAATATCTTGGTTTTTCTATAGCAAAAGAGGGGAAACATCATGAGTGCCCAGTAATGGGGACCTGGTTCACCACACAATGGTGTACTGTGCAGTTGCATAAAGAATGAGGGCCTCCAGACTGTGAACACAGTGGGGGAAGGAAAGGGTGGGATGTATGGAGAGAGTAGCATTGGAACATATACATTACCGTATATAAAATGGATAGCCGTGGGAATTTGCTGTATGACACAGCAAGCTCAAACCTGGTGCTCTGTGACAACCTAGAGGGGTAGGACGGGGTGGGAGATGGGAGGGAGGTTCAAGAGGGAGAGGACATATGTATGCTTATGACTGATTCAGGTTGATGTATGGCAGAATCCAGCACAATATTGTAAAGCAATTATCCTCTAATTAAAAAGAAAATTTAAAAAACAGTAAAAATTTTACAAGGATTATAAAAATAAATTAATTAACTTAAGAAAATAATCTCTCTTCTCTCTCTCTTTAGTTACTAAGTTGCATCCGGCTCTTGCAACCCCATGGACTGTAGTCTGCCAGGCTCCTCTGTCCATGGGATTCTCCAGGCAAGAATACTAGAGTGGGTTGCCATTTCCTTCTCTGGGGGAATCTTCCTGACCCAGGAATCAAAGCGGGGTCTCCTGTATTGCAGGCAGATTCTTTACCGACTAGGCCATGGCATCCATATTGTGCTGATGTGAAATCTCCAGAATATATTACTGTTAACTGAAAAAGCCAGGAGCGGTGTTGTGCACATTCCAAGCTACATTTTATCTAACAAAGATGAGAAAATAGGAATGTATGTTTGTGTTTGTTTATATTTGAACAAAGATGTTTTAGAATGATTAAGAAACTTGTTTTGATTAGATTTAATTAAATTAATTTTAATTATACTACTTGTAGTGGATGAGTGGACAAGCTGAATAGGAATGGGGATGGAATTAAGATTTCTTGATACATTAGAAAAAATTTAATACTTTATTTTTTAGTGAAGTTTCAGATTCCCAGCAAAATGGAGTGGAAAGTTCAGTGGCTTCCCATATACCAACTGTCCCCACACACATGCATAGTCTCACTCATTGTCAACATTCACTTACAGAATGGTATAATTGATAAATCTATACTGACACATTATTATCACTGATAGTCCATAGCTTACATTATGGTTTTCTCTTTATATTGTACATTCTGTGGGTTTGGACAAATTTATGATTACTTACATTCACCATTTTAGGACAGAGTAGTTTTACTGTCCTAAAAATCCCCTGTGCTCTACCTATTCATTCCTTTATTTTCTCTAACTCCTGGCAAACACTGATATTTTAAACTATCTCCATAATTTCTTTTCCAAAAATGTCTTGTGGTTAGAATCATACAGTAAACAGCCCCTTCAGATTCACTTCTTCCACTTAGTAATCTGTGTTTAAGGTACCTCAATGTTAAAATCACTGCAGATGGTGACTGCAGCCATGAAATTAAAAGACACTTACTCCTTGGAAGAAAAGTTATGACCAACCTAGATAGCATATTGAAAAGCAGAGACATTACTTTGTCAACAAAGGTCCGTTTAGTTAAGGCTATGGTTTTTCCAGTGGTCATGTATGGATGTAAGAGTTGGACTATGAAGAAAGCTGAGTGCTGAAGAACTGATGCTTTTAAACTGTGGTGTTGGAGAAGACTCTTGAGAGTCCCTTGGACTGCAAGGAGATCCAACCAGTCCATTCTAAAGGAGATCAGCCCTGGGTGTTCTTTGGAAGGAATGATTCTAAAGCTGAAACTCCAGTACTTTGGCCACCTCATGCAAAGAGTTGACTCATTGGAAAACACTCTGATGCTGGGAGGGATGGGGAGCAGGAGGAGAAGGGGATCACAGAGGATGAGATGGCTGGATGGCATCACCGACTCGATGGACATGAGTTTGAGTGAACTCCAGGAGATGGTGATGGACAGGGAGGCCTGGTGTGCTGTGATTCATGGGGTCACAAAGAGTCGGACATGTTTGAGTGACTGAACTGAACTGATGTTATTTTCATGGCCTGATAGCCATGACCAGGGATGGAACCCAGGCCCCATGCATTAGGAGCGTGGAGTCTTAGCCACTTGACCACAAGGATTCCCTCAACAAATATTTTTTGAGAGCCCATTATGTGCCAGTTATGTTCTTGCCATATGTAACACACCAATGAATAAAACATACAAACATCCCCTTCCCCCATTAGAGCTTGTATTGAGGGAGAAAGTGAAAGTGAATTCACTCAGTTGTGTCCGACTCTTTGCGACCCTATGGACTGAAGTCTACCAGGCTCCTTGGTCCATGGAATTTTCCAGGCAAGAGAACTGGATTGGGTTGCCATTGGCCTTCTCCAGGGGATCTTCCCAACCCAGGAATTGAACCTGGGTCTCCTGCATTGCAGGCAGATGCTTTACCGTCTGAGCCACCAGGGAGAAACAGAAGATAAATAAGTAAATTATATAGTATCTTAGATGATAAGTCCATGCAAATAATAGAGCAGAGGAGAGTGAGGTGAGAGGTAAGTTTCTATTTTCAATAGGGAGGCCAGGCCTTATCATGGTGATGATATCTGAAGAGTGATCTAGAAGAAGTGACGAAACTTGGCATGTTGATATCTGGGCAAGGGTGTTCCAGGCAGAAGAAAATACAAAAGCTCCAGGACTAGAATATGCGTGGCATGGCATGAGATTCCACAGTTTCATGAGAGGTGTGAGCAGAGAAGAGCATGGGAGAGTAAGTGGTCTGGGGGGTAAAAGTTCACATCTGTAGAGCCTCATAAGCCACTGTGAGGAGCTTTGCTATTCACTGTAGGTAAGTTGAGAAGTTAGAGGATATTGAGCAGAGGGGTGATGTGATCTGACATACATTTTAAAAGAATCACTGTAGCTGCTGTGTTGAGAACAGAATGGTATGGGGAGAAAAATGGAATCAGGGAGGCTAGTTACAAGGCTATTGAAAAAATGTAGGTAGATGATGGCTGTGGTTTGGACTAGAGGGTAGCAGAGGAGGGGGTGAGAGACGATTGCATTAATATATACTTTGAAGACAGGCTCGACAGGACTTCCTGATCTGTTGAATATGAGATATAAAAGAATATGAGGAATAAAAATCACTCCAAGGTTTTGGGCCAGGTGACTGGAAAAATACAGCATCAGTATTAAGATGGGGAAGAATGTGTGTGGGCAAATTTGGGGGTGGAAATCAGGACTTTGATTTGGAGTGTGTTAAGAATGAGAGTCTATCAGACATGCTAAGTATAGAGCTTAGATTAGTGTCTAAAATATTAATTAATGCTATAGAATACTATATAAGTAATGATTATTATTATTAACAGAAATTTCCCCACTATAATTGCAGATTTTCAAGTACATCCTTATAGTTTTGTCCATTTTTACTGTTTTATTTGAAGTAAGTTAGGTTTATAAAAGTTTAGAGCTGATATGTCATCCTAGTGAATTTTTCTTTTATCATGTACTGACTCTTCACTCCTAATGATGATTTTTTCTTTAAACTCAGTTTCAAATTATTGTGAAATAAATCTACCATCTTTTTTTGTTATTTATCTGGTATATGTTTTTTACTAATTTACTTTCAATCTTTATTATTATAGTTTAGGTATATTTCTTATAAACTGCACACAGCCAGATTTTAAAGTTTCAAAGTCCAATTTGAAGAATCTGCCATTTAAATGGAATTTTATTCCACTTTTATTTATAAAGTTGCTAATACATATAGTTTTGTTTATGTCACTTTTAAATTTTATTTCATAACAAATAGTGCTTTCTATTTACTATGCATTTTTCCTTTTGCAAAATTAAACTAGTTCCTTACTATTTATTTTCTCTCTACTGGTTTGTGACTAATACATTTAATTTCTATTTTTTAATTGAAAACTTTACATTTTAAACAGTTCATGAACATTTAAATTTTAACATTTAATGAGAATAGTGTTTAATTTTCTCACTAAGTAGGAATCATCTGCTGATACTGAGGTTGGAAGAAGAGCATTGGAGTGATGAGAGCAAGAAGCCAAGAGAATATTAGATTTTGGATCTCTTTCAGCTTTATCTTTTACAATGTTTTACTTTTCTTCTCTTCTGTGAAGTTTCTCTATATTTTGTGAGATATTTATTTGTGGGTTAATTAAGTTATGAGGTCTGGAAGAAACAGGGACTCATGCTTTTCCATTGGGATGTTTCTAGGAATTTGCTAATCCTCTATTTCTTTGTTTGGAAAACTCACTTTGCAAGCCTTTTAAGATTAGCACATAACTTATAAAATTTAAAAAAAAAACCTTAGAGACTGATAGCTTTTCATCTACTACTGACTTCTCATTGCAGTGCAAATGCCAAATGTGCCTTTCATCTTTCCCAGTAAAGTGAAATTGTATTTTGGGAACTCTGGTACTAGTCAAAGAGATTGAGGTTAGTGTGATCTGGGCATCCTAACTGAAGAGTAATTGAGGTCTTGTGATTTTTTCTATTGAATGAACTTAGGAAACAATGAGATACAGAAAAACACCTAGGAAATTTGTCAAATAGTATGAAGTCTGAAATTTGATGAAATGCAAAAATGTAGGTGGCTAGGATTGTTCTGTTTGGAGAAGGAACTGGCAACCCACTCCAGTATTCTCCTGCCTGGAGAATCCCATGGACAGAGTAGCCTTGTGGGCTACAGTCTGTGGGGTCATAAAAAGTGGGACATGACTGAGTGACTAACACACACACACAGCATTGTTCTATCTGCTCTCTTGAAGTTTAAAACTTTTCACAATGCTTCACATGGTCATTTTCTCCTGCTTCTCTATGTGATCATACCTCAAATCCAGGCTTTTTAGGACAAAATTTTTGAAAAGCTTGGGTAAACAAGGGGAATTTTCAGAAAAGACTAGGCTAGGGATTTGGCTAGAGCTGAAAAACCTACAGCCCCAAAAACTACTGACTGTGAAATCCTTAATTTACTTAAATTCTTCTCATAAGGGTCTGCTGAAAATCTCCCTGAAGTCATTTGAATAAGAGTGAATAGTTATGACTTTGGAGCATATTGAATATCCATATGTTTAAAACTTCCAAGTAAAAGTCATTGTACGTGGGGATGCTTATAATAGAGCAGTGTAATTTTTGTAGTCTATTAACATTGAAATAATTGAATGAACATCTGTAACAATCCTTAATCTAAATCAGAGGGTGATGTCCTATGTGAATAAGCTTTTTCAAGAAACCTGGAAATTAACTTAAATATATGTACTCCTTTAGAGCAGCTGCTTAAGCATACAACATGTTAAACATGAAAAGAGGGATTTTTTTTTTTTTTAGGACTCATGGGAAGAATTATGGTCTTACATCCAAACACACTGTACTATTTTGAAGCACTTTAAAATTTCATCTAAAAATGATTTTGTTAGCTCACTGACTGGTAGGTATCATTTGAAGTGTCTTTGTTTTTTTTACTGACCTCTAAAAATGCTCTCAATCAAAGGAGATTTTATTGTAGTTAGGTCATTGACAAGTAACTTTCTTGGTTAAATTCAAAAAATATGATATAAAAATGTTAGTATCTTATTGAGGTGGCAATAACCCAGGTGAAGAGCAAAAGTAGCTATTTAAATCGTGGGCAGGATGAAATGAAACAACATGGAAAAAATCCTTGGATGGTTGAAAATAGTTGTTAAGACTATTGTGTTGAAGCTCTCTTGATCCCTCTTGCTCAATTAAATGTCTTCTAAAATATTTGATTCATCTTCAGAAGAGAATATGAGATGTTTAAAATTGTTTCCTTTCAAAATTGCTTTCCATATTCCCAAATAAATTGAGCATAATTACTACTGTGATTATATTATAAATATAATCACTGTAATTTTATTCTTATTCATGTATTTATTCTTTGAGAAAGAATTGCACTAGAGTTAAAGAATTGTGGCAGTTAATATTAATATATGAGAAATTAGTTGGTGGTTATTTAATCAAAAGGTGATTTTTTTGCTATGTAAAAGGCAGTTCCTCCCACTCAATCATCTTGTTTTTTCCAAGGTTAGCAGATTTTTATAACTGAGAGGTTGAATATTCAGAGTGTGGATTAAGGGTCTTTGTATAGCTTGTCCCCTTTTTTCCCTTGACTGGTGACCATTTATACTGTGTAACATTTTTGTGTCAGACATTTTGATTTAATTTATTTCATTAAATGTTTACATTTGTGTCTTAATAGGGGTGTTCCAACTTGTGAATTAGTACAGAGTGACTGCTGGACTAGTTTAATTTATAGATAGCTTTTCCATTTATCCAGGTATTTTTCAAAAAATTATGTTCTTTGAACACCAGTCCACAGAAGAGGAAAATAAAAGACCCCATCTGCTAGATCCTCGTGTTCGAGACTATTTTCCTGGATGGAGGTGGGCAGGGCATCAATAGCTCCCGTAAAGCACCACTTGCTTTCTTGGACCTCTATTTTCAGTTAATTAGTTTACTTTGGGACACTTGTAAAATGAGTTTCAAAGTTTTCCCTTCTTGCAGAGGCCTCCTCTGAACAAATGTCCTTCTGAGCATTTGTACAAGAAGTGAGCAATATATGAGGATGTTTGACAAGTGAGTGATTACTCTTCATTGATTTACTTCTTCCTCTGCATCCAATTGGAGCCATGAGGGTTCAGTGATGTTCGGCTCCATTATGTCAGTCTAACTTAGAAGTTTAGCCGTGCATGCGTGCTCAGTTATTCAGTCATGTCAGACTCTGCGACCCCATGGACTGCAGCCTACCAGGCTCCTCTGTCCATGGAATTTTCCAGGCAAGAAATAGTAAAACTCAAAACATTTGCAAGCCATTTTGAATAATTTAAAAATAATTGCTGATTCATGATAATTTTGAGCCAGAATGTATTCTGCATCCTCAATCTTTATAAAGCTAGCATGGATTTCTTTTTTCAAAGGGAAGAAAAAATAAAGTTTCTGTGAAAGAAAAGCCTTATTACACAGGCTAATATCAGTTTGACCCTTTGATCCCAACTAACATAAGATATAGCTTCCCAGGTAGCGCAGTGGTAAAGAATCTGCCTGCCGATGCAGGAGACACAAGACACACGGGTCCCATCACTGGGTCGGGAAGATCCCCGGGAGAAGAAACTGGCATCCCATTCCAATATTCTTGCCTGGAGAAATTCCATGACAGAGGAGATCTACATTCCATGGGGTCGCAAAGAGTCAGACACACTGAGTGAGCATAGCATGCACAGCAAGGTAAGATAATAAAAAACATGAAAAATATCAAGGATCAAAACAAAACAGAACTGGCTCAGCAAGGTCTAGTGCTCAAGCCACTTACTCATCCAGTTCCTGGTGCCTCCTCCTGGTAAAGATGCTGATCAGCAGCTATTGCCTAGTGGGTGGTGGGGTTAGGAGTGTGTGGCTATAATATAATATTATGGCTAACCTCTATTTACAACTGCCTCAAAGTAAACTAATTAACTGCACACAGGATTCAAGAAAACAAATGGTGCTCAGCACCAGAGTATATTCCCCATATGGGCAAGGACTTCACTTTGTTTACTGCTATATTCCCAGTGCCCAGTCCCTCAATTATATTCACTGAATGATTTAATGACTCAAAAGGTATGTAATTTGCATTCAGATGGACTAGGTATTAGTTATGGCAAACTATTTTGATTTCTATGAAACTCAATGTGCCTGTCCTTTATTTATTTAAAAAAATTTTAATTTTCTTGGCAAACTGTTGATTTACAATGTTGTGTTAGTTTCAGGTGTATAGCAAAGTAATTCAGTTATACATTTACATATATCCACTCTTTTTTAGATTATTTTCTCGTATAGATCATCACAGGATATTAAGTAGAGTTTCCTTAAGTAGAGTGGTATACAGTATGTCCTTGGTAATCTGTCTTATATATAGTTTCTTATATATAGTAGTGTGTGTGTGTTCATCCCAAGCTCCTGATTTATCCCTCTCTCCCCTGTTTCCCCTTTGGTAACCATAAGTTTATTTTCAATATCTGTAAGACTGTTTCTGTTTTATAAGTAAGTTCATTTGTATCATTTAAAAAAAATAAGATCCAAATATGATTGATATCATCTGATATTTGTCTCTGTGTGTCTGACTTACTTCACTTAGTAGGATAATCTCTAGGTCTGTTCTTGTTGCCACAAATTTCCATTGTAGATACACATACCACATCCCCTTTATCCGTTCATCTGTTGATGGACGTTTAGTTTGCTTCTGTGTGTTGGCTTCTGTGAATAGTGCTGCAGTGAACATTGGGGTGCATGTATCTTTTTGGATTGTGGCTTTCTCTGGATATATGCTCAGTCTCTATCTTTTAAAATGAGGATAATCATGCCTGCCTTATAAGGTTGTGGTGAAGATGAAATGCTACGAGATAAAGTGCCTGGGGGTAGTAGCTGGGATTCAGTGGGTGTTGAACTGACAGAGAGACCTGCGGAGACAGGGATGGCTGAAAAACGAGCAGCTTAAACACCAGATGTTCCTGTTTTCCTAAGGTGTAAGAAAAGGACTGTGTGCACTTTTGCGTTTTTGTTCAGGTTTTGTATCTCTGGGAGGTTTTATGTAGTGTTTCTTCTAAAGGACTTCATATATGGAACTTATAATGAATTCTAGACATAAGTGTTTATAAAGGTAGAGGGGCATCAGTATTAGATTTAATTTGAAGGATTCTTTCCCTGGAAGCAGGGCTTTCAATCTTAGGTTCTGCCTGAGGTTCTTTAACTATTCACAAAGCTCTATAAATTTTCACACCTGTCACTTTGACACTGCGGAAGAGACAATGCCCAGTCAAAAAGTATATTGTTTTTGGCCTTGGACTGAGTGTGGCAGTTGGCATGATTGCATTGATTATGTGGTGTGTATCAGATGGCAAGTTAGTATGCCTTTGATTAAAAATGGGGGAAAAAGTAATTTATGGAAGTTCAGTTTGAGAAGGGAGAGGGAGGATGGTTTAATAGAAAAAAAATAGAAGAACGAGAAAGTGGAAGTGTCCTAGGTTTGGCTTTGCTAGGTTGCCCCCAAATGCATTCCAGTGATCTAAAATTTACCTCTTGTGGTTCTCAAAGTCAACTGGTGAAAATCACCTGTGAGGAGATTAACTATAACACTATCTCATTTCACCTTAAAAAAAAATCCATCACCCATATTGACTGCTTCATTTGTTATAGAATATCACCTAAAACACTCCTATCTTTTAGTCAAAGTTTAAAAATGTTTAGTCTCCCTGACTCAACAATATTATTTGAGTTAAAGTCTGTTATATTTCCTTCAGAGTCTTTTCTTTGATCTCTGTATTCTGAAGCCAATGCTAAATCTAGTGCCACCTATTCAGGAATACACTTTCTACACTTTATAAAGAGAAGGTAATCCCTCCACCTCCCCCTGTCCCCCTGCAATGATAGTAGCAACTCTCCTATCACAGCTGGTGGTCTTATCTTCCCCATGGATCTTTGTGGTATTTCACAAAGCCTAAGGGAAACCCCAAACCCTCACCATTCTGTGCTGTCTCCACTTTCTGCTGTGGAGTTCTTTGGGTTTATAACCCTTGCTTTCCTGAACAGCTTTGCCCTTTGTTTCCATGTTTGTATCCAGTTTCTAGACATATTTTTAAACTGGAGCTCCCAGTTGGTGCTGTCTCCCTAGCCGGCACACTTTGGGACCCAGTGAAGACCAGTATGCCCTCTATGATGTGCCACATCTCGCCCAAACCTTGGCCTTTCTTCCTGTTTTGAATTCCTTCGGTTTTGGATAAGTGTCCTTGTTTTGAGGGCAGCACTAATATCACTTTCTGCCATCCCCTTCCTTTGGCGTATGGCTGGGGAACTGGATAATGAAGAAGTAGATGCTGGGTCATCAGTGATCTAAAAGCTGGTGCACTGAAGATCCGCAGGGCTGTGTTAGGCTTGCATTGGCCATAGAGACAAGTGGCACATCTATCAGACCTGCAGCTGTCCTTATAGTCTCTATCCCTGCCAATACCATACAACTTGTACAGATCAAAGTCTTTTCTCAGCTGTTGGAGCTTTGTTCTCTCCACATGGGACTTCGCCTTCAAGAAATCCAACTCTTTTTGAAGGTTGATGTTACTGAGTGATCCATGCTCCGCAAACACATACATGTACCCGAGTCTGCTTGCTAAACTGAACCATACAAAATGGTCATTTTCATAGATCAAAAATGGTCAAATAACTTTAATCTTAATGATTTAACATAACATACCTGCTGTCTGTAAAGTGATGTGTGTGACTCTCTGTGGGAGCCATAAGAACTTGTGCTCTTAAAAAAAATCAAATTTGAAAAAGGTTGAGTGTCTCCTTGAGCCACCAGAACCCACCTTGGTTCTGATTTGAGCTTCTAAAACAGGCAGGAAATGGAGGGTAGACTGCCTTTAATACAGATTTGACATTAAAAATGGGAACAGGTTATGGGTTCAGAAACATTGCTACAGGACCCTGCCCTGACCAACAAGAGAAAGACAGGTTTATCTACTTAAATATTTGAAACCTCTAGTGATTAAATGTGGGCTTCCCAGGTGGCATTAGTGGTAAAAAACCTGCACACCAATGCAGGAGATGTAAGAAACACTGGTTCAATCCCTGAGTTGGGAAGATTCCCCTGGAGGGAAGGGCATGGCAACCCACTCAGTATTCCTGCCTGGAGAATTCCATGGACAGAGGAGCCTGGCGGGCTATATAGTCCATAAGGTCGCAAAGAGTTGGACATGACTGAAGTGACTTAGCAAGTATGCACGCACATACAGTGACCAAATGCAGCATAATCAAACCAGGCAAACTTGGAAAAGACGTTTACAAAGAGTTATTATTTTAGTTTTTAAAGAGAATACACAAGTCCGCAATAAAAAACAATTACCTACTGGTCAGCAGGCACTTAAAATATATTTTACTTCTCTAATATTGATCAGAGAAATAGAAAACCAAAATTTTTTTGGCTTATTTTTGTTTCGAATCCTTTTATTTTTTTTTTCAGCCTTTATTAGTTATAAATGACATGATTGGTTATAAATGCAGGTATTTGAAGTATATAATTGATGAGTTTTGACATATGTATAGGTCTGTGAAGTAGCATTATAATAAAGAAAATGAACATATCCAGTGAACATATCCAAAGTCTCCTCTTTGCAATTCCTCCTTAAACTTGAAAAACAAAACCAGTGTGCCCAAAATTAAAAATACTGTTAAGAACTGGTGTTGGTGAGAGTGTCAGGGAAAAGGTTATTTTGTACACTATTAATGAGACTATAAATTGGTATAAACTTTTGGAGAAATATTTAACAAAAGTTTAAAAATTATATGTCCTTTTTGACCCAGCAATTGCAATATAGAAATTTATGAAATAAAGGGCATAAAAGTATAATAAGAATGTTCATTAAAATATTGCTTTTAATATAAAAAAAGAAACATAAAAACTAAGTGCATTTTAAAAATGGATTGGTTAAATAAATAAGGAAAATATATTTTGAAAAATATTTACATTAATGAAGATGTAATGTATATGAACAGCAAAATATTGTAATAATATAATAAGTAAATGAAACAAGATGAAGTACATTGTTTAAAAATGATTCAGTTTTGTAAAAGTATCTATATATAGGTATAGTAAAAAATCTGGAAGATAAAAAGGAAAATATTAGTGGTTATTTCTTCATGGAGACATTAAGGCTGATTTTATTTTTATTTTTTAGAAATAGTTTCTGAATTGCATGGAAATTCTTTAAACTGAACATTTAGTATTTTATAATCTGAAAAGAGAAAACTATTTTCATTTTGAATGAGGTAATAGTCTTAATAGACAGCCTAGGGATTTGGGAAAACCATTGCAATCTATGAACTGTTATTTTAGCATATTTGCATGGACTTATTCCTTTTGATTTCATTGCATAATAGTTCTGTTAGTGAATAACATGGTGTTGAATTACTTTGTTTCTCAAGACACAGATCTAATTACAAAGTTACTGACAACACAGCTATAACATGCAGCTTATTTAGGCTAGGCAATTACACAATTAAAATGATTAGTTGCAATTATGCCTAAATTTCCAACTTAAAGTTTAATTTCCCTGTGATATGTAGCATCAGTTCAGTTCAGTTTAGTCGCTTAGTCGTGTCCGACTCTTTGCGACCCCATGAACCGCAGCACGCCAGGCCTCCCTGTCCATCACCAACTCCTGGAGTTTACCCAAACTCATGTCCATTGAGTCGGTGATGCCATCCAACCATCTCATCTTCTGTCATCTCCTTCTCCTTCCCTCGATCTTTCCCAGCATCAGGTTATTTTTGAATAAGTCAGCTCTTCACATCAGGTGGCCAAAGTATTGGAATTTCAGCTTCAACATCAGTCCTTCCAATAAACACCAAGGACTGATCTCCTTTAGGATGTACTGGTTGGATCTCCTTGTAGCATCAGTACACATTAATATTTAACTTTCAGAAACTCAACTAAAGAACTTCCTATGGAATCTAAGAATACTTTATATAACTTCCAGTCAATGAATTAAGCACATTTGACTTTATGATTCTTTCAAATGGAACAATGTATCACTCTCTTTCTGAGAATTTTTTCTACTGTAAATGTTTATGGATATGATGAATAAAATAATTGAATGAATAACTGAAATAAGGGACTTATTTCTCCAGGTTAAGCTATTAGGAAAATACCTATTAAAGACATTTGTATGATTTTGAATTACAGTATTCTGTCCATAGTTCCTCTCATCTTTGAATTAAAGTTGTGAGTCAGTCATGTCTGACTCTTTGCGACCCCATGGACTCTAGCCTGCCAGGCTTCTCTGTCTATGGGATTCTCCAGGCAAGAACACTGGAGTGGGCAGCCATTCCCTTCTCTCCAGGGGATCTTCCCAACCCAGTGATCAAACCCAGGTCTCCTGCATTGCAGATAGATTCTTTACTGTCTGAGCCATGAGGGAGGCCCTTAAATTAAAAACAGAGGCAAAATATTGTCTTAATTTTAAAAAAGAGTTTTCAGTAGAAAATGTACCTACGCACATGAAAAAAGTTTTTTCTGAGACTGTCAGTAGGTTATTCCTTTTTTCTTTAAGTGAGGGGAGAGCTGAAGATATACACTGTAAGAATACATAGCTAGCTACCTTTAAATGGATGTGATCAGAAGCAGTCGTGGTGACAGTCTCTAGGTCCATCCACGTCTGTACAAATGACTGAATTTTGTTCCTTGTTATGACTGAGTAATACTCCATTGTATATGTGTACCACACCTTCTTATTCCCTCCCATGTTGATTGACATTTAGGTTGTTTCCACACTGAAGAAAGTCAGAAAGGGAAAAACAAGTGTATTTTAATACAAATATGTGAAATCTGAAAAACTGGTATAGATGATCTTATTTATAAACCAGAATTAGAGACACAGACATAGAGAACAAGCATATGGATCTCATGGATTCTCTTTTGCCTGTGATGAGCATTACATTCTGGCTAATGAGTATTCAATAATAAAGTTGTTTTCTTTCTCTTCAGTCTTTGTGGAGAGGTTTTCTCGGTTAAGAAGAGATTTTGTTTTTAATTATATTTCCCAAATACTTGGAACACTCTACAGACTCTGGATCCAACAACCAATCCTTTGCCCAGTCTCTGAGTAAATGACTGCATTATCCTTTTTCCTACTGGCACAGGCCAGCTGCTGAGTTTTGCCCTGCTGCATAAAAGCCCCGAGGCAAGTGAACACTGTGAAGGTTTGAATGTGAAACAGGAAAGAAGGCGGCAGGGCACAACATTTAAAAGCAGCCATAGAAGCAGCTGGGTCCAAGATGGTGGAATATTCAACTTCCAGCAGATCCTGAGCCTTATCGTAAGTTCATCGTAATATGTTAGCATGCTAAATGATACACCCACCAGTGCCATGACAGTTCTGAGTCTGACCATAAAAAGCCAAAAAGTGGGTGGTGGCCCAATTCCTGGAAATCCCCACCACTTCTCCAGAATAATAGGAATAATCCTCCCAGGCCGTAAATACAACTACCCCATATTTCGAAGCTCTCTCTTACCTTCTGAGATGGCCCACACTCTACCTGTGGGGTGTGTTTCTGTCTAAATAAATCTACTTCTTATCTATCACTTTGTCTCTCACTGAATTGTTTCTGTGATGAGACATCAAGAAACTCAAATTTACTAGCAACTAATGGGAAGGGATGAAGACATGTGACTTGGAGAACAAAATTGAAATCTATGTGACAGTAAGAAATACTGGAAGAAATCGGAGTTTGTGTTGAGAATTAGTCTTTTAGGGACAAATAAAAATTAAAAATAAATTTAATTTTATTGGAAATAATTGAAGAAACTTTTCCCTCCTCATTTATCTTAGAACATTCACTTTAAAAAATTCTAAGTACTTTCTCCTCTCTTTGAAAAGTATGTACATCTTTTTAGAGACTGTGTAGGGCTTTTTGTCAGCTATATGATCCTGGAATATCTTTCTCAAGGTTTTGGGAGCCATCTCTTTGAAAGTAAACATCAAGCAGATAGCTTCTCCCCAGTTTCTGAGGGAGGGTAGGAGCCCAACTGCAGTGGGCACCTTGCTCCAAGTTGCTCCTGTCATAAAAACATGAGAAATTTGTTTCTTCTTTGGATAAAGTATTTTCTTTATCTACTGGAAGAGGATTTCTAGGGTGGGAGATGATTTTTGATTTTTAATTTTATTTCCCTGACTTTATCAAATATGGCCTAGTTACCCACATATGGTGGACCCTGAGTAAATATTTTGAATTTTGTCTTTGTAATTGCCAACTGTAGTCTACCTTAGAAGTATCCTCTCTGGTAATTCCCACACTTCTTAGACATCCAGGTTGCCTGCTTTCTAATAAAGTACTTGTCTTATTCTGTAAAGTAATGAAGCCACTGCTAATAATCAACCCAAGGCCACATGGTGTTTAGAAAATTCTTACATTATGGATGCCATCTGTTTTTCTTCTAATCAATGGTTTCATTTACTCCAATGATGTTGTTGATGTGTGAATTTAAATGGAATTTTGAGAAGTAGGACAGTGGCAATGGTGAGAATTTAAATGGCTCTTTACTGCTTAGAAATTACATCAGTTGCAGGGTAAGATATGGATTTTGGCTTGTTTACATTCAACAAAGACTTATAGTACCCTAGCCCAGTGATTGCTTTGAAAATACAACTCAAATATTATTTTATAGGTAGATAATTAAAAATGGATTTAATTTGCATAATTAATCACATTTTACTCTCCTCCCTCTACCCCAATGGCTCAGTGGCAGAGCATCTGCCTCCTTTGAAATGCAGGAGATGTGGGTTTGATCCCTGGGTCAGGAACATCCCCTGGAGAAGAAAATGGCAACCCATTCCAGTATTCTTGCCTGGGAAATCCCATGGATAGAGGATCCTGGCAGGCTATAGTTCAAGGGGTCACAAAGAGTCAAACATGACTTCGTGACTAAATCACCACCATCCCTTTACCTAAGATAAATTATCAAGAACCTGAATTTTTTTTTTACAGAAGGAGGGAGTTGTGTGGTGATGCTAGGTTAATAATGAATAGTGAATAATCTTTCCTAGTAAGCTACCATGGTCAGAGGCAACAACAACTATTCTCCAGAAGCCCTTCTATTTGCTTTTAGAAAGCTAACTTTGAATAAACATAGTTCCTATGTCTTCTTTGCATTTCCTAAGCTTTCTGAGGTATAAAAAAGCTTCTACTGCTGAAACTTGGCAAATGTCAAAGGAAAGCGGTGGAATACCTGAGTAAATCAGAGCTTGATATATAGAGAGAACCACTGTCAACCTTAGTGTTTGGGAGTCAGTGGTTTTTAACATGGCCTCGGTAGCTTTCACAGATCAACAGAAGACACTAAGCCTTGTTCATCACAGGCCAGAATGAGAGCATGCCAGGGGCTGATAGCCTCTTTACCTTTAGGTATTATTTGGAGTCCTAATCATGTTTGGCTTACTATTGGACTCTCCTCTTTCGGATGACAGAAAGATGATCTCACCCTCCTGCCACAGAGTCCTGACTGTTCTTATTTGAGAACCTGTGTGAACTAGGCCAGTTTATGTATAAATGGGCTCTAAGACACCTTTGTTATTATTGTCACCAAATGTTCACAACTTCCAAGTGAATAGTAGTCACTGGACTGGAACAGCAAATAACCACTAAGGAAATGTGAGTCTGATCTTAAAACGAACTGAGTTCCTGCTGCAAAGCTCAGAATGTAGTAAGGTGATGGCCAACAGAATTCCAATTATCCATGAGTATTTCATCCTATTTCTTACTCAGAGAAAGGCATCAGTGCACTTTTTAGACAAATGGAGAAGGGTTAGGGAGGAATAGAAAACAAAGGGAAAAGTCCAGTCTGCTAGGAGAAATGTATTTGTGATTTTTACTTTTCCCCCAGAGCCTTGAGTAACAAGAGTCTCTGTCATTTAAAGCTATTTCTGATTGCAGCAGATAATAGTTTTGCAAACCTAATTTACAGTTCCTTCCTGTTGTTGCCATTAATATTGAAATGAAAGGTGGACTTCATCAGGGCCTTCTGACATGAATAGACATAGTATTGGAACAGATTTTGATATAAAAAGGAGCATGTTGTAATAACCTTCAGCTAAGTATTACAGAAACAGTTCTTTATCATTTTATTCACTGAATCTATCGATGGGCTCATTTCTTGGCTTGATGTATCATGCACATTTGTAAATGGACAGAATGAAAAGCAACCAGGTCATGAAGAACAAAGGTTCTTAGAAAGCTATTTAGCCTTCTTTACACTCTTTATTTACACGTGCTTTTGTTTCTGAGCATGACTTTGTTTATATAATGAAGAAAGAAGTCAAGGAAAATTTGAAATATCTACTAGCCTTATCTAAATCATAATCTACTGATTAATGTCTTTGACTATCATTTAAAATTGGAGACACTGAGATTTTATATTTCTGAATAAAAGCAAAATGTTCCATCAGTGATTTGGACTATAATGCTGAATAAGCAAAACATTTTGTATAAAAGGATGAATGTGATTAGTAATAATAATAATAGTTGTTGGAAATAGAGTTTTTCTGTGCAGATCATAAGAATTTTGCTATTATATCTGTCAATGAGGAGTTAGGCATCTCTTCTTGACCAAGTTTTCTTATTAAGTTAAACTTGGTTTTTAGAACCTACTAATTATCCTGCTCAGCTAAAGTATCTTTGATGCATCTTTATTATTCACCTTTATTTGCCTTCCCCCATCTCTCCATGTTTGTTTTTTACAATGTAAATAACCTCTTCTAGAAATTCAATTCCTTTCTCTCATCACTGAAATGAAACAAACAAAAAATGCAAAATAAATGTACCAAACACACACACAAAAAACCTCACTGCAATTTCTGCTTTGTCTCTCGTTCTCTTAACTTTAGCTCCTGTAAGGAAAGGTTGTCTGCCATGGAGAAAGAAGAATTCATAACACTTTGATTCTCAGTCATTTGGGGGGACACTGGTGGTCTGAGAAATCTTCACAGAGATGTATTTTATTTCTCTTACCTATTAGTGGCCATGATATGCATTTTAAAATTAATTTTTATTGGAGTATAGTTGCTTTACAATGTGTTAGTTTCTGCTGTACAGCAAAGTAAATCAGCTCTATGTATACATATATCCCCTCTTTTTTGGATATCGTTCCCACTGAGGACACCACAGAGCATTGCATACACATAATGTGCATTTTTTTTTTTCACTCAACCTAAATAAAGTGATTTCTTATGATAGTCTCATTTAAAGTATTACTATTCTCCGTAGTCCCAGTGGGGATTTTGCTTGGCTGGTTTGTTGTTTTTGGTGGAGATGAGGTTTTCAAATAAGGAGAAAGGGGACCCTCAAAAGACATCAAGAGGAACTAGTGGTCTGGCCTCTGTTACAAGGCTGCTCTTATGAGTATTTCTTTGGTGAACTTATCAGAAAGTGGCCTTCACCCTTAAAGGGTTAGAAGCCTGACTTGTCAGTACCCCCTAGAATAGGTTAGTTTTTCAAGGGTGAGTGTGTAGTAACCAAGTTCTGAACAGTAATTCATAATGAAAAATTCCAATTGATTGAGTTGTATAATAAATGACAAGGGCCACATATCACAGAATGTTCCTGTTGCCATAGCTTATACATTCTCTCATATACTCAAGGCAACTGGCTGGCAGGTACCTAATGTCTAGCAGAAATATAGTCAGCAGGAAAGGGCTGCTCTGCTGGTGTTTCTGTACTCATCGTGGTCTATCTCTAGCTCTTAGGAATAGGTTTGAGAAGAGCACTTTTGTAGGGGAAACAGGTACTTGTGCTAATCCCTGCAGCGGGACCTGGTGTGGGGTAGAAGAGCTTCATCAGTACCTGCTCATCCAAATTTGGATAAAAATCTGGATCAGCCTCACAGATACGTTCTGTCTCAGGTTACAAAGATGTAGCAGTGGGTGTCTGGGTGATTCCAGCTCTAGTTTGTCTCTTAAGTCACACTGACAACTGGTCATAGCTGAAATCCTTGGGTCTTCCTTTTCTATCCTCCCTTGTGTTTTATTTCTCTGTTCTGTATTATATCTCCTGTTTCCTGCATCCCATTTCTTTTTTTGTCTCTCTTGGTGTTTTTTTTCCTCATTGTGGTAAAGTACATCCTTAAAGGACATCTTAAGAATAGGTCATGGGTGACAAATACTTTGATACCAAGCATACATTAAAAATATTTTTGAGGAGAACAAGATGGCAGAGGAGTAGGTGGACGTGGAGTACATCTCTCTCCATGGATACATCAGGAACACACCTTCAGACACAGAAGTGCATGCAGAACACCAGCTGAGAGCGGACAGGAGTACCTGACCAGTGGAAAAGAATATATCAGATCAGATCAAATCAGTCGCTCAGTCGTGTCCGACTCTTTGCAACCCCATGAATCGCAGCACACCAGGCCTCCCTGTCCATCACCAACTCCCGGAGTTCACTCAGACTTACGTCCATCGAGTCAGTAATGCCATCCAGCCATCTCATCCTCTGTCGTCCCCTTCTCCTCTTGCCCCCAATCCCTCCCAGCATCAGAGTCTTTTCCAGTGAGTCAACTCTTCGCATGAGGTGGCCAAAGTATTGGAGTTTCAGCTTTAGCATCATTCCTTCCAAAGAAATCCCAGGGCTGATCTCCTTCAGAATGGACCGGTTGGATCTCCTTGCAGTCCAAGGGACTCTCAAGAGTCTTCTCCAACACCACAGTTCAAAAGCATCAATTCTTCGGCGCTCAGCCTTCTTCACAGTCCAACTCTCACATCCATACATGACCACAGGAAAAACCATAGCCTTGACTAGACGGACCTTTGTTGGCAAAGTAATGTCTCTGCTTTTGAATATGCTATCTAGGTTGGTCATAACTTTCCTTCCAAGGAGCAAGTGTCTTTTAATTTCATGGCTGCAGTCACCATCTGAAGTGATTTTGGAGCCCAGAAAAATAGTCTGACACTGTTTCCACTGTTTCCCCATCTATTTCCCATGAAGTGATGGGACCGGATGCCATGATCTTCATTTTCTGAATGTTGAGCTTTAAGCCAACTTTTTCACTCTCCACTTTCACTTTCCTCAAGAGGCTTTTGGAACCATGCAAACTCGGTAGGATGAAGGAACTAGGGGGGAAAGCCTGCCCTTGGCGTGTGGGGGAACTGAAGCAGGGGTATGATCCCCACTTCAGGGCAATTTCCTGAATCAGAGGAGAAACATTTAAGGCTGAGAGTGAAGCAGCTGATCTGGGGCAGCCTAAATGGAATGAGAATCAGACAGTCCTGTGACAGCCATACATATCCCAGACAGTGCAGTGGCTGGGAGCTGGAGTTTAGGGATTGTGGAGCAATCCCCAGGCAGGATTGCTGTTGACTGAGGAGAGACACAGAGACACAGAGAGACACAGAGACAAATCCTTCACAGAGGGATGTGAAGGAGGAGATTGTGGTGGGAAAAGCCTGTGGAGGAAAGCCAGGCAGCCGTGGAAGGGAGGCGATATGCCCAGTCACGCACAGGGGATGGAGCCATGACCATAGCCTCTCTCCCCGGACACACCAGCACTGGCAGCTGAACAATAGAGAGGCTGGCCCATCAAACACCTGTCACACTGAACTACAGAGTAGGACCTCACCCAGGTGCGCCTGATGCGCCGAACAACAGAGAAGGACTCCAGGCCAGGAAGCCCTCTACGTGCCTGAACGGGTGGAGCTACAGAGAAAGATTGGCCAAAGAGGCCTTCTGATCACCAGCTACAAGAGGCTCGAAAAAAGACTCTGATAGGGCCATAATTCCCACAGCAGAGGCAGTCCATGTCCCTGCACACTTGGTGCTGCCAGGGTCCCCGCAAGCCAAGCAGCTGCCCTATCTTCACACTCAGCTCTCACTGGGGCAGAGCTGCCATAGGCTAAAAAACTCTTGCGTCAATGTGCGTAGGGTCGCTTCAGTAGTGTCTGACTCTTTGTGACCTTGTAGACTGTGGCCTGCCAGGCTTCTCTGTCAGGGAGGGGGGTTCTCCAGGCAAGAATACTGGAGCGTATTGGCCAATACTGGTTGCCATTCCCTTCTAGAGCACTATATTTCCTGCTGCGCTAGCTGCCAACTCCCCTGAGTATTTGGTGCTGCCAGAACCCCTGTGACTCAAGCAGCTGCACCACCTCCACACCTGCTCTTCACAGGGGCAAACCCAAGTTCTTCAGGGCAGCCTCAGGAGCAAATCCCAGTTAACAACCCATATGCAGAGGTGGATATAAAACCACAATTGAAACCCAGGGGCAGTGTGGCTAAGAAAGAAGACCCAAAACCCTCCCACCAGCTGTACAAGCTGCAGATTAAATCCACACAATCAACTAGACAGACTCTGTGCCTATGGAATATATAAAAGGTCATTGAGAGCTCCCACAAAGGAAAACACACTAGTTCTGATAGCTGTGGACATTGGAGGCAAGAACACAGAGGACTAGGAGCAGATTAGAATCTGAGCTGCCCCCACAGCAGATCCAGAGATCAGCACAGTGTTAGAGGGCATCCTAGGGAGGTGAGGTGGACTGTGACTCCCAGCGAGGGAAGAGACTCTGACAGCAGTGACTCAAGAAAAACATTTATTATCCTTATGTTTTGACTTGTTCTGTAGATTCTTTTGGGTTTTTTCCTTTTGTTTCCTTTTCCCCTCCTTCTATTGTAGTTTTTTATTTTATTGGCACTATGAAATCTAAGCTTTTGAGCTTTTTTTTTTCCCCCTCAAGTCACATTTTTATTGTTGCTATACTATAAACCTCTGCCTCTATGTTGGGCTTTTGCAGTTCTGGAAGTTTTTTTTTTTTTCCCCATATTTTTAGTTTTAATTTTTTAGACCTATTATTAATTTTTTATACATTTATTCCTTTGTTTGCTTTTCCTACTGTTCTTTTCCCCTTGCAGTTAATCTTTATCATATATAAATCTTCTTTATCTACTTCTGTTTAACTTTGCATATCTATTCTGTCTTTTCTTTTTCACCTTTAGTCTTAACATATTTGTTAGTTTTATTTTCATTGCTTTATATCCCAATTGGCACCTTGCTTTAGTTTTGTTTTCCAGTTTGTGCTTTAGTTACTGTTGTTCTGGTAGACATGATTTTTGGTTCCCTTTGGTTGCCAGGTCAGTCTGTTGTACTTTATTTTTGTTGGACTGTTTTGATTTTACTTATGCGTGTATATGTATATGTGTATATTCAATCACACTTTTTATTGTTGTTATAAACCTCTGCTTCTACGTTGGGCCTTTGCAGTTCTGTGGAGTTTTCCTTTTTTTCCTTTTCTCTTTCTTCTTCCATTTTCTTTTCTCTTTTTTATAATTTTAATTTTTAAATTTAATTTTTAATTAAATTAAATTTTAATTTTTAATTTTCTTAAACATATATTATCTTTTTTTTCTAAATTTATTGCTTTATTTACTTTTCCTGCTGTTCTTTTCCCCTTACAGTTAGTCTTTATATAAACCTTCTTCATCTACCTCTATTTAACTTTGCATAGCTATTCTTTCTTTTCTTTCCTCTCAGCAGGAGAACACTCAGGCAGAACACTCTTTGACATAAATCAAAGCAAGATCCTCTATGACCCACCTCCTACAGTAATGGAAATAAAAACAAAAGTAAGCAAGTGGGACCTGATTAAACTTAAAAGCTTTTGCATAGCAAAGGAAACTATAAGCATGGTGAAAAGACAATCCTCAGAATGGGAGAAAACAATAGCAAATAAAACAACTGACAAAGGATTAATCTCCAAAATATACAAGCAGCTCATACAACTCAATACCAGAAAAACAAACAACCCAATCAAAAAATGAGAAAAAGACCTAAACAGACATTTCTCCAAAGAAGACATACAGATGGCTAATAAACATATGAAAAGATGCTCAATATCACTCATTATTAGAGAAATGCAAATCAAAACCAGAATGAGATATCACCTCACACCAGTCAGAATGGCCATTATCAAAAAGTCTGCTGCTGCTGCTGCTACTGCTAAGTCGCTTCAGTTGTGTCCGACTCTGTGTGACCCCATAGATGGAAGCCCACGAGGCTCCGCCGTCCTTGGGATTCTCCAGGCAAGAACACTGGAGTGGGTTGCCATTTCCTTCTCCAATATCAAAAAGTCTACAAACAATAAATGCTGGAAAGAGTGTGGAGAAAATGGAACACTCTTGCACTGTTGGTGGGAATGTAAATTTATATAGCCACTATGGAAGATGGTATGGAGACTCCTTAAAAAACTAAGGGAAAAACCCACCATATGACGCAGCAATCCTACTCCTAGGTATATACCCTGAGGAAGCCAAAATTGAAAGAGACACATGTATCCCATTGTTCATTGCAGCACTATTTACAATGGCTAGAACATGGAAGAAACCTAGATGTCCATCAACAGATGAATGGATAAAGAAGCTGTGGTACATATACACAATGGAATATTACTCAGTCATGAAAAGGAATGCATTTGAGTCAGTTCTGGTGAGGTAGATGAACCTAGACCCTATTATACAGCCTGAAGTGAGTCAGAAAGAGAAAGTAAATATTGTATTCTAACGCACATATACGGAATCTAGAAAAATGGTATGAAGAATTTACTTACAGGGCAGCAATTGAGAAACAGAGTTAGGGAATAGACTTATGGACATAGGGAGAGGGGAGGGGAGGGTGAGATGTATGGAAAGAGTAACATGGAAACTTACATTACAGTGTGTAAAATAGATAGCCAACAGGAATTTGCTGTATGGTGCAGGAAACTGAAACATGAGCTCTGTATCAACCTATAGGGGTGGGATGGGAGGGAGCTGGGAGGGAGGTTCAAAAGGGAGGGGATATATGTATACCTATGGCTGATTCATGTTGAGGTTTTACAGAAAACAAAATTCTGTAAAGCAATTATCCTTCAATAAAAAAATAAATTTAAAACAACATATTTATTCTAACCTCACACTGGATTGATGGCTTTGATTTGGTATAGCATTCTAGATAGTGAGTTATTTGCTTTCAAAATTTTGAAGGTGTTGATTTATTATTGCTACTGGTGTTGCTGCTTAGAACTTCAAAACTGTATGATGCCTCATTTCTTTTAATGTGATCTTTTTTTCTTTCCTGCCTTCACAAAAAGTTATAGAATTTTCTCTTTGTCTTCACTTTTTTATTTCTATTTTTTCTTTTTTGTTTTCTATTTTAGACATAGTATTTTGTATCTCTTAATTCCATATTCCTACCTTGCTCTGCACCTTCCCTCTTCCCACTTCTAACCACTAGATCATTTTCTATATCTGTGAGTCTGTTGTTGTTTTGCTATATAAATTCATTTGTTTTATTGTTTTGATTCTACATATAAATGATATCATACAATATTTGTCTTTCTCTGACTTATTTCACTAAGCATAATATTCTCTAGCCCATTCACATTGCTGAAAATGGCAAAATTTCATTCTTTTTGAACTATTCTTGCATCCCAAGTCCACTTGATCAAGAACTGTACTTCCATTTTCTTATTTTTTCTTTATTATTTTTTTATTATTTTGTCATTTTGCTCTACTCTATGGGGTAGATATCTTCTAAGTTTTCAATAGTGGTTAAAAAATTTCTGCTAGAATATTTTTAAATTTGAAGGTTTTTTTTTTTTTCCCTTTTAAAATGTTCTCCTGGTCTTGTTTCATGAACGCAGCATCTTCTTTTATATTTCTGAGGTTTTCAATGATGGTTGCCTAGATTGTGTTTCCTCCTAGCTGTTTATGTCAGGTTGTTTGTTTTATCTCTTCCACTCTTGTTTGAGCTTTTGCCTAGATATTTAGTAGTCCTTGATTATCTAGTCGTGATTTATGATAAAGGAGTAAAAAGATGATTCATGATTTTGAATGCATGGATGCTGTTTTCATATTTGAACCTCAAATTTCACCCTGAGTGAGTCTGTTGTTAGGGAACTCTCTTAGGTATTTCCTTTAAGAAAGTCGATTTCTCTGCCTGGACAGTGAAAGCCTAGCTGCTGGAGTCTTTGGAAGCTGAATGAGATCAGGGGAAAGTGGGATCTGCAGTCAAATTTCAGTGGGTTCAAAGTTACTAAATCTGCCTATACTTTATGCACTTCACTCTGCCTCATGTCTTCAGCCTTTTTCTTTTTAAATAAATATTAAAGAAAAACAAGCATACAACTAAGAACATGGCATCCAGTCCCATCACCTCATGGCAAATAATAGGGAAAAAGGGGAAGCAGTGACAGATTTTATTTCCTTGGGCTCCACAATCATTGTAGACAGTAAATACAGCCATGAAATTAAAAGATACTTGCTCCTTGGAAGGAAAACTATGACAAACCTAGACAGCATGTTAAAAAGCAGAGCCATCACTTTGCCAACAAAAGTCTGTATAGTCAAAGGTATGGTTTTTGCAGGAGTCATCTATGAATGTAAGTTGAACCATAATGAAGGCAGTGCACCAAAGAACTGATACTGTCAAACTGTGGTGCTGGAGAAGACTCTTGAGAGTCCCTCAGACAGCAAGGAGATCAAACCAGTCAATCCTAAAGGAAAGCAACCCTGAATATTCATTGGGAGGAATGTTTTAGCCTCCTTTTCTTTAAACATTTAGTTACTGTAATTTTAGTAGAGTTTGGAGAAGGAGTGAAATCAGATGAAGGTTTTCAATCTGCTGTCCTAATCTGGAATGTACAGGAAGGTTTTCAGCCCATCTCTTTCACAAGAAGGCCTATTTTAAAGCTACATTTAATTTTAAGATTTAAAGAGAATAGTGGTTATTTGGTATAACATCCTAATTTTACAGATCAGGTAACTAAGGTGAAGAAATGTTATCATTCGCTGGCTGAGAGTAACCCAGGTTCAGAGATAGAATCTGTATCATATTTGTTTTATATTAATGAATGACAAATAGAGATGTGACAAAGAGAAAATATGAGATATAGAAATAAAATGAGGTATAAAAGATGTAAATTTGAGGTATACTTGTTTAAGGGGTTTTTTTTTGTGACCTTTATCCTAAGGAAAATTTCTGCTAATGTGATATGAGCAGAGAAATACCCCTACTGATATAAATAATGGTACTGAAATACTGTATCTAAGAATAAATTTAGATATAATACAGCAATGGAACGATACCTTGTTTAGTTTCTTTCTTTTTCTTTTTTTTTTTTACATATACACATTTACACATTTTAGAGTTACATTACTCATTTTAAAATTATTTTGCTCTGCAAGTCCAGGCTATTGAGTTGTTTTTGTGTGAAATTTTCCAGGTTTATAAGTGTGGCAATGAAAAGGAACGTAGAGAAAACTGGCAGCATACAGCCTTTGTGGGTGGTCGTATTTTAAAACAGATGGAAAACTAAATATTTAAAGTCATGTTTTCCAATCACATACAAACATTTCAGAGTAAGACAATTACATTTTGAAAATTATGATAAAAACATTCTTTCTAAGAATTTGAATCACTCTTAAGACGAATCTGTTTTTGAAAACCTTATAAAAATGTTCTGCAACACCGGATATTTTGTCATTCTGATGTTTCAATTTAGCTTCCCTGAGAGACAGAGTTCTTTGTGCTTTTCTAAATTTATATAAACATCCTGCTGATACACACAATCACATTCAGGGCTCTGGACATCATCAACATGAAATAAATATTGCCTGACTGACAGAAAATAGGAGACATGATGTAGAGATGTTTGAAAGGATTTTTTTTTTAAATAGCAAACTATTTTAAAAATTAACGTATAGAGTTCTTAAGTAAAAATAGAAATTATGACTTGGGTATGTAAAGATTTTGTTGTTGTTGTGCTATTTTTGTATGTTAACTGTGTCATGTCTACCAAACATATCTAGGGAGTTTTTCCTCTCAGTGCTAGGATTGCTCCGAGTCTGCTGTCACAGCTAAATAAATATAGTAAGAAGACATTTATTCACAATATGTCTGTGCAAATGACTGCCAGCAGTCTCAGTGACCGAGAGTGCATGTGTTTAGAATTGTCTTGAACAAGGAAAGGATTTCTCTCTGTGTAATTGTGAGCTGTGGCCAAGTTCACTTAAAACCTCTTACTGTTACCAGTTTTCAGGCCAAAAGTGCTTTCTGTTTCATCTAGCATTCATTTGAAAAATGTCTGACTTAGATGTCATAACAAATGACAACCCTATTAAAACTCTCTGGATATACATTAAAGAATTTCAGGAGAGCTGGCACAGAGTTGAGCTGGGGGGACCTGAATCCTTGAGCTTATACCTGTGGGAGGACATTCAAAACAATTACTGCCCTTCAGCTGGAGGCAGGCTTTGATTCTCTGTTCTAATCAGGCCTTTGATCTTTCCAACACCTAACTTGGTTTCTTCAGCATGTGATTTCTTTGAAAAGGAATATCTAACTGTAACAATAGCTCCTCTACTTGTTCCAAAGTGTGCTCCGTAGATAGCACATGTGTCCAGAACGATGTTAATAGGTATTCTGGGGAAGTACAGAGTTTTAGCTAAAATCAGTCTGGACTGCTGCTGACTGAATACCAGCTTGGAGAGTCACGGTCTCAGGGCCTCTTTGTCCCTCTGGCCCTGGCTGGGGCAGCCAGCTTTACAGGGTATCACCCTGATAGACCATCCAGTTTCTCCTGACACATGCAGTCTGGAGAGGCCAGGGGACTAACCCCTTACAGGGCCATGCTCAGGGCCAACAGGCAACAGGACCTAAAGGATAAGGGCTCTGTTCTCCACCCTTCGGAACTGGGGAAGCTTATTCTATGTGGCTTTTCAGAGGCTTCCAGGGAGATCCAGCCCACTTTCCCACTGCAGTGGCTGGCTCCATTACATACCCTTGTATTGATTTCTTCCTTCACTATGTTACTATTCCCATCCTCTGGTTCTCTGGAATCACTCCCCCAAGTTAAAGCCCTTGTGTCACAGATTCTGCTTTGGACAGGGGGAGAGGCAGGCTAGGGCAGTCATGATGTACGTTACCTTACTGAAGTCTCCTGAGAACTCCTGCAGTTAAAAAAACAAACAAAACAAGCACACAAACAAGAAACAAAACTAAAGACTTGTTCAGCACTGTTTCCCAGTTTATAGCTGCTGCTGTTCAGTCGCTCAGTCATGTCCGACTCTTTGCGACCCTATGGATTGCAGCATGCCAGGCTTCCCTGTCCTTCACTATCTCCTGGAGTTTTCTCAAATTCATGTCCATTGAGTCATTGATGTCATCCGACCATCTTACCCTATGTTTCCCTCTTCTCCTCCTGTCCTCAATCTTTCCTAGCATCAGGATCTTTTCCAATGAGTCAGTTGTTTACATCAGGTGGTCAAAGTATTGGAGCTGTGGAGTTAGAAAAACTTTATTTTTTCTCATTCACCTTGTTACTGAACAGGAGATCTTCAAAACCTGGACCAGGGCTGGCTTTATGGGTGTGTGTGTCCTGTGCAGTAGCATCAGGCCCTGTGTTAGAAGGGCCCTGAGCCTGGTTTAAATCTCTGCTGCCAGCTTTTTGAAGTTCTCAGCAATTTATGAAAAAGGGGTTTCACATTTTTTGTTTTGCACTAGCACTGCAAATTATATAGCTGGTTCTGGCCTGAGCTAAGCTAGAAAGAAATTCAGACCTTTGCAGTCCTGTAGTCCTTGAAGTTGAAAGAACCCTGCACTAAAACATGGGTCTTTAATCCTTTCTTTGCTGTTTTTTATTTTATGTAGGTAGATTAGTGATTGGGGCTTCCTGGTCTTCAGTTTGGTAATGTCTGATAGATGAGACCAGCCACTCTTAACCCTGGCTGCACATTAAAATGATCTGAGGAGCTTTGAGAAATATCAGGTCTGGATGGGACTGGGCCAGCAGTATTTGAAAGCTCACTCTGGTGGTTGGGATACTCAGCCAGTGTTGAGAACCCAGGACAAAATGATGCCTGAACTTCCACCCAGCTCTGATGCTATATGTATAAGGTTAGATACAGGCTCAGACTTCACAAGCTTCCACAGCTCTCATTTTATAGCACAGAATAAATTACCAAGAGAACAACGAAATCTGTTTGAGGTACAGTGGGAGAAGGCAATGGCACCCCACTCCAATACTGTTGCCCAGAAAATCCCATGGATGGAGGACCCTGGTAGGCTGCAGTCCGTGGGGTCGCTAAGAGTCAGACACGACTGAGCGACTTCACTTTCACTTTCCACTTTCATGCATTGGAGAAGGAAATGGCAAACCACTCCAGTGTTCTTGCCTGGAGAATCCCAGGGACAGGGCAGCCTGGTAGGCTGCAGTCCATGGGGTCGCACAGAGTCGGACACGACTGAAGCGACTTAGCAGTAGCAGCAGAGTCTAGGGAGAAAGGTTTAAATTTTCACTTACGTGTGCTGTTGCTTCAGTAGTGTCCAACTCTTTGTAACCCTATGGACTGTAGCCCACCCAGCTCCACTGTCCATGGGATTCTCCAGGCAAGAATTCTGAAGTAGGTTGCCGTGCCCTCCTCCAGAGGATCTTCCCAACCCAGGGACTGAACCTGTGTCTCTTATGGCTCTTGCATTGCAGGTAGATTCTTTACTGCTGAGCCCCTGGGGAAGCCCTTACATTTTCATAGGATCTTATCATTAGACAGTATCTTGGAAGGTTATAGTCCTTTTTTACAACTAATATAAATAGTATTTGTAATACTTCAGCTGCACAGCCAGAAGCACAATAGAAAGAGTTAAAGGAAAGGGAAGCAAAGTTCAGAAGAAAGAGGAAATCCAGATGGCTTTTCTGTTAAGAACTATTCCAGTATGTTATGGAAACAAACAAGCAAGTAAGCAAACAAAACCAATTGTTGAATCACTCTTCGTTTCAAGGACAGAAATATAGCTCCAGACAGAAGCATCGCCAGGACCATCTTGAGGGGGAATAGAATGTTCTTAACTGGGGAGAGAATAAGTCCAAATCAAGGGGAAAACTGAAGAAAAGAGGGAAACAATCATATAAAAATGAATTAATTTGCTTCCTCTGTCTAAAATGTGGTAAAACTTGAATTGGTATGCAAAATAGACTTATGAATAGTATTTGATGGATAGAAAATGTGCATCTGAATTCTTTCCCAGATTTTTCTCTGATAATATAGAAGGAAACTAATAATAATAATTTGCTGTCTGATGAAAGCTGGAGTCATTTTGTTGTTCTTGTTGTTTAGTTGCTAAGTCGTGTCTGACTTTTGCAACACCCTGGACTGCAGCCCACCAGGTTCCTCTGTCCGTGGGATTATCCTGGCAAGAATACTGGAGTGGGTTGCCATTTCCTTCTCCTGGGAATCTTCCCGACCCAGGAATTGAACCTGCACCTCCCGCATTGCCAAGTGGATTCTTTACCACTGAGCCTTCAGGGAAGCCCTGGAGTCATTTTGGAATCTAAATTTTACATTATTAATATGTGTTTCATTGTGTTTTCCTCACATACAAATTATTTTTCTGGGGAGGAGGAAGTTAGTTGTCTGCCATTTTTCTGACAATGTGTTTGGCTATTTTTTCCACCTGGGACCTCTGGACACTTGATGAGAAGAAAACCATTTTTATTTATTATCACCCATGAATGTTTATTTACTTAAGTGCAGAATGCATCAGTGAGAGGTCCATAAAAATACATCTCTATTTTCTTTTCTTTTAAACAATAATTATGTAAGACTAAACTCTGTGCCTTCACCAGCTGGCTTCCGCATTAAGTGTGGTGCTGCAGGATGCTAGTGTTCCTGCGCAGAGCACTGCATGCCCTGGGCTACCCGAGCTGTTTGTTCTATCTTAGTCTTTTTTACCTCAGAAATCTGAGTCTTCCTCTGGAAGTGCAATCAGGTCAGTGAATTAGATGGTATCAGCTGCAAATCTTGTGTCCTCTTTCTGCCTGCCAGATTTGGTAACAGGGTCTTCCTCTGTGCTCCCGCCTGCCTCTCGAGAATGTGCCAAGCTTTGGATGAGTCCATCACCCTCAGATACACTTTCTATTCAAAACCTAATGTTTGTTTGTTGCTGTGAAGGCTCAGGTGGGCTTTATTCAGTTTTGGTGAAAGAAATGAGATTGACAGTCCTAACTGTCCTATGGATCAGGAGGATGAGCTTTTGTGCAGAAATTAAATAAATGAAAGAGAATGGAAAACAGCTTCAATTTTTATTTTTTTAAAATCTGACACAGAGGCTTCATTGATATTCTGTATACTCAGAGAATATGTCAGTGGAATGACATGCTGAAGAGATTACATTAAATGGAGAGAAAATTATTCTGGAGGAATCTAGGAGTATTTTGCTGATTCTTCACTCCATGACTTAGCTATATTTCAGCTCTACAGTTTTGTAACACCAGCAGTAAAAGAGTAGCATATTACCACTTAAGATTAATATGCCATATCTTGCTTGAGCATATGTGTTATGCCTATCACTATTTTTTAAATATTTATAGTATTCATATGTATTTAATAGATGGAGAAATTGAGGTTCAGAAAACTTAAACATTGTACCTGTAGTCACTTCATCTAGAACTCAGGTCTTTTTATTTAAGTATTTGCTAGGTTGATCACTGTGACTTTCAGGTAGTTTTATAGTCTGGGCCATTTTACTTTATATGTATCTTTTATTTATTTATTTTTTAATATGTATCTTTTAAATTATATATTTATATTTATTAAAAATATATAAAGTCCCATAGAGAGATCCTTTTCTCTTTGATATCCATCTCTCTCTCTCTCTCTCTCTATATATATATATATATACACACAACTATAATCTGCCTGCTTTATTGAGCACATTTTTGTTGATGAAATACTTAATGGAAACAATATAATAGTGAACTTTTCAGTGACCAATAAAGTAACTTAAGTATAAAATTCAGTTCTTTGAGTATCTGTTGAAGTGAGCTTTACATACACATGGTATACAGTCCACTTTCTCCTTAGTTCTCTTTGGAACTGATACAGTATTTTTGTAGCATAGGCCCTCATTTGAACTTGCAAACTGACATCTTTCCCTTATTTAAAGCTTAGCAATTCTTGAGACAGCAAAAGTGTTTCTTATATTTAGTAAGCTCAGCAGAACAATAAGAATTTTTTCCAGCCTTGGAATTTTATAGTAGGAACTACAATGACTATCTTTTGAACTCACAATAACTTTGGTGTGCTTTAAATGGAGAATTATGTAACATGTACAGAAAACATGTTTTTTTTCTGTGTAACATGTAAAAACATGTGTAAAAAATGAATTTCTACACATAGGAAAAGGATGCACTTTAGTAGAGTGGCCATATACCAGTTTAGCGGTAAACATGAAATTAATAATGAGTGATATTTCCATAGGGATAATAAAAAGAAATATCCAGCTTTATTAATATATAGCTTATATATATTGTTTATATATATAAGATCTATTATGGTTTATTAATATTTTGGCACAGGAGTAGACTAAGAGGATGATGTTTTTTTATCAAGTCCTTACCTGGGTAGTCTCTGAGGTTGTAATCCAAACCCTACCCCTAACCCACACCTGTCAAATGTTAGTTACCTTGCATATGTCAGATCCTGGGGCTCCATTTAGATGTCTGTTCTCCTTGATCTCTGCTTTTTTACTTCTCTCTTCCTCTCCTCCTTGGGAAATGTTCTTTTTCTCTTGGACTTGGGTCTCTGACACTGTGGTTCTCCTTGTCTCTACCACTGCGTTTTCACTCTGCATTCTTTCCTCTTTGTCTCCTGGTCCTGCTTTGTAGCTGCTGCCCAGCTAAGCCCTCAGACCATTACTGTTTCTTTTTCTCACTCCTTCAGCTGTCATTCATGCACTTGTCTTCAGCTTTCTCTTTTGCTTCTATATATAAAGCTTTTGAAATGGTTTTCAATGGATTTTCCTTTCTCAAATATTTCTTTTTCATTCTCTGGTCCAGTCTTGCTAAGGCAAAGTCAGAGACCAATAATTATTGCTCTAAGGAAGGAAGGAAGAGATACTGTCTACAACTCAAATGTCTTTGTTCACCTTTTAATTTCAAATCTGACACTTAAAAAGCCATAGAGAGGCAATAGGTTTAAAAGCCAAGGAATTGTTTTTAAAAACTCAGATAAATCTGGAAAATTCAGGGTTCCCAAATGTATAGCCTAAGGGAACCTGCATGAGTCTCAGAAAAGTCAACATTGAATACTAGAATGAATAGTAACAAAGATGAAGGCAGGTGGCCGAGGCAGTTGGGCCTGATAAAAACTACACTGGATTGAGTACACATTGTAATGATGCAGAGAAAGCAACTGAGAATCCCAAGGTCTCTAAGAGGCAGAGGACATAGAAGGGCTGGGAGGAACACAGGAGACCTTTCATAAGGATGAGATATGAGGTGTTTAGAATGAGCATGAAGTGGTTGCATCATCCTGCAGCTGGAGGCCACGGCACCTGCAACAGTGCCATAGTGATGCTCAGATGTCCACATGGGATGGTCTCAACTCAGCAGACATCAGTTAAAGACACCCAGGGACCTGGTGGGCCATGGCAGAGTTCAGCGGACATACGAAGACTCAGGAGGTGGCATAAGGACTGGGCATTCCTCCCTGTCAAAGCCACATGGATATATATGGATTCTAGAATCCAGATGCAAAATTGGAAAGGAGATCAACTAAGAGAGAGAGAAATCTTTATACCAAGATTTTTATCCCAATGAGGCTCTTTTAAAATCAGAAATGTCTACAATACATTTGATTAACAAGAGCAGACATGTTCCCCATCCACAAACATGTCCACCATCTACTATGTGTAGTTGGCTGTGTGTACTTAGATTTGTGGTAAAGAGAAAAAGACTATATTCTTGCTTGCATGGAGTTCACAGTTAGTTGGCACTGTTTCCAAGTCATCTTTGTCTCTCTAGTAGTAAGGTCTTATTTGTTTAATGGGTATGACATCAGCATGCTAAACTCAATGTGTGCAACACTTAACTAATAATCTTCCTTAGCACTTACTATTCTGCCTAAATTCTCTTATTCTCCTAATTATACTTAAAAAAATTAAAGTATAGTTGATTTATAATATTGTATTAGTTTTAGATGCAAGGCAAATATATATAGATATATATTTTTTCAGATTATTTTCAAGTATAAGTTATATAACATATTGAATATATTAATAGTTCCTTGTGCTATGCAGTAAATCCTTGTAACTTCAATTGATCTTCTTACACTCATAATTTATGTATCTTCTTTGAATTTTTCTTTCTTTTTCTGAGTTCCTCGGAGATAATCTCCAAGCATCTCCCTGGGTTCCTTTCTCATTGCTTCCACAATTGTTTAGAAAGCTGTGAATAAATGTAACATCATGATTTATCTTCATATGATTTTATTTCCATCCCTATCTTAGAAATGCTCAATGCATGCAGGGGATATTCCTGATTATTTAGTACAGCCCTCAAATTTCCTGATACCTTATTTTTTAGGTAACAAATTACCACAAACAGAGTGACTTAAGAAAAGAGACATTCAATGTCTTCCAGTTCTGGAGGTCAGAAGTATAAAATCAAGGGGTTGGCAGGGCTGGGTTCCTTCGTGGGAGAATCTGTTCCCTTTTCTTTTCAGATTGTAGAGGTCACCTGGGCCACCTACATTTCTTGGTTTATGGTCCTTTCTTTTATCATCAGAGAAGGCAATGGCACCCCACTCCAGTACTCTTGCCTGGAAAATCCCATGGATGGAGGAGCCTGGTGGGCTGTAGTCTATGGGGTTGCGAAGAGTCGAACACGACTGAGGGACTTCACTTTCACTTTTCACTTTCATGCATTGGAGAAGGAAATGGCAACCCACTCCAGTGTTCTTGCCTGGAGAATCCCAGGGATGGGGGAGCCTGGTGGGCTGCCATCTATGGGGTCACACAGAGTCGGACACGACTGAAGTGACTTAGTAGTAGTAGTAGTCTTTTATCATTAAACCTCTTGCTTTCCTCGTAACATTTCTTTCTACTCACTCTGATCTCCTTACATCCCTTTATAAGGACCCTTGTGATTACCCCGTGCCCATTTGGATACTTCAGGATAATCTCTCAAAATCTTTACTTTGAATCATTTCTGTAAGGTCCCTTTGCTATATAAGGTAACAAACACACGTTTCAGGGTTTGGACATGGATGTCTTTTGGGGGCCCTTATTTTGTGTATCCCACACTGACTATTCTAAGCTGTCTTTCACTGTATCAACCTCTGCTGTAGCCAGAGACTTCCAACTACCGTCCCATGGATGGACCCTGTGCATTCTCAATTCAACACCTTTGCTCTTTACTTTTCCCATGTCTGGAATGAATGCTTTTATTTAATGGCAGCAGCCACTGAAATTCCACTCATCCTTTAGTTCTCAGCTTCCTTTCTCACTACCTCAACCCACCGTGTTTCTGTCTTTCTAACCTCTTGTAATTGTTATTTCATACATGTGTGAATGAAGGTGTTTTCTGTATTATATCTTGCATTTTTATTATAATTATCATGAAAAAATTTAATCAAGACATACAATGGATAAAACATTAAGTTTAGATATTAAGGGAAATGTAGACATATATAAAGGTGATTCCTGACCTAACAGAATTTATACTCTGATAAGAAATAAAAAAATGTTACTAGGCCAATGTGATGTGTTGGGAAAGAACATAGATGTTTTTTCATCATAACATCATGAGTTGAATTATAGCTCTAACTTGGGGCAACTTATTTATCTCCACTGTAATTCAAGTCTTCTCATCTGTGAAATACAGATTTTTCACCATTAAGATTCAAAATAAAAAAAACTAATTGTCATAAAACTAAATATCTGGTTCATAATATCAATTCAATAAATTTTCCAATGCAAGTTTTTAACACTTAAAAAAAAGTCTACAGGTGTTCAGAGGACAGAGAGACCATTCAATCAGTCAGGGTAGGCTTTGTGGAGAAAGTGAGATTTGAGTTAGGACTTGAAATCTGGATATAATTTACTTCTTGGAGATAGATAACACAATCCTGGACATGGAAATTTGGTTCCAAATGATGTATGCAAACAAACATTTCTGTGTGTGTGTGTAGGGGGGTTCAGCACGTAAGCACAGTACCCTTCTGCAAGTAACGCTTAAAATATAGGCTGAAGAATTTGAAGGATGGGCTAAGGGTTCATCCTGTTGTCAAAAAAGAGTGATTTCATTCAGAAGCCTTTGTTTAGGGCTTCATCATTTCTTACCTATACTATTAAAAGCTCTATGATGATAGGAACCATATCTGTCTTGTGCATTTCACATGAGGACAGAGCTTGGCATGAAATTAAGCACTCCAGAGATGTCTATTGAATAAACAAATAGATAAGCACAGGAAGATAAACATTACCATATAATTATTATTTTTTCCTCTAGTACAGAACAAAATTATCTGAAGACAGAGATAACTTGTATATCTTTTCCAAGTTTTCGCTCTTACTAAAAACAAATAGTGAGGACTATAAATGTAAAGAGATAAATTATCTATTGTGTTGGAAGCTGGAAATACCTACAAACATTTGAGTGCTATTAAAAATACAGTAAACAGAAATATCTTGTGTTTTAAATTTCAAAGTCATTTCTGTGAAAAACTATTAGCTATTTATCTTTTTCATATGATTCTGAAACTTTGAGTGCTTTGATAATTTATGGTGATAGTTTTGTATATGGACTCAGGAGGATGGGTTTCATAAATAATTGAAAAGAATAAACAGATTCAATTTGCTGATGCTTTATGGTTTTAAACAATTTTATATTTTGCATAATTCATACTATCTCTCATCAAGTTTCTCTCTGCCCAGGAAGTCATAATGACTGTATGATGCATAAAATGCTTATTTCTTTGACGACTGACTGCTGAGTTGATGAAGGGCAAAAAAACCCACATCATGGACACTAGAGAAAAATCTGTTGGATATCAGAGCCTGAATTGGTTTCTGATATCCAAACTTTTGTTTGAGAACTTTGGGTCTTATAATCTGCTAATAAACTTCTTTTCTACTTTTAAAATATACTTTCTAACCAGCATAAGGAAGCAAGTTTAATCATTAATAGGTAGATAACCATGGCAACACCATAGTTACACTGCTATAATCAGCATCATTTTCTATCTGAGCTAAGAATAGCGTAACATGTTGAGAGTTTTTCTTTAAATATGATTTCTAAGACTGGAGGTTGGTAGATAAAAAGGTTTAAATGCCTTGTATAATTGTTAAGCCAAAATTTTGCATTTTTTCGCAGATAATGGAAGCAAGTTATTGGGATATCAATGGTATCTACATCAAACGTTACTTGGTATATTTCCCCCATATCCAGCTACATCTTAAAGGATACATAAAATTTTAAATTAATAATGTTACTCAGGATTAGGGAAGTAGCCACTCCAGAAGTGGAAAAAAAAAGAAAGATGGTCATGGAATTGGGGAAATATAGAAAACTATTTTTTGACATATGTGGCAAAGCCTGCATTTAGCTGGTTATCATGAGACTGATTCTTACCACTGGAACATGAGAAGTTGTAAGTATCACTATTGAAGCTGAGATGATCAGAGCAGGTGTCTCCTTCTTTCTCTTATCACTTGTCAGTTGTCCAGATGGAGAGGACCTAGCAAAGGAAAGATGGTGGAGAGAAGTATATGTAGTTCTGGAATCATTCCATAAAACAGAGTCTACCACCTCCCCTCACCATACTGTTACTTGAGCAAGAAATTTTGTGTTAAGCTGCTGAAATTTACATGTTGTTTGTGTCAAGGATTATCCTAAAGGATAATCCTAAGGGATGGAAGACTTCAAAAGTCAAGGAAATTCCACCTTCTTCAGACGGTTCAGCCTTGGGAAGCAATACTGGCATGTGCATCAAAATATATTCACAGATTTCATCACTTTTTCCTTTGTTCAATGAGCTGGGGCAGGGTCTGGGATATCCTGTCCCTTGCTGTCTCTTCACCTGTGCTTCTGAGGTGCCTTTTCTAACCAACAAAAGCCACACCACATATCCTGCCTTGAATGCACAGCAGAGAGCCAACTAGTTTGAAGTGACTTGTCAAAACCATCACAAATGGACAAATTAAGAAGTTTAGCTAAGCTGATACTTAAAACCCATTAGCACTTTTTTTTTTTTTTGGCCAGTAAATATAAAGCTGGTAAAATAACTTCATTAATTTTCTTATTTGTAAGTGTTTGAGTCCCAGTATTTACTTTTGTATGGTGCAGAGATATTGATAAAATTCTTAATGAAACCTGGATTATTTTTATACAATTTCATTTAATAGTATACTTCATATTCAAGAAGGAAAGAAATTGACAACTTCTAATTTAGAGTGAAAAAAATATTTCTTTTTAACATTTGGTGGATCTGAGTAAAGCTTAGGAATATTTATTCTCACATAGGGATTTTTAAATTAGCTGAAAGATCTTTGTTTTACTTTTAAAATATTTCTTCAAGAAATACAAAATGGGAAAGTCATACAATCTTCTAGATCTTGGATCATTTATTTTTATATATTTTATTTAAGTATAGTTGGTTGATATTGTGTTAATTTCTACTGTAGAGCAAAATGATTCTTTTTCATATTTTTGGAGATTATCTATTTTGAGCTTAAATTTAAAAAGAAAATATACTTTCAGCTTTCTCTTAAAAAGTTATCTATGAAGGTGTTGCTGAGAATATTTGTAAGAAAGTCACCCATAGGAAAATGACATATTGGATGATTTAAAAGTAGCTTTTCTACAAAGCCATTTTCCCCCTAGTTTTGGGTTTGTGGCTTTCTGCTTGGTTCATAGTAAGAAGTATTGGCAGCTCCAAATCCAGGTATAAGACACAGGTGAATTCTGTCTCTTGCAGAACTGAGAGTGGCAGATAATCTTTGATCAAGTTTACTGAGAGGCAGAGAAGAGCAGGGGAAAGGCAGACAGAAAGATGTAAGAGTGTATGGGTGCTTCCTCTCATCTTTTAGTGCTTTAAATGATAGAATCTTTTAATTTAACCTTTGGTTTCTGTAACAAGCCCCAATTATGTCCAGTTTGAAGAACTTATATTCCTTAAAAATTAATTACATATTGTTTTTAAGACTCCTGAGTAGTTCCTCATAACTACAACTGCAAAAGTGTTATAGAGAAAACTCAGCAAAAATAGTATTTTTCTTTCTTTTCTCTTCCACTATCCCAGAGGATTAGAAATTATTCCAGTTATCTCTTTCTGTGCAAGGGAACACCTTCCGCCTCCAACTTAGTGGGATAAAGCAACAACCATCTTGTTTATCTTACACTTCCTAAGGGTCAGGAATTCACACAAGGCATTGTCTTTGCTTTGGGACCTCAGCTGGGTTGACTCAAATGGCTGGGGCTGTAGACACATATCTGGTGCATCACCAGGGAGGGCTCAAAGGCTGTGTCTGGGGAGCTGCTCCCCTCCATGTAGTGTCTTCATGGTGTCCTTGGGGTAGCTGGACTTCTTACCTGATGAGTGAGAGCTCCCCCAGGAAAGTTTCCAGCAAATCAGACTGAAGTGCCATGATTTTGTGATTTATCCTCAGAAGTCACATGGTGTCTCTTCCTACATGCTCTATTTGTCAAAGAAGCTGCAACCTACCACATTCAAGGGGAGGGAACATAGACCCCTCCTCTTGATTGGAGAAAGATGGAAGTATTTGTGGCCTTGTCTTAACATGGCCATGGGAGGAATAGATGCAGATGAAACTGATAATCCAACAAATATTTATGTAGGTCTCTCAGTATTCTGAAGGCAAGGTGTTTGAATATCAAATTTTCTCCTTTGGACCACCCCTACCTTTCATACCTCTATGTTTTGTATTCCTGAGAATGTAAATTTAATTTTTCCTGTGATTTTCTTTCTATTTCTGAGCTTCAGCAAGCATATACAAAATAATATTAAACATTGTTTCCTCTGTGTTTAACTACGGGCTTCCCTGGTGGCTCAGACAGTAAAGAATATGCCTCCAATGCAGGAGCTGCTGTTGCTGCTGCTGCTGCTAAGTCGCTTCAGTCATGTCCGACTCTGTGCGACTCCATAGACAGCAGCCCACCAGGCTCCCCTGTCCCTGGGATTCTCCAGGCAAGAACACTGGAGTGGGTTGCCATTTCCTTCTCCAATGCATGAAAGTGAAAAGTGAAAGTGAAGTCCCTCAGTCGTGTCCGACTCTTAGTGACCCCATGGACTGCAGCCTACCAGGCTCCTCCATCCATGGGATTTTCCAGGCAAGAGTACTGGAGTGGGGTGCCAATGCCTTCTCCCCTATGCAGGAGACCCAGGTTTAATCCCTAGGTTGGGAAGATCCCCTGGAGAAGGGAATGGCAATCCACTCCAATATTTTTGCCTGGAGAATCCCATGGACAGAGGAGCCTGACAGGCTACAATCCACGGGGTTGCAGAGAGTCAGACACAACTGAGAAACTAACACTTTCAACTTCTGTGTTTAACTGGTGACAAGTATCATTACCAAGACTAGAGAAAGCCTTGCTTGTGAAGTTGGACAGAGATACAATACTCTTTTCCTGGAAGAAAGGGAACCGCTATTGATCTAACTGGGGTAAATCTCAGTGTGTGATGTATTCCTTTTTATCAGCTTACGCAGAGCTCATTGTTTGCTTCCTTGCGTTTTCTATCATAGGGATTGGCTTCTCCTATATGGAAAGAATGATTCAGACTAAATGGTGGCATCCAACTTGCCTCAGCCTTCAAGGCACTGACTTGATGTGTTTTTCCATTCATCCCTGGCTTTGTCTTCTTTTGTTTTTGTACTTCCTGGTTTCTGTCCAGTCTTCAAGAAATATTCTCTAAGCCTGATCATTGGATACACCCGTAAAAGATTTCAGATTGGCTCACTTTATCTGACTGTGCTTGTACTTACAACCTTCTTTATGTATGTGACAAGTCAGCCAGCTCCTGAATCCTGGTGTTTCTCTGTTCTTCTGTCATAAACCATAACTTCTCCCTGCCTGAGGCTAACAGAGGCTCACCCTCCCCACAGTCCAGCGTGACAGTAAAGAACAGACTGCTAACCTATGGAGCAAAGCTTCCCACATGAATAGTGGCCAGATGGGAGGAAAAAGTCAGGGTGGTGAAGGGGGTGGGGTTGACAAATTGCATCTATCAGTGTTAGTGCTTTCACGTTTAGTTCTACTGTGTGATGGGGCCACACAGTCCTAGGAAATAAGCACTAATTATCCAAAGAAAAATGTCCAGTCGTACTCTTTATTTGCTTGTGAAATAATCAGGGGTTTCATTTGTTGGTTTAAATCAGTTAGACTTGTTACTGTAATTGTTTAATTAAATAATATGGAAGCAATGTAATATGAATTGCAAAAAGAGAGCTATGGCTTTTTAGGAAAATAAATGCTTTATTGAGCAAAATCTTTGTAGAATTCTGTGTGAGAGAGATAAGTATAAAGGGTAGTAAAATAGCTGTAATAATGTAGAAGGATCTTGCAGTAAGTTTGCTACCTCATCTGAGACGTATCTTATCCTCAAAAATAATAGCTATTATATAATGTATTTAAGGGTAAATAACCAGGTGGACAAACTAGCACATATTACATTCTTTTGTCTTTGGATTGACACTGGAAACAGAACTTGGGTGGGAGGGGCGAGATTGTGTTTCACTTTCAAGGCGCGCACATACACACAAATGTGTCTCTATCAAACATCTAATTACCTTCTCAGGAGGCTGTGTTGATGGGCACAAGCTGTCAGATGGTGATAAATATATACCTGCTCAAATGATGTATTGTGGACCCGAGTTCTCATTTCAAGGGATTTTTATAATCTAAAATTGAACAACAAAAAAGTTTCACATGATACGGCCTCATTTCTGTAGCTAACTTTGTTCACCTACAGAACAGTCATGTGATTAAATGGCATGCAGTGAAGAGAAATGCACAGAACAGGGAGGACGTGCCCAACCCCCCTACTTAAAATTGCAACCCTGACTCCATCCTTTGTCTGTGGTTCTCCCTACCTTTTCTTGCTCTTGTTTTTCCTCCATAAGAATTATCACATTCTTATAGATAATACAATATCCTTGTTTACTTTATTGCTTTTCTTCCCCCACAGCCTCAGCTATGAATTCATAGGAACAGAGATTTTTCATGTTTAACTATGCCAGTTATGTCATAGCATTAACAATAGTGTCTGACTACATATGGTAAATACATGCTTATGCATATATGCATGCACAGATGCACATTTTTAATAAAAAATTTATGAATGAATAATAAAACATGGATTGGTTATATGAGTAATTCTAGAACTTTCCCACCCCAAAATAAACTTGCCTTGAAATCACCCCAGGATTAAATTAGATTATTTTGGATTAAGTTAGATTATAGACCTGGACACAAACACATCCACACACAAGATCAGGAAATGATCAGTGAGAAATGCTTATGTCCATAAGGATAACTTTGAAGATAATACTAGATTCAAGAAACAGAAATCCATCTCAAAATGGCTTAAACAATAGTGCTTATAACTTTATATAACAAGAGGTTCCAGGAGCAGTGTTTCCCAATACTGTCTAGTGTATGTGTGTGTTAAATTGCTTAGTCATGTCCGACTCTCTGAGACTCGGTGGACTGTAGCCCATCAGGCTGCTCTGTCCATAGGATTCTTCCAGGCAAGAATATTGGAGTAAGTTGCTATGACCTCCTCCAGGGGATCTTCCTGACCCAGGGATCAAACTTGAGTCTCTCATGTCTTCTGCATTGGCAGGTGGATTCTTTATGACTAGAGCCACCTGGGAAGCCCACTCTCTAATATGGGAATCCAACAATGATATGGACCCAGATTCTCTGAATCTTTCTCTGCTTCTATTCTTAAAAGAACCAGATTTGTTCTAAGGCTTTAAAGTAGCTGCAACAATCCAGTCATTACAACCAAATACAACAATGTTCAGAAGAATAGAATATTTGCTTCTATGTGTTTCCTTCTAAAAATTAGGAAATATTTCCTGGAAGTCCTCCAGCAAAGTTACCTTCATGTCTCATTGGTCAGATCACATGCCTACAGTGCTCACCAATCACTGGTGGGGAGAATGGGCTTCCCCATGCTGACCAATGAAGACTCACCCTCTGTCCTGTCCTAAAGCACATGGTTATGAGAAGGAGGGAAACTGGAATAAACAGATTTTAGGGGGAGAGGAAGATGGGAGGGAGCAGAAATAGATGCTTGATAATGTCTGCTACATCACTAAATGCATTTGTATGTGGAGTTAAAGCTAAATATTTGTAGGCTTGTTTGAAGTAGGTAGTTTAAAACATAATAAAACTAACTTCTTTAATGGTTTTATATTTTTCCTTATAACTTAACCAACTAATTCCCTTTGTCAGAAGGGATATTTGTCTATTTCATCATTCTTCTATTTTGTTTCAGTTTTAAAAATTATCCTGTTGTTTAAATTCAAGTAAAATATTTCTTAAAATATTACATACATTAAAAACTTTGTATATATATCCATATCTCTATTATTTTATATATCAGTTCAGTTCAGTCGCTCAGTCATGTCCAACTCTTTGCAACCCCAAGAATTGCAGCACACCAGGCCCCTCTGTCCATCACCAACTCCCGGAGTTCACTCAAACTCATGTCCATCGAGTCAGTGATGCCATCCAGCCATTTCATCCTCTGTCATCCCCTTCTCCTCCTGCCTCCAATCCCTCCCAGCATCAGAGTCTTTTCCAATGAGTCAACCCTTCGTATGAGGTGGTCAAAGTACTGGAGTTTCAGCTTCAATATCAGTCCTTCCAATGAACATCCAGGACTGATTTCCTTCAGAATGGACTGGTTGGATCTCCTTGTAGTCCAAGGGACTCTCAAGAGTCTTGTCCAACACCACAGTTCAAAAGCATCAATTCTTCAGCGCTCAGCTTTCTTCACAGTCCAACTTTCACATCCATACATGACCACTGGAAAAACCATAGCCTTGACTAGATGGACCTTTGTTGGCAAAGTAATGTCTCTGCTTTTCAATATGCTGTCTAGGTTGGTCATAACTTTTCTTCCAAGGGTTAAGCGTCTTTTAATCTCATGGCCACAATCACCATCTGCAGTGATTTTGGAGCCCAAAAAAATTAAGTCTGACACTGTTTACACTATTTCCCCATCTATTTCCCATGAAGCAATGGGACCAGATGCCATGATCTTCGTTTTCTGAATGTTGAGCTTTAAGCCAACTTTTTCACTCTCCTCTTTCACTTTCATCAAGAGGCTTTTTAGCACCTCTTCACTTTCTTCCAGAAGAAGTGGTGTCATCTGCATATCATACATAAGGTATCATACATACATACATCACGAGGTTATTATACATAAATAAATATCTAGAATGAAGCTCATGTAATGTTATTGAGAGTTATTTTTAGTTGTTTACATTTTGTATATATTTTTTGCTACTGTTTCTGTACTTTTTAGAGAATTTCAATATTTTGGAATGAGAATGCTTCATATTTATTAAAATAATAGCATTGCTCTAAAAAGTAAAAAAAAGACAAGTAGATGTATAATATTGTAAAAGTATTTCCATATTGTTAAATCCAATAAACAAATTGTAAAAAAATATATTATAATCCCATTTTATAAATAAATAGTAAACAGAGAGGGAAAACTATGTTATTAGAGAAATGGAAAAATTCTAGACATCTATATATATATTAACAGATAACTTCTGGGAATTATGCTGGCTTAATTTCTGTGTTGTTTGATTCTTCAATGATTGTATCATTCCTTTATAAGTATTAAGTATGGTAAATATATAAATAATAAGCAATCCCATCCCCAGTAATTAGTCCCTTTTGTTGGGTTACTCTTCCAAAGCTGCAAATCCTTATTTCCTGCTGCCTCTGCAAGGGGCATAGTCAGCCTGTCACTTTCTGCTGCTCAACACAGCCCCCAGTTGTCGAATCACTCTCCCTAAGGTTGCAAAGGTTACAGGTGCCTTCCCACTTGTGGTAAATGCTGATGCTTTTTATTGCTGCTGATGCCAGTTCAATGAGAGGTCAATGAGGTGACTCTGGCTTTCACGTTTAGATTCCCCACTCGGCCCTCCTTGAGATCTAACAGGAGTTATCTTGGCAAGAGTCTACCCTGAGTGCACACCAAATGGTGACCCTGAGCCACTGCTATAAAATTAATGATAAAATGATTCCTTCTCTTCTAGTACCTTAGGGGCATCGTAGGTAAGGCCAGCTCTGTGCAGGCAGTTGGAATTTCTTTATAGCTGAGCACATCAGATTTTAAGATTCAGAGAGGTTGGTTTTTAGGTATTTGTTTCCTACTGGACTTTCTTGACACTGTCAACTTTACTTCTCCTTTGTTGGTTTAGGAGATTAACTTTTCAACAGAAGATCTCTTTCTCAATGCTTAAACATATTAGACTTGAGAGTTAATAGAGTGTTAGCTTTAGGAGTACTTGGCATGCATTTTTAACTTCCCACTGAAATATCCATGAAATGTGCAAAAAGACAAAATAAAGCATACACCACCACTAAGACAGTTTCAGACAAGTTCTTGCCATATTTTGGTGGCATTTCATTAAGAGAAAAAGATGAGGAAACAGCATTAAGAATTACTGGCTTTCATGAGACAGAGTATTAAAAAAGCTTTGCCATGAAAATAACATTTGATCCCACTGGAACAAACATAATGGGCTGCCATAACAAAATACCACAAGCTGGGTGGCTTAAGCCAGAGTAAATTTATTTTTTTCATAGTTCTAGAGAATAGAAGTCTCAAATCACAGTGTTGGCAAGGCTGTGCTCCCTCTGAAGTTTCCGGGGAGGAATTCTCCTCTCCCTCTTGCTAGCTTTTGTTAGCTTCCAATAATCCTGGGTGTTCCTTTAGATGCATCACTCCAGCCTCTGCACGTAACCTTCTGCCTTCACATAGCTTTCTCCCCTGCATCTGTATCTCTGTGTGTCCTTTTCTTCTTAAAAGGACAGCAGTCATTGGATTTAGGGCCAACACTTCTCCAATATGCCCTCATCTTCTGCAAAGACCTTAATTCTGAATATGGTCATATTCACAGGCACTGAGGATTAAAACTTAAACTTGCTTTCTGGGGGACGGGGTGGACACAATTCAACATACCACACTATCTGAAACCAGGGGAATACATCAAATGAATGCATACTAGAGCCTAAGTTGGTCAGCTTTTGTTAAGTAGAACAGTGATGACAAACCAGCCCTGAGATCTCAGTGACATACAATAATAAAGATTTATTTGTGGCTTGTATTGAATGTCAACTATGGAGCGACAAGGCTTTCCTTCATGTATCTCCTTCATTCTTGGATTCAGGATGAAAAAGCAGTTGTGGTGTTGTTAGGGGAAGCACACTGATTGAAACCGCCCACCCTGGCCAGGCACCATAGTAACCATTTGCATGAGCTGTTTTATGACAGGAGATCCTGATAAGGAATACAGAACTAATAAGCCACCACCAACCGGAAGACTTAGGGAAAGGTTGAAAGGAGACACCGTGTGTCCGTCCACTTCCCAGAATCCCTCTCGCTAGCATCCATCTTGGCTGAGCGATGCGAGCGCCACCAGGAAAGACTCTGAATTAGAAGGATTGGCCAAAGACCACCGGGAAACTAATCCCATCACCATAAAACCCGAGACTGCGAGCCACGCGGCAGAGCAGTTCTCCTGGGTTCCCTTACCCTACTGCTCTCTGCCTGGGTGCCCTTTCCAAATAAAATCTCTTGCTTTGTCAGCACATGTGTCTTCTTGGACAATTCATTTCCGAGTGTTAGACAAGAGCCCAGTTTTGGGCCCTGGAAGGGGTCTGCCTTCCTGCAACAGTGTGGAACATTGTTATGCATTGAATTATGTCTCTCCAAATTCATATGTTGACATCTTAACCCTGAATTCTTCAGAGTGACCTTATTTGGAAACAGGGACATTGCCGATGTAATTAGGTAAGATGAGATCATTAGAGTGTGCCCTAATCCAATGTGATTGAGTCCTTATAAAAGGGAAATTCGGACATAGAAACTGACATGCACAGAGAGAAAAGTGATATGAAAACACAAGAAGACAGCCATCTGTCATCCAGCAAGAGATACCTGGAACAGATCCTTCTCTCGCACCCTGCCAACACCTTGACTTTGGACTTCTAGATTTCAGAACTGTCAGACAAGAAACTCTGTTAAGCAGCTCCTCCCCGCCCCCCATTTCTGGCTCCCTGTAATGAGACCCCTAGGAAACTAATACAGTCACACCAATCTCATGGAAGAAGGAAAAGTATGTATGAGGAAGCATGTAGTGACTTTTAAAGTTTCTGCTTGTAACTAACTGACATAAATTCCTCTCACATTCTTTTGGTCAAAGGAATGGAGTGACTGACAATGAGATGACTTGAATTGGAGTCTGGAGGAACACTGTGAATGCAGGGATCTCCCAAGTGCCAGGGCAACAGGCACGATGGGGCCTGGACTGAAAAGTAAAGTGAAATTTCCCAGTCTGCTGGGGCTTCAGTAGAAAAAAGCTCTGCTGGAGCCATGGGGCTGTCATAAACACAGGTTCAGCCTCAGACATTTGACACTAAGATGAACTGAGTTGTATCTAAAACTCCATCCATCTTGAGTCAACTCAGTTCTGAGAGCCTGGGGGTCAACCTCACTTCATTTGCTGCACAGAGAAAAGGCAAGCCTTCTTGGAAGAATGTGGGTGGGGATAATACTGACTTCAATTACTGCTATCCTGTTATATGCAAATGTCTGCAATAAAAAAAGATAGGGAAAGACATGCAATGAAGCAGGAAAATGTAATTACTCAGATATTAGGTTTGGTACCAGGCAGAGTTTTTCTGTTGTGATCTTTTAGGGCAGACAATTTTTGGCATCTGTGTTAACTTGCTGTCCTTGCAGACAACGGTGATTGTGCCCCACCCTCCTTAGAACATGAGGCCTGTGTTCAATATACAGTAGGACAAGGGAAAACAATATACATTTAAAATTTCAAAGGATACTTATGCTTCTAATTATATGCTTTGTAATGGTCAGAACCAAAAGAAAAGTGAACTCTTTAGTATCCTCCACACCTATCAATTTATTTATTTGTCCAACAAATATATACGAGGCACTGTGCTAAATGTTAGAAATCTGGGAATGAATAAGATAGACTTATGTCCCAGTGGAATCTAGGGCAGGATATGGGCAGAAATAGTGACTAGATAATGAAATCAAAGGCCATAGGCTGTTAGGGTAAAAAAAAAAAAAAAAAAAAATTACACAACTTGAACTTCCCGGGTGGTCCAGTGGTTAAGACTCCATGCTTCTAATGCAGGAGACACAGGTTCAATTCCTGGTCAGGGAGCTAATATACCATGTGCCAAGCTGTGTGACCAAAAAATTGAAATTATTTTTTAAAAACAGTACAGGTCTCTATTATCCAGAATGGTATTTCTGGATTTCAGTGCTGTAACAAGGGTGGAGTCTCCCTTTTGTGAGTGGCCATTTCAGTCCTTTGCCTCAGGGGCTGTGGCCTCTGCCTCTTCTTATAAAGTTGCTTTCATTCATGAAAACTGATTCTTAGGAAAAATTTCTCCATCAAATTCACAGTTATTTCAGCTGGAGAACCCTGTTTCTGCATAGAAGCTTCCTTCAAGAAGCCGTGTGAGGATCCACATCTACATTTTTGCTTCTCAGGGTTCAGACATCAGAGACCTTGACTAGCCATTTCACCCTCTTGTTTTCAGTCCAAGTGGAATTTGTTTCTGTTAACTGCTCTTCCTTCTCCTTTCTGCTGCTCCTCTTTTAGGAAGTCTCTGTGGCATCTAACTGTTTATTCTGCTTGCTATGTTAGTGTCTTTACACCTCTCAACAGTAATGATAATAATGACAATAGAGAGTAGTAAGATCGTTACCCTATGCAGACATTTATCTGAAGACTTCTTTTTAAAGACTTCTCTTGTAATTACTCATTTTATCCTCATATCACCTTCTTTGTTATTATTTTTGTCATAATACTATATTGTGTTATAATAATAATTATAGGGAAAACCACTAGACCATTTAGGTATAACCTAAGTCAAATTCCTTATGATTATACAGTGGAAGTGAGAAATAGATTTAAGGGCCTAGATCTGATAGATAGAGTGCCTGATGAACTATGGATGGAGGTTCGTGACATTGTACAGGAGACAGGGATCAAGACCATCCCCAAGGAAAAGAAATGCAAAAAAGCAAAATGGCTGTCTGAGAAGGCCTTACATATAGCTGTGAAAAGAAGAGAAGCAAAAAGCAAAGGAGAAAAGGAAAGATATAAGCATCTGAATGCAGAGTTCCAAAAAATAGCAAGGAGAGATAAGAAAGCCTTCCTCAGCAATCAATGCAAAGAAATAGAGGAAAACAACAGAATGGGAAAGACTAGAGATCTCTTTAAGAAAATTAGAGATACCAAGGAAACATTTCATGCAAAGATGGGCTCAATAAAGGACAGAAATGGTATGGACCTAAGAGAAGCAGAAGATATTAAGAAGAGGTGGCAAGAATACACAGAAGAACTGTACAAAAAAGATCTTCACGACCCAGATAATCACGATGGTGTGATCACTCACCTAGAGCCAGACATCCTGGAATGTGAAGTCAAGTGAGCCTTAGAAAGCATCACTATGAACAAAGTTGGTGGAGGTGATGGAATTCCAGTTGAGCGCTTTCAAATCCTGGAAGATGATGCTGTGAAAGTGTTGCACTCAATATGCCAGCAAATTTGGAAAACTCAGCAGTGACCACAGGACTGGAAAAGGTCAGTTTTCATTCCAATCCCAAAGAAAGGCAATGCCAAAGAATGCTCAAACTACCGCACAATTGCACTCATCTCACACGCTAGTAAAGTAATGCTCAACATTCTCCAAGCCAGGCTTCAGCAGTATGTGAACCATGAACTTCTGATGTTCAAGCTGGTTTTAGGAAAGGCAGAGGAACCAGAGATCAAATTGCCAATATCCGCTGGATCATGCAAAAAGCAAGAGAGTTCCAGAAAAACATCGATTTCTGCTTTATTGACTATGCCAAAGCCTTTGACTGTGTGGATCACAATAAACTGTGGAAAATTCTGAAAGATACGGGAATACCAGACCACCTGACATGCCTCTTGAGAAACCTATATGCAGGTCAGGAAGCAACAGGTAGAACTGGACATGGAACAACAGACTGGTTCCAAATAAGAAAAGGAGTACATCAAGGCTGTATATTGTCACCCTGCTTATTTAACTTATATGCAGAGTACATCATGAGAAATGCTGGGCTGGAAGAAGCACAAGCTGGAATCAAGATTGCCGGGAGAAATATCAATAACCTCAGATATGCAGATGACACCACCCTTATGGCAGAAAGTGAAGAGGAACTAAAAAGTCTCTTGATGAAAGTGAAAGAGGAGAGTGAAAAAGTTGGCATAAAGCTCAACATTCAGAAAACGAAGATCATGACATCACTTCATGGGAAATAGATGGGGAAACAGTGGAAGCAGTGTCAGACTTTATTTTTTTGGGCTCCAAAATCACTGCAGATGGTGACTGCAGCCATGAAATTAAAAGATGCTTACTCCTTGGAAGGAAAGTTATGACCAACCTAGATAGCTTATTCAAAAGCAGAGACATTACTTTGCCAACAAAGGTCCGTCTAGTCAAGGCTATGGTTTTTCCAGTGGTCATGTGTGGATGTGAGAGTTGGACTGTGAAGAAAGCTGAGCGCTGAAGTATTGATGTTTTTGAACTGTGGTGTTGGAGAAGACTCTTGAGAGTCCCTTGGACTGCAAGGAGATCCAACCAGTCCATTCTGAAGGAGATCAGCCCTAGGATTTCTTTGGAAGGAATGATGCTGAAGCTGAAACTCCAGTACTTTGGCCACCTCATGCGAAGAGTTGACTCATTGGAAAAGACTCTGATGCTGGGAGGGACTGAGGGCAGGAGGAGAAGGGGATGACAGAGGATGAGATGGCTGGATGGCATCACCGACTCGATGGACATGGGTTTGAGTGAACTCCGGGAGTTGGTGATGGACAGGGAGGCCTGGCGTGCTGCGATTCATGGGGTCGCAAAGAGTTGGACACGACTGAGTGACTGAACTGAACTGAATTATATTTTGGTATAATATATTATTTATTCTTTACTGGTATAATGCTTGTTATTTTTGTTATAATTATATATTACTTATTATAATATTCTCATTATTGATCTATTCTGGCCTTCAAAATCTCATATTTCCTTTAATATCTGCATCTGTTTCCTCAGATCTTAACCTTTCTCCTGAAGAAATTTCTTTCTTCCTTCAGTTTAATCAGTCTATCTTCCTTGATTTGTTTTCATTCTTCCACGGCCCTTTTTCTGAGTATAATACTAAATCAACTTTTTTTTAATCGCTCTCAATTTCTCTTTGATTCCTGAGCAAACTTGTTTTCTAGAAGCATAATGTTCCAAGCACAGGCTTTTTGAATTGCCATCTATGTTTGCGATATTTCTTTGAACCCAAGAAGGTAGCATATGTCTTTGTATTAAAGGCCACATTCTTACGTTTTTATTTATTAATGAAATATACCACTCTTCCATGAATTTAGCCACAATTTGAGAATTGCATGGTTTTTAAGCGGTTTAAGAACTTAGGTAATTAACAATCGAGCCATCCTGAGGCCATAGTGGGGGAAACTTTCAAGACCCTGTGGACAAGCCACATGTATCTAAGCTCAGCTCCCCCACCATTTTCAATTTGTCATGAAAGAAGTTCAGAATAGCATAAAACATTGCAGAATTTGGAGAAATCTATCTCACTAATGAGCTAGGCCTCATTTGAACAATTTAAAGCTAAAAGTTCACACCTATTTTTCTGTAGTTCCTGTAGACATAGTTACAATTTAAGATTTGATCTAGTTGGCAAAACAAAACAACAAACAATAGAAAACCTAAGCAAAAGCACCAAATAATTTACATGACCCCCAAATATCTAAAAAGCCTCACGTGAAAAGACTATTTTTCTATAATCAAATTCTCTCACTACCGTTCGTGAGGCCCGTCTGCATTTGCTGAGGTTCCAATTGCATTCATTGTCTAGCCTGGCACCTGTGTAATTTTCATGGTTAAGTTATAGCAGCATTCAGCCTGAGGCATGCACCTTTGCTGATTCTGGGACAGCCTAGGAATCAGACTTATGCTGAGACCAAGGCACCGTGTGCCTTTGCTGAGGCAGGACTGAATTTTCCTGGTGCCTGTGAAGATGTACAAAATAGCCATTTACCGATGAACAAAGTTTAAAGAAGCTTCTGTGCATGTCAATGAAAAACTGCATTTGTGCAGCTTTAATTACTCCCTTTCCTACCTTTCCTCTTCATGCTTCAACTACTTGAATTTCTCTGTGTCATATAGCAAATTTCCACTTGTTTGCTGGCAGAAGTTCCTCAGTGTTTGTGTCTTAATCTCTTCTTATAAGTTCATCAGCAGTATTACATTAGGACCCACCCCAGTAACCTCATTTAATCTTAATTACCGTTTAAAGAGCCTATCAATGAGTATAGTCACATTCCGAAATACTGTGGGTTCAGTTCAGTTCAGTTCAGTTCAGTCTCTCAATTGTGTCCTACTCTTTGTGATCCCATGAATCTCAGCACACCAGGCCTCCCTGTCCATCACCAACTCCCAGAGTTCGCCCAAACTCATGTGCATTGAGTCAGTGATGCCATCCAGCCATCTCATCCTCTGTCGTCCCCTTCTCCTCCTGCCCCCAGTTCCTCCCAGCATCAGGGTCTTTTCCAGTGAGTCAACTCTTCGCATGAGGTGGCCAAAGTATTGGAGTTTCAGCCTCAGCATCAGTCCTTCCAATGAACACCCCGGACTGGATACCTTTAGGATGGACTGGTTGGATCTCCTTGCAGTCCAAGGGACTCGAAAGAGTCTTCTCCAGCACCACACTTCAAAAGCATCAATTCTTCAGTGCTCAGCTTTCTTCACAGTCCAACTCTCACATCCATACATGACCACTGGAAAAACCATAGCCTTGACTAGACGGACTTTTGTTAGCAAAGTAATATCTTATAGTCACATTCTGAAATACTGGGGGTTAGGATTTCAATATATGTTCAAATTTGAGGGGACACTATTTGGTCCATAGAAGAGGTTCATTCATCTGTTCAACAAATATTAATTGAAAGCTTACTAATTGTCTCTTTGTGTGAGATTCTGAAGAAAAATTAAGTAGCATATTTGCGATCAAGCAGCTGATTACTGATAGAAACACTGTTTGATGTCAAAGGATGTTCTCTTAACTACTCTAATGTCTTTTAATAGCAAAAATCAGAAAATGAACTAATAAGTAGTGTGTTATATAATCTTTTGTTGGAATACTATGCAGCTTAAAAAGGCTGAGTAGGAAGATAAGAAATATGGGAAAATGCTTTTGGCAGAAATAGAAATGCTGGTTATTTATACCTCTACATTAGGACTGCATCTCTGCACAACTGCATAGAAAATAAAAGCCTGAAAAGAAATATATCAAAATACTAATAGTAATTCTAGTGGAGCAATAACAGTTCTCAGAGTTTTGGGGTTTTTGGTTTTTTACTTTCAAAATTTTCTGTAGTATAACATACTTTTCTAAAATTTTCTGAGATTAACTAATGAAAGGTGATTATTCTTGATTGGAAAAGACCCTGATGCTGGGAAAGATTGAAGGCAGGAGGAGAAGGGGACAACAGAGGATGAGATGGTTGGATGGCATCACCAACTCAATGGACATGAGTTTGAGCAAGCTCTGGCAGTTGGTGTTGGACAGGGAAGCCTGGCGTGCTGCAGTCCATGGGGTCGCTAAGAGTCAGACATAACTGAGTGACTGAACTATAAGACTCAAAAGACCGAATAATTTTGACAGGGTAAATTCTCTTTTTGGACATGTTGGTTAATCAAAGAACCATGAATATTAGAACTGGAATATGAATATGAGGACAGTAACTTAATGATATTAACCACGCCCATTTTTATGAGCCAGTGTAAGAATCACTGCCCTTAGTATCTAAGTGATCTAATGATATTGTCAACCCAAAATTCACTTATTTCATTCTTCAGGTCTATTTAAACACACATTATAGCCTTAATACATCTGGAAAGTCTCTGGTATTTAAAAAAAATTCTGAAAGAGATGGGAATACCAGACCACCTGACATGCCTCTTGAGAAATTTGTATGCAGGTCAGGAAGCAACAGGTAGAACTGGACATGGAACAACAGACTGGTTCCAAATAGGAAAAGGAGTACGTCAAGGCTGTATATTGTCACCCTGTTTATTTAAATTATATGCAGAGTACATCATGAGAAACGCTGGGCTGGAAGAAACACAAGCTGGAATCAAGATTGCTGGGAGAAATATCAATAACCTCAGATATGCAGATGACACCACCCCTATGGCAGAAAGTGAAGAGGAACTAAAAAGCCTCTTGATGAAAGTGAAAGAAGAGAGTGAAAAAGTTGGCTTAAAGCTCAACATTCAGAACATGAAGATCATGGCATCCGGTCCCATCACTTCATGGGAAATAGATGGGGAAACAGTGGAAACAGTGTCAGACTTTATTTTTCTGGGCTCCAAAATCACTGCAGATGGTGACTGCAGCTATGAAATTAAAAGATGCTTACTCCTTGGAAGGAAAGTTATGACCAACCTAGACAGCATATTCAAAAGCAGAGACATTACTTTGCCAACAGAGGTCCGTCTAGTCAAGGCTATGGTTTTTCCTGTGGTCATGTATGGATGTGAGAGTTGGACTGTGAAGAAGGCTGAGCACCAAAGAATTGATGCTTTTGAACTGTGGTGTTGGAGAAGACTCTTGAGAGTCCCTTGGACTGCAAGGAGATCCAACCAGTCCATTCTGAAGGAGATCAGCCTTGGGATTTCTTTGGAAGGAATGATGCTAAAGCTGAAACTCCAGTACTTTGGCCACCTCATGTGAAGAGTTGACTCATTGGAAAAGACCCTGATGCTGGGAGGGATTGGAGGCAGGAGGAGAAGGGGATGACAGAGGATGAGATGGCTGGATGGCATCACTGACTCAGTGGACATGAGTCTGAGTGAACTCTGGGAGTTGATGATAGACAGGGAGGCCTGGCGTGCTGCGATTCATGGGGCCTCAAAGAGTCGGACACGACTGAGGGACTGATCTGATCTGATTATTTATATTTCTTTTAATCATAGAAATTTAATGAAGTCTTTGGGAGTTTATGGGATGGTTAAATGGAAAAAAATGGATACATTTTATGACTCTGATCAATTTATTCATGTGGTTCTCCTGTAATGGCTAATTAATCTTACTTGGCAGTCTAGTTACTAAGCGTATACCTTTCCAAACATTAACTGTCCTCATTATCCTCCTCCAGGCCTTTTCCGATTAAATTCCTATCTGTTACAGTAATGTAAAAAAAAAAAAAAAAAATTAGCACAACTTACTTACCATCAGAAGCATATACAGTGTTCTACCCGCACATATTTTCCATAGCAAGATAGCCAATGCATTGGGCTAAATTTTGGAATTCCCGATGATAACACAGCCTGGTCCTTTACCTGTAACCACTCACCAGTCTTTACCTACACACTCAGCAGAGGGCTCATTTTAAATATTCACTTTGAATAAGAAATATTGTAGGACACTAACATAACTAAGAGAAAAGAAAATAGACATCTTTCAAATGAGTGATTGCTCATGTGGTCTACCATGAGGAATAACAAATATGCTTTTCCCCTCAAAATCTCCTTTAGTGAAACCCCAAAATCCTCTTTAGTGAAACCCCAAATCTTTCTACTAATGATTATTAAATAATCCTTTGAGGCCTCCCAGATACCTCACTGGTAAAGAATCTACCTGCCAGTGCAGGAAACTTAGGAGACAGGTTTTATCCTTGGATCGGGAAGATCCCGTGAAGTAGGAAACAAAAACCTGCTCCAGTATTCTTACCTGGAAAATTCTGTGGACAGAGGAGCTTGGTGGGCTGCAGTCCATGAGGTCACAAAGAGTCGGACACAACTGCATGCATTAAATAATCCTTTGGGACTTGAAAGTAGTCACAGATAAGACTGTGGCCCTAATGTGAAAGAATTGTTAAAAGTCTTGTGTTTCACACTAAAGTAGAGACAACATGCATACCCAAGAAATAGGAACTAACTAGAGAGATGGATGGGCTGATGAATATGGAAGAGGAAAGATGAATGATCCTGATACGATCTGAATGTTTGTGTCCTACCAAATTCATATGTTGGAAACCTAACCCCCCACAATGTGGTGGTATTAAGAGTTATGGCCCTGGAGCCCTCACAAATCGGATGAGTGCCCTTTCAAAAGAGACCCCAGAGAGCTCTCTAGCACTGTCCTCACCTTGGGAGGAGGATACAAGGAGAAGATAGCAGTGTGCAGTTTGGAAGAGGACCCTCATTAGAACCTGACCATACTGGCACCCTCATCTCAGAGTTTCAGCCTTCAGAACTGTGAAAAATAAATTTATGTTGTTTATTTGCCAGCCAATCTATGTTTTTTTGTGATAGCAGCCCAGACTGACCTAAACAGATCCTGACTTTACCAGAGTGCCTGGTGGTAAGCTTATCTCCCAGCATGGGTATGTTTGGAGGAGTGACGGAGGAGGAGGAGGAGAGGGGAGGGAAGGATTTGTGCTTTGCGATGTAACTCCTTGCCAAATGGGAAGAATGACAGTGTTACAACATCTCCTCAAAAGCTAAAATCAATTTCTCTGATTTTTAAAGTGATGCCTACTGGGAGGGCCCTCTGGTGTCTGTGAAGGGTGGAGGTAATGTGATGGAAGAAACTGTCCGTGCAGGCTTTGATCGCGATTCACAATGTGCCACTTGGAAAGAAGAATGCCAATTTCAGAAAGTAATGTGAGTAAGGTAATTTTAAACAAGACAGCATCGAGATTTCCCTGGTAGTCCAGTGGTTAAGATCCTATACCTCCACTGCTGGTGGAGTGGGTTCAATCCCTGGTCAGGGAACTAAGATCCTGTGTCCTGTATGGCCCCCCAAATGTCTTAGTTATAAAAAAAGAGAGAATAGCATAGGTCTTAAAGATTCACTTTTCATCTTTGACCTTCATTCATATCATCCATTCTGTTTCTGATGTAATGCAGTAATTATGCGGGCTTTGTTGTGTCTCCTCCAGCAGGATGTTGAGTTTATACTGGAGAATTTCAGAAAGAGGAAGCCATCAAAAACTGATGGTCAAATTTGAGTATGGGGGTTTTATGGGGAGGGAGAGAAAAGCAGAGCAAATTATGGCTGTGACGGTTATTGCATGAATGGAAGTGCAAGTTTTCCTTTTCTCTCTACTCAAATTGAGGATGTTATGTAGTGAATTTTAGTCAGTTGAAGAGTCAGAATGGATGGCAATAGCCAGACCAATGTGACTCTCTGTCCTGCCTGGATGACTTGGGGAAATTCCTTAACCCACCAGCTTTCTTTCATTGACATAGTATTATTTACTTTATGCTTGAAGATTGAATTAGATGACATGGATAGGACAGTTAGCCCTGCATCAGTTGGCCCAATTTAGAGAGAGACGTGACTATGCAAGAAGGATGAGAGAGAGACTTGAAATTGCTGACTTTTGATAGAGGAAGACGGTCACAAGCCAAGGAATGTGGGTGGACTCTAAAAGAAAAAGAAAAAAGAAAATGAAGTCGCTCAGTTGTGTCCAACTCTTTGGGACCCCATGGACTATAGCCTACCAGGTTCCACTGTCCATGGGATTTTCCAGGCAAGAATACTGGAGCGGGTTGTCATTTCCTTCTCCAGGAGATCTTTCCAACCCAGGGATTGAACCCGGGTCTCCCGCATTGTAGGCAGACACTTTACCATCTGAGCCACCAGGGACTCTAGAAGCTGAAAACAGCAAGGAGGCAAATGCTTCCTTAGAGTCTTCAAAAAAGACCTTGGCCTTACTGATGCTTTTTAAGCCCAGTGAGACCCGTGTTGGACTTCTCACTTACTTGGAAAAGAACAAAGATAATCTACATCTATACTCTCCAGGGAGAAACATGGACATTTATACATAGGCCAAGTACAGTTATTCAAACTAAGTGCCCCAGGAGCACAGGAGAAGGGAAAACAGCTGGGGATTTATGGAAGAGTTTTGGAAAAGGTAAATAATATAGACCTTGACACATTTTAACAGAGTTAGAAGTGAGATGAAAATTAGTCTGAGGAGCAGCACAGTGGAAGCTTGAAAGGGTACTGCATGTTCACCAGCGGGAGTGCCCATCCCCGAGGACTGGAGCAGAGCTCTTGGGGTGGGAGGAGAGACGAGTAGACAACTCTGCATCTGTGAGCCTGGATGGAGAGGTTGTGTTGCTCACAAGAAGGTGCATAGCTTTGGGGGGAAGGAGACTGTAGTTAAACTCTTGAGGTTGAACTCTCACAAGATAACCAGCGGAAGTAGCTGCAATTCAGTTCCACTCGCGTGCACCTCTGCCATCTGAGTGGGCACTGACAGGAGCCCTTTCTGGCACTAATGGTCTCAGAGGATTCATCTTAAGCCCGCCTATAAATGACTTCTGCCTCTGGGCACTTTGAGAAAATAGAACAGGAAAACACTGATTTGATTATTTCTCTAAAACCTCTGAACTTTTGTACTTCCAAGGATATATGTGAAAAACTCAGCACAGGTAGAGACTTCCTTTATTTACCCCTTACCTGGGATGCAAAAGTAGGAAGTCAAGAAACACCTGGAGTAACAGGCAAATTTGGCTTTGGAATACGGAATGAAGCAGGGCAAAGACTAATAGAGTTTTGCCAAGAAAATGCACTGGTCATAACAAACATGCTCTTCCAACAACACAAGAGAAGACTCTATACATGGACATCACCAGACGGTCAACACCGAAATCAGATTGATTATATTCTTTGCAGCCAAAGATGGAGAAGCTCTATACAGTCAACAAAAACAAGACCAGGAGCTGACTGTGGCTCAGATCATGAACTCCTTATTACCAAATTCAGACTGAAATTGAAGAAAGTAGGGAAAGCCACTAGACCATTCAGGTATGACCTAAATCAAATCCTTTATTATTATACAGTGGAAGTGAGAAATAGATTTAAAGGCCTAGATCTGATAGATAGAGTGCCTGATGAACTATGGAATGAGGTTCGTGACATTGTACAGGAGACAGGGATCAAGACCATCCCCATGGAAAAGAAATGCAAAAAAGCAAAATGGCTGTCTGGGGAGGCCTTACAAATGAAAAGAAGACAAGGGAAAAGCAAAGGAGAAAAGGAAAGATATAAGCATCTGAATGCAGAGTTCCAAAGGAAACAACAGAATGGGAAAGACTAGAAATCTCTTCAAGAAAATTAGAAATACCAAGGGAACATTTCATGCAAAGATGAGCTCGATAAAGGACAGAAATGGTATGGACCTAAGAGAAGCAGAAGATATTAAGAAGAGGTGGCAAGAATACACAGAAGAACTGTACAAAAAAGATCTTCACAACCCAGATAATCACAATGGTGTGATCACTCACCTAGAGCCAGACATCCTGGAATGTGAAGTCAAGTGGGCCTTAGAAAGCATCACTACGAACAAAGCTAGTGGAGGTGATGGAATTCCAGTTGAGCGCTTTCAAATCCTGAAAGATGATGCTGTGAAAGTGCTGCACTCAATATGCCAGCAAATTTGGAAAACTCAGCAGTGGCCACAGGACTGGAAAAGGTCAGTTTTCATTCCAATCCCAAAGAAAGGCAATGCCAAAGAATGCTCAAACTACCGCACAATTGCACTCATCTCACATGCTAGTAAAGTAATGCTCAAAATTCTCCAAGCCAGGCTTCAGCAATATGTGAACCGTGAACTTCCAGATGTTCAAGCTGGTTTTAGAAAAGGCAGAGGAACCAGAGATCAAATTGCCAACATCCACTGGATCATAGAAAAAGCAAGAGATTTCCAGAAAAACATCTATTTCTGCTTTATTGACTATGCCAAAGCCTTTGACTGTGTGGATCACAATAAACTGTGGACAATTCTGAAGGAGATGGGAATACCAGACCACCTGACCTGCCTCTTGAGAAATATGTATGCAGGTCAGGAAGCAACAGTTAGAACTGGACATGGAACAACAGACTGTTTCCAAATAGGAAAAGGAGTACGTCAAGGCTGTATATTGTCACCCTGCTTATTTAACTTACATGCAGAGTACATCATGAGAAACGCTGGACTGGAAGAAACAGAAGCTGGAATCAAGATTGCCGGGAGAAATATCAATAACCTCAGATATGCAGATGACACCACCCTTATGGCAGAGAGTGAAGAGGAACTCAAAAGCCTCTTGATGAAAGTGAAAGTGGAGAGTGAAAAGGTTGGCTTAAAGCTCAACACTCAGAAAACGAAGATCATGGCATCCGGTCTCATCACTTCATGGGAAATAGATGGGGAAACAGTGGAAACAGTGTCAGACTTTATTTTTCTGGGCTCCAAAATCACTGCAGATGGTGACTGCAGCCGTGAAATTAAAAGACGTTTACTCCTTGGAAGGAAAGTTATGACAACCTAGATAGCATATTCAAAAGCAGAGACATTACTTTGCCAACAAAGGTCCGTCTAGTCAAGGCTATGGTTTTCCCTGTGGTCATGTATGGATGTGAGAGTTGGTCTGTGAAGAAGGCTGAGCGCCGAAGAATTGATGCTTTTGAACTGTGGTGTTGGAGAAGACTCTTGAGAGTCCCTTGGACTGCAAGGAGATCCAACCAGTCCATTCTGAAGGAGATCAGCCCTGGGATTTCTTTGGAGGGAATGATGCTGAAGCTGAAATTCCAGTACTTTGGCCACCTCATGTGAAGAGCTGACTCATTGGAAAAGACTCTGATGCTGGGAGGGATTGGGGGCAGGAGGAGAAGGGGATGACAGAGGATGAGATGGCTGGATGGCATTACTGATTCGATGGACGTGAATCTGAGTGAACTCCGGGAGTTGGTGATGGACAGGGAGGCCTGGCGTGCTACGATTCATGGGTTTGCAAAGAGTCAGACACGACTAAGCGACTGAACTGAACTGACACACATTTCCCTCACAGGAGTTGCATGTACTTATCTGGCTTCTCAGTGCAGTGCTACCAACTGGGGCTGGGTGGACAGTCTGCAAGGCCTGCAGAGTGAGAAGATGCAGTTCACACCAGGCCGATGCCCAGAGGAGACTTTTGGCACCTAATCCAGTGTCCTGTGTAACCCAGGCTCCCATTTAGCCTACTCATTTTTTTTTTCTTGTGCCAATCCGTAGTGAAACTTGCAAAGCCAAGCCATCCACGCTAATTAAGGCTACAGATCCTGTCAGTGAGCCTACAGATTGAAGAAAAAACCCTGAAATTTAGACTCAGGTTGAAAACAGTTGTGAAGGACTTTATATTTGAGATATACTAACCTGTTTTATCGGAGAAGGCAATGGCACCCCACTCCAGTACTCTTGCCTGGAGGATCCCATGGTTGAAGAAGCCTGGTGGGCTACAGTCCATGGGGTTGCTAAGAATCGGGCACGACTGAATGACTTCATTTTCAGTTTTCGCTTTCATGTATTGGAGAAGGAAATGGCAACCCACTCCAGTATTCTTGCCTGGAGAATCCCAGGGACAGGGGAGCCTAGTGGGCTGCCGTCTTTGGGGTCGCACAGAGTCAGACACGACTGAAGCGACTTAGCAGCAGCAACCTGTTTTATAGAACAAGACTGTTATTTTTCTCTGGCCCAGTCTTGAGAAGCTGGAAACAGTTGGGAAGAAGAGTTTGATTGTTTGAATAAATGAGGTGATTACTTGCACTTTGGATGCAAATTTGCAGTTTGTAGCATCCCAGCCTCCCCAGACAACTGCACTCCAACTGAGCCTGTGAAATTCCCTTTTTTTTTGTCTTTCCCTGGATCTCTCATCCTCATCATAACCAACACCTCTTCCTGGAGACAGCCTGATGTCTGTAACATATTACTTTTTCATGGATCTACCCACTGATGCAATAGACCCTGTAGGAGGTGGATGCAACTAAGGGGGTCTAGGTGGGATATTATTGGCTACAAGCCCTGGAAATTTATTAATAAATAAATCAAAACCCTTTTCTATTTCTAAAACAGAGTACCTAAAAATGTGATCTTTCCCAGAACTGCCTTAGAATCTCCTGGAGAATGATTGTTAAATACAGATTCCTGGTCTTATCAGACACACTGAATTTCCAGGGGATGGTGATCTGGAACTACATCTTTAGACAGCATCTGAGGCAATATTGTTGGGCACCAGTCTTTGAAATTTTTGCTAAAGCAAAAGAGCAAAGAATAAACCATCTCTTCTCTCTCGGGCTTCCCTGGTGGGTCAGATGATAAAGAATCTGCCTGTAATACAGGAGACCTAGGTTCAATCCCAGGGTCTGGAAGATCCCCTGGAGAACGGAATGGCTCCCCACTCCAGTATTCTTGCCTGGAGAATTCCATGGACAGAGAAGCCTGGTGGGCTATAGTCCACGGGGTTGCACAGAGTCGGACACTACTGAGTGACTACACACACACACACACACACACACACACACACACACACACTTCTCTCTCTCAGATTGCCTTGTAGTAAACTTTTTTTTTCCACCAAAGTTGCCTTAGAAGGTGTGTGTTAGTCCTTTGGGACTGCTGTAACAGAATATTATAGACTGGGTGCTTTATAAGCTACAGAAATGCGTTTCTCACAGTTTTGGAGGTTGGGAAGTTCAAGATTAAGGTACAGGCAAGTTCAGTTTCTAGTGAATACAAGCTTCCTAGTTCACAGAGAGCCGGCTTCTCACTTTGCCTCACCGGAAGGAGGGGCATGGGAACTCCTTGGGGTCTCTGACTCTCATTTATGAGGCCTCTATCCTCATGGCATGATCACTTCCCCAAAGGACCCACTTTCAAATGCCATCATACTTGGGATTATATTTTAACATGAATTTGGGATGAACACACCCTTTCAGTTTACAGCAGTGTGTGTGTGTGTGTGTGTGTGTGTGTGTGTGTGAGAGAGAGAGAGAGAGAGAGAGAATATGGACGAGGTAGAAAGGGTAGGCAGCAGGAAAGAAGCAAGAAAGTTTGATAAAAATGGATAAAATTCAAGATTTCTCCCTCTTTATATCTTAACATCCGAGATCTTCCCCGGGACTTCAATATGTAGATTCTACCATAGGTATTCACAATTTTTTTTCTTTTTTTTAAATTTTATTTTATTTTTTATTACAATATTTTATTGGTTTTGCCATATATCGAAATGAATCCGCCACAGGTTTACATGTGTTCCGCATCCTTAACCCTCCTCCCTACCCATACCATCCCTCTGGGTCATCCCAGTGCACCAGCCCCAAGCATCCAGTATCGTGCATTGAACCTGGACTGGTGACTCGTTTCATATATGATATTATACATATTTCAATGCCATTCTCCCAAATCATCCCACCCTTTCCCTCTCCCACAGAGTCCATAAGACTGTTCTATACATCAGTGTCTCTTTTGCTGTCTCGTATACAGGGTTATAGTTACCATCTTTCTAAATTCCATATATATACGTTAGTATACTGTATTGGTGTTTTTCTTCCTGGCTTACTTCACTCTGTATAATAGGCTCCAGTTTCATCCACCTCATTAGAAGTGATTCAAATGTATTCTTTTTAATGGCTGAGTAATACTCCATTGTGTATATGTACCACAGCTTTCTTATCCATTCATCTGCTGATGGGCATCTAGGTTGCTTCCATGTCCTGGCTATTATAAACAGTGCTGCGATGAACATTGGGGTACACGTGTCTCTTTAAATTCTGATTTCCGCAGTGGGATTGCTGGATCATAAGGCAGTTCTATTTCTAGTTTTTTAAGGAATCTCCACACTGTTCTCCATAGTGGCTGTACTAGTTTGCATTCCCACCAATAGTGAGGTATTCACAATTTTAATGGGTCTAATTCACGGAGAGAAAGTTATTGAAGGCTGAACAGACCAGGAAGACATCTCTAGCCAACCAAAAAGTATTATATTTGTTTCAGGCCAAATTTAGGGTTTAGATGATTGACTGTATGTGCTCTGTATATCAGAACTCTCTGCATATTTGTCATTGTTGTTTAGTGGCTAAGTCATGTCTGACTCTTTTGTGACCCCATGTACTGTAGCCCACTAGGCTCCTCTGTCCATAGGATTTCCCAGACAAGAATACAGGAGTGGGTTGCCATTTCCTGCTCCAGGGTATCTTCCCAACCCAGAGGTTGAACCCACATCTCCTACAGGGTTCATTGGCAGGCAGAGTCTTTACCACTGAGCCACCAGGGAAGCCCTCTGCATATTTTCAGTATAATGGTACTCTTTTTATTTATCTGTGTATGAACTCAGTATTTATCACACTGTAAATGATAGGAGTTCAAGAAATAATTTAGTGAGTGCTTGTTCTTTGTTATGTTTGCCATTTATTTGATGCCGAGTGGTTGATCATGAACATAGCCTCCGTTCTGTTGCTGAAGAGATAGTGTGGTATGATGGAAGGGTCTCAAACTAGGGAGCTTTTAAAATTGTAGCACAGTAATGGATATACAACCAATGACAAAAGTTTGGATCCTTTAGCTTTGTCCTAAAGGAAAAATATGATTCCCATATAATATATGTTCCTAAAAAACAAGTAATAAAAAGTAAGGGGTTTAGACAGACTGTGATGAATTGATGAAAACTTCTGTGGATATTAGGGCAGGGCTATATTGCTGGATACAGAGGCAGCACAAGGCAAATGGCCTTTTTCAGAAAATGCAAGAAAGGAAGACAGACAGCTCTCAAGAATGCAGTTTCCATCTCTCTTGGGTAAACATAGATAACACACAGAACTAAACACACAAATATGGTGCAGAGGATACGCACTGTAGACGCTGTCTGCATAGGTAACCTTCCTTTTAACTCTTCACTCTGGATAACAAGCAAGTCTTTACTCAGCATTGCTTTTCCACTGACTCTTGGATAAAAGCTGAAGAATGAAAATTCTGTTTCAAGGATATATAGGCAACTAGCACGTGAAAATAACACCAAGTATTTAAAATCATTAAATAAGAGAAAAAGGACACTTTATCTGCTTTCTGACCTTAGACAATTTACTTAGCATCCTTTTAAACCTGATTTTACATATTTGTAAAAATGGGAAGAATAACATCTAAAAAGATTTTGTAGTTATTAAATAAAAAGTATATAAAGTATTTAGCATGAAATGCTCAATGAATGGGAGCTATTTATATTAAATGGAACAAGATGGAATGACTAGCAGTAATCAGAAATAAGTTATTGAAATATGGCTCTGAGAATAAGAATGGGGGGTGTTGAGCCTAAAACTGGATTTATTTTGACGACACTAGCGATTTCCACTGAGCTTGTGCAACTGTCAATTGCCTTCTCTTCCTGCTAACACACAGTATTTTCATTGCTGAGGTAGCTTTTAAAAATGGTTCAGAGAAGGTATTTGGCTATCTTTCTGAAGTTATTATAATAATCCCCATAACCCCTCAAGCCAGCAATGTTCTTTTACCTGAGTAAATTGATTTAGTGAGTCATGTGCGATTTCTCTACAGTAAGTCGCACAGAAATTTTGATGGATATATTTTATGGAAAAAATTATACTTTGGGAAATGATTTTTCCCTCATAGATATACAATTGGCAACCAAATTTCAGACTATGCTTAGAGTTTTACAATTGCTATGAATCAGTCAAGGCAGTAGAGATGAAGATGTGAACGGGGTTTATCTTTTGTTTTAAATCTTGGTGCTTTTTCAAATAAATAAAAGAGGAAAAATATTTTAAGGCTTTATAAGTTATTATATATCCTTATGTATTATGGTTTGGATAGTTTTAACTTAATTAAATGAACCCACATGTTTGTTGCATTGGCAAAGGTATAAGAATAAGATACAATTCCTACAATTCCTTATCTAAAGGAAGGGGAATAATGATATAAATAAAATGTTTAGTTTAGTAAAAACCAAATGAGGTGTACAAAGTGCTATGTGTGAAGTACACTGCTCTAAGGTGCTGAGAGTGGAGGGAAAGCTCCATTTGACCTGGACTTTAAAGGATTTGTAGCTCAAAGGGATTTGTATTCTAGATATTCAGGAATGGCATAAACAGAGTTAGAGAGAGAGAAAAAATACATGTCAGACTAAGGGAACAAAAAAACCCAGCCAATTTTGGCTGGTGCAAGAGTCAGTGGAAATCATAGGTAATGAGCCATGCTGCTGCTGCTGCTGCTAAGTCGCTTCAGTCATGTCCAACTGTGTGCGACCCCATAGACGGCAGCCCACCAGGCTCCCCCGTCCCTGGGATTCTCCAGGCAAGAACACTGGAGTGGGTTGCCATTTCCTTCTCCAATGCATGAAAGTGAAAAGTGAAAGTGAAGTTGCTCAGTCATGTCCGACTCTTCGCGACCCCATGGACTGCAGCCCACCAGGCTCCTCCATCCATGGGATTTTCCAGGCAAGAGTACTGGAGTGGGGTGCCACTGCCATAATGGTAGGCTAATACCATATGAAGCATCATATCCCCAAGAGATGTAAGAAAATTAATCGTTATACTGAGAGAATAACGTTATACTGAGAGAATAATTTCCATCAGAATTATCTTCTGATGGAAAATTGCTTTTATGAATAGTGGTGGTGACAGTTAACAGATGAGAACAACTACTCGGTAGAAAATAGTTGCTTTAGTCAACAGAAAAGCTGATTATCTCTAAACAGAAGACTGATATGATCAAGAAATTAGGAGACTCTAGTAACTTACTAGACCAGAGAAAATAAAGGCCAATATCTAGTTAAGCAGGGAAGTTGAATTGATCTTTGGCTGCCTGCTTCAATCCATGCTAAAATGGCAGTGAAGAGATTTTAGCTTTTCAGCCTAAAAGGACAAAGGAAATGGAGAGGATCCAACTGCAAAAATTTAAGAGCTGGCAAAGTAGGTGGATGGCTAAGAACTTAATTAGCAGACCTGAGAATTATGAAGAACTGGAAAATAACTCGAGTGCTACTACAGAGTTCTCAGTGGCTGAGGAATATGTCGCACGGTGTGCCTGTGGGAGTGCAGGCGAATTGGGGGCTATAAACAGAAGAACTGGGGGCTATAAATAGAAGGGAGTTTGTGGACAGGGAAGCCTGACGTGCTACAGTCCATGGGGTCACAAGGAGTCGGACATGACTGACCGACTGAACTGAACTGAACTGAAACAGAAGAGTTAACTGAAAGTTTGCGGAGGCAGAAAACAATCCTGTAGAGGAGGCAAAACTTTTACTTCTCCCATCTTAGGCTTTCAGCTGGAACTCTTTGACAAGACAGATTAACAAGAGAAAGACAGCAGTCTATTACTGTTGGCTGTACACATCAGCAAGAGAAATCTAAACCCAAAATAATAATTCAAAATGGTTATTTGGAAGTCCAGCCTATACAGCATCTGCAGCAAAGGACAGTATGTTTGTAGAGAAATGTTGCAACAAAGGAAGGCAGTTTTAGGCCTCCAAGGCCAGCAAAATGTCACAAGGTAAGTAAATGGGAGGAAACTAATGGAGAAAAGTTTACTTGCAGATTCCTCTGGTGCCATCTCTGGGCTGATAAGAATCTGTCTTTAGTAAAAGGAGAATTTATATCCTGCCTTTAGGCAGAAAATGGGGAGCTCTTCCTGGGTTTTCTGCTTCTCGATTGCTTACAGTTCAAAATAATTTTTATGTCAAAGAGGCATATTTTGAAGTGACATATCCTGGTTTCCTTCAGCTTCTCTGTTCATTTTTCTACTGCATAAAGCCAAAACAATATCCTCTTTTAACCAGGCAGAAAATCAGAGATTTATTTTCTAAGGATTGTAAAGTGTAGGGTCTTTTGACTCCAGAATACCAGGCAGATTTGAAGGCAAGATTATTGTATGAAAACCAGGGTATTAAGTGAAAAATTTACTCTGAATCTGAGACACTCCCTTTCACTTACCATAATGCTGGTAGCCAGAGCTTTTCTGGTGGCTCAGATGGTAAAGAATCTGCCTGCAATGCAGAAGATCTAGATTCAGTCCCTGGGTTGGGAAGATGCCTTGGAGAAGGAAATGGCAACTCACTTTAGTATTCTTGCTTGGAGAATCCCAATGGACAGAGGAGCCTGGCAGGCTACAGACCATGGGTTTGCAGAGTTGGGCATGACTGAGCAACTAAGAGCACAACAGCATAGGTTTATACCATCCAAAAAGGCAATGCAGTCTTTTCTGTGGGGATTCTGATCAGCCAAGAAGAAAAGTTTTATAGAAATGAGTATCAGATATTTCTCCCCAAATCTAATCTGGCTCTTTGAGATTACCATTTATTCAAACTCCTCATTGAAAACCCCAACTATTCATTCAAGACTTTCAAATAGCCTCAGTGCAGATGACACCACCCTTATGGCAGAAAGTGAAGAGGAACTAAAAAGCCTCTTGATGAAAGTGAAAGTGGAGAGAGAAAAAGTTGGCTTAAAGCTCAACATTCAGAAAACGAAGATCATGGCATCCAGTCCCACCACTTCATGGGAAGTAGATGGGGAAACAGTGGAAACAGTGTCAGACTTTATTTTTCTGGGCTCCAAAATCACTGCAGATGGTGATTCTGGCCATGAAATTAAAAGACGCTTACTCCTTGGAAGGAAAGTTATGACCAACCTAGATAGCATGTTCAAAAGCAGAGACGTTACTTTGCCAACAAAGGTCCGTCTAGTCAAGGCTATGGTTCTTCCTGTGGTCATGTATGGATGTGAGAGTTGGTCTGTGAAGAAGGCTGAGCGCCAAAGAATTGATGCTTTTGAACTGTGGTGTTGGAGAAGACTCTTGAGAGTCCCTTGGACTGCAGGGAGATCCAACCAATCCATTCTAAAGGAGATCAGCCCTGGGATTTCTTTGGAGGGAATGATGCTAAAGCTGAAAGTCCAGTACTTTGGCCACCTCATGCGAAGAGTTGACTCATTGGAAAAGACTCTGATGCTGGGAGGGATTGGGGGCAGGAGGAGAAGGGGACGACAGAGGATGAGATGGCTGGATGGCATCACTGACTCGATGGACGTGAGTCTGAGTGAACTCCGGGAGTTGGTGATGGACAGGGAGGCTTGGCATGCTGTGATTCATGGGGTTGCAAAGAGTTGGACACGACTGAGCGACTGAACTGAACTGAGCTATCCTGAAATATAAGCTGACATCTCTAAATGGAAGATAGAGACTGAAACAAAACATAGAGAAACTGAATATGCAGGGGGTTGTAAACCTCAAAGAAATGAATCCTTAATATCCTCTGAGAGACAAAAACAGATTTCATCCATGAAACAGGATCATGAAATGGAACAGAAAAAAAAAGAATTACTGAAAATTAAAACTATGGTAACAAAAATGAAAGAAACTAATAATGTTTGGAAGTAAAAATTAAGAAAATCTCCCAGAATACAGAGGAAACGAGAAATAGTCCTGGCAACTTAATATCAAAGTATCAGAAAATTCAGAAAGACAAAACAGAGAAAGTTAAGGGGAAAATTTTTCAATTGTATATGTATTTCAATAGTATATATATATTTCAACTGTATAATATATATTTGTGTGTATATATAAATCTCATTAGTAAAGGACATAAGTTTTCAATGGAAAGGGCTCTCTGAATTGAAAGTCACTCAGTCGTGCCCGACTCTGCGACTCCATAGACTGTAGTCTATCAGGCTCCTCTGTCCATGGAATTCTCCAGGCAAGAATACTGGAGTGGATTACCATTCCCTTCTCTAGGAGATCTTCCCAACTCAGGGATCCAATCCAGGTCTCCTGCCTTGGAGGCAGATTCTTTACCATCTGAGCCACCAGGGAAGTAAAGGACATAAGCTTTCAATGGAAAGGGCTCTCTGAATTGAATTCTCAGCAAAATTGATAAAAATAGACTCACACTAAAGCACATATGTGTGAAATTTCAGAATACTGGAGATTAAAGAAAGATACTACAAGCTTTTGTATTATTTTATATACAAAAATAAATAGTAATAGTACGAGAAGGAGGTTCATACAAAGAGAACCAAGAATAAAAATGTTGCAGGTGAAAGCAACACCGAAGACTAGAAGATACTATTTTCTAACCTCAAAAACATTTACACAAAGTTTCAATCAAATGTGAGGGTAAAATTTTAAAAGTTTCAAAACTTCACCTTTTCTCAGGATGTTGCATCAGCGAAATAAGACGGTATAGCTAGAATGAAGACATGGGGTCCAGAAAACAGAGATTCAGCTCAGGAGTCGGGAGAAGGGGATCATCAGGATGCTGGTGATGGGAGATCTTAATATGGCAGCATTGTGGTTGTCCTGACGTGGGGGTGAGGCATGCGAGACAGTTTTTGTGGAGCTGAATCTGAAATTCCAATGAGAGATGTCATGAAGATGAAATCAAAAGGACGCTTGAGCTGTTTAAATGTATTGAGAAGATACTGACACAATAGGAGAGAATGTGTGGTTGAATTCATGATAGAAAATCAGGCCAATGACACTCCAGCAAAAACAAATTGTTCAGTAGAGAAAGACATCATATTATGCTATGGGGATCAATAAAAGCATTTGCTTAGTCATAGCAATGTCAACATTGATCCAGTCAAAATTATAATATATTTATATTTGAAGAATGAGGATTGCAAAGTGTGTGATGGGAGCTGGCAAGAAGGAGAGTTAAATCTTCCTATTCTGTTGTGAGAAATCAATAGTCAATGCCCAACGTTAAAAACAGGAGCAGCAGACACATGTTATTTGGAAGTCAGGATGCACATATGGCTAAAGAGTCATTTAAAAGAGCAGGAGAGAGCTGGCTCTTGGGATGAGGAAAACAAAGTGGGAGGGTCTGAAATTACATAAGAGGGTGAGGTGAGGAAGGCACAGTGAAGAAAGGAGATTTAGGACCAGATGAGAGAGAGAGATGTAAAGCTAAATTTGTAGGACTGGGCAATTGATCGGATTATAAAAAGAGTAGAAAAAGATGACAGGTGTTTCAGGCAGGGTAACTGAGAAGACAATGAAATCATTAACAGGATTAGGAAATCCAAAGAAGACATAGGTGATGGAGGGGTGGATGGGGGAGACAATGGAATAGAATTGTCATGGCTCAGAAATGTGAAAAGTCTGATTCTGCCACTTTGCCTGTATGATCATTGGCAGACCACCTAACCTCCATGGATTACAGAGACCTTACCTATGGACTAGGAGAGACAGAGGAGCTTGGTGGTAAAGAACCCAGACTCTGGAACTGGAGTGCCCAAGTTTGAACGCCCCATTCTTTTATCCCATTTACTATCCACACGGTTTGGGCCATTTACTTAACTTATGCCTGCCTCAGTTTCCTCATGTGTAAAATGGAGATAATAGTATTTGGGTTATGTATTTGTTTGCAGAATTAAATGGGTTAACACATGAAACACTTGGAACAAAAGTCAAGTCCTATGTATGAACTTACTACTTTTATTATAAGTAAACTCTGATGTCCATTGCACATATACATTTTTATGAGTATATAATAGGATGGTTTGTATTCGAGATTCCAATGGAATATTCAGGGGAAGGAATAGGATAAACAGTTATAAATATTCTTCTAGAATTTATGAGCAGAATCAGGATGATAAAAATGTGCAAGTTATTTGATTATAGGTGATTGTTGACATTGGGAGAGTGAATTACATTAAGGACAGGAGAGAAAAATACTGATAATACAAAATAAAATCCCTGATTGAACATAAATTACAAATGAAGTACATTTGAAAACTAGGAAAGAGGGTATGTAGAGGCATCAGTGGATTTTCTCCTAGTAGACATCAGGTAGTACAAACAGATCAAGGCAAGAATTTGAGCCTTGGACCTGAACAGACCCAGGGTTTGTCTTGATTCTCAAGCCATGTAAATTGGGGTGATTTATTTACATTATCTAAACACACTCTACTTCAGTTGGGAAATGCATTAAAGTTTTGTATGAAATAAATGGCATGTTATGGCAAGGGATGGGGAAAGTCACTCAGTCATGTCTGACTCTTTGTGACCCCATGGACTATAAAGTCCATGGAATTCTTCAGGCCAGAATACTGGAGTGGGTGGCCTTTCCCTTCTTCCAGGGGATCTTCCCAACCAAGGGATTGAATCCAGGTCTCCCTCATTGCAGACAGATTCTTTACCAGCTGAGCCACAAGGGAAGCCCAAGAATCCTGGAGTGGGTAGCCTACCCCTTCTCCAGCAGATCTTCCCAACCCAGGAGTTGAACCGGGGTCTCCTGCATTGCAGGCAGATTCTTTACCAACTGAACTATCAGGGAAGCCCACATGTTATAAAGGATGTGCCCAATACAATGCATATCCCAGAATATACACTGGAGTATTATGCACATACAGTGTTGCACACACAGTGGGGGTTATTTATGACCACTAGCCTGCATATACCTAGGGCATCTATGTCCATGCCAACCGAAAGCCAAGCTGTTTCCTTCCCTCTGTCAATTTCTTTCCTAGGTTTATTCTTCCCTCATTTGGGTCCTCTCTCTGGGGGTCTCTGTACAGCCATAACTTTCTAATAAGTGTCATTATTCTGTTGTCTATTCTACAAATAAAGTGAACAAACAACCTGGTTCACAGAGCCCATGACTATGTACAATGTAACATCTACAAGTGGGCATAGTACCACTTGTACTTGCATCTGCACACTGAATTAATACTGTCATTGCACTCGGAGAAGGCAATGGCACCCCACTCCAGTACTCTTGCCTGGAAAATCCATGGACGGAGGAGCCTGGTAGGCTGCAGTCCATGGGGTCGTGAAGAGTCGGACACGACTGAGCGACTTCACTTTCACTTTTCACTTTGATGTACTGGAGAAGGAAGTGGCAACCCACTCCAGTGTTCTTGCCTGGAGAACCCCAGGGATGGGGAAGCCTGGTGGGGTGCCATCTATGGGGTTGCACAGAGTCAGACACGACTGAAGCGACTTAGCAGCAGCAGCAGCACTTAATGCTGTCAATGCAATTAATGTTGTCATTGCACTCTCACGGTAGATCTGTGAGTCTTCTGGTGGCTTCCTAGGTGGTGTTAGTGATAAAGAATGTGCCAGTGCAGGTAAGAGGTGTAGGTTCGATCCCTAGGTTGGGAAGATCCCCTGGAGGAGGGCATGGCAACCCACTCCAGTATTCTTGCCTGGAGAATCCCATGGACAGAGAAGCCTGACAGGCTAACTGTCCATAAGGTCTCAGTGAGTCAGACACAACTGAAGCAATTTGGCAAGCATACACACGTACACACTGATTTATACAATGATGAAGGAAATTCAAATCCTAGACAAATGATAGATTGACCTGATTGTAACTTCCAGTAATAAGAGTACAGAAAACAGTCAGGTGTGATAGGTAGGAAATGAAATAACTAGGTTGTAAAATGAAAGAGTAAAAGTAGTAGTTCAAGTCATGCTTGTTTTATTGAATACCCGATCTCTTTGTAATCCAAATCATTGATCTATGTGCTTGAGGAAAGCAGAACAAAATGAAAATTAAACAAAATAGAAACAAAACAGAGTTCTTGGGCTGGATTGAAACAGGGCTAACTAACCACAGGTTGAGAGTTATAGTTTCTCACTCATATATTTATGATCACACTGTAATCAACATCTCAACCTTTCCTTCCTATTTAAGCACTTTTTACTTCTTCAATAATTTTTTATAATATTTCAGCATTAAAAATAAATATGCAAGAAATCCAATATCTAACAGATATCTCTTAGGGTGTAACAGAATATCTACTACACCCTCTGTAGTATCTGTGTAATCATGACCCTTGGGCTTCCCAGGTGCTGCAGTGGTAAAGAATCCACCTGCCAGTACAGGAGACACAGGTTCAATCCCTGGTCTGGGAAGATCCTTTGGACAAGAAAATGGCAACGCACTCCAGAATTCTTGCCAGGAGAACACCATGGACAGCGGAGCCTAGCAGGCTACAGTCCATGCGATTGCAGAGTCAGCCACAACTGAGTGCACACACACAGTCATAACCCTGGGTTTTTTAGTTGTGTCTTTGCAGAAGTGAAAGAAAAAACGGAAATCCTTCATGCTCTACAAGATGTGTCATGTCAGATGGGCCCATCTTAGATCAAGAGAGATGCAGAAAAGAGATACTCAAAGTTCTTTCATTGCCTATCAAAAACTGAGTCCTGCACGTGTCGGCTTCCTGTAACCATACCATCATAACGATGGATTTATGCTCCATTTTACACTATAGGCTTAATGCTGTAGGCGTTCAGTTGGTGATCAGAGTTAAACCTGTGTGTGTGTGTATGTATGTGTGCACGCGCGCTCAGTCATGTCTGACTCTTTTGCAACCCCATGGATTACTGTTTGCCAGGCCCCTCTGTCCATGGAATTCTCCAGGCAAGAACACTGGAGTGGGTTGCCATTTTCTCCTCCAGGGATCTTCCTGACCCAGGGATCAAGCCTGAGTCTTCTGCACCTTCTGCACTGGGAGATGGATTCTTTACCGCTGTGCTACCCGGGAAGCCCGAGTTAAATAAATACTCAGCAGTATTGAATGATTCTTAAGGTTTTATGTGGGGAAGAGATGTGGCCCAGTTCAAGCTAGTTAGCGGGTGACAGTCACCTCTATCACAAAACATTGTGATAGACAATGTTTTGGTTATTATGCAGAGTTTCCTGTTGCAAATAATAGATTGCTTAGATACAGCAAGACACGGGCAGCATAGGGAGGGCCTGGCTTCCCAGGTAGAGAATTCATGTGTGCTATATGTCTTTGGCCAGTGCTTAACACATCAGTTTGTTCATCTGTAAAATGAGGATAATAACACTTTGCAAGGTTCTTATGAAGGCCAAATGATTAAACATAAAAATAATATGACTACCTCAGAGTCTGGCACATATTTAGAGCTCAATAAATTTTAGTTATTCTGTTTATTTCTCTCTGAGTGGAAAATGGTCTTAGATAAATGACTACAAAACTGATCTTTGTCTACCTGGAAATAAGAGAGGGGTTTACCCTTGTAATCCCATCAACCTTTTCCCATTTTTTTTGTGGCCAGAGAGGTACATGTCTGTTGGCCCCCGTTAGTTTGCACATTTTTTCTTTTAGTGGGATGAGGCTAAGAATGACAGTCTTAGTCAAATGCCAGACACTTGTGGTTGCTCAATTGATATTAATTAATCCCCACTAGCAGCATTTTGGCAACAGATCTTGACGCCTGTGACCTTTCATGCTGGATCGAATTACTCGCCGATGTTTCCTTCTCTCAGCCAAACCCTTCAAAATGTTCTTAGGCTGTTGGCAGAATTCCACGAGCAGGACAGTTTCCTGAGAAGCCTGAAGTTGGCAACTTAAAAGTGTTATTGCTAAATAAGTAGAATGTGAGACATTACATATCCAATTTTGGTGATGGAAGGTACCCAAGTAATCGTCGTAAATATACAAAAATTCCCCCTCTGAGCTCTGTGGAAGCTCAAGAGAAAGGATTCAGGAAATAGACTCCTGCCTGCAGTCTTTCACAAGCCCTGTGGTTATGCAGGACGTCCACTCACCACGACAAGGGATACTGCTGGGAAAACAACTGCTCCTCTCAGAGGATAAGCAGCTTAGGTTTGGTGCCTTGGGTAGCTCCAGGGTTTGATTAGTTTTAGTCCCTTTTTCTCCTGCTGTTTATGAAAAGGTGTTTTATTATGTGATTTTATTCTGTGTTTGCAATGAAGGCAGTAAAAGTCCCAAAGCTGAAACAAAGAGCTGACCCTTCTAGCCCTACCTTGGTCTCTTTCTGCCTGAGATGACAGTGCCCAGGCACCAACTGTGACAAGGAAGGGACATGTGATGTTCAGATCATCTTGTACACCCCCAAACTGTAGTTTCTTATAGAAAAGGTTGAATGCAATTTAAAATTCTGCTGTAAAGGTGATTTTCAAGAACGTGGTAATAGGAGTTATCATTTTGTTATTGGAGATTACAACTGTTACTACTTTGCTGTTGTTCAGTCACTATGTCGTGTCTAACTCTTTGGGATCCCATGGATTGCAGTCCGCCAGGTTTCCCTGTCCTTCTCTATCTCCCGGAGTTTGCTCAAACTCATGTCCATTGAGTCAGTGATGCTATCTAGCCATCACATCCTCTGCCACCCTCTTTTTCTTTTGTCCCCAATCTTTCCCAGCATTTCCCCAGTCTTTTCTAATGAGTCAGCACTTATCATCAGGTGGCCAAAGTACTGGAGTTTCAGCATCAGTCCTTCCAATGAATATTCAGGGTTGATTTCCTTTAGGATTGACTGGTTTGATTTCCTTGCTGTCCAAGGAACTCAAGAGTCTTCTCCAGCACCACAGTTCGAAAGTATCAATTTGACTATTAATGCTTTTTCTTCCCTGGAACTTCGCAACATTGTCACAATGTGTTGAAATGGTCGGTTTACTTTTCTCTTTCCTCCACTATATTTTAAGATTTTTTTCATTGCATCCCAATCACCTGGAACTGTAATAGGTACAGAGTAAACTATTCAATAAAGATTTGCTAAACCAGTGAATGACAAGGTTCTATGAAAGTAGTGGGATGCAGATGATAGTGATGTAGCCAAATATTTATGGACCTGGTCTGGTGAAAAGTAGTAGTATTTATGTATGCTTTCCCCACCTCCAATCTGCTGTTAGTTAACACCAACTTTAGGCTTCCCAGGTGGCTCAGCGGTAAAGAATCCACCTGCAATGCAGAAGACACAGAGACTCAGGTTCAGTCCCTGGGTTAGGAAGATCCCCTGGAGGAGGAAATGGCAACACGCTCCAGTATTCTTGCCTGGAGAATCCCATTGACAGAGGAGCCTGGTGGGCTATATAGTCCATGGAGTCACAAAGAGTCAGGCACAGCTGAGCATGTAGGCAGCGGCATCCTTCACATAAAATGAGTTTCTCAAGGAAGTCTTTTTTACATGCAATTTACCTTTTAAGCTTTTGAAGTGCATAGACCATGGTTGTTTTGCCTAATATTCTATTCTTGGCACCCAGCACAGTGCCTGGCATGCTACAGGCACATAACAAAGATTTGTTGAAGAATTACTCTCTGCTCTGATGGTGCCTCTTTTCTCTACCTACTATCAAATTTCTAGGCATTCATTACATTTAATTTAGAACACTTCAGTGATCTTGCTGGACTTCATTCATCCAGCCACTCCACACTAGAATGGTCTGGACACTGCTGCCAAAATAATTTTTACAAAGCTGTTCTCAGGCTGTAAACGTCCACAAATTGCTTTCAAATTACTCCTGTTTATTCACTTGTAAGGGCTTCCCAGGTGGTTCAGTGGTAAAGAATCCACTTGCCAATGCAGGAGACATGAGTTAGATCCCTGGATCCGGAAGATCCCCTGGAGAAGGAAATGGCAACCTTGCCATTTCTAGTATTCTTGCCTGGAAAATCCATGGACATAGGAGCCTGGCGGGATACAGTCTATGGGGATGAGAGGGTAACAGGCAGGAAGGCCAGGGGTCTCCATGTGGAGGAAACAGGCTGCAAATGTCAGACATTTTTTAATCTCTCTCTTAAGAGGCAGGAGGAAACAAGCAGGTGTTCGATTTTTTCCCCTTCTCCATACAAATTTAAAAGGGAGTTTCTCTTAAAATTCTGTGTTGCCATGACGACACCTGGCTCCACCTGAACTTAACTTTTCTCAAACCTGGAGCTAACCAATGCGTTTTTCCTATGGAAACGTTTTTCTTGAGCTACGTTAATGAACTATGTATTTACCCTAGACTCTGTCTTTCTTCAAGTCAGTTCCGCTTAAGACTCAGAACCGATAAGGGCTCAACCTGTATGTTTTGCTCATACGTTGTTCTCCTGATCTATGTTAACGAAACTATATATTTACTTGGAAACCTGCCTTTCTTCAAGATTCATGTCCATCGTTTTATGGCTCGGGGTGACTGACCTGGTGCTAATGTTATCTCAAAATGCATGTTGTGGGTGAGGGGCCTGGGGCCACTCTGAGTTTTGGGACATCTCCTTTCTCTAATTAACAGCTTGCTGATAGGTATATAACATACTGCTAAAGGCAAGGGGGGCAGGCATTGGCATTCTTTCTGCCCCTTTCTGATGTCTATGTCAGAGGCATTCTCTGTCTCTTTTAGACTTTAATAAAACTTTATCACACAAAAGCTCTGAGTGACCAAGCCTCGTCATTAGCCCCAGATTGAATTCCTCTCCTCCAGAGGCCAAGAATCCCAGCATCTTTCATGGCTCAGCAACAATCTTTCAGGGTCACAAAAGAGTCAGACAAGACTCGGTGACTAAACAACAATTCACTTGTAAACAGACACTTCTAAGTTTTATACCAGTTGCCCTCCACTATCTTTTTGAAATCTCATTTCTCCATAGAAGTTGTTTGTACTACTCCAGCCATTTTTTTTTTTTTTTTGGCTTTGTCTTTAAGTGAAGGCATATTTCTCTATGGTTATGCCCAGCTTCTTGTCTTTTGGGTCTTCAGTAACGTTTATATTGCATATACCATGTGTCTTACATGTATGAAATATACTCAGAAATATTTTAGATGCATGGAAGATGAGCTTTCAATATTCAACAGCAAGTAACATGAGCAAATGAACCATACATAGAGATTTGAAGTATTCAGTAATCTGAATAAAACTGTAAGATAAGCTGATCACAGGAATAGAAGGACTTTCTGTGACTCAAGCAGGAAAAAGGGAAGAGAAGGAGCAGAAAGTGGAATTCTCCTCCTCCCCACCGATGCTGTGTCATTGCTGCCTTACTGATTCTCTTTCTGAGCTGGAGAAGGGGAAACGGAAGTGTGAGTCTTGGAAGTGAGTGGGAGCATGTGGCGGGGGTGGGGGTGGTGGTAATAAGTAAGTAAAGGTCAGTAAGCAGTGCTGGCAGCAGCAGCAATTGGCTGCTGGAAGTCAAGGCCCGGAACATGATAAGAATAGCCACCTATAGTAGAAAGAAATGTAGCCTTGGGAAGTCTTGGGACATCTCTCAGTCAGACTATCTTACTAAACTGTCACTCAAAATGTGTGATGTAATCCATAGTATATAACATTTTTTGCCTTTTTTGTTATGTTAGCTTGCCTCCAAAGATGATTATTGTTTCTTAAGTCTATTAGATGAGGAAATATACACTTTATTCTCTAGAGACTCTCTGTGTGCTACTGGCCTACAAAATCAACTATTTGGGTAGTTTTTTCTTCTCAAAGGAAACTATAAATATTAATGGGGTTTGTTGGTTTTATGATCAACATCAAAGAAGATACAATATTGACCTGCAAAAACCCCCAGAGTTATTGTTTACAAATGCAGCTATCATGGATGAGAAAATACTCATTATCATGAAGTTTTTAATCACCAAATCTTAAAAAAAAAAATCTATGGAGTAGATTTAGTGAACTATATGACAAACTTATTATACCAGATCAAATTCTTTTGTGATTTTTGTGGATAGCCTGAAAATATGTCTGAGTTTGGGACAAAAATGAAGAATGTCCTTCACTTTCAAACCAGAAATAGTGAAGCATTTCTGTAAGTGAGATTGGGAACTTATATAGAAAGCCTTTCATTAAAGATTAATATGAATTTTTACAAGGACAACAAGTTTAGTCAATAAGGAGACTACCTGCAATGTAGGAGACCTGGGTTTGATTCCTGGGTCAGGAAGATCCTCTGGAGAAGGAACTGGCAACCCACTCTAGTATTCTTGTCTGGGGAATCCCATGGACAGAGGAGCCTGACAGGCTATAGTCCGTGGGGTTGCAAAGAGTTGAACATGACCGAGTGACTAAACCATCACCACCAAGTTATTGTGTGGGAATTTGATAATATGTTTGCTATGAGGAGTACAGAATAAATGCTATATAGACTCTTCCTAAATTCTTAAAATTTCAGGGAAAATAAAACCAAATTTCTGTAGATTCATAATACCACCAGAGTATGGTCAAAAAGCAAGAAAACAAGTAAAAAGATCAATTTAAAACTGCTTAATGGGGACTTTTAATATAAAATAACTTACTTTCATTTTTAAAACTGTAATGTGTACCAGTCAGTTTTTTCCCCAAAGAAATATGGATTTATGTTCCCCTTGCTGGGAAAAATACCAATAACCTCAGATATGCAGATGACACCACCCTTATGGCAGAAAGTGAAGAGGAACTGAATAGCCTCTTGATGAAGGTGAAAGTGGAGAGTGAAAAAGTTGGCTTAAAGCTCAACATTCAGAAAACGAAGATCATGGCATCCGGTCCCATCACTTTATGGGAAGTAGATGGGGAAACAGTGGAAACAGTGTCAGACTTTATTTTTCTGGACTCCAAAATCACTGCCGATGGTGACTGCAGCCATGAAATTAAAAGACGCTTACTCCTTGGAAGGAAAGTTATGACCAACCTAGATAGCATGTTCAAAAGCAGAGACGTTACTTTGCCAACAAAGGTTCGTCTAGTTAAGGCTATGGTTTTTCCTGTGGTCATGTATGGATGTGAGAGTTGGACTGTGAAGAAGGCTGAGCGCTGAAGAATTGATGCTTTTGAACTGTGGTGTTGGAGAAGACTCTTGAGAGTCCCTTGGACTGCAAGGAGATCCAACCAGTCCATTCTGAAGGAGATCAGCCCTGGGATTTCTTTGGAAGGAATGATGCTAAAGCTGAAACTCCAGTACTTTGGCCACCTCATGCGAAGAGTTGACTCATTGGAAAAGACTCTGATGCTGGGAGGGATTGGGGGCAGGAGGAGAAGGGGACGACAGAGGATGAGATGGCTGGATGGCATCACCAACTCAATGGACGTGAGTCTGAGTGAACTCCGGGAGTTGGTGATGGACAGGGAGGCCTGGCGTGCTGCAATTCATGGGGTCGTAAAGAGTCAGACAGGACTGAGCAACTGATCTGATCTGATCTATCTGTTTTCATTTAATAAATAGATGTTACTAATTATAACAAAATAAGAGATTTTATCCATTTTGAAGTATAGTGTTTCTTATCAAATTAAATTGCCAATTCCATTTGTAAGCAACTTTTGTTCTGAGCTGTTACAGCTGTGTACTCCAAGAGTGTACAATTGGTTTATTTTTTTCTCTTTAAATTCAGTATAACCAACCAATTATTAAATTATGTTTCTCCATTATGTCTTTCATCCTCTATTTCTAATCTGTGTCTTCATATGAAAATTGAATTTCTTGTAGACAACATATACTGGATCTCGAACTTTATTTTTTTTAACCCTCTTATAGTTGCTCTATTCAGTTGGTACTTAGATCATTCATATTTAAAATGATTATTGATACAGTTTAATATCTTGCATGTCTGTAACCGTTTTCTGTCAGCTGCTGTATGAACAGGTCATCCAAGATTGCTGTTCTTTTGCTTTCTGTACATCCCCAGCTTTACCTACACTCTACTTATGTGACTGATCTTCTCACATACCTGCTCCCTGCCTCAGCTAATTCTTGTTCTAATCTTTAGAGCAGAGCATCACTGACTTTCCTACATACTTGTGCCCTTCCCCCACCCCCAGCTGGTGATTGTTTTAATCTTTAGAGCAGAACATCTCCACCAGAATAGCTAATCAAAGGGGTGGTAAGGGGCGTCCCCCTCGTTAGTTTCCCTGGTAACTGATGAGCCCACCAGATATCAATTCCCCTGCAGCGATAACCTTCCACTCCGTCCTCCCAGGGAGCTGAGGCTGCTGCCATGTTTGTCCTACCTGTTGTCTGCTGCACGAGGAGGTGGAGTGTTGATCCAGGACCTTGCTCCAGAAAGGTAAGCTCCCCCTATCCATGAAATCATTGATATTTCTGTTGCTGACTCCAGGCTCTTTTTTTGGTCTTGAAGCTGGGCAAGCACAGGGCTTGCAGGGTTTCAGGGTATAGTCCAACAATTGGTGGGGCCAACCAGGAGCACCGAGCTGGGAAATGAGGGTGGGGAATGGAAAGTTGCGGCAGTCCTCCATTAACGTATGGAGCCAAAAAGTTACGGGTGTAATTCTAGGGTGGGTGTCCACTAATATAGGGCCCAAGAATTCCAGGGGTGATCCCAAAAGTTGCTGTGGTAATTTTGGGGTGGCTGTCCCCTACTATGTGGGGCCCTGTGGTGGCTGTCCTTGACTAATGGAGTGTGCCAATAGAGTACAGAGAACTCATAGACAGCACCACCCGCCCCTGCCCCCAACTCCCAAGGTTTCTGCTGCAATATTGGCTGCAATTATGGTGGGAAGAAAGAAGTTAGATGATAAGGCAGTGGGCACAGTTGTAGGCTGACCATTGCTTTTTTTGGTTTGTTTTCTTTAATATTTATTTATTTGGCTGTGCCGGTGGGTCTTAGATGCCACATTTAGGATCTTTAGTTGTGGCATGCCATTGCTTTTTATTTTTAATTTTTTTCTTCATGATTTATATTTTAAATTTATTTTTGTTTGTGCTGAGCCTTTGCTGCTGTGTGCTTTCTTGGGTTGTGGTAGGGGCTACGTTCTAGTTGCGGTGCGCTGGTTTCTCATTGCGATGGCTTCTCTTGCGCAGAGCATGGGATCTAGGATTCATGGGCGTCAGTGGTTGTGGCACACCGGGCCTAGTTGCCTCACAGCATGTGGGATTTGCTGGACCAGGGATTGAGCCCATGTCCCCTGCATTGGCAGGGGAATTCTTAACCACTGGACCACCAGAGAAGTCTGCCATTGCTTTTTGTATGAAGAGAGGCCACAGAGGCTGAGCTAACTGCTGAGGTGAGGGTAAATTAAATGTTGATTCCTGTTCCTCTGAAAGTGAGGCACGTGAATATAAGTGAATAATATGTATTATTGTCTTACTGTTGTTTAAACTGACTTGGCTATTTAGAAGCTGAAAAAAAATCACTGAAAATGGGCAAGACGGGAATCTTTGACACTCTGAAACAGGTTTTTGCATATGCCTTAGAGGAAGTTAGTTTTCTAGAGAAAATTGGTATTTCTCTTTCTGTGCCTTTGAGATGTAAATGATTTATGTGGATTCTCAGAAACTATAATCACCTGTGATTCCTGAGAGGGGAGAAAAAAGAGGCCTTTTAAACTCCAGCAGGAAACCTGTGCCATTTCTGTGTATATGGATATAAGAAGAGAATTGACTATCTCTCTCATTTCAAATAGGATAAAATATTGGAGTATTAATTGCTGTGTGTGCTAAGTTGTGTCCGACTCTGTGCAACCCCATGGAGTATAGCCTGCCAGGCTCCTCTATCCATGGAATTTTCCAGGCAAGAAGATTGGTGTGGGATGTCGTTTCCCACTCCAGGAGATCTTCCCAATCCAAGGATCAAACCTGCATCTTCTGCATTAGCAGGCGTCTTTATCTCTGAGCTGCCTGGGAAGCCCATTAATTGCTGGGCAGGTCTAAGTTTATCTACATTTGCTTTCTTAGGAGAAAAAGACTAACGTATATGTTTTCAGTTAAGGAAATGCTTTTATGATAAATAGTTTACAATTACTTGCTTCTTGGTTTTTGCCAGAGATTAAGGTTTTTAAGGGTTAAGATTATAATTGGTCATAATTCTGTTTATTGTAGCCAAGTTTCTTTAATAATTACATTGTAATCAGATGTTTAGCCATGTATTTAAAAGTCTTTTGTCATTTATAGTTATTGTACTTTGATGCTATTGCAAAAGTGCTTCACGTTCAAGAAAATTCACAGGGAGGACTGTTTGACAAGGCCTGACTGTTTGTACAGGCCTCTGGTAAATTTCAGAGCATGCTGCCAAACAGGGAAAGAAAAGAGTCCTAATAGAAAACCTGATGACTCCATAAAACTTTTACAAAAGGACTGTTTACTGAGTGAACTGGTAAATATGGTTATAATGTTTATGGGTTTTGTCTGAAATGTCTAGTTTTGATCTGTGTTTTTCAGGAGAAATCCTTCCCCTCAGGTTAGTTATGACTTACAGCGATTTGGTGAGCTATGTACATGTGGGTAGAACTGAAACATTTTTCTTCTCTAACTGGTGCCTCTAGAACCTGGAGATTGCTGGGTTCCTAGTAGTCTTACCATGTGAATGGGAAAAAACTGTCTCCTGGGGTGTGCAGGAGTCTTGATATTTGGGGGACCTCTAGAAGAGAGAAATCCACCAAGGTGGGTCCTGAGGGCCGGCCTTTGGCAGGGCTTTTTCAGCCTCGAGAGGCCTTTTGGGAATTCAGTCTGAGACTCCTTCTGAGGAGTTTGGAGGAGCCTGTGTAGTCAACTGGCCAGACTTAATTTGCAAATAAATTAGTCTTGGTTTGGCTTTGCAGATGAGGGTGATTTTAGAGAGAAAAATACTGTGTTTCAATGGATATTAAATTCTAGTTCTGCTAATTAAGGTCTATATTTATGTTCTGTTAGCCCACTCCAGTACTCTTGCCTGGAAAATCCCATGGACGGAGGGGCCTGGTGGGCTGCAGTCCACGGGGTTGCTAGGAGTCGGACACGACTGAGCGACTTAACTTTCACTTCTCACTTTCATGCATTGGAGGAGGAAATGGCAACCCACTCCAGTGTTCTTGCCTGGAGAATCCCAGGGACGGGGGAGCCTGGTGGGCTTCTGTCTATGGGGTTGCACAGAGTCGGACGTGACTGAAGTGACTTAGCAGCAGCAGCAGCCATACTTTTGCTCTGATGTTCAGGATGGAAAAAGAATTCTCTAGTGAAGTTGTCACAGAGTATAGCTACTCATGATGTGTAACATTGTTTTCTTTAAATCTGTTGCTAAAAGCACAGATACAGTGGTTGTGTAACAATTTGGTATAAATGGTAAAATACATAGCTTCTAAAATGTTTCCCCATCAGTATACTTCTGAGCTTGTTCAGGGTGTGGTATCTCAGAAAGTGGTTTGCTTAATGGTCCTGTGCTGTAGCTGTTAGACGTCTTACATTTAGTTGCTAGCCTGGGCAACAAAATGGCCTCACCGTGAAATGAGTCTAATTACCAGGCCTACAGTAAGACTTCATTGCCATCATCTTCTGAACTTCATGAAAAATTGACCAGGCTAATGTAAACACATAGGGATGGCTGACAATGGGGAGAAAGACTTCCTGTCCCACGTGCTATTACATCAGAAGAATACCTGCTGGTAAATGTTACCATACAACACATCATATCCTTTGCCAGGGTGACTGCCCATGAGTCCCCTGGGCTATACTCTGTAGAGTGGAATAGACTTGCTTTTGGACACACAAGTCTAACTAGTGGGATTACTTGATTTTGTTTAGAAAGACCTTGTGGGTCCATCCCTAATGTGGCAGACCTGTACTGTGGCTGCCTCCTGGCACCAGAATGTTTCACTTAGAGCCAGGTGGAGGTGGTTTGCTCTGTCCCGATGGAGGTAGTTCTGGGTTTACAAAAAAACCAGAGGTGGCCTTACTTTCCTTATTACTGAACAAGACACTACTACCATTAACTCCCTCTCTGTTGACCTGGTAAGCCTTTGGCTCCAAAATTTGCCTGCATCCCGGCAAATGACTGTTCAGAGCATACTAGGTGTCTCATTCTTGATACTCTTTGACTGCTGCTGTTTTGTATTGTACTTCTGGCACATGGTTGCATTGCCATCCTATGTCACTGACCACAGGGATCTCACGGAAGATGGGTGGGCCAAGATTGTAAGGGTTGTGTGGGCTGTATAAGGGTGGAGTGTATGATCAGGCCACCCAAGATGGCTATTCTCTTGCTCTCTGTTCATCCTCTGCTTGACCAGTGCCTTCTTCACCTACACCCTACTCACCTGACTGAACTTCCTAAATACTCCTCCCACCCCAGCCTCAGCTGGTGATTGTTCCGATTCTTAGATCAGAATATCTGTCCCAGGATAGCTTATCAAAGGGGCAGTGAGGGGCCTGCTAATTTCCCTGGTAGCCAACAAGCCAACTTGATGTCAATTCCCCTTTAACTTGGAACCTTCCCATCCCCCTGGGAGTGAGACTGCCCCCATGTCCTGCCTACTTGCTGTGCACAATGCAGTGTTGCTCCAGGACCTTGCTTCAGACCTGGAAGCTCCCACAGCCATTAAACCACTGATGTTTCTGTTGCTGACTCTTGGCTTTCATTGGTCTTGAAGCCGGGCAAGTACAGGGCTTGTAGACCTGTAGTGTGCAGCAGGGCGAATAAAGGCCCTGCTCTTTATTTCTGTCTTCCACTCTTTTTTTGCCTTCTCCAGTTTTAATTGAACATTTTATATGATTCTTTTTGCATTCATCTTAGCATATAAATTATACTTGTTTTTAGTCATTGCCCTAGAACTTGCAAAATACACTTATAATACAACTAATATAAATCTGCTTTCAAAAAATGCTATTACGCTTCATGCGTAGTATATGTACCTTATAATAGTATACCCAATTCCTCTCTTCCATTCCTTACAATATAGCTGTCATTTATTTCACTTAGCCATAAGCTGTAATCACTGATTACATCATTGCTATCATTATTTTGAACAAATTTATTAGGCCAATTAAAAATTAGAAAGAAAAGGTCTGATTTCACCTTTGTGCTAAGCTGCTTCAGTCACGTCTGACTCTGTGTGAACCTATGGATTGCAGCCTGCCAAGTTCCTCTGTCCATGTGATTCTCTAGGCAAGAATACAGGAGGGGCTGGCCATGCATTTCACCTATACTTATTCCTTGTCTGATTCTTTCTTTTTTATGCAGGTTTGAGTTTTTAACCTATGAGTTTCAGACTTTCATGTCTGAAGAACTTTTAATATTTATGTTACTGGCAACAATAACATTACAATAAGTTTGCTTGTCTGAAATGACTATTTCTCCATTTTTGAAGGATAATTTTGCTGGGTTCAATTTTCTAGGTTAGTGTTTTTTTTTTCTGAGCACTCTAAATATTTCACTTCACTATTTTCTTGTATATATGGTTTCTGAAGAGAATTGTGATGACTTTCTTATACTAGTTTCTCCATGTATAGGTAGTTTTGTTTCTTCTGAGATTTTCAAAATTTTCTCTTTGTCTTTGGTTTCCTGAAGTCTGAATATGATATAGACAGGTATAGATATTTTTTTATTTATCCTACTTGAACATCTTGAGGTTTCTGTATCTATAATTTTGTCATTAATTTTAGAGAATTCTCAGCCATTTTTAAACTAGAGAATATTAGAGGGAAAATATCTTAAAACTTACTAGTCAGAAAAGATACTCTATGAACAAAGAATGACAATTAGATAGACAGGAAATTTCTTACTCAAAAATGGGTACTTGAATACAATAATATGACATTTAAAGTACTGATAGAAACACTTTTAATAAGAAATTCTACACCCAGATAAACTATAATTTAAGAGTGAGGTCACAATAAAAGTATTTTCAGAGAAATACTAACAGCACCTACTAGTATATTCTAACTCTTTTTAAGAGAGCTAAAGGATATAGTTTAAAAGAGCTAAAGGATATAGTTTAGTAAGAAAAAGAATCCTGGATTCTGCCAAAAGAAAATTAGCTAATTTATATTTGTTAGTATGGTGGACTGTATATCCTGAAGAATCTCCCTCAGTAGAATACAGACATTCTAAACATATATGATACTTAATTCATTTAAGTCCATAGTTCAAAAGATCAAAAATTTAGAAGTTGAGATCATAGTTGTGAGTGATACAGATACTCTGACTGCCCTGAGAGTGTTTATTAATGAATTTGGATCTATGGCTTACTGGAATTAGACACAAGATATAGGAGTGAGTTGGGAATGTTATCCTTCTCTCTCCTCATTCATCTAATAATCTTATGGTGTATGACATTATTGTTTCCAGTTTTTCATCTCTTTCTTTATCTGTACCTTTTGCCATGTTGTAACTGAATGAGAGGCAGTGACCATTGTGGCAGACTTTTGGCATAAAAATAATGATCTGTTTATGAATCAAGTAGTATTCTAGCAAGCTGTCAATATAGTTCATTCTCAAGGACACTCCGATCTACTAGCTCACTAAACATCCCTATGAGTCAGATTATTCTGACCACCACTAGGTGCTTAAGTCCTTTTATATTTGAAATATCCCTATTGTCTTCGGCAGCAAAGTGCTAAAATTTGGTCTCTGCTATTTTGAAATCTCCATTGTAATGAGGGAACCCATCTCAATGGCAATATCCCAAAGGTCACTAGTGCCTAAAGAAGAGAACAAGTGTAGATATTTTTAAGGATATCCTCATTACTATTTTCCTCAATGCCCTAGTAAAGGGAATATCTTCTGGGTCTTCTCACAGATATAACTGGTGTGTGTCGCTGTGGAGATTGTTGTCATTGTTCAGTCGCTAAGTCATATCCAATTCTGCAACCCCATGGACTGCAGCATGCCAGGCTTCCCTGTCCTTAACTATCTTCCTGGGGTTTGCTCAAATTCATGTCTACTGAGTCAGTGATGCCATCCAACTGTCTCATCCTCTGTCACCCACTTCTCCTCCTTCCCTTAATCTTTCTGAGCATCAGATCTTATCTAATGACTCAGCTCTTCACATCAGGTGACCAAAGTATTGGAGCTTCAGTATCAGTCCTTCCAATGTGAATATTCAGGGTTGATTTCCTTTAGGATTGATTAATTTGATCTCCTTGCAGTTCAAGGGACTCTCAAGAGTCTTCTCCAGCACCACAAATCAAAAATATCAATTCTTTGGCATTCAACTTTCCTTATGGTCCAGTTCTCATATGACTACTGGAAAAATTATAGCTTTGACTATATAGACCTTTGTTGGCAAGTAATGTCTCTGCTTTTTAATACACCGTCTAGTTTGTCATAGCTTTCTTTCCAAGAAGCAAGCGTCTTAATATCATGGCTGCAGTCACTGTCCACAGTGACAGTGATTTTGGAGCCCAAGAAAATTAAGTCTGTTTCCACTTTTTCCCATCTATTTGCCACGAAGTGATGGCGCTGAATGCCATGATCTTCATTTTTTAAGTGTTGAGTTTTAAGCCAGATTTTTCACTCTCCTCTTTCACCCTCATCAAGAGGCTCTTTAGTTCCTCTTCACTTTCTGCATGAGAGTGGTATCATCTGCATATCTGAGGTTGTTGATATTTCTCCTGGCAGGCTTGATTCCAGTTTGTGATTCATCCAGCCTGGCGTCTTGCATGATGTACTCTGCAAATAAGCAAGGTGACAGTATCCAGCTTTGATATACTTCTTTCCCAATTTGGAACCAGTCCGTTGTTCCATGTCCAGTTCTAACTGTTTCCTTTTGACCTGCATACAGGTTTTTCAGGAGACAGGTAAGGTAGTCTCCCATCTCTTTAAGAATTTTCCACAGTTTGTTGTGATCTTCACAGTTAAAGGCTTTAGTGATGTCGATGAAGCACAAGTATATGTTTTTTCTGGATTTCCCTTGCTTTCTCTATGATCCAGCTGATGTTGGCTCTTTGACCTCTGGTTCCTCTGCATTTTCTAAATCCAGCTTGTACATCTGGAAGTTCTCAGTTCATGTACTGTTGAAACCTAGCTTGAAGGGTTTTGAGCATTATTTAGCTAATGTATGAAATGAGCAGAATTGTATGGTAGTTTGAACATTCTTTGGCATTGCCTTTCTTTGGGATTGGAATGAAAACTTGTAATTATACAGGATGCTGCTGCTGCTAAGTCGCTTTTGTTGTGTCCAACTCTGTGTGACTCCATAGACGGCAGCCCACCAGGCTCCCCTGTCCCTGGGATTCTCCAGGCAAGAATTCTGGAGTGTGTTGCCATTTCCTTCTCCAATGCATGAAAGTGAAAAGTGAAAGTGAAGTCACTCAGTTGTGTCCAACTCTGTGCGACCCCATGGACTGCAGCCTACCAGGCTCCTCCGTCCATGGGATTTTCCAGGCAAGAGTACTGGAGTGGGGTGCCATTGCCTTCTCCAAATTATACAGGATAAATCCATTCTAATGGTTCTGTCTTCCTAAATAAAGCTTTGTATTCCTTTCTCTACATTAGTGCCAGGAAAACATTGGCATTTCAATCTCATTAAGCATAGACCACCACGAAGTTCAAGTTTCAGCCAACTATTTACATTGTTAGAACATGTCCTAGCTGTAAAAACTGACATTAATTTTAATATCTCTAGTAAGTGCATCCATATCAAAGAATTTAGCTTTGTATAGTAGTATAATTTCTCCTCCTTAAAATAACAGCTGTTATACATATTCCCCAGTGTTTTCCAGTATGCATTAGTGAAATATTGCAATCCTTTTGGTATTTAAACTACTTCCTCTCTAATCACACCTCTATTTGACCCTCTAGAGCAAGTTCAAATTTGACCCTAGTTATAGCTCTTGTGGCAAAGGAATAGTTAGAGCATTTTGAGCAGAGTAGGCATTCCCTAGTAATACATCTAAGGTGAGGTTATTGTAGGATTTACAAGTAGAGGAAGGGGATTCTTACAAGGGAGAGCAAGAACTTTTTCTTGATGAGGAAGGCTAAGATTGACTCAGGGTTTGAAGATTCTCATTTTATCCAAATCAGATACACACATTCTCAGTTTCAAAGACCCATTTCTTGCCAAACAGCACCCTAAATTTTTCCTGAGAAACTTGGCAAGGCTGCAAATAAACTCGCTGTAATTTTGCAATCCACCTATTAAATTTTGGATGGAATTTAAGTTAACAATTATTTGTATTAAATTTTTCCAGTTCAGTTACTGGTGTCTGTCTCCTGACCAGATTCTGACAGGCGCCAAACACGAACTGTGGAAAGGTTTGCTCAAACACTGACTTAAAGATAATGCTATTGTCCAATTAGAAGAGCAACACTGTAGTAGCAGTGATGATAAACAATATTGACTGATAAAACAATAGATTTTATTGAGTCCATTTGAGTCCTACATGAAGCAAGTGACAAGCTCAACTCAAGTCACAGTCTGAGGACCAAAGACTGAATTTCTGGAAATCATGGGTCAGATAATTGCTGGAAAAATGGCTTTATCCTCTAGTCTCATCTTTGGCACAACCTAACATCAAGGCAGTTGGCAAAGAACAAAAGTAGTTTTGAGAGTTCAGATCCAGCATCATAAAGCAGGGAAGACAGGTGGGTTTGCTTCTGAGAGGCAACAAGATAAGGACTTAAAACCTCAACTGGTACAGATAAGCAGCTTGAAATGGAAATACATAAATCAATTTCTCACTGAAAAAAAGCATAGATTGCTCTGTGATTCATAAGGAGAGCTTTAACTTTTGTGTAGAAGGGATAAAAAAGAAATTCATCACTTAACCGCTCAATTTTATAGTCATTTCTAAGTATAAAAATTATACCCTTAAAAGAGAGATTGTGTGGAGCACCACTGTATGGAATTTCAGGGAGGGAAATTTTGTTTTTTTAGTTTTCCAGTGAATCTTCTTATCTTTGGCATGTCTGGATTATACAGTATTTATATTACACACTGTATTCAAGTCAAAATTCATAACCTAAGGAGAGATTAAGTCAGGTTTTATTAATCGTTAGCCAGCAACTTGCTGTTTTTTTCTTAATTGGGTAAATATATTGATGCCTTTGGCTCTTTGTTTCATTATCTGTGAAATATAAGTTTTGAGGTTTATTATGATTCCACATCTATGCAAATACCTCACAGGGTGTCTTCACTTTGCCCTGGGATTTAGAAGAGGTGTCTATAAGAAGTCAGAGCTACATTTCCAGTTACCTGTTTTGTCAGTCAAATGGTAAAGAGGAGGAGGAAAAAAACCTTTTAAATGACCTCATCACAAGCTTTTAATGCTAAGAATACACAGATGCACCAGTGTTTGTGGGTTTTATGGTAATAGGTCAGGTTTTCATGTGTGGGGTTTTTTCAATTTCTCATTTTAAGATGTTATGAAAAATGTTACTATAGCAGAAATGGAGAGTATTTAGCTCCTTAAAAGACAGAAGCAGTGAAATACTAAATTTCTTTTTTTAGGTTTCAGATTTAACTGTAGCACTCATGAATTTCTAAGGTTTCAAACTTGACTATTTCCACATCCATATTCATGATGCTGTTTTTATCTGTAAGTGCTACCCACTAGGTTTATTTTAGATGATCTTGTTAATACCTTGACAAGCAGTGAACCTCTTATCTTTAGGACTCAGAAATGTGAAATAAAGATTTTGTAGGGAGGGTAATAAAAAGAGGATACAGGGAGAAAATCCTTCTGTTATTGCTCAAATACCAACATGAAAGTATTTCAGTGGTTGGAAATTAGTCTGAAATTTAATAAAATAGAAAAAATATATAAAGTAATCTAGTGACTGAGACTGAATATTTAATTCACTGTATTAAATTAATTTCAAAGTCGAATATTTTAAACTACATTAGAGATGTATTTCTCAAAGGTCTTCTAAGTGTTTAAAGGGATGCATTTGACTCTTTATTTAAAAAGAAATAAACTTGATATCACTGAAGTATTGGTAACTATGCCTTTTGATCCAGGACATTAATTTCAATTAGTATATCTACCATTTTGTCAAAGGAAAAACATTTTCATGAAATGATAAAAATATAATAACATAAAAAGTAGACATTGCTGATTTTTAGTGTAAAATCTTTAGCTACAATAATGATTCAACCTTGAGGTAAACCTACTTCACTTATTTAATCTCCATTTCTGATGCCTAGTCATTTTTTTTTTCTTTCAAAAATGCTGGAGTCTATGGTAGATGTGTTTGTTGCTGTAAGAAAGAGAAGGAAAGAGAGAGATACTTTTAAAAATTGGTCATCATCTGTAAAATGATTTCTTTTTGCAATCCAATAACTTTAGTAACCTACTTTTTGAAAAGTATTTTCAAATATATCTAATAATAAAATGTCAATTAGGGGTCATGTCATCAAATTGCTCATTAAACTGTGAAAATTTGTTGGGACCATTGTTTGGACCACTGTTCCACTTTATGTTTGACAGAATGGATGACATATATAACTTGTCAGTGTTTAATGTGAAGTGTGTTCAGGACCTGTTTTGCTGGGCATTTTATAAAGGCAAATTTCTGAGCACTGCTGGTTCCATTTTGAGATCAAAATTTGAGACTGAAATTTTAGAGCTCTTGAGAAAATAAATGAGAAGTGAAAAAGAAGTGTAGAGAATTCTCATTTTAATATTTGTCGTTTAAAGTATGCCGTTTTCTTACAGTGTGATAAAAACCATTCCCACATTTATACTGCTGATCCTTTACTCCATGAGCCAAAAGAATTGCATTAAAAAGAGGATTTTTATTGTAGTCACCAGAAACACTGAAGTGACAATAATATCTGTATTTTAGATCAGAATGTATCACTAGCAAAATGAATTAGCATGACTAGAAATCAAATGAGTCTTATTTCTACCCCCTCAGCACCTTCAGAGGACTTATTTTATTGTTTTTGCTTATTTAATTTTCTGCCTCTGACAGTATAAGCTAAGGGCAGGATCTATATATACTTTTATTTTACACTGTTTTCACAGTATTTAGTACAAGGTTTGGCTCCTGGTAAATTGTTAATAAGTACTTGTTGAACATATGTCTGGGGAATAAATAAATGAATAATGCTGTGATTGCAGTTGCTTAAGCAATGCTCTACTAAAAGGAGGACAAAATTTTTACATAAGAGAACTATAGTCTACAGTAAGAATGATCAAAAGATCAATTCTTGACAAAGGATCAGTGGCTGAGCTGGCAATAGTCAACGTACTGGGAAATTCTAAAGTTTAGTCATTTGTTAATCATCTTTTGAAAAGCATGTATTGAACACCTATTATGTACTAGGTCCTGGAATTGCCATAATACCCAACAGTAGTATCCAGCACGAGCCAACTCCCACTTCCCTTTCTGGTGGTGTGTTGCAGCTTGTGTGTTTTCTTCTTCTTCTTCTTCTTCTTTTTTTTTTTTTTGTCACAAACATGATATTTAGTGTCAGGAGCCAGAAACTCTAGACATCTTTCAGTCTGTAGGACAGTCCTTCAGTAAAGAATTGTGCAAGCTTCCATAGGATTTTAAAATATTTTACCATACATTCACATATCATATTTCATTTGATATGATACCATTGATTTTTAAGATGTATGATATGTATAACTGAGAAAGGTAAAAATGCTATTATGACATGTACCTTTACTCTAGTTCTGTATGAAACATAGGTCACTCTCCATAGCTCTTGTATCTTTGAAATTTCTTTTACCTACTCTGAGGGACCTACAAAGTCTCCTGACATCTGTTGCATTGGGTGACATGTGATAAGAAATCTTGTATTTGTTTCATGAACTACATGTAAGCTGCTATCTTCTTATGGCATCTACCTTTCTTAAGGAATGTATGCTTCTTTCTTAAAGGAATAAGCAATTTAGATGTACCTTTGGAAAAAATTGAATATGATGATCATGATTCCAATGATTAGTATTTTAAAATTTCAAAATGATGCAGACCTGTACTGTTTCCATGCCTTTGAATACTTGTTTCAATGTTGAATCGTAGCATGATCTTTTAAAAGGAATTGTTACATAGTAATTAATCTCAGAATGGGAAATACCCACAAAGCAGATAATACAATTGAGTGATGACATGATGAGCAGGTGATTGAGTTTGCTGATCTTGACTGCCTCCCAGTTGAAAGAGACTAAGAAGCCCTTGACTGTAAGATAAATTTCCTAATTTTAAAGAGATTAAAATGTGAGGGGAAAATATTACCCAGGACAATAGCTGAAAGATTTGTTTTTGTAGTTATGAGTAAAGAGCCTAAATCCATTTTATTTATGTATGGATTTATGTATTGCGTTCTTTTCCAAGAATGCAAATTGTGTGTAAATCACAGTTAGATTGTTCTTTGCTTTGTTCAGAACATGCCAAGAGTTGTTCATCATTTTGGAAGGTCAAGTCGCTGATGGAAGGGATATTTGTGGTATTAGAGGCTCTTACATCACACACCTATAACTGTTGAATTAGTTATAACTCAACTATAAGCGTTGAGTCAGTACATTGAATGGAATTCTTCATATTGCAAGTATCTAAATAAGTCAAATTTTGTCCTGTTCAAGAATTTTTATATTGACATAGAACCTCCTTAATTATAAGTAATTTCCCTTTATTACTCCATATGCTAAAATGAAGGTATTTTGTTGATTTCTTTTGAACACAGCTTACTGCTTTATTATACTTATAGTGGCACAAAAACTTAAATAATACTTGAAATTCACTGACATTCTTCATGCAGATACATCCACATGTTTTTCTAAGGTCTATAAACTTTTAATCTGATCTTATTCATGTTCTTAGAATTTTCACACATCCTTAAAGAGTTAACTAAGCTCAGGGAATTTTTTTTCCTAAAAGAACTGTTTTTTGTTTTTTTTTTTAAATTAAAGGAATTACCCCCAAAGCAGCTGTTCTTAATAACTGATAGGATACTGATAGCTTTTTATTTTTTTCATTGGAGGTACTGATAGCTTTTGATACAGTTCTTTCTATTAAGAGAAAAAGCAAAAACTTTCACTTGGGCATTCAAACCACCCTTTAATGACTGACTATATCCTTGAAACAGAACTCATTTGAAGGCGTTTTCAGTCAGCTATTTCCATTTTAATAGTCAGATGATTGTAGCCTTTAAACTTAAAATCTTCAAATTTGAAGTCATTAATCATCTCAATTTTTTGAAGACTGTGAAATTAAGGAAAGATCTAATTAGCCTTTAACGGTTCATTGTGATTTAAAAGGTCATGAGTTTAAAGTCTCTCGGCTGCAGGTCTGTGATGTGTGAGATCGTATAAGTGATGCTGGAAGGCCTCTTGGGAGGCCTGATGTCTCCTGTCACCTGATGAAGCTCCCTGCTCGCCACAGAACTGGCTACTGGCATGACACAAGTGCCAATGAAGGGCGTGTTTTTTTGGGTGGGGAAATTCTAAGCACAACCTAGTGATTCTTTTGTCATAGGGGTTAGTTTTGCTTATGTCAGCAGCCTTTGGCAGTTGGTCTGCTTCTTGACCGTGAATAATAATCTGGTTCATCTCTTTGCATTTTGTCCAATGTCTCTACTGAAAAGCTTGTTCCTAATCTTCTTCTGCTGGAGAATCCAAGACTGTCAAAAAAAGTTTTGGGATTCCTTGGCATAGTTGGATTTACTCCCTTGGAAGACAGTTCAGCATGTGTGGATGCCTTGATTCTCTCAGTCGTGTCTGACTTTTTGTGACCCCATTGACTGTAGCCCTCTTGGCTTCCCTGTCCATGGGGATTCTCCAGGCTAGAATACTAGAGTGGGTTGCCATTCCCTTCTCCAGGGGATTTTCCCAACCCAAGAATTGAACTGGGGTCTCCTACATTGCAGGCGGATTCTTTACCAGCTGAGCCACCAGGGAAACCCTGTGCGTCTTATGTAGGCTGTGTTAACTATGGGTTTCATATCAGGATAGTAAAGGGACTAGACATATTTCTCAATAGAAGGAGTTGGTCTGATAGGTCAAGAATCCATGAACAGAAATATGCTCTTCCTGCTCTCAGGTAGCTAATAGTGTCATTGAAGAGGTGGAAATAAACAGTTTCAGCAAAACGGAAAGAATTTTATGATAGTGGTCATCACATGGTGGTTATAAAAGCATGCAGGAGGGCACCTGGGAGGCAGGGCTTCCTTGGGCAGGGAATTTCTGAGTTGACCTGAAGAGAGTTGGAATTAGCTAAGTGAATGGAAGTCATTCCAGGAAGATAAGCAAAACTGTGGGGAAGTGAATCCAAAGACAGAGTTTTGTTTTGTTTTACAGAGTCCTTAAAAGTGAATCTAGACGTCCTTTAAAGTCTAAACCCCCATCCTTCCATCCCCACTACCCAAGCACAGTGAGTATAAATCTATAGGCATAAGGAGAATGAGAGGGGATATTGGTGAATACAAGTTCATTACAGTTTGTGAATTTGTTTATTAGGAGTAGGGTGGGTATTTAAAATATTTGAAAATAATTATGGCATCAGGTCCCAGCATCCAAAAAGAACTGCCAGATATAGTGTCAGAGCAGTTTTCTGGGGACGCTCTGGGAGACAGTCATGTGCTGCATGGTCTCTGTCAACCTTTGGTTTGTCTCTTTAGGTTCACTACCAACCTGCCCCTCAGGCTGAGAGGGCCCTCTTGCCCTTTGGCTTCCTGTTGGTTCAGCTAATGGAGGCACCAGGGGATGTCGGGGGTCTTTACTCCCAACCCTGGCTCTTTCCGAATCTTGAAATCTCTTTTCAAGATTTGGCAGTGTCTGCTGTGATCCATCTGAGACCCCAGGTCCTGTAGGGTGACTGTATTCTGTAGCAATAGCTCTGCTTAGTTGCAACAACTCTTCCCCTTTCTTATTTGTTCAGATTTAGGGGAGGTGATAGCTGTCTAATCTTGATGATTCTGGGGTCCTGCCCCATCACTTCTTGGTTTCCGTTAACCCTTTCCACATCTCAGTCAGTGGTCTCTTCATTGAACCTTTCAGTGACCCATTTAAAGCTGCCATCTGTGTCCCTTGAAGAACTGTGTGTATGTGTTTCCAGGAGATGATGTGGGGGCAAGAGAATACACAAGGAGTTTTGGGGTGGTGGCTAATAACCAACAGATACAAGAGTATTTCTATTTCAAAAGTTTGCATGGCCAAACTGGTGAGTGCCTATTGAATATCAGCAATGGGTGGAATAAATATTACATACTTAGCAGAGCAGAAGCTTATACAGAAAAGAGGAGAGCTTATCTGCTTCCTTAAATGCAGAGTCAGAACTTAGGGATGGTACAGATATCAAAATACAGGAAATAAAGTCCAGAACTGAAAACGATATAGGTAAAAGCATTTTTTTTTCTGTATATGGAACTGAAAGCTGAACTACTATTTCCAGGCCTCTGTACCTTGAATAAGTAACTACATGTATAGCCTTCAGACAAGAGATTAGAGGTTATTCTCTAGAAACTGAACAAGAACTGCTTGGGATTTAGAGCAAATGCAGGTTATTAATTGAAAGGCTTCATTCAAGGATGACTTAGATTAGATCTACTCTCTTATCCCATCTGGCCTAAATTGCATGTATCCCCAGTTAGGACACTGAAGACCCTTTCTCTGGAGAACTGAAGAGTTCTGGGGGAAAGTCCTTCACATATTGAGCTGCATATGGAATAGGAAGTCTAGAAACTCTCCAGTAGAATTATGGTTCCCATCCTGTCACCCCAAACCAAAACATGTCAGTTGACACATATCATTCACACATAGGAAGCTACCAGTTAGCTTTTTAAACATTCATCTTTAATATGTATTGTCAACCAAAGATATCTAAACATGAGTAAAGACATCTAAATGAAAAAGAAAGTCCCATCAACAAAGCAAAAAGACAGCCCACAGAATGGGGGAAATATTTGCAGATGAAGAGACTGAAAAGGGATTAATCTCCAAAATACACAAACAGCTCAGGCAGCTCTATGTAAGAAAAACAAACAATCCAATTGAAAAATGGGCAGAAGATCTAACTAGACATTACTCCAAAGAAAACATACAGTTGGCCAAAAACCACTTGAAAAGATGCTTAATGTCACTAATTATTGGAGAAATGCAAATCAAAACTATAATGAGGTATTACTTCACACCAGTCAGAATGGCCATTTTAAAAAAGTCTACAAACAGTAATTGTTAGAGAGGGTGTGTAGAAAAGGGAGCTCTCCTGCAGTGTTGGTAGAAATGTAAATTGGAATAGCCACTATGGAGAACAGTATGGAGGTTCCTTAAAAAACTTAAAATAGAACTGCATATGATCCAGCAATCCTACTCCTGGGCATATATCTGAAGAAAATCGTAATTCAAAATGATTCATGCACCCCAGTATTCATTGCAACACTATTTACAATAGCCAAGACATGGAAAAAACCTACCTGTCCATTGATAGAGGAGTGGATAAAGACGTGGTGCATATATATAAGGGAGTATTACTCAGCCATAAAATGACTGAAATAATGTCATTTGCAGCAACATGGATGGACCTAGGGATTATCATAGTAGGTGAAGTAAGTCAAACAAAGACAAATATCATACAATATCGCTCATATGTGAAATCTAAAAAATGAAACAAATGAACTGATTTACAAAACGGAAACGGGCTCACAGACTTCAAAAACAAAGTTGTGGTTGCCAAAGGGGAAAGGTGGGGGGAGGAGGAATAAATTAGGAGTTTGGGATTAACATATACATACTACTATACTTAAAACACATAACCAACAAGGACCTACCGTATAGTACAGGGAGCTCTCCTCCATATCCTGTGATCACCGATATAGACAAAGGATCTGAAAAAGAATAGATGCATGTATATGAATAACTGAATCACTTTGCTGTACACCTGAAGCTAATGTGACATTGTTAATCAACGATTCGTGCGTGCTTAGCTGCTCAGTCATGTCTGACTCTTTGTGACCCCATGGACTTTAGCCCAGCTCCTCTGTCAATGAGATTCTCCAGGCAAGAATACTGACGTGGGTAGCCATTCCCTTCTCCAGGGGATCTTCCCAACTCAGGGACTGAACCCCGGTCTCCTGAGTACAGGCAGATTCTTTACCATCTGAGACATTAAAAAAGTCCATTAATCAACTAAATTCCAATATAAAATAAAAATTAAATTAAGAAGAGTGAAAACGGAAGGAAGGAAATAAAACAAGAAATACAGGAAAATATTTTAGAATTAAAAAAATATGAATATACAGATTTAAAGAACTTACCAATTTGCCACTGCCAAGAATGAAAATGATTCACACTAGGACACTTCAGTAGGAAATTTCAGAGCACAGATATCCTAAGTATTAGGAAAGACCACATGTAAAGGATTGAGTATCAGAAGAGAACTGAATATCTCAAGCCCCAAAACAAAAAGACAGGAGAAGATGATTGTCAAAATTCTGAAGTAAAGTCTACTACCTATTAGCTAGCTATCATCTATCTCCATCTGTAGTTCTGAGAACTTTATTAACAATTTTTTTAAAATACAAAGACCTATTTTATTTTTTATTGGAATATAATTGCTTTACAATGTTGTGTTAGTTTCTGGTGTACAACAGAGTGAATCAACTATTTGTATACATATATCCCTTCCCTCTTGCACCTCCCACCCTCACTCCACAGCCTACCCATCCAGGTCAATGCAGAGCACTGAACTGAGCTTCCTGTGCTTTCTAGCAGGTTCCCATGAGCTATTTTACACATAGTAGTGTATCTGTGTGGAGAAGGCAGTGGCACCCCACTCCAGTACTCTTGCCTGGAAAATCCCATGGACATAGGAGCCTGGTAGGCTGCAGTCCATGGGGTCGCTAAGAGTTGGGCACGAATGAATGACTTCACTTTCACTTTTCACTGTCATGCATTGGAGAAGGAAATGGCAACCCACTCCAGTGTTCTTGCCTGGAGAATCCCAGGGATGGGGGAGCCTGGTGGGCTGCCGTCTCTGGGGTCACACAGAGTCGGACACGACTGAAGCGACTTAGCAGCAGCAGCAGCAGCAGTATATGTGTATCAATCCCAATCTTCGGATTTGCCCCACTCTCCCCTTCCCCCACTGTATCCACGTGTCTTTTCTCTACATCTGTGTCTCTGTTCCTGCCCTGGAAATAGGTTTATCTGTACCATTGTCTAGATTCCACATATTTGTGCTAACTTGATACTCATACTACCAGTGAAAAGTGGGGAAGATGCGGACCTGTTCAGAAGGGATGCTTTCTTTGCAAACTTTCTTAAGCTATTAATGGAGGATGTTTTCCAGACAATTGAGGGAATACATCAAGAAAGAGGAAAAGACAGAATGTAGGAAACCATGTCTCTAACAAAAGAGAGTAAGGAAGAGGGGTGCCAGCATCAAAGCTCTTCAGCAAGCTGAGAGAACAGTCAGTCTTATTTGGAGTAGGAGAACAGAGGCCTTAATGAGGGAGAGCTCCAGGAAAACATGTAGATTGCATGAAATTGTATGTAGCAAATTAGAAATAAAGTATTCAAGATATTTACATGGAGGTTATATAAGACAAAGTGTCATAATAATAAGCTCCATACGATAGGAAATAAATCTGGATAATGCTTTTCTGTGCAGTAAATTATATTTCCTAAACCATATTCATGAATTGATTAAGTAGCTTTTAACCATATTCAAATAATAGGAAAGAGGAAATGGACAGGAAATGTGTCTCCTGTCTTACAAGCAGTTTCTTTACTATCTGAGCCCCCTAGGGAAGCACCTGAAAGGGCAAGAATACTAAACAAATGGCAACTGTACTAAACAAAACTGAAATAGGCTTTTATGGTAATCAAGTAGCAGATAATGAAGACAAAACCAAAGTTAATGAAGAGAGGATCAGGTCAGGAAATATTTGGTTGGGCAAAGTTCATTTGGGTTTTTATGTAAGATATTACAGAAAAATCTTGAAAGAACTTTTTGACCAGCCCAATATTAGAGAGCTGACTCAACAGAGCTATACTACCAATCGTAAGAAAAGGGTGGGAGATGGAGGAGAGGCAGTACCACCAGCTGGTTCAGACCCTGTCCCCGGAGTCCCCCATCTGCGACTGTCACTCCTGTTTGCCTTAACAAGAATCTATGAGGATGCTGTGCTCCTCCTCTGCAACATGGATATAATAAGAGTACCTCCATCCTGGAGTTGTGGTTAGCATTACATGCAAGAGCACATGTGAAGCACTCAGTGAACTGCCTGGTGCCGACTGAATATTGAATACATGTCAGCTGCTATTGTGACTGCAGGTTGATCCATTCACAGTGAGGAAGCATGGGACCAGACTCAGAGTGAGGAGTGGGAAGATGTTGAACTCTTCTGAAATATGGTGCTTGAGGTCATGACTAACAAGTGGTCTGTTCACTAAAGGTGATTTACAGTGAAGAGTTGAGCTATACTTAGGGGTCGTTGGTATTCAGGTAGAATCTGACGCTATGGGAATGAATGAATTCTACATCTGAGAGCAGTGCGCAGAGGTAGGAGAGCATATAAAAGCAGGAAAACTAATTAAAGGGAAACAGAGGCTTCAGAAAACGAAGATCATGGCACCCGGTCCCATCACTCCATGGGAAATAGATGGGGAAACAGTGTCAGATTTTATTTTTCTGGGCTCCAAAATCACTGCAGATGGTGACTGCAGCCATGAAATTAAAAGACGCTTACTCCTTGGAAGGAAAGTTATGACCAACCTAGATAGCATATTCAAAAGCAGAGACATTACTTTGCCAACAAAGGTCCATCTGGTCAAGGCTATGGTTTTTCCTGTGGTCATGTATGGATGTGAGAGTTGGACTGTGAAGAAGGCTGAGGACCGAAGAATTGATGCTTTTGAACTGTGGTGTTGGAGAAGACTCTTGAGAGTCCCTTGGACTGCAAGGAGATCCAACCAGTCCGTTCTGAAGGAGATTAGCCCTGGGATTTCTTTGGAAGGAATGATGCTAAAGCTGAAACTCCAGTATTTTGGCCACCTCATGCGAAGAGTTGACTCATTGGAAAAGACTCTGATGCTGGGAGGGATTGGGGGCAGGAGGAGAAGGGGACGACAGAGGATGAGATGGCTGGATGGCATCACCGACTCGATGGACATGAGTCTGAGTGAAGTCCGGGAGTTGGTGATGTACAGGGAGGCCTGGCATGCTGCGATTCATGGGGTCGCAAAGAGTCGGACAGGACTGAGCGACTGATCTGATCTGATCTGAGGCTTCAAAGAAATTAAGGAGACAGCAGTTTGAGAGGGGAACAGGGAAGTAACACATTCAAGTAGTCTTCGAGCATGCTCACATGTGACAAGGCTTTGGGCATGTCCACTGGCTTTTAGCACCCAAGGGGTCTGTGCCAACCGTGTGCTTCAAAGAACACAAAACTAGTGGGCAGAAAGCAGAAGCACTGCAGCATGAGGCAGGCAAATTGAGCCCCTGGGCTTAGACTACTCTTTTCTAGCAGCTTGTCTAGGAATAAAACAACTGGGAATTTGAGGATGTGTACACATGCAGATAAATAAGATGTCAGAAAAGTGGAATGAGAATAGAGGGGAAAGAGTACACACGAGAGAACAGGGGCCCCTGAGGACCTGTTCTCCTGTGATTCTTTTATTCTTTTGCTTACTCAGATAAGTAGGAATTTGTAAATCCAAAAAGATGAATCATTTTTCTTGGCACTTCCTTACATAAGATCTGTCTTAAAGCCCTCATGGGAGCATGTGTTTTTTGTCCTATTACGTATCCTTTTTCTGTATGTTTTCTTTAAATAACAATGTATTCAAAGGAACAGTGAGAGGGAAATCAATCTGAGATGACATCACATGTCTGGGGATTATTTTCTGTGGCCAAACAGAAACAGCTCTTTCTGATAGCTTTTCCTATTAACATGCCACCTCCTGGAAGAAAAAGAAGGTGCTGTGCCTCACAGTTGGAAAACTGTTTTCTATTTTAACTTCTCCAAAAAGGTAATTGAGTGATTTCATCTGTCTATGAAAGTAGCAGGCGTATGTGTGTATTTAAGAGACTTGGGAGTTGAACTTAAAAATCTTTATGTAATTAGAGATACTTTCAAACTGTCAGTGAAAACAATCATAAATAAAGTAAAATATATTTGAGCTCAAGATGTGACGAAAGGCATTTCTTGTAACAAGCAGTGAATGCACACAGCCCCAGGGAAGGGGGCTCCTATTCTGAGCTCTGCGCCTGCAGGCCTGCTCCATAGCCACTATAAATAGCCAGCGTACGGAGGAGAACCACTGTGTTTCTTTACATCATTGATCCCGAGGAATGAACTGCTATTAAGGCTGATGACAAGACCTGGATGATTATTTTCTAATTATTTTAGATAGACTTTTGATGGATATGCTGCTTGACATGTAAGGAAAAGGTTATTTACATACGTCACTTTGAGAGAGCTGAGAAAAGGCTCAATGAGAAATAGCCTTCTTGCTGATTACCAAGCACATGTCCTTCTAGGCCAAAATACTGTCGTGTGTGTTCTTCATGTGAATTCTGATTATTTGCCAGTCGCTGTGCTGTGTACTTTAGAAGGATTTGCAATTTAACAATTAACAATCCCATGGCATAAATACTGGTATCACCCCATTTAGCAGAGGAGGAAATCGAATCTCAATTAAATGACTTTACTACTTTGAGATTTGGTATGTGGGATTTAGAGCTACTAATGGGGAGACCAGTCTTCCTAACAGTCTGTAAATGTCTACAATGCGGGAGACCTGGGTTCGATCCCTGGGTTGGGAACCTAACAGTCTGTAAATGTCTACAATGAGGGAGACCTGGGTTCGATCCCTGGGTCGGGAAGATTCCCTGGAGAAGGAAATGGCAGCCCACTCCAGTACTCTTGCCTAGAAAATCCCATGGACGAAGGAGCCTGGGGCCCATGGGGTTGCAAAGAGTTGGACACGACTGAGCGACTTCACTTTAAAAGTTGTGGGCCTGTGTATGTATGCACACACACATGCATATATGTATGTAATTTTTTCAGATAAGCATCTACAGCTCTATTTGAAGGGGGCCCTGCTATGAACACTGAGTAAAGTAATCTGTAAGCAAAGAATATACATGATTATTTCCCAGATAAACACATGTATGGAACTAGCTGCACACATGGGGACCTGAATGCTTCAAACCATGTAGCTAAGATGTGGCCTCCTGTAAACTGAGCGCCATGGCACATGGTGGCTGCTAGAGATGGGGCCCTGCACTCTACCAAAGCCATGGAGCCTGGGCCTGGGCTTGCTCTCAGCAAGCAGCAAGCCATCTCCCGTGCCTTTCTTGCTAAGGGTGCTCTAGCATAGACTTATATGAACCCTGGTATATTTCCATGATTCCAGTTTTTTTTTTGAAATATTTTTGTAAAATATTCCATGGTTTCCTAAGGAAATTTTACCATGTACTCCTTTATTTCTTACTTGTTATTTTTATACGAATTCAAACTTACAGAAATAGAATAGTTCAAAGACATATGTCTATACCCTTAACCAGACACACCAATTGCTTACATTTCCCTCATTTTCTCTCACTTTAAATAATTTTTTTTCCCCCTGAAACACTTAAGAATAAATCTCAGACATTATGCCCCTTTGTCCTAAAGACTTCTGTGTGTATGTTCTAGGAACAAAGATATTCTCCTACATAACCCACATAACCACAATTGTAATATCATACTTGAAACTGATACATTATTGAATGGTCCATATTCAAATTTTATCATTTGTCTCAATTATATTCTTATATTTTTTTCCCAGTGTAAGAGCCAATCTAGGACCGTGGATTGTGTTTAGTTATCACGTCTCTTTGGTCTGGAACTGCTCCTCAGTCTTTCATCGTTATTCATGATTTTGACAATTTAAAGAAGTGTAGGCTAGCTACTTGATGGAATGTCTCATGGTTTGGGTGTGTTGGATATTAACTCATAATTAGACATTAGACCATGTGTTGTTAGCAAGAATTCCAAAGAAGATAGGTATCCTTCTTAGAGTTTCACAGCGGGTAGCAGAAGCTTCACTTAGTCCCATTACTAAAGGCCTTGATTTTTACCATTCAGTAACAGGGTGTCTACCAAGTATCTCCTCTGTAAATTTATTGTTTTTCTCTTTGTCATTAATAAATAAATTTGTGGGGGAGTCCATTGATGATCCTTGCCTGAATCAATTATTATTATGATATTTAAAAGTGATGATTTTCTTTTCTAAATTTGTTTTTAATTGCAGTTTAGTTGCTTTACAATGTACAGCAAAGTGAATCAGCTAAATACATATATATATATATATCCCCTTTGTTACTAGAGAGCATTGAGTAGAGTTCCCTGTACTATACAGCAGATTCTCATTAGTTATCTATTTTATACATAACCATATGTATATATGTCAATCTCAATCTTCCAGTTCATCCCACTTGCCACTTCCCCGTGTCTATACGTTTGTTCTCTACATCCATGTGTCTATTTCTGCTTTGCAAATAGGTTCATCTGTACCATTTTTCTAGATTCCATATATATACATGAATATAGAATTTTTGTTTTTCTGATTTCATTCTGTGTGACAAATTCTAGGCCCATCCACATCATTATAAATGACACCATTTCATTTCTTTTCTGTGGATGAGTAATACTCCATGTGGGGCTTCCCTGGTGGCTCAGTGGTAAAGACCCCGCCTGCCGATGCAGGAGACATGAGTTTGATCTCTGGTTCTGGAAGATCGCCTGGAGAAGGAAATGGCAACCTACTCTAGTATTCTTGCTTGGAAAATCCCATGGACAGAGGAGCCTGGCAGGCTACAGTCCATGGAGTTGCAAAAGAGTCAGACACAACTTAGCAATGAAACAATAACAACAAAATTCTACTGTATATATGTGCCATATCTCCATTATCTATTCCTCTGCTGAAGAACATTTAGGTTGCTCCCATGTCCTGGCTACTGTAAATAGTGCTGCAATGAACATTGGGGTGCATATATCTTTCTGAATTGTGGTTTTCTCTGGGTATAACCCAGGAGTGGGATTGCTGGGACATAGGATAGTTTTGGAGAAGGGAATGGCCACCCACTCCAGTATTCTTGCCTGGAGAATTCCATGGACAGAGGAGCTTGGTGGGCTAAAGTCCATAGTGTTGCAAAGAGTCAGACACAACTGTATGACTAACACACACTTGATAGTTGAATTAAGTTTTTTTAAGAAACCTCCATCATTTCAGTTCAGTTACTCAGTTGTGTCCAACTCTTTGCAACCCCATGGACTGCAGCACACCAGGCTTCCCTGTCCATCACTAACTCCCAGAGCTTGCTCAAACTCATGTCCATTAAGTCAGTGATGCCATTGAACCATCTCGTTCTCTGTGTCCCCTTCTCCTCCTGCCTTCAGTCTTTCCTAACATCAGGGTCTTTTCAAAGGAGTCAGTTCTTCGCATCAAGTGGCCAAAGTATTGGAGCTTCAGCTTTAGCATCAGTTCTTCCAATGAATATTCAGAGTTAGTTTCATTTAGGATTAACTAGTTTGATCTCCTTGTGGGAGAAGGCAATGGCACCCCACTCCAGTACTCTTGCCTAGAAAATCCCATGGACAGAGGAGCCTGGTAGGCTGCAGTCCATGGGGTCGCGAAGAGTCAGACACGACTGAGGGACTTCACTTTCACTTTTCACTTTCATGCATTGGAGAAGGAAATGGCAACCCACTCCAGTGTTCTTGCCTGGAGAATCCCAGGGACGAGGGAGCCTGCTGGACTGCCGTCTATGGGGTCGCACAGAGTCGGACATGACTGAAGCGACTTAGTAGCAGCAGTTTGATCTCCTTGCAGTCCAAGGGACTCTCAAGAGTCTTCTCCAACACCACAGTTCAAAAACATCAATTCTTTGGCGCTCAGCTTTCTTTATGGTCCAACTCTCACATCCATACATGACTACTGGAAAAACCATACTGTTCTCCATAGTGGCTGTGCCAATTTACATTTCCATCAAGAGTGTATGAGAGTTCCCTTTTCTCTACACCCTTGCCAACATTTATTATTTGTAGATTTTTTTATGTTGGCCATTCTGACCCATGTGAGGTACTACCTCATTGTAGTTTTGATTTTTCATGTCTCTGATAATTAGTGAAGTTGAGCATCTTTTCATGTGTGTGTTGGCCATCTGTATGTCTTCTTTGGAGACATTTCTAGGTTTTCTGCCCATTTTTTGATTGTGTTATTTGGTTTTTTGATATTGAGCTTCATGAGCTGTTGTGTATTTTAGAGATTAATCCCTTACCTGTTGCTTTGTTTGCAAATACTTTCTCTCATTCAGAGACTTTTCTTTTTGTCTTGTTTATGGTTTCCTTTGCTATTTAAAAGCTTTTAAGTTTAATTAGGTTCCATTTGTTTATTTTTGTTTTTATTTTCATTACTCTAGGAGGTGGGTCGAAAAAGATCTTGCTGTGATTTTTGTCAGAGTGTTCTGCCTACATCTTCCTTTAAGAGTTTTATAGGGCCTGGCCTTACATTTAGGTCTTTAATCCATTTTGAGTTTATTTTTGTGTATAGTATTAGGCAGTGTTTTAATTTCATTCTCTTACATGTAGCTGTCCAGTTTTCCCAGCACCACTATAAGAACAGACTGTCTTTTCTCCGTTATATATTCTTGCTTCCTTTATCATAGACGGTGTGATCATAGGTGTGTGGATTTGTTTCTGGGTTTTCTGTCTTATCCCATTTTTTTTTTTTTATGTCAGTATCATACTATCTCAATTACTGTAGCTTTGTAATATATCAAAGTGGTAATTTTTCTAACTCTTTTTTCTGTAGCAAAGACATTTTTCTTTCCTTTTATATATATACTCATTTATATCAGTTTGGACTCATGGATTTTATTTTATTCAATAGGATGCAGTATTTCATTATCATTATGTGAGGTGATACGTATATTAATAAACTTGATGGGAGAACCCTTTCACAATGTATATCAGATCATCACTGCATATATTTTAAATATTTTACAATTTTTCTTAATGATGATATTTTAATAAAGCTGAAAAAATAAGTTCTCATAGCATGGAATTTGACTCTAATATGTCCAAAATCAATTATGAATAGTCAATATTTTGAAGCCATATCGTTGTTGTAGTTTACAACTTCTTGAACAATCTACTAATATTTCTTTTTTTTTAAACTAGTATAGTATAAATTTCACCACTATCAGTAGGATGATTCTCTCTTTTAGATTTTAGGTTCTGGTAAATTCACATTGTTGATTAGTCACTTAGTTGTATCTGACTTTTTTATGACCCATGGACTGTAGCCTGCCAGGCTCCTCTGTCCATAGGATTCTCTGCAAGAATATTGGAGTGGGTTGCCATTTTCTTCTTTAGGGGATTTTCCTGACCCAGAAATTGTACCCATATCTCCTGCATGGATCTTCTGCATTGCAGATGGATTTACTGCTGAGCCACCAGGGAATCATGCCTTTCATAAGATTTTTTATTTTCTTTCTTTCTTTTTTTTTTTGCTTAGCCACCCTCTTAACCTCAAAGAACAACTTGAGAGGTCAGAAATTGGTTAAAATATATGCTGATAATAGTTACTTCTGATTATTTATTGATCATTTATCTGTGTAGTTTAGTCCAATAAGTATTATCCATTTGGGCTCTAACAGTATGTTTTTTTTGGGATGTCTTTAGGTCAATCTCTCTTTGAAAATCCTAAATGTAGAATTTTGAAAGTTGGATCTTATTTGCATGTGTAGAAATCTACAGATTTATGAACAAAAGTGAAATGGCATAAACTTAGATGTGATTACCATTGTTTCTCATTTTGTCATTGGAATGACATGGAGTGTTCCTCCATGTGGTATGATATGGTTTAATTGAAATTGCACAAAGGAAACTCTGTGTACCATTGTTCAGAGGCTACACAATAAGAAACCATGTATCTAAAGCTCATGTTTATAGACATAGAGAACAAACTGTTGTTGCCAAGGGGGAGACGGTTAAGCAAGGGATGGAGTGGGAGTTTGGGATTAGCAGATGTAGGCTATTACATATAAAATGGAAAAACAACAAAGTCCTATTGTATAGCACAGAGAACTATATTCAGTATCCTATGGTAAACCATAATGGAAATATATATATATATATAGAGAGAAAATGAATATATTTGTATAACTGAGTCACTTTGCTGTAGAGCAGAAATTCATACAACATTATAAATCAACTTTGTTGTTTAGTTGCTCAGTCATGTCTGACCCTTTGTGACCCCATGAACTGTAACCCACCAGGTTTCTCTGTCCATGAATTTCCCAGGAGAGAATACTGGAGTGGATAACCATTTCCTTTTCTAGGGAGTCTTCCTGACCCAGGGATTGAACACATGTCTCCTGTATTGGCAGGCAGATTCTTTATCTCCGTGCCACCTGGGAAGCCCAAATCAATTATATTTATGTAAAATAAATAAATAAAGCTCATGTTTATTTTAAAAAATCTAATTCTGAAGCTTCCTGGATAAAAATTACCTGGAAGAAAATTAGAGCTTGGAAGGGTTTCAAATTTAGATCACAAGTATGGAAAACATGTAGTGCCTTTATGATCAGGGCCTCTCCTTCAGCTTCCCAGGTGGCATGGTGGTAAAGAATCTGCCTGCCAACGCGAGAGATGCAAGAGACACAGTTTTGATCCCTGGGCCAGGAAGATCCCCTGGAGAAGGAAATGACAACCCATTTCACTATTCTTGCCTGGAAAATTCCATGGACAGAGGAGCCTGGTGGGCTACAATAGTCCATGGGCCCACAAAGAGTCGGACTCAACTGAGCACACACTTCATGAGTTTAGGTAACAGATAGGGTAATTAAGAGTGAAAAAGGCAGTTTTCTGGCTGAGAGGAGTTGAAATAGGACTAAGTTTTTCATTTAACAGGTTATTTAGGATTTGTATTAGTTTTCGGCTTAGCCCAAATAAGGCATTCTTTCGCTTGAGGAAGTGTTTACTGTAGATGTTCTAACTCCTTATTTTATTCTGCGATAAATTTAGAAAATAGCCTTGACTCTTAGTTAAAGGGAGTTTGCAAGTTGTTATTTTAGATGATGAAAGCCACACAGTTGTACATCTCCATAAATATGGTTTTAAGTAGTACTTAATCATATTTAGATACTTCTAATGGAGAAACAGTTTTTGTTTTCTTTTAATTTTAAAGGAATGGTATTTATTTGTCAGTGGCTTATCTGAAATGGTATTGGTGTTGGAAACACAGTGCTCTCTAGCAAGTTCACATTTATTTTCCAGAATGACTGATGCAGAAGCTTAAATACCTCTGTGCTTCCTACAGCAGTATACAGAAAATGAGTTCAGATGGCCGTCTTCTATCTCCAGATGCTCTGCTTCCATTCTTCCCACACAGATACAAACAACCTAAAAAATAAGTCAAACTATAGTCATTGAAAGCTGCCACTCTGGTCTGTGGGTGCATAATAGCTTTCCCATTCAACCCTACAAAGCTGGCTGCAGTTCAGTGATTATGCATCAGCTTTGAGGCAGAGAGCTTCAGTATGAGGGTGATGGATCTATCCAAATTCAGTGGCACGTGGCTCACGCTCATTTTAGTCATTGCCTGTATGCTATTGCTGTCTACCATTTTTCTTCACAAGAATATAAGCATTTACTTACAATTGGTTAGTCAGGAACTAAGCATCAGGTAAGTAGGGGACTGTATTTGTTTCTAAAAGTGATTTTATTGTTTTTTAAAAGTTCTGCTGACAGTTGTATAAGCAATTATACCTTCTAGTGAGTAGGCAAGTCTTTTAAAATTTTTTTAATTGGAGGATAATTGCTTTACAATGTTGCATTAGTTTTTGCTGTACAGCAATGTGAATCAGCTGTAAGTATACATATATCCCCTCCCTCATAAGCCTCCCTCCAACCCCGCCCCCCATCCCAACACTCTAGGTCATCACAGTGCACCGAGCTGAGTTCCTTGTGCTTGTATCTGCTTCCCATCAGCTATCTGTTTTACACATGGCAGTGTATGTATGTCAAAGCTACTCCCAATTCATCCCACCCTCTCCTTCCCACACTGCGTCCACAAGTCTGCTCTCTACATCTGCAGGGGAAGTGTTTTTATATCATAGACTGTGACTCAATTATATCCTCATTTTTATGACTGAATTGATGACAAGTTTCAAGTTAGAAGCAAATGTTGACTGATAATATCTATTAAGCACATGCAAATGGTAAATGCAGTATAAAAACCTAAAAACATTGTATTTACTGTCATCTCACAGCTGATAGTCTCAGAAAAAATATAGAAGTTCAGCCTCTTCCTTACTTACCCACTGGATCCAAAGGAGAGTGACAATAAGACTGTAGTGAAAAAATATCTTCCCCAGTTATTCTCAATTCAGCTTTTTATTAAGTAGATGCTATTTGAGAATGCTTCTGAGAAGGGCAGTTGATTACAAGTGGGCCTAACAGAACTTTTTGGGTCATAGAAATGTCTTATATTAATATTTTATTCTGCTGGTAGTTATACAAGTGAATACATTTTTCAAAACACAGCAGCCTGTATATTCAAAATGGATGAATTTTAATATATTTACATCATACCTGACTTCTAATTTATAAAGCAGTCCTGGAAATTAATATAAAGCCCAAACTAACTGATAGAATGTTCTTCAAAGGATATGAAAAATCAGTTGACAGAAAAGGAAATACAAATGACTATGAAGAAAATATACAGATGTTATACTCCTCTCAAAATAAGGAAAGGCAATTTAAAATGACGAGGCTAGTTGTTTTTTAAATTAAGTTTGAGGAAAATTATTGATAACAAATGTATTGTATAGAAAAATAGGTGCTGTCAAGAGGACAGCATGAAGAATCCTTGTGATGATGGAAGTGTTTTGTGTCCAGACTGGATCACTGTCAACATCTGGCTGTTGTATCGTGCTGTGGGTTTTCAGGATTTTACCATCAGGGGAAACTGGCTAAAGGACACAGGATCGCTCTGAAGTTATTGCTTACAACTGCGTGTGGCTCTGCAAGTGCCTCAAAATAAAATGTTTAAAAAAAGTCCATGTACAGATTAGCATGTGTAATTGGCTCCTTTATATATAAAAGGTGTGAGAAACAATCTATAATACAATGCTAGAAAGATGGAGAAGGAAATGACAACCCACTCCAGTACTCTTGCCTGGAAAATTCCATGGATGGAGGAGCCTGGTGGGCTACAGTCCATGGGATCACAAAGAGTCGGACACGACTGAGCGACTTCACTTTAGAATGATTAAGAAACTTAAATGTAGGATGGAGGAATGGAGGGAAGATGAGGTATACAAATAGAAAGGATAATTTTCATTATATATTCCTTTTTAAAATTTTATTTATTTGTAATTGGAGGATAATTGCTTTATAGTATTGTATTGGTTATTGCCATATACCAGCATGAATCAGCCGTAGGTATAGATAAGTTCCCTCCCTCCTGTCTCTCACCCTATCCCACCCCTCTAGGTTGTCACAGAGCACCTGTTTGAGCACCCTGAGTCATACAGCAAATTCCCACTGGCTTTCTGTTTTACACATGGTAATGCATATATTTCCATATTACTCTCTCAATTTGTCCCACCCTTCCCTTCCCCCACTGTGTCCACAAGTCTGCTCTCCATGTCTGTGTCTCCATTGCTGCCCTGCAAATAGGTTCATCAGTAGGATCTTTATAGATTCCATTGTTGTTCAGTTGCTCAGTCATGTCTGACTCTTTGTGACCCCATGAACTGTAGCATGCCAGGCTTCCCTGTCCTTTACTATCTCCTGGTATTTGCTCAAACTCATGTCCATTGCGTTGATGATACCATCCAACCATCTCATCCCCTGTCACCCCTCATCTTTCCTAGCATCAGGGTCTTTTCCAATGAGTCCGCTCTTCACATCAGGTGGCCAAAGTATTCGAGCTTCAGCTTCAGCAGGAGTCCTTCCAATGAGTACTCAGGGTTGGTTTCCTTTAGGATTGACTGATTTTATCTCCTTGCAGTCCAAGGGACTCTCAAGAGTCTTTTCCAGCACTACATTTCGAAAGTATCAATTCTTCAGTGCTCAGCCTTCTTTATGCTGCAATTCTCACAATCTGTACATGACTACTGGAAAAACCATAGCTTTGATTGTATGGACCTTTGTCGGCAAAGTGATGTCTCTGCTTCTTTAATACACTGTCTAGGTTTGTCATAGCTTTTCTTCCAAGGAGTAAGCATCTTTTAATTTTATGGCTGCAGTCACTGTCCACAGTGATTTTGGAGCCCAAGAAAATAAAATCTGTCACTATTTCCATTTTTCTCCCCATCTATTTGCCATGAAGTTATGGGACCAGATGCCATGATCTTAGTTTTTTGAATGCTGTTTTAAGCCAGCTTTTTCACTAGATTTTTCACATAGATTCCATATATATGCATTAATACTTGTTATTTGTTTTTATCTTTCTGACTTACTTTACTCTGTATAATAGGCTCTAAGTTCATCTACCTCATTAGAACTGACTCAAATGTATTCCTTTTATTAGTGAAAGTCACTCAGTCATGTCCAACTCTTTGCAACCCCATGGACTATACAGATGGAATTCTCCAGGCCAGAATACTGGAGTGGGTAGCCTTTCCCTTCTCCATGGGATCTTCACAACCCAGGAATTGAACCCAGGTCTCTCGCACTGCAGGTGGATTCTTTACCAGCTGAGCCACAAGGGAAGCCCAAGAATACTGGAGTGGGTAGCCTGTCCCTTCTCCAGCGGATCTTCCTGACCCAGGAATCAAACTAGTGTCTCCCGCATTGCAGGCAGATTCTTTACCAACTGAGCTATCAGGGAAGCCCTAGAAAATGATGATAGAAAAAATTACAGAAAAGAATTTTCTTTTATGAAAATTCCTTTTATGGCTCATTTTATGGCTGAGTAATCCCAGGGACAGAGGAGCCTGGTGGGCTGCCGTCTGTGGGGTGGCACAGAGTTGGACACGACTGAAGCAACTTAGCAGCAGCAGCAGTATTCCATTGTATTATCTTAATGTGTACCACCGCATCTTTAGCCATTCATTTGTTAATGGGCATTTAGGTTGCTCTCACACTATATATTCTTTTCAACTTCCAATTTCTGTATGCTTCTGTTTTAGATTTTAAACTCCCAAAGTTCACATATATGTGTTTTCTTGACACAGACCTGCACACTTCTCCTTGATATTAGTTATTTAGTAATTTGTTTAATGTTTGGTAACTGGTTTATAAATGTAGTTAGAAGATTTGCCAAGAGGACAAATCTAGTTGAATAAAAATATAGAACATGGATAATGGGTTAAATAAAGCTGCAAGTTGAGTGATAAAATAGGAGATAGTAAGAAATATGAGAAATAGACATACTTGTGAACACTTACAAAATGTAATTTTTTCCATCATCATTTTCTTTGTTATAAATTCATCATTATGAAGCTGTCAGCTCTGGCTGTTGGTTAACTGAACTTCCTAATTCTTGAATCAGTGTTCATTTAGTCTATTTGATTCATTGACTCAACTCTTATCTTGTTACTGCTTGAGAGAGTGTGTGTGTGTGTGTGTGAGAGAGAGAGTGAGTGAGCGAGCGAGAGGAGAGAGAGTGCAAGAGAGACAGAGAGAGGGAGAAATGATAAGAAAGAAGGAGAAATTGCGTATCTTACAGTTTTGTCTTTGGGTTTCTAGTCATTTCTCAGTTCACTTCACTTTCTATCCCAAAGAGGCCACACATTTTAAACAATTAGATGCCTGGCACCAAGTAAGTACTTTATACGTTTGTTAATGTAATCCTTGTAGCAATGCTGTGATGAAAGTTGTATTATTATCATACTCAGCTTTATTCTTCTCATCTTCAAAATGAGTGAGGTGCACAACTTCCCCAATCTTACATAGCTAGTAAGGAATGGAGCCAAGACTGAAGTCCAGCTCTGACACGAGTGTTTGGTCCTTGCTGCTCTGCTTATCTGACTGAGGAGCTATCGTGTGAGCAGATGCAGCACAGCTCCAGCAGAGTTGGTGGGGACAGAGGTGAGAACTGGGTAACTCCTTGACCAGGTTATAGTATTCTGCATAATAAAATGCCTGAGAATATCATGCCTGCTTGGGTCATCCTGAAGGAAATGTATATTTTATAGAGAGAATGAAACATTTTGTCAAAAAATTGAACATGGGAGAAAAGAACAAGACATTTGATATTCTGTATTGGGGAAAAGAACATGATGGTGCCTTTTACGAGTGAAAATTGGTAGTAGAGTTGTTTAATTAAATAAGGGAAGAAAATGCTTCTATTGCCCAGTTCTGCTATATGTATAGAATGTTATTAATAGTCAAGGGATGAGGGAGAGGTTTGGTTCTTGGACACAAGGGCAGGGACTGGTGATGTAAAGGGTATGAGGAGGCCGTGACTCAAGGCAGTTAGGCTGGGTAAGCTTGTATGATGGCATATAAAGAGGCAAGGGGGAGAGAAAAAAGTGAAAGTTTTAGTCATGTTTGACTCTTCATGACCCGTGGACTGTAGACCGCCAGGCTCCTGTATTCTTGGGATTTCCCAGGCAAGAATACTGGAGCGGGTTGCCATTTCCTTCTCCAGGGGATCTTTCCAACCCAGGGATCCAACCTGGGTCTTCTGCATTGCAGGCAGATTCTTTACCACCTGAACCACCAGGGAAGCACTCATATATACTTGGAAAGAAAAGAATAGGGCCAGAACAAAGATGAAGAAAATGAAACTCTTACATTAGAGAAAAAGGGGCGGAAAGAGAGAGACCATGAATCATTTCAATGACAGACTTATAGATCTGAAATAAATTTTTGAAAGAAAAGAATCAGATATCTTTTATATAACTGTTGAAGGTAGAATGTTTCACTGTGCTGAACAATATCAGGGTATAATTTTAAGTTTATTTTAGGCTGGTAGAAATATCATTTTTGTGAAGCCTACTGTATCTCCCTTCTTGTGTTTGAATTTCTTCTCTTCAAAGTGCAACCCAGGGACCAGTGCCATAATCAAGTGCCAAGTCCCATTCCAACTCTAAAATTTATCACACTGGCCCTTTGGAAACCTCAAGGATAGAAAGACTATGGTTTTAAATTGGCTCCTTTCCCTCCTGCAACTCTTCACTTGGTGAGGCCAGAATATACGCCTGACTCTCTTAGATGATTGTTGAGTGGCTTGCCAGTCCTCATGGGACAATGGTTTAGAAAAAGCCTCTCTCACTGATTTCAGGGATTTTGCACATAGCATGGGAGTTTTCAGGGGATTTTGCCTTGCTGTAACCCACTCCTCCAGGATTTCATAGTCCAAGTGACTATGTATAAGGAAGCTCTACCTGGGGAGAGAGCCTCCATGTTAACCCAGTGATCTTCAAGAGGGAAAGTCTGAGCCCATAGAGATGCTCTCAAGATTACTCCTTGTTGAGAGTCCTGCCTTTAAAGCAGCTTCCTTCCATTGCATTGTCCAGCTGCAATGGGAGTTTCTGTGAAGTTTAAAAATTATTACCCAATCCACAGTCTGGGGGGTGTACTGTAAACTTCTGTGTTTTGCTAAATCTCTGTAGTCTGCTATTTCACACAACATGTGCTACTGACATTTGGCCCAGAAGAAACTTTTTTCTAAAAGTAAATGATTACTAAGGAGATTACAACTATTTGACAAGAACCAAACATAGTCTAAGGTTTGGAGAAAGTGCCAGGGGAAAAAACAATATGAATTGTGGTATACTGCTGAGGCCCTTTGTATTCCTCCTGATTAAAATTTGCCTGATAAATTACTTTCTGGAAATAAACTGTAATTCCTCAACAATAACCTATGCTTCTTAAGAGCAGGGCATTCAATAATGAATGGGACCTAGATAAAATAGGTTCTAAAAGTATAATTTTTACTTTATCAGATAAATGTTATGTTTTCTTAAAAAGAGCATCTTTAGAGTGTCATACTAAAATATTTGCAGTTGAGGTAGTATGACGTCTGGGATTTGCTTAAAATAACCTGTGTTTGAGGGGAAGGGAATAAGTAGAGATATAGGGAAAGAGATTGGCCCAGAGTTACAAATTAATTGAATTTAGGTGATGAGTACATGTGTTTATTGTACGTCTCACTGTACTTTTACATATGTTTTCCAGCATGAAAAGCTAAAAAATAATAGCACATAATGGTCACTCCTAGAGGCATTTAATTCTTGTGAATATGACTGTCTTCCTCAAAGACAGATGATCCAAAACTTCATAGCAACCATACAGCATACTTACTACTGAACACTGCCCCCGGATATTTATTTAGCAAGAAATGTTGGCAAAAAGTATTGATATATTCTTCAGAAGAACGCTGCAAAGAATTCAGCCTGATTAAGCCACATGTGGAAGAATCTGTAGCACATCCACCTGCATTTCTATGGAAGCATTCTCACGGGTCAAGAGAGCCATGCGTTCAGATGCCAGGAAAAAGTGAAGTTCTAAAAAGAGAGGACAGTGTGAATAGAATGTAGTTTTTATTAGTCTCTTCGAGGCTTGGCAACAAATTCATGTCATGGATGTTTATAGAATTTATTAAATTAGGATTCTCTTGAAAATTCTAATAAGTGCATTTAAAATTCTCTTCTTTTGAAAAATACCAGGGATTACTGAATTCAATTATAATTTCCTCCAGAAAAATAACAGCGCTCCCAATGTACTATTTTTTTTTAGTTAGTCACTGCCAAAGCACAGTTCCCAGACAGAGTGTGCCAATTTTCCAACGAGATCAGCAGCTATGGCTTAAAAAACAATGTTTGAAACTATTGTTGGTACAGGTGCGTTTTTACATATAGGCAGAAAGAGAGATGGATTAATCAACCATTTATGAGGGAATTATGCTATAATGGTATAAGCTCAGGCTCTGAAGCCAGACTGCCAGGAAGAATCTCAACATTCTCTTTCTGTATGGCCTTGGGCAAGTTCTGAAACCTTTTCATGTCTCATTTTCCCCTAACTCTTTCATAGTGCAGGGGATTAACTAAGTTAATATTCATAAAGGCTCCAGAACAGAATTAGCTCCTGCAGTCACAGAGCTTATAATGATAGATATGCTATTAGATGAGGAGGAAATGACAACCCATACCAGTACTCTTGCCTGGAGAATCCCATGGACAGAGGAACCTGGAGAGCTACATCTGTAGGGTCGCAGAGTCAGACACGACTGAGCAGGAGCACGTTAGACATCAGTCCTAGAATATTGGAACCTGAAAGACTAAAATGTCTAGTCTAATCCTCTTATAGCTGAGGAGGCTTGAGCGAATACCAGTGTCCAGGTTCCACCCTCGGAGTGCTGGGGTAGGCCCTTGAGTGTCTAGTGTGCAACCAGAGGTGAGAAAGTTGACTTGAAAGTTACAGAAAACTGTCCTATTGCAGGTCTTTCTGCTTAACTATACTCTCTCACATCTGGATGGAACATTCTGTGGAGGCTTTCAGCCCTTCACCCAATGTCTGTGCATCTGTTTCCACTATGTTAAAGCAAAGCAACACAAACATATAATTAGCATGCTCATACCTACTATTTATTACTGTGAAAACCTCTGATTTTTCTTTCCCAGCTTAAAAATAGTTGTTTGCTTTGAAATGCCATGTGCGAAAAGGCCAGCATTGCAAAGCATAGAGGTGAAAGCAATTTGCCTAAATCTGAAGTTTAGCAAAGAGCCTGGACTAATCTAGAAATGTCGCTTTAGATGGTAACAGTTTTCTGCCACCTAGTGGATAATTCAAATAATAAACTGGTCTTTATTTTTAAAAAATCAATATTGTCACCAAGCTATGGCTTCTGAATGCCCTGCTATGGGAAGGAAAGGTTTAGTGTTAGTTGGACAAATAGTTTTCCACAAATTGTCTCAAAGGTAGTCTTCCATTTTTATTGATTTATTAACATTTTTTCATTGTAAAGAAAATTCTCTTAATATTGCTAAAAAAAAAAATTGTGGGTACACAAAATAAAAATCCAAATATGCCCAGTTCCTTTATGCTCACCATCCTTATGGCAGAAAGTGAAGAACTAAAGAGCCTGTTGATGAAAGTGAAAGAGGAGAGTGAAAAAGTTGGCTTAAAACTCAACATTTAGAAAACTAAGATCATGGCATCCGGTCGCATCATGTCATGACAAATAGATGAGGAAACAACAGAAACAGTGAGAGACTTTATTTTTGGGGGCTCCAAAATCACTGTAAATGGTGACGGCAGCCATGAAATTAAAAGACGCTTTGTCTTTGGAAGAAAAGCTATGACCAACCTAGACAGCATATTAAAAAACAGAGACATTACTTTGCTAACAAAGGCCCGTTTAGTCAAAGCTATGGTTTTTCCAGTAGTCATGTGTGGATGTGAGTGAAGTGAAGTGAAAGTTGCTCAGTCATGTCTGTCTCTTTGCAAGCCCTTGGACTATACACTCCATGGAATTCTCTAGGCCAGAATACTGGAGTGGGTAGCCTTTCCCTTCTCCAGAGGATCTTCCCAACCCAGGGACTGAACCCAGGTCTTCCGCATTGCAAGTGGATTCTTTACCAGCTGAGCCACGAGGGAAGCTCATGGATGTGAGAGTTGGACTATAAAGAAAGCTGAGCACCAAAGAATTGATGCTTTTGAACTGTGGTGCTGGAGAAGACTCTTGAGAGTCCCTTGGACTACAAGGAGATCCAACCAGTCCATCCTAAAGGAAATAAGTCCTGAGTATTCATTGGAAGGACTGATGCTGAAGCTGAAATTCTAATACTTTGGCCACCTGATGGGAAGAACTGACTCACTGGAAAAGACCCTGTTGTTGGGAAAGATTGAAGGCAGGAGGAGAATGGGACAACAGAGGATGAAATGGTTGGATGGCATCACCGACTCGATGGACATGAGTTTGAGTAAACTCTGGGAGTTGGTGATGGACAGGGAGGCATGCCGCAGTCCACGGGGTCGCAAAGAGTCGGACACGGCTGAGGGACTGAACTGAACTAAATGTTCAATTCCAAAAGTTTACATACTTACAGGTCTGTGGTATAGATGCATGTATTTATATTTGGCTCTTATAAAATTTTTTCTTTACTAGAAGAAATTAAAATATTGTCTACACAGAAGCTATCTACAAAAACATTCTTAGGACCAATAAGTGTGTTTAGCAAAGTTGCAGATACAAGGTCTTCATAAAAATCAACTGTATTTCTGCAAAAAAATAATGAACAATGGTGAATCCAAGTTTTAAAAAATAAAACCTATACACAAGCTCCAAAATAACTGAAATATTTAGGTATAAATCTAACAAAACCTAAATAGGATCTGTATGCTTAAAACAACCATCAAAATACCCATTGCCAGACAAATAACTATTCTGCAACCCAGGCAATTAGCTACCAAAGTATAAATAAGGCTCAATGAAAGTTCAGTAACAAAGTAATGTTCAAAATAATAAACAACATTGCTTTACTTCAAAAAAATTGAACTTTTCATTATTGGGGGTGGTAGTGTACAAGCTTAAGAGCATGAACTTGAAAGCCAAACCTCTTGATTGAAAATTCAGGCTCTCCCTTGTACTAGCTGTGGTAACTTTGTGCCTGGGCTTTCCCATGTGATAAGGATCATACCTCAGAGGGTGGCTGAGAAGATGAAATTCAGTCAAAGTCCTTGGTCTCAATGGCATTAGTAATTTTACTAATTTAACATTGTTGTTACTTTAACTATTTAACATTGTTAAAAACAATGTTAAAACATTTAACTTTTTAAAAATGTCGTTGTTTATGTGTGTATCAGTATTTATGGGGAAGAAGTTCAGAAGTGGTTTGTTCTGAGACCAAATTCACTTTAAAAAATTAACAAGCATTTGTTTAGGCTTATTTTATACTCAACATTACAGGGAATACAAAGCTGAATCAGACATTTCCCTGTTTTTGAGTCAAAGTAATGAGGGAGAATTAACTATAATTCAGAGCAAATATATTGAGTGTGAGACTAGAGTTATCATAAAGAACAGAGGTGAGAGAGGGTGTTTCCAGCTGGAGAAGTTGACTTATGAGCTGTAGCTTAAATAATGGATACATTTTAATGGAAATTAAATTGCATAAGTATAGATGGTAGAGAGGACTCCATTTTTTTTAATCTTTAAAAATTTCCTCTAAGTATATTTTATTTTAATGGAAATGGAAAGGCATTTTATTTTAAATATAGCAGTGTGTATGAACTTGCAGTGGGTATGAACTTATTTACAACACAGATACATATTTTAAGCAATGGAATCAAGTTGGAAAAAATATAAGACATTTATTTTGGGTTCAATGAGTAATAAGATTCAGTTAAAGCAGAAGATTTCTTCATTCTTCCACCTAATACTAATTTCAGCATCTACTCTGTGCCAGGCTCTGTTCTAGGTATATGTATGATGTAGACAAAGACTCTGTCCTTAAGAATGCATATTCCATTGCAGAAAGAATCCTGAGAGAGATGTCTGGGAAGAGAGGGTGGGACTAGATTTGGGAGGAGACCTAATGGAGAGCCAACAAAGGCTGCTGAGTAAGATGGAGCCACAATCAGGTGCTACCTGAGAAATAGTTATCTGGTGAAGGAAGTGTGCATAGATGTAGGGAAGAGGCCATAGGGGCACAGAAACATATTTCAGTAGGATGCAATTTAAAAAGTCTGGGCAAGAGGTCATGAAGCCTTGAACTGTGGAAGCAAAAAGGAGAAAACAGACTTAGAAGACATCCAACAGGTGGAGCAGGACTTGGACCAGCACAAAGAAAGCATATGAAAAATAATGCAAGATGGCTTGCTGCAGAGAGAGGAGGCAGAATTACACTGTATTGTCAGCCTCACTGGCAGCATAGACTCTGGAGTCAGACCTACCTGTATCATTATGCCTCAAGCCAATTATTTGATCTCTTTAAACCTTTGTCTTATCGGCCCAATTGGAATAATTAAAAGTACCACTTTATTAGATTGTTGTGGGAAATAAACACAGGTACTTCGCACATCACTGCAGACATGGTGAGGGCATGGCCCTGGAGGCTGTGCTTGGGGAATGTTAAGAAGGCTAAGCAGAGTCACCTACACTTGCCTGTATTTAGCATCAGATGTGCTTGTAGGGGGGCTTCCCAGGTGGCACTAGTGGTAAAGAACCCACCTGCTATGCAGGAGACATGAGAGATAATGGGTTTGATCCATGGGTCAGGAAGGTCCCCTGGAGGAGGAAATCACAATCCGCTCCAGTATTCTTGCCTGGAGTATCCCATGGACAGAGGAGTTTAGCAGGCTACAGTCCATAGGGTTGCAAAGAGTCAGGCACAACTGAAGTGACTTAGCCACACACTTGGACTTGTAGGGGAGGTTGCTCTCACCTTAAAGCTGAAAGTTGTTCACAAAAAAGGTAATTAACCAAGAAGTTTTCAACAGTTATTCCATGTTAGAGAATGAACCACAAATGAAAGGGCCTTATTTTGCTTTTGGGAATCCTAGCAGCTGTGAGTTTTGGTGATAACTCTCATAAACTGGCATAGGCCTCATTTACAGCACCTAGAAACATACCTCATTTAAGGAAGAGAAATTTCATTAAAAACCTAAGAATGGAAACTGAACTAAAATTTCAATAGCCAGAGTGTTTTCAGTCTCAGGATCTATCTCTGAATATTTGCCAGCTGAACACTTGTATTACCCTATCTTTAGAAGTTGCATATAGAGCATAATAGCAGGCAGCAGAGTTGTGGGTATTTGTTAAGGACCAGACAATATGGATCAAGACGTATGCCTAATCTAGGTTAAAATCATTAACACTAGTAGGAAATTTCAGCAAATTTCCTGGATCTAAGATAAATATATAAAATTCAATAGCATTTTTAGGTATTAGGAACAATTAGGATTCCCGGGTGGCTCAGTGGTAAAGAATTCACCTGCAACGCAGGAGACCCAGGTTCAGTCCCAGGGTCTGGAAGATCCCCTGGAGAAGGGAATGGGAACTCACTCCAGTATTCTTGCCTGAGGAAACCCATGGACAGAGAAGTCTTGTGGGCTATAGTCCATAGGGTTGCACAGAGTTGGACACAACTGACAGATTGTGGTCCACTGGAGGAGGGAATGGCAAACCACTTGAGTATTCTTGCCTTGAGAACCCCATGAACAGTAGGAAAAGGCAAAATGATAGGATACTGAAAGAGGAACTCCCCAGGTCAGTAGGTGCCCAATATGCTACTGGAGATCAGTGGAGAAATGACTCCAGAAAGAATGAAAGGATGGAGCCAAAGCAAAAAGATTACCCAGCTGTGGATGTGACTGGTGATAGAAGCAAGGTCCGATGCTATAAAGAGCAATATTGCATAGGAACCTGGAATGTCAGGTCCATGAATCAAGGCAAATTGGAAGTGGTCAAACAAGAGATGGCAAGAGTGAATGCCCACATTCTAGGAATCAGGAAACTAAAATGGACTGGTATGAGTGAATTTTACTCAGATGACATTATATCTACTACTGCAGGCAGGAATCCCTCAGAAGAAATGGAGTAGCCATCATGGTTAACAAAAGAGTCCGAAATGCAGTACTTGGATGCAATCTCAAAAACGACAGAATGATCTCTGTTCGTTTCCAAGGCAAACCATTCAATATCACAGTAATCCAAGTCTATGCCCCAACCAGTAACGCTGAAGAAGCTGAAGTTGAATGGTTCTATGAAGACCTACAAGACCTTTTAGAACTAACACCCAAAAAAGATGTCCTTTTCATTATAGGGGACTGGAATGCAAAAGTAGGAAGTCAAGAAACACCTGGAGTAACAGGCAAATTTGGCCTAGGAGTAAAGAATGAAGCAGGGCAAAGACTAATAGAGTTTTGCCAAGAGAACACACTGGTCATAGCAAATACCCTCTTCCAACAACATAAGAGAAGACTCTACACATGGACATCACCAGATGGTCAACACTGAAATCAGATTGATTATATTCTTTGCAGCCAAAGATGGAGAAGCTCTATACAGTCAGCAAAAACAAGACCAGAAGCTGACTGTGGCTCAGATCATGAACTCCTTATTGCCAAATTCAGACTTAAATTGAAGAAAGTAGGGAAAACCACTAGACCATTCAGGTATGACCTAAATCAAATCCCTTATGATTATACAGTGGAAGTGAGAAATAGATTTAAGGGCCTAGATCTGATAGATAGAGTGCCTGATGAACTATGGAATGAGGTTTGTGACATTGTACAGGAGACAGGGATCAAGACCATCCCCATGGAAAAGAAATGCAAAAAAGCAAAATGGCTGTCTGGGGAGGCCTTACAAATGGCTGTGAAAAGAAGAGAAGTGAAAAGCAAAGGAGAAAAGGAAAGATATAAGCATCTGAATGCAGAGTTCCAAAGAAGAGCAAGAAGAGATAAGAAAGCCTTCCTCAGTGATCAATGCAAAGAAATAGAGGAAAACAACAGAATGGGAAAGACTAGAGATCTCTCCAAGAAAATTAGAGATACCAAGGGAACATTTCATGCAAAGATGAGCTCGATAAAGGGCAGAAATGGTATGGACCTAACAGAAGCAGAAGATATCAAGAAGAGGTGGCAAGAATATACAGAAAAACTGTACAAAAAAGATCTTCATGTCCCAGATAATCACAATGGTTCGATCACTCACCTAGAGCCAGACATCCTGGAATGTGAAGTCAAGTGGGCCTTAGAAAGCATCACTACGAACAAAGCTAGTGGAGGTGATGGAATTCCAGTTGAGCTCTTTCAAATCCTGAAAGATGATGCTGTGAAAGTGCTGCACTCAATATGCCAGCAAATTTGGAAAACTCAGCAGTGGCCACAGGACTGGAAAAGGTCAGTTTTCATTCCAATCCCAAAGAAAGGCAATGCCAAAGAATGCTCAAACTACCGCACAGTTGCACTCATCTCACATGCTAGTAAAGTAATGCTCAAAATTCCCCAAGCCAGGCTTCAGCAATATGTGAACCATGAACTTCCTGATGTTCTAGGTGGTTTTAGAAAAGGCAGAGGAACCAGAGATCAAATTGCCAACATCTGCCGGATCATGGAAAAGGCAAGAGAGTTCCAGAAAAACATTTATTTCTGCTTTCTTGACTATGCCAAAGCCTTTGACTGTGTGGATCACAATAAACTGTGGACAATTCTTCAAGAGATGGGAATACCAGACTACCTGACCTGCCTCTTGAGAAATCTGTATGCAAGTCAGGAAGCAACAGTTAGAACTGGACATGGAACAACAGACTGTTTCCAAATAGGAAAAGGAGTACGTCAAGACTGTATATTGTCACCCTGCTTATTTAACTTATATGCAGAGTACATCATGAGAAACGCTGGACTGGAAGAAACACAAGCTGGAATCAAGATTCCCAGGAGAAATATTAATAACCTCAGGTATGCAGATGACACCACCCTTATGGCAGAGAATGAAGAGGAACTCAAAAGCCTCTTGATGAAAGTGAAAGAGGAGAGTGGAAAAGTTGGCTTAAAGCTCAACATTCACAAAACGAGGATCATGGCATCTGGTCCCATCACTTCATGGCAAATAGATGGGGAAACAGTGGCAACCATGTCAGACTTTATTTTGGGGGGCTCCAAAATCACTACAGATGGTGACTGCAGCCATGAAATTAAAAGATGCTTACTCCTTGGAAGGAAAGTTATGACCAACCTAGATAGCATATTGAAAAGCAGTGACATTACTTTGCCAACAAAGGTCCGTCTAGTCAAGGCTATGGTTTTTCCTGTGGTCATGTATGGATGTGAGAGTTGGACTGTGAAGAAAGCTGAGTGCCGAAGAATTGATGCTTTTGAACTGTGGTGTTGGAGAAGACTCTTGAGAGTCCCATGGACTGCAAGGAGATCCAACCAGTCCATTCTGAAGGAGATCAGCCCTGGTTGTTCTTTGGAAGGAATGATGCTAAAGCTGAAACTCCAGTACTTTGGCCACCTCATGTGAAGAGTTGACTCATTGGAAAAGACTCTGATGCTGGGAGGGATTGGGGGCAGGAGGAGAAGGGGACAACAGAGGATGAGATGGCTGGATGGCATCACTGACTCGATGGACGTGAGTCTGAGTGAACTCCAGGAGTTGGTGATGGACAGGGAGGCCTGGCGTGCTGCGATTCATGGGGTCACAAAGAGTTGGACATGACTGAGAGACTGAACTGAACTGAACTGAAGCAACTTAGCACAGCACAGATTTTTTAAAAAAGACACCATTTTGACAAAAGTAATAGTTATGAAACCACCACCATCACTCCTCAAATTTCCCTTGTAACCCTCTCAATTCATACCCTCACCTCCAGCCTCTAATACCACTGATTTCTGTCTCTATAGTTTTTACTTCCTCAGAAATTCAACTAAACAGGATCATCCAGTTTACAGTCATTGCTATCTGATTTTTTTCATTTTTATACATGTTTTTCCATGCATTAGTAGTCCCTCTTTATTCTTGGGTAGTATCTCACTGTATGGATACACCCTGGATTTTTATCCAGTTACCCATTGATAAACACTTAGTTGTTGCACCTGCATCTCCTGCATTGCAGGCGGGTTCTTTACCACCTGAACTACCAGGGAAGCCTGTTAAAATAATAATAAAGCTGCTGTTAATTAATAATCTTTATTGATAAATATTTGTATACAAAAAAGTGTGCTTAGATGTCTGTTTTCTGGAATTCCTTCCAAAGTAATTAAGTGAATAGTCTGAATCTATGTCCAGAGAGAAGTAATGCCCGTCAACAGAAAGAGAATGCTGAAATAGAGAAACGGGGACCTCTGGAGGACCAGGGCAGCCCACACATGCTGTTATGGTACGATAAGAGAATTTAGGATGCTTAGAGCTGTCTGTACTCAGCAATAGGTTAAAGTCCTCTGCCCTTTTGTGAGACACAGAGAATGCACTCTGGAGTTTAAGCAAAGTAAGTACAATTACATTTCTAACTGTAAGTACATGATCCAAAACTTGCTGGCTGGCTTGACTCCATATTTGGCAGGCGTATTTGGGATGGTCTGGCTTGACATAAAAGCTACTCTGCATTGCAAAATCTATTTTGAGGAACCAAAAGGAAACTTCAAGTAAAGAGTTATTCTCCAGGGCACCTGAAGATTAAGTGTCTGAAGACACCCTCCTGAATTCTGGTTGAAACAAGTGCATCCTACAGATCAGTAGTCTCTGGACAAAGAAAGCAGTGATATCAAAATAGAAAATTCAGAGCAGATGCTTGAAGTTGCAGGTGCTGATTTGCAGTCTAGCTGCTTCTCACATGGGCAACTTCATTTCACACAATCAAGATGAGAAGCAAAAAGGATTTACATATTTATCATGGTTACTGATAACATAAAATATTATTATAATAACTCTTCATAACTAAAATTTAATTCAGTGAGTATTTATTGCTCTTCTACCAAGTGCCAGACATTTTGTTAAGCTCTGGGTTTATAAATAATGAATAAAAGCATTATCTAGGGGTAGGGCAGGGGTAGAGAGGAAGGTGACAATAACTGACATTTAGTTTTTTAGTAACTGAAATGTTTTAGGTAGATGTGAAGCAGCTTGCGTCTTATTTCATTTAATATTCAGAGCAGGATTTTGAAGCTTATATTACAGATCCCCAATTCAAGATGGGAAAATCGAGACTCAGAGAGTTTAGTAACTACCAAGTGTCACACACCAAGGGAAGTGGCAAGGCTGAGCCCTGTACCTGGTATGCCTGGCTCCAAAGACCATCATCTTTTAGTTAGACTTTCTCCCATTTCTGACTGTAATGTAAATCAAGTTATTTAAACTGCTCACAAAATTGTAAAAGAAGTTGAGGAAAATGGTGAGTTTTTTTCTAAGGGATATCAGTAAAGATTTGACATAGGTGATAACTTTGGGCTTTGGAGGTTGATTAACATTTTGACAGGCAGGAGACTCCTAGGTGTAGGAAGTGTAAAGGAATGAAGCCTGTGGAGAATGACAAAGCTTGCAAGAGAAAATTTTTAAATTGTGGCTTTTCTTATGAGAATTAGGTATAAGGGATTCGGGAGGGGGTGGGATCCAAGGCAGATTAAAAAAAAAAAAAAAGCTTTATGAGGTGTACTTTGGGTATCAGATAATTCACTGATTTCAGGGATACAATTTAATAATTTTTTTTTTTAGTAATTTTACCAAGTGGTGGTGCCACCATTATCATAAGTCAGTTTTAGAATATTTTCATTCCCCTCAACAAAGATCCTTCATGCCCATTTATAGTATATCCCCATTCCTTCTCCCTGCCTTAGGAAACCATGGCTCTACTTTCTGTCTATAAATTTGCATTTTCTGACATTTTGTATAAATGGAATCATAGATATATTATCTTTTTTGTCTGGTTTCTTTCACTTAGAACAACGTTTTCAAAATACATGTTGTGGCGAGTGTCAGCACTTCATTTTTTATTTTTGACTAACATTCCATTAAATGGTTATGCTATGCTTGTTTACTCATTCATCAATTGAATGCTTGGGTGGTTCCACTTCTTTGGCTATTAGGAATAATGCTATTATGAACATTTATGTGGATGTATGTTTTCATAGCTCTCAGGTAGATAAGTGGAAGTAGAATTGCTGGGCTGTTAGATAGTTTAATATTTAACCCTTTGAGAAAATGACAAGCTGTTTTCCAAAGTGGCTGCATCATTTTACATTCCTGCCAGCAGTGTATGAGTGTTCCTATTTCTCTACATCTTAATAGCACTTGTTATTGCCTGACTTACAGATCACAGTCTTTCTAGTCCATGTGAAATGGTACCTTGTGGTTTTAATTTGCATTTTCTTAATGACTAATGCCCAGGATATAAAATCTAAAGACCCTGTCTGGATGATACATTTAACTAAGATGCAGAACATAATAAGTGGAATTTGTAGGAAGAATAATAAAGTTGTGAGCTGTTCACATGATACTGAATTGCAGATGTTCAGAAGGCAGAGAAAAACTCAGGTCTGCAACTCAGAAGAGAATTGAAGGCAAGACATGTATATTTGGGCTCAGTTACATAGAAAAGGCAATTGAAGTCAAGAAACTAGATGAGTTAATTGACAGAGAAAATGTAGGAATATCTATTTTAAAGAAATGGATAAAGGGAGGTATGACTTTAGGAGACATAAGAGAAACAAGTGCCATAGATGCCACTGGAAGACAATTTTTAAATTTTACTAATGTTCATATTTTATTGTACTTCCTTGCAGTGTTTTTCTTCACACATAAATTAATAAACTTAGTAACATGGACATATCATACATATTTAATAATATTTTATTTCCACTCAACCTTGAGTCATGAACATTTTCATGTCCCTAGTCTTATTTTTTAATGGCTAATTTAAAGTAATTATGAATAGATACCGTAATTAATTTATTCTCTTATTTTGGGCCTTATTAAAGAATACTGAAGTAAACCTTTTAGTGCAAAATATTTGTGTGGTTATCCAATGATTTTTCCCAGTATAAATTCTTAGAAATTGGAATTTCTTGTTAAAAGGATATAAAAAACATTAAGACTCTTTATATACATTGCCAAAGTTCTTTCCAGAAGTACCTTTCTCTCTCTAGCAGTGTATGAAAATAATGAGCCAAATGTATCAAACATGAAAAGAGTTGTCTCATAAATATAAGGAAAATATTTAACATTGTTATTCTTTTAGGAGATCTGTTTGCAAGATTGCCATGAGCCCCTATTGATGACACTAACTGGAGAATTTTGTTTTTAATTTTTAAAATTATTTAAGGTGTACTACATGGTAATTGGATAGATACATATAAAAATCAACATCTCTATCAGTACACACACACAGACATATATATATATATAGTGAAAATATTACTGTAGTCAGATTTTGAAGGAGCAATGGAAGACCAACAATAGCAAATACCTCACGACAGCATTGGAACTGTAAATATTATTGACTTTGGTGACTACGTATCTGTTGGTAGTATTTGAGAGTAATTTTTCCCTGAGAGAGGTTATGCATGCATGCTAAGTCGCTTCAGTCGTGTCTGACTCTTTGCGACTCTATGGACTATAGCCCGCCAGGCTCCTCTGTCCATAAGACTTTTCAGGCAAGAATACTGGAGTGGGTTGCCATGCTCTCCTCCAGGGGATCTTCCCCACCCAGGGATTGAACCCGTGTCTCTTACGTCACCTGCATTGGCAGGTGGGTTCTTTACTACTAGAGCTACCTGGGTGACAGATATCAAACTGTAGTTCTCTTGTCAAATTTTATCAAATTTTATTTTCCATTGTCCATTTATTTTGCTTTCTTCAAATGCCTTGTGGTTTTGAAAATGTTTTATTATACTATAGGGAAAAATGTCTTTAAAAATCAATTAAATTTTCTATTTTTTTCAGGAATGTTAATTTTTTATTACCACTCTTTTTTCCTTCACTTCTTCTTTATTCATATTCCCTCATTTATTTCCTTGGGTTAGAGTTCTCAGATAAGTATCTTCGTAAATGATGCTACAGAGGCAAATTAGGAGTAGGTTGTAACTTGTATAAATAAAGAATAAACCTTTGGGATTCCGTGTGTGGACTTCCATAAATGTCAAACCTAATTTTTGTTTTTAGATGTGATGGGAATAGCATTTAATGTCACTGTTTGAGTCATTGAATGGATGTCTGTTGAGCTCATTAATGTTCCTCATTGAGAGAACCCTTTATGGACATCCACTCCATAAGTTTATTACCATTCGTGGGAAAATACTTGACCCAAATACTCTTTGCTTCTCTGTGACATGGATCATAATTCTATCACAGTGAGCTGTTTCCTTTCTCAACCACAGAGATATACAATCCAGGCATTCTGAATACTCAGAGTAACATAAACTCTGTTATTTCCTGTATAAACTGAAACTTGAGCATGAATCATTTCCATTCCTTTCCCCTCCTTTTTGATTCTCAGTTTGAGAAATATCTCCTCCAACCCCACATTTAACAGGTATGTATGGGTGTGCTCGGTCATATGTGACTCTTTACGACCCCGTGGACTGTAGCCTGCCAGGCTCCTCTGTCCATGGGATTCTCCAGGCAAGAGTACTGAACTGGGTTGCCATTTCCTTCTCCAGGGATCTTCTGGATACAGGGGTCGAACCCACATCCCTTGCATTGGCAGGCAGATTCTTTACTGCTGAGTCACCAGGGAAGCCCGATCAATTTCCTTTACTTCTTCTTAGAAAGAGGACCACAAAGTTCCCCAAACATTTCTTTACAGTTATTCCAGCTGACTTTCGGAATGTTTCTGGTAAGACAGTGAAGATCTAAAGATCTGATAGTTTTGGGGGAAGAGCTTCATGATAAAGGTTTATCCCTGCAAGTATAATTTCTAGTAATATTCTGACCATTTCACTGAAGAAATACCATTCCAAGACGTAAATGTTTATTGAGTATTCATAAGAATTTCATCATATATTTCAAAGCCCTATGACTTAAAAAAATGCTCTGGAAATGTTTGGTGAGAGATATTTTTCTGAATGTTTCTTTGTGGAATACATTCTGACATTAAATGAGTCGTCTAATGGAACTCTAGAGAGAATTTAACTGATGCTTGTAGTATGGATTAGCTGAAGTTACATCAAGTCTATTACAGATATAGATTTTGCTTTAGACAAAATTAAGAAGAGATTAAAGCAGTAAGAGTCTTACAAATTCCTCCAGTACATAAATGAAATTAGCAGAAGACTACCTCAAAATAAGAAATAAGAAAATTCAACTGAAGTGAGATATCTCTGACAGAATATTTTTAGAATCACAGATATAGTAATTAAAATAATTCTTAGTTTAGAATATTTTAAAATGTGATCATTAGAAGACAGAACATAGATATGGAGTTATTACTGTTTGGGTCAGACAGAATTGAATTATGCTACTCCCGTTTTAATACCCTGAAATGATATTTGAACAGATAGCTAATTTAGGTGTTGTAAAAGTGAAGATAAAATTCATAACTATGTAATAGACATATATAAACACTATAAAGTTACTCCATATCTATCTTGCTTACTGCACAGTTAATGTAAAAAATAAATCTCTAAATACAGTTTGAGAACTATATACTATGAAAACTTATTTAGCATAATAAAATTTTGAAGATCAGAATTTGTAAAACAAGCAAAAATGATATTATTGTAATAATGAACATCTATGATTGTATTTGAGAATAATTTCTGTGCTCAATGAAATACACCTCAAGCATATTATAACCATCTTTTCCTATTTAAAACATGAATTGCTATCAATATACCAAAAGTAGGTTAAAAATAATTTTTTCTTAAAAAATGATGTTATTATTACTAACAACAGACATACATTTTTAGGTTAATTTTTCATTTTTAGGACTAAATTTTGCAGTGATATTTAACCAAGGTCTTTTTTGACAGTGTGATTCATTTTCACCATGGTTGAGCAATCTTTCCCTCCAAAGTACAATTTAATGTTTCTTTTTTTAAAAGTAAGTTTTCAACCCATGACTGTAGCACCATTACACTTCACTTAACCAGTAGGCCCATATGATGTGTTATGGTTTTGTTGAGTGAAAACTGAAGACTTGGGCACCCTTCCTCTTACGATGAAAGCAGAAATTCTTTTCTGCATTTTTCTTTTTCATCTCTAACTGCAACATGACAGCATAAAATATTTGATTGACTTGTTCACTCATCTATATCATTAAATCTAGCTCTTGGTTTGCATTACCTATTGCTGCCCCTTTCTTCACTTCTTCAGCCACTAATCAAAGGTATTACTGGAGGTATATCTTCACCTTCAGAAACTTGCCTTCTTCTGTTCTAGGCCATATATGATCATTAGCACAAGGTTCTTTACACATTGTCATAATGCTTGGCACAATGTTCTTTACATGTTTTTCTCTTCTTTTTAAGAACAGTAACTTTCTCTTTCCTATTCTATTAAGTATAAACCATTTATCCTAAGAGTTCATACTCTCCCTTCATCTGACCCTTTTCTTTAGCAATCCCATTTCTTCTTCCTCTTTGGCACAGTTACTCTGCTATTTCCAAGCCATTGGGTTGTTCTCAGCACACAGATTGGTTTCTAACTGCTTCCTTATTTGTGCAGATGTCATGCCCTGAATCTTGGGAGCCCACTGCTTTCTGAGACAGTCCATTCTATCTTGTGATAAGTCAGTTAGAGGGTTTTCTTTTTATTGATCTAAACCACCTATCACATATTATGTATGATTTTTACTTTTATCTTTATGTGTCAGTCTAATCGTGTCTTTTCTCAGTTGTTGTTGCTCTGTGTTATGTCTATAGTGGTGCTTTTTATGAGCTCTCTGCATCTGGCACTCCAATGCTTCCATACCCTGATCTACCTCCCCACCACCCCAGAATCATAGCAGCTTGAGCTCTAACTGTGCATTGGACATCTTTAATATGTGTTTGATGACTAAGCTACCCACTAAATATGGAAGAAATATCTTCTAAAAATAGAGATAATTCCACATTTAGAAGGTAGCTTAGTGATAAGATATACTTAGCTATACTTCTCAAAGGATGACAAAATCTCTGTCTTGGAAATGGTTCTGTGAATTAAGTAAAATGCCCCATCATGTGCATACTCACATCCCCCCAGTCTCACACAGCAAAATGCCTGAATGATACCAATTGTTTAAGAAAAACCATTTTGTATGTTTACTTCTAATTGATTAACTGAGACAGTATTACATATTGTATATCCACATAGATTCAGAATGGCTTGGCTTTCTAAATATATGGTTCACTGTTTATTCTAAAGCATTGAACAATTGGCATATTCAGTTCTACATGTGCAATTTCAAGCAGTGCAGGAAGAATATCGGTATTTTTGCCTACATTTAAATGTTAATATGAGAAAATATCGTGGCATTGTTAATACCTAGAAAAGGACAATTATGTCTTTCAAATAGCTGATGAAGCCTGACCTTTTATTTGTATCTCTAAATTGCTGACATCTCCAAAGTTTCTTGCATTTTAAACTTTTTCAAAAATTGTGTTTCCATAACAATTTTAATTGAATCTTCTGTGATGCTATTTTAATCATTGTAATCAACCACAGCAATAATTAGACTTCAGTCAGAACCTTTAGTGCACTAATATGAGAGTAGACACTTATAAAAATGTCGTGTCAGTCTGGATTTCTCCTCCTGACCTCTCTCTGCTGCACCCGTGACGCTATAACCAAGGGTCACAGTTGAATGAGAGCAGAGGTTGATTTCCACTTATCCTACATAATGTGGAAATTTTTGTCCAGGGGCAGCTAGTTAGGGCCATCATCAATAGATGTGTGGTATAAAGATAAACATATAGTGATAGGTTTTCATTGAGGCCGTGACCAGTAAGCACACTGGTTTACTTGGAGAATGGCTCCTGAAGGTCGAGAGTGCCCCTCAGAGTCGATGTAAGAGACTGAAGTTGTAGGCGCGGTGATGGAGGCAGCGCGGGTGACGTAAGCGGCACAGGTGATCTAGGCGCGGTGATGCAGGCAGCGCGGGTGACGTAAGCGGCACAGGTGATGTGCATAGCCCAGGTGTGGAGGAAGCCTCATTTACAGACCTTAGTGCTCTGCTGTGCTTCTTCACAGGTCCTGAATTACCAGCAGTGAGTTATTCTTTTTAGGTTTTTATTATTACTAGATTTCTTTAAAACTCACTTTTATGTCTCCTCATTAATCATCTGTGAAATGTTGGAAGGCAAAATGCGTGAGGCTCAGAGCTAATTATGCATTCTATTATGCCTTTAGATATCTGGATGAAAGTCATGTTCCAACACACAATCCCTTCCCTAAAACTCATTTCCACAAGTGATGATTTAATGATCAATTTACTTTAAAGGTTTGCCTTTGGGGACAATGATTATCCTGGTTTGCTCTTTTGAAAGAATAGACTTTTCTTTCAGGGAATATGTAAATATTTAGGAAAAAAAATTTCATTGTGGACTTTGAAATGCTTTCAACACAAAATGTGTTGAAACCTATGCTTCGACTATCCCTGGGGGGAAAGGACACCTTTGTATCTATGCAGAGAATGAGGGGCATGGTGCCCAGAATTCTCAAATTCCTTTGATTAAATATGGTAACCAACTACTTGTGGACGTGGGGAGGATGAGGGCAAATTGCAGCTTTGTTTTTCAACTCCAAAGTTAGTACTTGTGAACAATAAAAGAATGATAAAATGACAAAATACCTAAATATGATGATTACTGATGTTTTCCCTGACCATTTTTGTTCTACCATTAACAGCCAAGCATGTTACGTATAACTAGTGAGGAATGCAAACATTAGTCTCATATATTTGTCTTTCAATTTGATCTCTTGGTATCCTTCTTACTTTGCAGTTTTGAAAAACATCAGTTTTCAGTAATAAAATCCATGACTTCTAGGCATAGGTTATACATTAGATTACAATAAAGAAATATTTTCCCATATTTTCTAACAGCAGAGTGCAGTATTTTGCAAGAAAAGGTGTCTTTGTGATTTAGAGTATATTCATTTCTGTTAGACTGTGCTTTTTCTGAGCCCTTATAGTTCAATTAAAAGGTGTGCAAAAACACTTGTGCTATAAACTCTACATGAATTTTTCCTAAAAGTTAAATCAAGTGCAATGTCAGTTGAGTTTTGGATTTAGTGAGAACAAAAGCAAGGTGGATTTCCGGTGGGGAGGGACTGTCTCCTTCTAGATGTCTGTGTCCACCCCAGAGCCACATTTGCGGCAGAAGATTTCCTTGTTGTGAGTCAGGAAGCCTTCCCCCACCAAGGAGACCGAGCACTTGCCACAGTTAAAGCATTCACTGTGCCACTGGCGGTCTTGAAAGCAGATAAACTTGGCACCTCTGAGACCTGTAAAGCAATTGGAGAAAAAGAGTAATCTATTCTTTCAACAAAAAGATGGAGCATTCTATCAGGTACACTTCTGGGAGCTGGAGATAAAACAGTGAGTAAGACTGCATCAAGAAAGTAACCAAGAAATGATGCCACCTGCAATGGCCTGTATCTATTCAGGAATGACACCCACAGGTTCTTCCTTTGAGATCCAGCCAGATACCCAGTCAATTTTGTCCCATAATCTGCATAAGAATGTTGAACTTGGGTATACAAAGCACATATTTTTGGAGACAGTTCGCAATTGCCTAAGACATAAGGCTTCCCTTGTGGATCAGAATCTGCCTGTAATGCAGGAGGCCTGGGTTCGATCCCTGGGTTGGGAAGATCCCCTGGAGAAGGGAAAGGCTACCCACTCCAGTATTCTGGTCTGGAGAATTCCATTGACTGTATTAGTCCAGGGGGTCGCAAAGTTGTACATGGCTGAGCAATTTTCACAAGACATAAGGAAATTCAGGGTAGTGCAATGAGAAGAAGGAATAAGTTTTGAAGTCAGAACTTCAAAGTTCCACATCTTATCTAAGTAAGTTACTTACTTAGTTACTTGCTTATCTAAGTAAGAATATTTTTTCCTTCCTCGTGACCCTGTTTACTTTGAAGCAAAGTTAAGGTAAAATAAATGAATACTTCCCAGCCTGGTATCTGATATTTTAATGACTTTTAGTTCTTTTCTCTCTTTTCCCATGTTTAATTTTATTCAAGATAAAGTCCCACAGTCATACTGTGGCTTGAGACACAATTTCCAAAAGGCTCCAATAGAGAATTCCATCCAAACTGTCCTTAGCTAGCCTCATATGATAACCCTGTTACCTTGCCCAGAGTTGACTACAATGTAGGCTTGCAGCAAAGATGTGTGAATCTGATTCCTGTGGCCACTGAAGCCATGTTACCCAATGAAATCAGCTCCCCCATTTCAACTTGGGCCTTACTTGAGCCATAGGGTTTCTATTAATAAGAAAGGTATGAGAATTTGAGTCTTTGATGAGACTCTGTCTCTATACTCCAAATATGAATCCAGGGTACAGTTCAAGGAACTGATTTTGAGGAGTTGTTAAAAAGGAGAAAAGTCTAAGGTCTGGTAAGGGTTGGGATGCCCTAGACTTGAATCTTCACTTGCCAGCTTTTCTCCAAGTGATCTTAGTGCTATGAAATTCTTGTGGTTTGCTTATCACACTATTTTAGTGAGGCTAAAATAGTTCATGTGCTGATGCACATATAATTTCCAAATATTTCATTTGGGATGGTAAATCAAAAAAGGTGAATAAATATTTTATTTCAGGTAAATTCTCCTTAGATATGATAATGAGCTTTTGTTTCCTTCCTGGAAATGTTTTTTGATGCCTTCACATATAATTTACTAGTTCAGGGATACATTTACATCAAATTCTTGTACTTTTCTTGATTAAATTTATAGCTTATTTATGGTGCCATCACTACCTTCTAATGAGAGTAAATCAATAATGTACCAATTAATCCCCTTAAATGTTATTCAAGACATTAATAAGCTGATTGCAAGAATAATGTTCCATATATACATAAACCACTTCTGTTCATGAATTTAATTATTACACATCTAGCATTTTGATGCATATGAAATTTTCTTGATTTTGTTATTAAGCTTTGTACAGGTGGCAAATGTAAAAATAATTCTTCTAGAATTTTACAAAGAAGAATAAAAAGGAAACATCTGGTAGCAGGGATATAAGAAAGTCTTGACTTAACATGTGAGATGGTTATAAACTGTTTTGATTTTGGATGTGTTTACTCCTTCAGATCATAAGGGTCATTTTCAATAAGAAAGTCAACCAGGAAACAGGACTCTGACACCTGTTTTATCTGGCTTCATTTATTCCTAAAATTCAGTAAACTAAAAGCTGGCCTTTGTTGAGCTCTTAAAGATGAACCAGTCACTATTCCAAGCCCTTTACTTCATACAGCTCACACCTCACTCCATGGGGTAGTTATTACCATCAACCCGACTTTGCAGATAGTAATTGTCAAACAGAGAGGTTAGCCTCTTGGCCAAATCACCCGGCTGCTAAGTGGCAGGTCTGGAATTCAATCCTAGGCCATCTGTTTCAGAGTCTGTGCTTCCAACTTCACCAAATTAAGTCTGAATTTTCTTTCTTAAAGAACATAACCAGAAATATTAGCATCCCTGTCTGAAGAAGTCAACGTTTGAAACTCACTTTACTGAAAATAAACAGAAATAGAAAACAGCAAAGATGTGATCTTATTTAATTCCTCATTTTGCAAAGAAGACAAATGAGGACCTTGGAGGTGAGTTGCATACCTATAGTCACACAGTAATAAGGGGCAGAGACAAGGCCATGGTCTTTTACTCCCTAGATTAGTGCTCTTCCCACTAGGTCAAGCGGCTTCATTTATCTCCTTAGAAAGGCAAATCCTATCTTAGAGGAGGAGAAAAAACTTATAGTTACATCTTGAGTTTGTTCCTTATGCTGCTGCTAAGTCACTTCAGTTGTGTTGGACTCTGTGCGACCCCATAGACGGCAGCCCACCAGGCTCCCCATCCCTGGGATTCTCCAGGCAAGAACACTGGAGTGGGTTGCCATTTCCTTCTCCAACGCATGAAAGTGAAAAGTGAAAGTGAAGTCACTCAGTTGTGTCCAACTCGTAGCGACCCCATGGATTGCAGCCTACCAGGCTCCTCCGTCCATGGGATTTTCTAGGCAAGAGTACTGGAGTGGGGTGCCATTGCCTTCTCCGTCGTTCCTTATAGATCTAGCTAATTTAAAATGATGTTTTAAAAACAATTCTAACATAATTTCTGGGGATGACATATCGTTTGTCTGAATGTACAACTTTCAGAAGATAAATGTTTGGTATTAATAGTATAGTTCCCTGTGGTACATTAGTTCAAATAGCTCAACTTTAAAGAAGCACAACTACAGAGAATATATATATATATATTTAAAAGTGTTAGTTGCTCAGTTCATGTCTGACTCTACGACCCTATGGACTCTAGCCTGCCAGACTCCTCTGTCCTTGAGATTCTCTAGATGGGAATACTGGAGTGGGTTGCCATGCCCTTCTGAAGGGGATCTTCCTGACCCAGGGCTCGACCCCAGGTCTCTCACATCGCAGGCAGGTTGTTTACCGTTTGAGTTACCTGGGAAGCCCATATATATTTAAAAATCAGATCAAAACATACTAAAGTGAGTTGGAAGTTTTTGCAGGCATTTAGTTTCTGGTGTGTCTCAATCACAGAGCCAAAAGAAGATTAAGATAATGATCAACAGACTGATTATTCTAAATATATATCCTGCATTTGGATTACTTTTGGGACACATCTTTGGTTCCTGATCATCCCTATGTTTCATGTGGAAAATGTGGTTTTTCTGTCTGATTTTAAAAAGCTGGGTTCAGTAATTGACCTGCAGCAGTCCATCAGAAAAATCACTTAGACACATGCATTTGCGGTGATGGATCAGAATGGAAACTCATCAAGTTCAAAGCTTGTATAGGCTCTTTAAGATCCATACTAGCCATTTGAGTCCCTGGAAGTTTTCAAACATTTTTAAGTTGTTAAAATTTCTCATTTCTTCATGGAAATCCACCTCCAACCCCCCCCCCCCCCGCCCCCCTCTTTTCTGGCCAATTCAAGAAAAGTGTAGAATAAATTGTCTGAGTCCATCAAGCTGTGATTGCATATTCTACTAAGTTTTTTGAGCTCCAGTTACTGTTACATTTTTGGAAGTTTCATTTCTAACTAGAACCAGTAGAGAGGGTGGCTTATTCCCTTGGCTGCAAGAGTTGCCAGATATGCAAAAGCCGGAGAGGAGAGTTATTAACAGCCCAAGCCTTGGAGCCCTATGGTCTAAAATCTCCAGTGTATGTCCCTGAAAGGGCTGCAGAGGTGACATAGCTGAATGATTGTGGGAGGAACAAAGGGGGCATGCCCTACACAGTGGGCCAGTTACTCAGCTCCCCGTGACAGTGACCTGACCAGGAGTGTGAGGGCAGTATGCTCACCTCGGGCAGGCTCTTCATTTACTTTTTGGCTGAAGAGATGGATTTTACATTAGTTTCCAAGCTTATGCAGGCCAAACAAAACATGCTTGCTGGCCAGATGTAGCCCATGGGCCAGTGTGAGATTCTAAAAAATATGGTGCCTTGTATGGAGAAACAAGACCATGCTCTGTTTATCTAGGAAACTTCCTCCCTTGCAAAAAAGTGAAACCTATCAAGCTGGGCTTGCAGCAAAACTCTTTACTTGAAGATAAATATTCAATTTTACTTGTGATATATCTGAAGATAGAGGAGGAGAAAAGGTATAAAATAATCTGTAATAATCCTATGTTACATAAACTGAGCCAGAAGTGAAATATGATCTAAGAGTACTAGGAATGGAGAACAGAAATACAGTTCTGCCATGTTATTTGGTGACCATACCTAAAAGAATAGCTATTGAAATGGAATATTACTCAGCCATAAAAGCGAACTTGAGTCGGTTCTAATGAGGTGGATGAACCTAGAGCCTGTTATACAGAGTGAAGTAAGTCAGAAAGAAACAAATATCATATATTAATGCATGTATATGGAATCTAGAAAGATGGTACTGATGAAATTATTTTCAGGGCAGCAACGAAGGCACAGACACAGAGAACAGACATATGGATTCAGGAGCCGGGGAAGGAGGGAGACAAGGGACCTATGAAGAGAGTGACATGGAAATATACATTACCATATACAAAATAGATGGCCAATGGGAATTTGCTGCATGACTCAGGGAACTCAGATCAGGGCTCTAAAACAACCTAGAGGGATGGGATGGGGGTGGAGGTGGGAGGGAGCTTCAGGAGGGAGGGGACATAGGTATTCCTATGTCTGATTCATGTTGATGTTTAGCAGAAACCAACACAATACTGTAAAGCAATTATCCTTCAATTGAAGATAAATTTTTAAAAAGGAGAGAAAAAAAGAGCTATTGGGTCTCTCAGGGGTGAGAGTGTCAGTTCTCTTATGACAGGATTAGCATTTTAGAAGTAACTCTGGGGAAAATACAATGTGCTTTTTACCTTGAAAACTCATTTAGCACAGATAGATTTACCATTTATGTTATTTTCAAATCATATCACACATATTTTGTTCAACAGAATGCTATCTTGTTTTATCTATTCATAATTAGATAATTCTGTAAGTGAACAGAATGAAAAGAGAATAATACATTTGTTAGAATCATCTTAAATTGAGGTTTAATTAATTCCTCACCTACGCTATCATAATTATTATAACTTCTGATTTTTGCACGGTACTTGCATTTAATTAAAATTTTTTTCTATTTTAAGGCTCCTTTACGCTTGTTTAGAATTGAGCAGCATTTTGATTTATAAGTATCCCTTTCTCCCACTCAGTTTCTTAAAGTTCTACCTCAACTCAGGCCTGGAGAAGGATGTGGCAACCCACTCCAATACTCCTGCCTGGGAGATTCCATGGATGGGGGAACCTGGTAGGCTACAGTCCATGGGGTCGCAAAGAGTCTGAGTAACTTCCCTTTCTTTCTTTCTGTAGTTCCTTCTGGAGAAGGAAATGGCAACCCATTTCAGTGTTCTTGCCAGGAGAATCCCATGGATGGAAGGGCCTGGTGGGCTACAGTCTATGGGGTTGCAAAGAGTCGGACACAACTAAGCAACTGACACACACACACACACACACACACACACACACACACAACTCAGGCCTCCTTGCAAAGGTCTTCTGTGTTCATCTTACTCTCCTTCTTTCTTGAACTATTGCTTTACTTTGAGTCAGTACCATGAAGTTTAGTATTAATGAGCCTCTACAGAGCCTAGCTGCCTTAATTATACTCTATACTTACCTTGAGGGTTCTGTGTAATATTCATATTTATAAAGAAGTACTCATGTTTGTTTCAAAAGGAGACATAAGGGAAAGATCATCCTTTTTAAAATGACATTTCCTAAATTAACTATAGCATTTTCAGAACCGTACTTTTTCATGCTAGGGCTATATTAAACTTACCAGTAATAGGCTTGGTGCAGGCGGCACACTTTTTGGCATAAAGATGGTTGTAGCAGTCCAGACAGAATGGATAGTCATCTCTGGACATAAACTCTTCCTCACAGAGCTCTTTCCTACAGCCGCTGCACAGAAAACACTCCTTATGCCATGGCTGGTCACGAAAAGTTATCCCACCTGAAGTTATGACCTGAGAAGTGATCACAAAAAAGGCGATGGCCATGGAATGTCTTTTGTGATTCTCTGCTTTGTCCACAAGTGGTTCTTCGAGCTACCCTATCACCTTGCGTCAGGATGTCTTTTTCCTGTGATTTTTTTGAACCAAAGTAAAACAAAAGGCTATCTCGATCAAATAGAACTGACGAGAATTATCCTAATTTTTCTCCTACAGTGGCATAGGAAAGAAGCAGGGTCATGATGAGCTCAGGAAGATGAAAAGATATAAGCCCTTGATTTCTTTGCTCATCTTTCTCTTTCTTGTTGATCTTCAAAGATCTGCCATTAGACTTAAGATACTTTCTATGCTATGTTCTTATGTTCACATATAACTTCTAAGAATCCTAAAAAAAAGCTATTTTTTCCTGAATGCTTTATTCAGCAGGAGCAACCCTGAAAGGATTTGCTCAGCACCATTCCCGGGTGGTGCTAGTGGTAAAGAACCCATGTGCCAGTGTAGGAGCTCCAGGAGATTCAGGTTCAGTCCCTGGGTTGGAAAGATCCCCCGGAGGAAGAAATGGTAACCCACTCCAGTATTCTTGCCTGGAGAATTCGCATGGACAGAGGAGCCTAGTGGGCTACAGTGCATGGGGTTGAAAGAGCTGGACGTGACTGAAGGAACTTGGCATGGCACGCATCATCTGCTGATAATGACTAATATTTCTAAGGTGTTTTTTCAGTCTTTAGTCCTGTGCTTAACCTGTTCTTAACATTCTCAATATCCTGACACAGTATCTTCCCTCTTTAGAGATGAACCACTCCAGAGAGTTAGAGCAGTTACATCTCTTGCTAGGGACACAGAGAGTGAGAATTCAAACCTGCAGCCTGATTCCACAATCTGTGTGCCTAACCACGAACATAGTACTGAGACGAGATTGCTTTGCACTGAAAAGCCACTGAGAAATCTTTGTTGAATGAATGAAGAAACACCAAAGGAAGAATGTTTGAAAGCGATTCTAGTATGTCCTAGCACAAACGGGATGACTGTGGGCAACTGCGTGTTTTCAGCGCTAGGATTCAGTCATAAGTGCTGTACATTGAACCGTAATGTGTGATGTGTTAGGGTTTTGCAGAGATGCTTGTTACTCCTCCATAAAATATTTTCTAACCCAGTTTAATCCATGGATTCTACCTTTTAAAAGACTGAGATATCTCTATTTAAAAATCAGATGGAAAAATATTAGACAACTTTACTTGTGTAGCAATTTTTAAGTCCTAGCATCTTTCAAATCCATGGCTACTGAGCTCTTGGGGGTGGCTGGGGAACCTGGCAAGCATTCATAGAAATGTCTTCTAATGACTGAAGCAATGTGATATCTGAGATGGCGCCTGTAGTCTTTGTATGCAAATTAACTAGATATAGAAAAAGTCTATTCTAAGCCGTTCTATTGTGACAAATTAAACTGTCTATGCTGTAGGCTTTTGAAAAGATTATCCTAAAGATATTTAAAATTTTTCCAATGAATACCTTAATAATTAAATTTGATATAAAGTTATTTTTTTGTAAATGAGAAAAAAATATATACTGTTCTAAATAAGTAAATGGGAAACATAATGGTGTGTGTGAACTAAAGCAATTTAAAATACCCCCTACTGACTTCAAATGCCTTACAACAGGCACAGCAGAATTCAGGATTCTTTTGATTTGTTTGGTCAAATGATTAACAGGCAAGGCTTAAAAGATTCAAAACTTGAAAACTGTATTCACAGCAAAATGAAACTTGATGTATACACTAAAGATTGTTTCATTACGGAGATGAAACTCTGGAACATTAAAAATAGCTTGTTTGTGATTATATTCCTTTTGAAGAGGCAGACAGGCTAAGATGAAGTCTAATATCCAAGCCTGGTTTTTGATACTGATTGATCCCAGGATTTAGAACATGTTTCTTCTCTGGCAAAGTGGAGTCAACAATGATTTTGCACTCAGTGGATGACAGCTGATCAATTTTAGAACATGTGAAACTTGTGGAGTTTGAATTCAAAGGACTGTTTGAGGTTACTTCCTTTCTGGTAGAAAATACATTTTAGTTTCAGAAAATAAAATCTATGAAAAAATTCTGTGGGCTGGTTGTCAAGTAGTTTTTGCTTATTTTCTTTTGTTTTATATTTGGTCTTTGGCTTGGGTTGAAACAAATTGTTTTTCTTCAGCTTGGATCATCTTGATTAGAAACATTTATATCCAGTTTTCCTTAAAGGACTTGTGGTTTTAAAAAATTAAATAGAAAATAATCTGGCATGTTGTGATCTGTCTACTACCCAATACAAACATTTCATAAATTTCTGGGGACTTAAAATCATGTCCTAAATATAGGGCAGGCTCCTCTAACCTGGGAAACATCAGGGCTTTGGCCCCAGACAGTGCTCAGCTATGATATACTAGAGAAGATATTTGAATCTTGAATAGCACTGAAGGAAACTTTACATCGTGTGCCCAACAAATGATTTTAAAATGACTCCCACAAGTCTCATTTTAGTGTGAGTCCTTAAGAAACACAGCCTAAAAATGGCCAATTTAGTTGTCCCTCAAAACAGTCAGGTCAATCTGTCCGTTTTATTTCCATCATCTCTTTCTAAATGCATTTCATTGACTTTTGCAGAGCTTCATCTTCATCTGTCTCAGGGTCATAGTCTCTAACTGTTTCTTGTAAAGTCACTTTCTAAGTCAGTATTTCTGATAGAGTAATGGAAGTCTCCATGGTTGAGATGGTTTTATGTCATGTTACTTTCAGTTGTAATTTTCAGCCATCACAATCCTAAAGGAAATCAGTCCTGAATATTCATTGGAAGGACTGATGCTGAAGCTGAAACTCTGATACTTGGGCCACCTGATATGAACTGGCTCATTGGAAAAGACCCTGAAAGATTGAGGGCAGGAGAAGGGGAAGACAGAGGATGAGATGGTTGGATGGCATCACCGATTCAATGGACATGAGTTTGAGCAAGCTCCAGGAGTTGGTGATGGACAGGGAAGCCTGGTGTGCTGCATTTCATGGAGTCGCAAAGGGTCGGACAGCAACTGAACTGAACTATCGTGTAATTTAATAATTGTAACTTAGGAGTTTATCGATGCCTCCTCAAATGCAGTATCAGTATTTTAAATATATGTAGAAATTCACTGTGTGTGTTAATTTGTAGATAATGACATGCTAGCTGTCTGGATGCAAATATGCAAATAGTCTTAAGAGATCTGCTAGAGTAGCCTGTCAGAGAAGGCAATGGCACCCCACTCCAGTACTCTTGCCTGGCAAATCCCATGGATGGAGGAGCCTGGTAGGCTCCACGGGGTCGCTAAGAGTCAGACACGACTGAGCGACTTCACTTTCACTTTTCACTTTCATGCATTGGAGAAGGAAATGGCAACCCATTGTTCCAGTGTTCCATTCTCCAGTGTTCTTGCCTGGAGAATCCCAGGGATGGTGGAGCTTGGTGGGCTGCCATCTATGGGGTTGTGAGAGTTGGATATGACTGGAGTGACTTAGCAGCAGCAGCAGCAGAGTAGCCTGTAGATCAAAAGTGTTTAGAAACCACTGTACTGAATTAGTACATGTTACCATGATTCAGGCTTTCTGATCACAACTTACAGGGGTATTTGAAACTTATGATACCTCACAGGTCAAGGATTTCTTTGAGAACATCAATATATATTAATGGATTACAGATATGTTATCAAGGTGATAGAGATGAGTGACTTTTTCATATAAAAGCTTAGAGGATAAAAAAAGAATTGTACCAAGTTTACTTGAAAAATGTGACTTTTTTTCCTATTGGAAAAGTTTGAATGGGTATCCAAGTTAAAAGGCCCTACATGAAGCTTTGCAACTGGAGGCGAAGGAAACCACTTGCAGTGCTTAGCCTTCTTTCTGTCTAATGAATGAGTTTCCCTAATGATCTTGTCACTCTTGAGTATCATTCTCTTATCTGTCTACTGCTAGAAATATGAAAGCTTCAAGCCAAGAAGACATTTACATTGCTTGGATATAAAGTGAGGAGTGAGATATCCTGTTTAAATTGGTTCCCTTAGTCACTCTGTGAGACAAATCCATCTCCCTCTGAAATTATATGGATCAAAAATTTTCTAAGAAATATTTGTATTCAAAGAGAGATGTGGGTCCTTCACCAGAATACATGAAATCTTGCATGAACATCAGTGAATGGAACTGGAATATCAAATCACTTGAGCTTTTGAAACATTAAATTCATGTTCTGGGTGGCATTTTATGGTGATAAAAATAGATGGGCTTCCTCACTGTGACAGGTAGTGCTTTTGAACTTGATGGAATTCAGTACCAACGTGAGTGTGCAAAGATGGCTATAATATGATAGTATCAGCAAATATATAATGTTGCTAAAAAGCAATGGTTTGGAAGATTTCATAAGCTTCATGCTTTATAGATATTTACCTTCTTACAAAAGCTGCAGTAGTGAGCAAACTCCTTCTCAAAACATGGCACACAGTAATTGCCACTCTCTTTGGAAATCAAAGGTTTAGTTCCTATTGGCTGTCGGCAGTGCTCACACACAAAGCAGGTTTCATGCCAGTAGTTACCCTTAAATTCCATTTTGCGGGAACCTGGACCCCAAAAGTAAGAGTCTATTAGTACAAATCAAGTTTCATTGTTTTCTTTTAAGCAGTAATACATCACATCACTTAAACTATATGTTAAGGTGATAAACTAATCAGCCACATAGAAAAAAAATAGTGTTTGGTTTCCAAAACATTTATCTGAAAAAAGAGGTCAATAGAGTTCAGCCACAATGATGGTGAATCACTCTTTCACTGGAAATTCTTGTGCTGTTTCATAATTTTATGATGTGAAAGGACTATAAAAGTAGACTCTGAAAGGCTGCACATGGTTTAGATAAATTGGGCCATAATAAGAATTACAAGGATATTAGGAATGCCCAGGGCACAGACTCCTGAGATTGATGTTGTGCAGTTACAGTCTCCTAGAAAAACTTTGAATCTATAATAAGAAAATGAGAGAGAATTGTTCTTATGCTGCTGTCCATAGGTATTGAGAAGAGGATCAGTGAAGAGGATTATTACTTGCCTAAAGGTGTAACAGGTTACATGGATCCTTGCTTTCCCTGAGAGAAAAGAAAGATGACTGACCCTCAGACCGTGTTTGTTGAGATACAAAATGATGCTTGATTCCATTCTCCTATGATGGCTGTGCTTTTTGATGCTATTGGTTCTGCCTAGGACAGGGTGTTTAATGCAGTTTTAGCATTATTTATTGGTGTAGATTTTATTCCCTGGTTCAGTTTCTGGTTCAAAATGTTTCTATGAATTATGTTTATGACAGTATATAAAAGACAGTACACTTGGCCCATTGGAAACAGAAAGTATAATCTTTTCATTTCTAAAGTACACTAAATGAGATAAAGAGATAGTAAGAAATATGTCTATCTGAAAAGCAGGATTTTGTGTAATAGTCCCCTTTATCTGTGAAGGATACATCCCAAGATCCCAGTGGATGTGTGACACTGCAGAAAGCACCAAACCGTGTGTGTGTGTGTGTGTGTGTGTGTGTGTGTGTGTGTGTGTGTATGTATACCATGTTTTTTCCCCTGTACATACAGACCTATGTTTAAGTTTATAAATTAGGTATTGCAAGAGATTAATAACAATAAAACAGAACAATTATAACAATATACTAGAATAAACATTATGTGAATGTGGTCTCTCTTTCTGAAAATATCTTGCTGTACGAATTGAATGCCTTTTCCATCTTATCTAAGTACTTACCATGCACTGTGGCCGTAACTTGCAGTTTGAGGCATGACAGCAAAACTAGCATAAATTTCTTTTTCCTTCTTCATGATTTCATGGATGGGGAATTTGTTCTTACATTAGATCTTAGTAACCTCAGCATGTGATTTATTTCCTTATTAAATTAAGAACTGTCTTTTCTTAAAGGAAGAACTTTATGGCTTTTTTCCGGCATACCTGATTGCCAGCATCACTACTATTGCACTTTGTGGCCATTATTAACTAAAATAAAGGTTTCTTGAACACAAGCACTGTGATACAGCAACAGTCTGATCTGGTAACTGAGGTGGTCATTAAGTGACTACTGGGCAGGATGCTCTGGACAAAGAGATGATTCATGTCATGGAACAGGTGCAAGGAGGTTTCATCACACTACTCAGAACAGTACACAATGGAAAACTTAAGGAACTCTTATTGCTGGTATTTTCCAGTTAATATTTTCAGGCTGAACATTTTTGACCTTGGGTAACTACAACCACGAAAAGTGAAACCATGGAAGGAGAATGGGGGTACTAATGCACTACACTCTTCCTGTGCTTGGGTTTAATTTAAAGCATTGTAGCTTCAGTTATAGACCAAAAGGCCTTGAGATCTTACCAGGCATGATGGTCTTCTTGCAGTGAAAGCACTTGGAAGAGCACTCATTAGAATAGCACTCCGAGCACAGCAGGCGCTCATCCTTGGCAGCAAAAGGCTTTTCTACCAAAGAGTGATTGCATTTGGTGCAATTAAAGCATCCTTCATGCCAGTGATGGCCTTTGTAACAAAGATCCTTCGAGACAGAGAGTAAAAGTTAATTAAATGTGTTTATGATCAAACAGGCCATTTTGTAAGACAATACTAAACACTCTGGGGCTCTGGTGCTAGTAGGTTTTGCTGTTAGCTTGAGGGCATGATGTTATTGATACTATTACCTGGAGAGAGGAGACTCTGCCACAATTAGGAGCTAGAGCCTGCTTCCTTGGTTGGTCACAAAAGATAGATGGAAAATAAGGGGACTCTCCTATTTCTTCCAATTTCCTGAGATGATTTTTATTTTTAGATGATAACATCCTATTACTGTTTAAGATTTAAGTAAACAAAATCTCAACACTACTTACCTAAAGCAAAGATTAAAAAAAAGAGAAAATAGACAACAATATGCGTTCTGGTAGGAACGGGCTATATGCATGAGAGGTGTCAGGGCACAATGTCTTTAATGAATATGAAACTGATTCAAAGTTAGGAAATAAAGGTTTTTCAATCTTTATACTTCCAATTGTTTATGCAGTTAGTCATTTATACTCTTGTCATTCTAGAAAAAACACTTTAGCTGTGTAACTTTGGTCAAATAACTTCTTTAATCTTTAGCGTCCTAAACTGTCTTCCAAGATCACTGTAAGGATTAAAGCATGTGTTCTGTTTCACAGTGCTGAGCATAGTGCCTTGAACGTCAACTTGATTGATGATAGCTTTGAAAATCCTTATATCTAGTAGCAGAGCCTTAGATTATTAAAGAAAAATAGGAATCACAACACATTTTTCTGCTGATCATATGCAATAATTCTGTGAATTAAACCTACCTTGGAACCTGATTCAATTGGTTCTTTGCACTCCTCACAATAGTTAGAAAAGATACGATCATAACAAGAAACACAGTATGGATTGTCATCCTTTAGTACATATTTCTTCCCAAGAAGTGATGCCATGCAGTATTGGCAATAAAATTGAGGAGTTGTCATTTTGCCTTAATCCTATGAATAGAAAAATAATTCACATACATAAAGGCAAAATTTTTGACAAATTATAAAGCCCCAATACAGCATGAGTCAAGCACTTGAATGGATTTATATCTTCTTATATGAACACCCACCAGTTTAGGAAATATGCTGTAGTCATGGTGACACTTGGAGGGATTTAGGAAAGGCTACTCTCCCATCTTGGCAGTTCCTGTGTATTTTGCTAGCAAAATGCATCAAGCCAGCAGCCGGAGTGTGAAAAAACATCTTGTATTCATCATTCACTAATGTGGAATTCAATGAGAAAGTGATATTTGTTGAAATAGGGTGGTTTCACCTCAAGGATATAAATATGAACTGTTGATAGAGCTTTCACTAACTGTCATCACTTACTAGCTTGTTGTAGAGATCTGGGGGTGGAGTTCCATGGAAATAAGTCTTTTTTTTTCTAACTGAAACAGAAATTACTAATCAAGTACATTGTCATTTTCTATGCCATCCTTTTATTTCCCAAATCTTTGGGCTTCCTATGTGGTGCTAGTGGTAAAGAACCTGCCTGCCAGTGCAGGAGACTTAAGAGATGCAGGTTTGATTTCTGCACATTAGTTAGTTCTAAGGTCCCTTGAGACATCCTTCTTACCTGTGGCTTCACCCTCCCCAACTACACTGTTGTACCTGCCATTGAGCAATATGTAGACATGCAGTCAAAACCATCAGTGGTAGAAAAGAGCTATAGGCTTCTTAAAGTTTTAGGGCTAAACTAACATGTACACAGAAGGAAAAATAGCAGCAGCATTTTATAAAATGAAAAATATAAAGCCAAGGTTAAGAGAAGAATTATAGTTATTTTGTAAATTTAGGAAAACCATTTAACAAAATCCATGGATTTCAAAAGGTTTTTATTCAGTTGTTCAGTCATGTCTGACTTTTTGCAACCCTATAAACTGCAGCACGCCAGACTTCCCTGTCCTTCACCATCTCCCAGAGTTGCTCAAATTCATGTCCATTGAGTCAGTGATGCCATCCGACCATTTCATCCTCTGTCATCTCCTTCTCCTCCTGCATTCAATCTTCCCAGCATCAGGGTCTTTTCCAGTGAGTTAGATCTTCACATCAGGTGGCCAAAGAATTGGAGCTTCAGTTTCAACATCAGTCCTTCCAATGAATATTCAGGCTTGATTTCCTTTAGGATTGACTAGTTTGATCACCTTGCTGTCCAAGGGACTTTCAAGAGTCTTCTCCAGCACCACAGTTCAAAGGCATCAATTCTTCGTCACTCAGCCTTTTTTTTTTTTATTGTCCAGCTCTCACATCCATACATGACTACTGAAGAAACCATAGCTTTGACTATACAGACCTTTGTCGGCAAATTATTATGTCTCTGCTTTTTAATACACTGTCTAGGTTTGTCATTGCTTTTTTCCAAAGAGCAAGCATCTTTTGATTTCGTGGCTGCAGTCACTGTCCACAGTGATATTGGAGTCCAAGAAAATAAAGTCTGACACTGTTTCCATTGTTTCCCCATCTATTTGCCATGAAGTGATGGGACTGGATGCCATGATCTTAGTTTTCTGAATGTTGAGTTTTAAGCCAGTTTTTTCACTCTTCTCTTTCACCTTCATCAAGAGGCTCTTTTAACTCTTCTTTGTTTTCTGCCTTAAGGTGGTGTCATCTGTGTATCTGAGGTTATTGATATTTCTCCCAGCAATCTTGATTCTAGCTTAGTGATTCATCCGGCCCAGTGTTTCTCATGATGTCCTCTGCATATAAGTTAAATAATCAGGGTGACAATATATAGCCTTGACATGAAAAGTGAAAGTGTTCCACTCTGTTGTTCCATGTCTGATTCTAACTGTTGCTGCTTGACCTGCTTATAGGTTTCTCAGGAGACAGGTAAGGTGCTCTGTTATTCCTATCTCTTAAGAATTTTCCGCAGTTTGTTGTGATCCACACAAAGGCTTTAGCATAGCCAATGAAGCAGAAGTAGATGTTTCTCTGGAATTTTCTTGCTTTTTCTATGATCCAACAGATGTTGGCAATTAATTAGGATTAAACACAAGTTTTTTGTTGTCACCAAAAGCAGTACCACTGATTTTCTTGGAAAATAAATATATTATGAACTATAGATACTTTCCAATTCTCCATCTCAGAAATTTGTTTTTTTTTTCAATTTTAGCAAAATGAGAAAATCCACTATTGTGATGCTTTTTTACAGAATTTTTAGTGATAGTTTTTATTTACTATATTTACATTGCATTCCCACATAGTTTGCCTTCTTTTATTTTAATGGTAACATTTTCAGCTGAGTGTCTTGCTAAATGTACACTGTCATTAAGTCCGTATATAGTAGACCTTCAGTAACAGAGAAAAGACAGGATTTGGAACATGTGTGTCTTTTCTAAGGAAGGACGAAAATTCAGACTAGAAGTTCCCAATGGAACATGCCAAAATTATCTGTGAAGAATATTGAATCCCCTATTTGCTTAATTCCATAGAAATGTCCCTTTTACACAAATACAACACACACTAAAAGGATTGCTGAGGGCTTGGAAACAGGAGGAAATAAATGTGAGTCCCTTGAAAGATTTTAAAACTCAAATTTTGTTCATGTTTACAGTGATCAAGTGTTTTATCTCTTAATAGTGAAATAAAATATATACTTTTAACTTTCATCACTTCGTATGGAAAATGCCATTTTCATTAGTCATGTATTTATTTAGTCTTAGATGTGTATAACGGAGAAGGCACTGGCACCCCACTCCAGTACTCTTGCCTGGAAAATCCCATGCACAGAGGAGCCTGGTGGGCTGCCGTCTATGGGGTCGTACAGAGTCCGACACGACTGACGTGACTTAGCAGCAACAGCAGCAGATGTGTATGATAGCACCATGAAGCATAGCCTCTCAGAACTTAGAAACTCCCAGGCTACTTCCATTTTGTGAGGCTTTTAGTATATTATAAAATGAATAAACAACCAAAGGGATCACAAAATTGGCAGATTTTCAAGTTTTTATTTTAAACCACACTTTAAATACAATCATACTTGTACCTCATTTGGTGATCAGTTGTCTAAATATAAAATCTAAATCTCTAAATATTTTATAAATATTAATATAGAAGTATATATCAATGAATATAAATACTTATCTAAATGTAAATATGGGAAGATACGGTTCTGCCCCATCTCCATCATAATTACATAATAAGTCTTGCTCCATAAAAATTCTTAACAAAATGGACCATATTTTTCTCAGTTTCTTTTAAAAGAGAAAGTACATCTTATTCCACCTGTTTTTTAAAAGCAGTGTCAAGAAGCTGGGGAGGGTGAAAGAGTCAGCCCAATATCTCAAAACTGTATAATTTTGTATTTTATAGAATGATACAGTGCGAGTAGGCATTTGGTCCAGGTCAATGTGTATTGAAATATCTACTCAGTAATAGCTGAACTCTCTGCCCTCAAGAAGTCTGGATCCTCTTAGCTCTTACCTTGGTAATAGTGAATATAATTTGAGATAGAACAAACTGAATGTTCACTCTCTCATTTTTGGTTGGGAAAAGTACACTAAGAAATCCAGTCCTCATTTTTATGAAGTCTGTCATTTAATTATGGGTATAGGAATACATCCACATAGAGTTTTCTGAAACAGGAGTGTTACCATATAGAATATGATACACATTCCACTAGAACCATAGAATTCTTAGTGATTTTAGAAAGGAGTGAGGAGCTACAGCATAGAAGACCTTCCTAGAAAGATTTTAAAGAAGTTAATCTTTTGCAAATCTGTTAGGAAGGAAGGAAGAGAACAAGGATTTTGATTAGCAGGGAAGGAAGGAGAAAAGACAATGAGAGAAGGCATGGGATTACATCCAAAGCTGGGAAATGGTAAGTCTTGCCAACAGATTTTCACCCAGGTATATTCAGGATAAAAGAAGACCTTCCAACTATTTAAAGCTATTTGAGCAACAGTTAGAACTAGACATGGAACAACAGACTGGTTCCAAATAGGAAAAGGAGTACGTCAAGGCTGTATATTGTCACCCTGCTTATTTAACTTCTATGCAGAGTACATCATAAGAAATGCTGGGCTGGAAGAAGCACAAGTTGGAATTAAGATTGCCAGGAGAAATATCAATAACCTCAGATATGCAGATGACACCACCCTTATGGCAGAAAGTGAAGAGGAACTAAAAAGCATCTTGATGAAAGTGAAAGAGGAGAGTGAAAAAGTTGGCTTAAAGCTGCACATTCAGAAAACTAAGATCATGGCATCCGGTCCCATCACTTCATGGCAGATAGATGAGGAAACAGTGGAAACAGTGGCTGGCTTTATTTTTCTGGGCTCCAAAATCACTGCAGACGGTGACTGCAGCCATGAAATTGAAAGACGCTTACTCCTTGGAAGGAAAGCTATGACCAACCTAGATAGCATATTCAAAAGCAGAGACATTACTTTGCTAACAAAGGTCCGTCTAGTCAAGGCTATGGTTTTTCCAGTGGTTATGTATGGATGTGAGAGTTGGACTTTGAAGAAAGCTGAGCACCGAAGAATTGATGCTTTTGAACTGTGGTGTTGGAGAAGACTCTTGAGAGGCCCTTGGACTGCAAGGAGATCCAACCAGTCCATCCTAAAGGAGACCAGTCCTGGGTGTTCATTGGAAGGAATGATGCTAAAGCTGAAACTCCAATACTTTGGCCACCTGATGCGAAGAGCTGACTCATTGGAAAAGACCCTGATGCTGGGAATATCTGAGGACAAGAGAAGGGGACGACAGAGGATGAGATGGTTGGATGGCATCATCAATTCGATGGACATGTGTTTGGGTGGACTCCGGGAGTTGGTGATGGACAGGGAGGCCTGGCATGCTGCGGTTCATGGGGTTGCAAAGAGTTGGACGTGTCTGAGCGACTAAACTGATCTGAACCTTTAATACAAACAGTTCTAAATAGGGTTGGGGGTAGGCAAAAATATAAGAGTATGAATTTTTCCAACTGGGTCACAGTTTTACTACCTTATTCTCTCCTAAACATAATTCTGTACTTTTTTTTTTTTTTGCCTGTTTTCCTCCTCTTTAATCCTTTCATTATTATTTCTGAATAATCAGGGAATAATCTGTACCCACAGTTCAGTTCAGTCGCTCAGTCGTGTCCGATTCTTTGTGACCCCATGAACCGCAGCACGCCAGGCCTCCCTGTCCATCACCAACTCCGGGAGTCCATCCAAACTCAGAGTGCCATGTACACCTGCACTATGCATTATCCAGACCAGCCCAGTGGCAGAAATACCTGCCCAGCCATAAAGACCAGTTTTTCTTTTTCTGGTGCCAACAATGTAACTCCTTAGAAGACAACATTTCTTTCTCAATCCCATAAAGGGTCATGCTCACCCTCTTACATGGAAACATCTTCGATGAACTTTACATACAATGCTGATATATCATTTCCCTTAAAGACAAAAACTGGTGCAGAACAAACTGGTCAGATAACCTGGGGAGATACTGGGGTGCACCGATTGTAAGTTCTTAGCTTAAATACTTACTTATGACCTTATTAATGTTACTATGTTGTATTCTGCCTATTTAACAAGATTTTTTCCTGCATTACCAAATGTGTGACTGAACCTCTGATAAAATTAATAATGATTCCGTTCAGTTCAGTCACTCAGTCGTGTCTGACTTTGTGACCCTGTGGACTGCAGCATGATAGGCTTCCCTGTCCATCACCAACTCCCAGAGCTTACTCAAACTCATGTCCATCGAGTTGGTGATGCCATCCAACCATCTCATCCTCTGTCGTCCCCTTCTCCTCCTGCCTTTAATCTTTCCCAGCATCAGGGTCTTTTCCAATGAGTCAGCTCTTCGCATCAGGTGGCCAAAATATTGGAGTTTCAGCTTCAACATCAGTCCTTCCAATGAATACCCAAGACTGATTTCCTTTAGGATGGACTGGTTGGATCTCCTTGTAGTCCAAGGGACTCTCAAGAGTCTTCTCCAACACCACAGTTCAAAAGCATCAATTAAAAAGCTTGCTTTATAGTCCAACTCTCACATCCATACATGACCACTGGAAAAACCATAGCCTTGACTAGACGGACTTTTGTTAGCAAAGTAATGTCTCTGCTTTTTAATATGCTGTCTGGGTTGGTCATAACCCACAAGAACAGACCAAATGGCTTGTTTTCAATCATTTTCTAACAGGTAAAACTGTAGGAAAGGGGATAGGGACTATGTGATTCTTATCTCAGGAGCCCCCATCTGAGGGTTAATTTGGCAAAGATATTTAAAAATGTTTGCTTCCAAATATTTAAAATCCTTGAGCAGAGCTGATTTATGAGTCATAGGAAATCTTAATAGTAGATCCCAATTGGATAGCATTTAACTTTTCTAGGCATGAACTTAGAAATGTTAGTATCAATATCAATTAGACACTCATGTCAAGCTTTTCAATGGGATAAGAGTAGATATATTCTTGTCAAACTTCTTTCAAAGTCATTCCTCAGTTACACAACACTTTAATTACAGAATTTTTATCACTGTATCCTGAGGTTTTAGGAGACTGATTTAGAGATACACTGATACATCTAAAAACCTATGAAGATAAATAGCTCAGAAGTTCAATGTCATGGATGGACTTGGCTTTCTTCTTCCAATTCTCTGCTTTAGATTTTAGATTTTTCCCTAAAAGGATGTGAGTCTAAGGTCATAGCTTTCATGAGTGAGAATGCTGTTGGATACATGTTATTTTTAAAACTAGGAATAATTTTGTGTCAAGTAATGTTATATGGTGAGTTAATGATTAGAAGGCAAATGCTGTGAGCAATATACTCACTTATATTTTTATTATGCTGAACAGAATTAATAAATTCACAAGAAGTGTACTTCAGAGAACATCAAGCAGGAGAAAGGCAGGGACTTGAGGCCATGCAGGTCATCTTTAACATGCTTGTGTTTTCAGGGCATCACACACCATTCACTCATTCATTATATAAATAGGTAAACCTTTTTTATTTGCAAAGTAATCACCTAGAAGTCAGTGAAGGACGTAAAAATAGACAAATTCTATCCTCAGAGAGCTTATAATCTAGTAGACAGAGGAAGGACATTTTATAACTAAACAAAAATTTGGAAGTGATAAGGAGAAATGAAAATTCATAATAATTTAGAGCAATGGTTCTAAACACGATGCATATTAGAATTTTTAAAATTTCCCCCAAAGTGCACCTGTATCCTAAACCAATGAAATCAGAATTTCTTGCGGGGTAGGGAAGGAGAACAAGTATCTTTAAGCTCCCAGGAAGTTCTAAAGTCCAGTGAGAATAAAAAAGCCCCAGTTAAGAAGAGGAAAGGGATTACTTTTAGCTTGGAAAAATTCAGAAACAACTTAGAGAAAATGGCATTTGAATGGATCGTGTGGTAGGTATTATGGATTTGTTCTCCCAACTTGGTTCTATCCTCCTCCTGGTTGGAGAGGTCAGGCAGCTTGAGATTTCTCCTGGAACCTCTTACAGCTAATATTCAGGATGAAAATTTAGCTGTTAACTCCAAACAGGTGTGTACACGGGCAGGCGGAAGCGAAGTGAAGGACGTGTTCTGGCTGCTGTTGCTGCTGGCGGGCTGAGTCATAGAGTGGTGTGTGGTTTCCACCACTCAGAATGCTTGGACTCAGGTTTTCCAGGGGCCAGGGGCTTGGTTTGGGGCTGTGAGAGACAGTCGTGGCAGTGATACTGGTGGCAGCAGCAAGTTTCTGACCTCTGGATTATGGGGCAGACTGGGTACTGAAGTGGGCAGAGAGCAGCCTCTGCCACCCTTGGAGGGACTGTTCAGATACTAACAATGAGAGCTAATGTTTCTGTGCGTTTCTTGAGAGCCAAGTACTGTGTTAACCACTTTATGCAGATTCTCTATTAATCCTCACAACAGTCCTGTAGGATGGGTCCACTATTGTGGTTCCCATTTGGCAGGTGAAAAAAACCAAAGCTTAGAGAGGCCAAGACCGCTTGAAAATGCTGAATCTAGGATTTAAACCTCCACCTATCAGAAAGTGAAGCCCAGGATCTGAGCCTGCATAAACCTCTCCTTTCCTGAAGATGTGGGGAAGGGCATTGAGACTGACCAACATAATTAGGAGGAAAGGTATTTAGACTCTATATGTGAGGTCTGAATGGAAAACAGCAAGTAAGTTATTTGAAGTGGTTGGTAGGCCATGAGAAGGTACAAATTGGAGGACAAGTTTGAAAAGGTAGCCTGGGTAAGATCATCAATGGCTTAAGCTTCAAACTAGAGATGAGCTTACTTTTTGTATAGAAAAGGTACAATCATTGATGATTGAGAATAGATGAATGAAGTGTTTTGAACTGAGATCTGTGAAAATTAATCTAGGAATAGTGACAGGATTGGAAGGTAGATACACCACAGACAGGAAACTGATTAGGAGTCTATTTTTCAATATTCCATTTAATCTACAAATAATATTATTATCTCATGTTGATGTATGGCAAAACCAATACAATATTGTAAAGTAATTAGCCTCCAATTAAAATAAATTTATATTAAAAATATTATTATCTCCATGTAAAAGGAGTTGTTTTATATATTTTGGTGGGAATATGAGGGAGAATTTTTGTTGAGGAAATAATGGCCAATCTATTAAAGCTAACAAATTCATCACATTACAAATTTAAAAAACAAAGCAAAAACTATGAACCTCACCCAGACTGAAGACACACAACGTAGGCTTCTCTGGATAAAGCTATTAAAAACTGAAGAAAAATAAGATCTTAAAAATAGGTCAAAAATATTACTTTTCAGAGTAACAATAAATTGAGAAGTTACCTACTTCTCAACAGAAAAAATGGAAGGTAGATGATGGAAAAATAAAATGGCTGGAAAAAAAATGGGAGCTTACCTAGAAGTCTATCTTTTGATAATAAAGGTGAAAAAAGACTTTTTTCAGACAATCAGAAACTGAATATATCAATAGCACATCCTTATTAAATACTTAACAGTATATTTCATGGAGAAGAATACTGAGCTCTGACTGAAGCTCAGAGATAGATGGTGAAAAACAACCAAAATTATAAATACGTAGATGAATCTGAATAAATATTAACATAGAACAACTTTAAAGAATTTGAAAATTTAGGCAAAATGGGAAACTTCTAAGATAAGTAAAACATTAAAAGTGAACAAGAAGAAATATAAAATTTCAACTGGTTGGTAACTATTAGAGAAACTGAATTTGAAATTAAAAGTCTACATACAAGGTAAAATACAAGTTCACATGGCTTCTCCAGTGGATTTAACTAAGCTTTTAGGAAGAAATAGCAATAATATTAGCACACTATACCAAATAATTAAAAACAAAAAACATGATCCATTTAATTTTGAACCCATTAAAATTTTGATGATGTTGTCTCAGTCACTAAGTCATCTGACTCTCTTGTGACCCCATGGACTCTGGCCCACCAGGTTCCTCTGTCCATGGGATTTCTCAGGCAAGAATACTAGAATGGGTTGCCATTTCCTTCTCTGAGGGATTTTCCCAACTTAGGGATTGAACTCCCATCTCCTGCATTGACAGGCAGGTTTGTTTTTTTTTTTTTTTAAACCACTGAGCTACCCGGGAAGCCCAAAACTTTGATACCAAAATCTAAAAACATTATGAGAAAAAATATTTAGGCCAATCATACTACTAATAATAAAATATGCAGTAATTACAAGAAAGTTAGCACAGATAGTAACTAACTGAATCCAGTGATATATGAAAAAGTTAATATGATAAATTGAGTTTATCCCAGGAATGGAGTTTTAGTTTAAAATTAAAAGAATCATTGTATTTTACCACATTTACCAAATAAAACAGAAAGCCATATTCTTAGCTTCCCATATTCTTAGCAGATGCAAAAAGACATTTGATAAAAAATTTTACTTCAATTCACGATTAAAAGCTTAGCAAACTAAGATTAGAGGAATTTTCTCAATGCAGTAAAAAATACAGCAAATATTATCCTTACTGGCAAATGTTGGTAGTTTTTACTGAGATCAGAAAAAGGAAAAGAATGTCCTTGATTATATTTCTGTTCAGTTTTATACTGAAAGTTATAGTTTATGCACTAAGATGAGAAAAAAATATAAGAATTGAAAAGGAGCAAATACACTCTCATTTACTGGTAACTGATTTTTGTGCGAAAAATATCTAAGTAATTCTATATTATTAGAATTTACAAGGGAGTTATCAGTTGCTGGGTAAAATGTATAAAAATCAATTGTATTCCTACAGCAACACAGAGAAAATGAAAATTTTAAAAATATATAATTTATGATATAATTAAAAGACCTTCAATTACATTTTAATCTAATAAGAATGTGGGAAACCTCTACATAGACTACTTTGAAGGAACATAAAACTCAAAGAAGTATAAAGATATACTATGTTGATGGACTTCAAAATTTACTTTTGTGATGGTGTTATTCGTCTTTGAGCCCTTTCAAAATATATAGGAAAATGTTTTCATTAACTTGTAACAAGGAAAGAGTTTGTAAACAAGGTGGAAAGAGTAACAGCCAAATAGGGGAATTTTAATAAATTAGACTACATTAAAATTAAGAACCACTATTTTTCAAAGGGCTTTCTTGGTGGCTCAGTGGTAAAGAATCCACATGCCAAATCAGGAGATGTGAGTTCAATTCCTGGTCTGGGAAGATGCTCTGGAGAAGGAAATGGCAACCCACTCCAGAATTCTTGCCAAGAAAACCCCATGGACAAAGGAACCTGGTGGGCTACGGTCCATGGGGTCCCAAAGAGTCAGACACGACTTAGTGACTGAACAGCAACAAATTTTTCAAAAGACACAGAGAGAGTGAAAATGACAGCCAAAGTGTCAGAGAAGGTATTCAATGCAAGAATCAACTAAAGAATCATATCCAGAACACATAAAAATTCTACAAATCAATTAGAAAAAAACCTAGACAATCCAATAAAGGAGAGAAAAGCTCAAATAGATACTATACCAAAGAGGATATTCAAATAACTGATAAACATGAACTTGTGTTCAGTCTCATTAACAGTCACTGAAAGAGAGTTTAGCAAGTTCTTTGATACAAAACCAATACATAAATCTCACAGAATTTCTATACCCCAGGAATACAATGTTTAAAAGGTTTTAAAATAATAAAAATTATACTTGTATTAAATGTAGTACAATATATCTAAAAATTTTGATAGTAGGAGGGCTTGTCATGAAAGCCAAAACTTAAAGAAGTTAAGGCAAAGTACTAGAACTGGATAAACCAGAAGATCTGTGCAATGTAATAGAAAATCAGATCAAACATTTACACACATACAGTAATAGTTCAGTAAAAGAAAAAGTATTCAATAAATGGTACTGAAGTACCTGGTTATTCACATGTCAAAAAACTAAATTGGGTCCTACCTTACACCATATTGAAAACAGTTCTATCATCAACATAAAAGAAAAGCTTAAAATACAGTAGTAAATTTCTATGATCAGGTTAGGGAAAGTTTTTCAGAAAGATGCAAAAGCACAAGCTACAAACAAAAAGATTGATACTTTTAAAAATTTCTCACTGAAGGATACTATTAATATTGAAAGGACAAGCCACAGAATAACAGATTATTGGATGATATTTGCCACATATATAACCGACAAAGAATTACAATGCAGGATATATAAAACATTCTCATGAATCAATAAGAATTAAAGGTAAACCAATAGAAAAATAGGCAAAATACATAAGCAAAAATTCTTTCTAAAATATTTTAAAGGCAGCTCAATCTACTCAGTGAAATTTGAACTGACCTGTTCAGCAAATGATGAGATAATTTATACTCACAAGGTCAGAAAAAACTATCGATTCTGAAAATACGAAATGTTAGTGAGAATAAGGAGCAACGAGAACTCACACACTGAAATAAAACTGAAATATGGATGGACAAAACTACTTTGAAAAGCAATTTTTTTCATTGTATTGTAAAGGTGAACATGTGCCTTTCAAATGACTCAGTGATTTCTTGCCTAAGTGTGTGAATCATAAACCTTGCAGGGATCACCTGGGAGAATGCTCATGGCGCAGTTTATAGTAGCCCTAACAGCAGGAAACTCTGAAAATCTATCAAAGGAAAAGTGGATAAATAAGTATTAATAGATGTATGGTCATATAGCACCTGCTATACAGCAGTAAACACAGATGAATTACAGGTGCCCTCCTTAATACAGATGAACTTCACAATATTGAGTGAAACAAGTTATAAAATAGTACATACACCAGGATTGCATTTTTATAAAGTTAAAAAGCAGCCCAAGTTGATTATTTGGAATTATAATAAATATATATTATGTTATTAAACATAATAAATATTATTAAGGCTGTTAAAGCAGAGATGATAAACACAAAAATCAGGATTCAGTTTAAGATTAACTTCTGGAGTTAGATTGGAATTGGGAAGTGTCAGAGGGTTTCAAATATATAGAAAATACTTGATTTCTTTAAGCAAAATTATTTCTTATACTTTGCATATAACAGAAATATTCTTTTACATATATCTGTTTCATTTTTAATAGTTAAAAAATGAGTGGGTGGTAAATGTGCAGAAGTATTATAATATATTAAACCATTCTTTTTGTCGACAGAGAAGTAATCCAGATGCAAGTAGCAATATCTTGAGGATATTTTTGCATGCTAATGGTGCTTATAGAATTTATTGTCCAAACAGGGAAGATATGAGGATAGTTGAGGGCTGATTCAAAGGGCAGTTGCTCAGGGTGATCATTTTATTTAATTTACGTATTTTTCAAGAAGAAAAACGAAACCGTATTTAAGCCAACCTGAGAATGATAACCTAGGAGATAAACTGTCAGAAACTCTGAGGAATGTCCCACTTGTTACAAGTCTAATATGCAGTTATATACATTTTCAAGACAGAGGATTATACATCCAAATGCTGTACTGATATTTTACATAAAGTTTGCTAGGAATACATAGACCAAATAAGCATGTACGAAGTGGTCATCAAATCACCATAGCCCCCTACTGAGTTGGGAGGGACCATTTAGATGCAAAAGGGAGGAGACGGAGACAAAGTTTTCTCTCTCTCAGTACTCATTTACCATGAATATGCAAAGCCGAAACGTGGTTCCAGTGTGCATGAGATTCATCTTATTACTTGGCAATCAGACATGAGCTTTGTCTTATTGCTTTCCTGTTAGAGATTACAAACTTCAAAAGAGAGGGCTTTTATTTTTTATGGTGAAGTTGAAATGTGTTAGTTTTAGTCTCTCAATCGTGTGTAACTCTTGGTGACCCCATGGACTGTAGCCTGCCAGACTCCTCTGTCCACGTGATTCTCCAGGCAATGACACTGGAGTGGGTTGCCATTCCCTTCTCCAGGGGATCTTCCCAACCCAGGGATCAAACCCTGGTCTCCTGCATTGCAGGCGGATTCTTTACCATCTGAGCCACCAAAGGGTCTGGTAGTGCACATATAGCAATGCCACTTTCTCAGTTCGTCACACCCTCTCCTTCCCCACTGTGTTATCTATGCCTATGTCTCTTCTCTACCCTTGCCCTGAAAATAGGTTCATCATCACCATTTCTCTAGATTCCATATATATACATTAATATATGATATTTGTTTTTTCTCTTTCTTACTATAGTCTGTATGACAGATTCTAGATTCATCCACAAAGTGCACTGTTTTTTAATTCAAAGTTTGCTGGACTTTCTGGCTTAATCTTCATCTGGTTATTCATAGTAGCCTTACTCAGCCTGTGCTAATATATCTCTGCTCATCTGGGAGTGCTGCATGACTGCTTCAATTGCCCATTCCAGTCTTTCACTGATTCTGTAAAGTAGATCTGTTTCTGCTTTTCTTTAGGAAAGAAGTTGAAAGAATTTAAATCCAAAGGGCATAAGGAATATTAAAATGATCTTGAAAAATGTTAGTTCAAAACACTGAAGTCTTTGAAACGTGTGATTGATATATAAAGCTTGGATGAAGACTAAAAGTAGATGAAGAATCTTAATTGAACTGAGATGAATTTACCTGGGCTTAATTTCCCCATTTAGTATTTTAATTTGAATTGTTGCTCTGAGGGCAGGTAGTGGGCTGATGGTCAGTACAGAGCATTTTGGAAGCCTCATTGAGCAAAGTATATTTTTCTATGCTCTATAACGAGTTACAGAAACCATGGTGATACATGTATAACCATGGCAGCTTGTCTGCCAATGTACTTGTTTCAGTTACTCTCTCCTCCCTCCCTTCCTGTTCCCCCCCACATATCTTTATTGTGGTGGTGGTGTTTAGTTGCTAAGTCATGTCTGATTCTTTTGTGACCCCAGGGACTGTAATCTGCCAGGCTCCTCTGTCTACAGGATTTTTCCAGGCAAGAATGCTAGAGTGGGTTGCCATTTCCTTCTCCAACCTGCATCTGACCCATAGATCTAACCTGCATCTCCTGCATTGGTAGGCGGATTCTTTATCACTGAGCCATCAGGGAAGCCATACCATATCTTATGGATTCCACTTCAGAAGCATTCCTTAAATCATTGTGTATGCCCCCCACCCCCCGCCCCTTATATCTCTGATGGACAATAGTGGCTTACATAGAATTGAAGATATTATTAAAATTTTCTCATTCTATTGAGTGGAACCAAGCACATTTCTACTAGATGACTTTTGCTCTCTAAATAAGATCAGTTTCCCTGGGAATTCTAGAACATCACAATGCTCAAGAAAATTCTTTCTCAGACTCATGATCATCTCCTTTCTCTGGAGAAAAACATGACAACTTCTTTGACTATAAAACCAAGTCCATTACTTAGCATAGAGACCATTTACTACTTTGTCTACTTTTCTCACTGTCTCTTTATCCCTTCCCTAACCTTGGGCCATGTGGTACACACATACACACACTGCACATCACACACTACACACACACCCCCCAACCTTTCACCTATGCTTTAGCCATTTCCAATGACCCAGGGGTAAAGAACCTGCCTGCCAATGCGGGAGACATGAGAGCCTTGGGTTCGATCCCTGGGTTGGGAAGATCCCCTGAAGGACAGCATGGCAACCCACTCCATTCTTCTTTCCTGAAGAATCACTTGGACAGAAAAGCCTGGCGGAATACAGTTCATAGGGTCACAAAAAGTTGGACACGACTAAAGCGACTTAGTATGCATGCGTGACTCCCTATTCTTCAAATGCACTATGTCTTTTTATACCTTTAAGCCTTCACACATGACTTTTCTTCTATCTTCAATGATCTTCTCCTTCTCAGCCCCTACCCTGTCCACCTCCTCATGGTTCAAGGTCCAGCTAAAAATCCTTCTCTGTAGCTTTCTCAGATCTCTGAGGACGCAGAAGTTGCTCTCATTAGTTCATACATATGTGGGTTTTCACCACATTTGTATTGTGTGTCTTTCTCACTTCTAAGCTCCTCAAGGGAGGGATGATGCCTGCTTCTGTGTGTCTCATGTCTGAGCACAGCAGGGCTTCAGCACATGCTTTATGACTGAAGAAATGAATGAATGGAAAACTTCCTATTTCCCATGAGCTTGGAGTCCAAGACAAGTCCTAATGAAAACATAGAGGATTCTATCAACAGCATAAAAGATAAAGGTTCAAGAATAAAAAAGTTAAGAATTTGCATATGTTGACTTCAATAGTAAATTAATTCATATCTATTATATCTTTGGCAAATATATCCAAGGACTGAGATAGAGATTAGGGAACAGAAGGTGAAGCTCCAAGGAAGCTTCTTGTCTATGGCAAGGAGGGTCCTTTCACTTTCTTTGAAGAAGTCAGCTAGAATGCCCTTTAAATCCCAGCTGAGGAAGGTATCAAGGAAACAGCAGAAGGTGGCTAATCTATTGATATTAGTAAAGGGTTTCTCTCTAAACTGTGGGTACCAGTAAGCTTCCATTAACAGTTTTTGAACTGTTATGATCAGATACTTCAGTTTTCTGTTGGAAGCTGCACCAGCCTGTGAATATGATTTTCAGAGACAAATCATGTCTTGACCAAGATTCCAAGGTCATTGTCTTCTGAAATCTGTGATGTTAGCTGAAGTATTGTTACACTGAAGTGTTATCTGAGTGACTGAATTTGACAGAACTTGGGTGGAGTTAAGTGGGATATATGAAGAAATATATCCTTCACAGTCTGTGTAAACTAGGGCAGATGTTTTACAGTAGAAACTTTATTTTGGGGGTCTCCAAAATCACTGCAGATGGTGACTGTAGCCATGAAATTAAAAGACACTTATTCCTTTGAAGGTTTGTCATAGACAAACCTAGACAGTGTTTTAAAAAGCAGAGACATTACTTTGCCAACAAAGGTCCATCTAGTCAAAGCTATGGTTTTTCCAGTAGTCATGTATGGATGTGAGAGTTGGACTACAGAGAAGGCTGAGTGCCGAAGAATTGATGCTTTTGAACTGTGGTGCTGAAAACTCTTGAGAGTTGCTTGGACAGCAAGGAGATCCAACCAGTCCATCCTAAAGGAGATCAGTCCTGAATATTCATTGGAAGGACTGATGCTGAAGCTGAAACTCCAATCCTTTGGCCACCTCGTGCGAAGAACTGACTCACTAGAAAAGACCCTGATGTTGGGAAAGATTGAAGGCAGGAAGAGAAGGGGATGACAGAGGATGAGGTGGTTGGATGGCATCACCGACTTGATGGACATGAGTTTGAGCAAGTCCCAGGAGTTGGTGATGGACAGGGAAGCCTGGTGTGCTGCAGTCCATGGGGTCGCAAAGAGTCAGACACAACTGAGCGACTGAACTGGACAGTAGAAAAATTTAAATTCTCAGATTTGAAAATACTAAGGAGTTAGAATAACTAATAAAGTTATACTCTTAGGTTTTTCCTTTGTTTCTTTTCCTAGTTCTGATGGTGGAGTTGAGTAGACCTGTGTATACTTTATTATCTGGTTTTTCCTTATAACCCAACACATAATATACAGAGAATACTGGGTTGGAATGCAGAGGCTATAGTTTGTTGCAGTAGTTGCTTTAGCCCTAGCATAGAAATGAGTGCTGGAAACAATCTAATCTTTCTGGCACTTACTTTCCTTAACTATGAAATGAGAACATCATTAGCAGCATATGGTCCCACTGAAGTATCAAGTGAGGTTGGGATGGAAGAGACATGAGTGAGTTGGCTGTAGGTGTACTCGACTTGATGGAAAATGTGCAATTATAACTGTAGCTCCCATTTTGAAGAAGGAGGCTATTTTCATAACCCCTCAAACACTACTTTTGAAAACTCAACAAACAATTTTAAAAATAACTAAAGCCATAACTTCAGGCCATTAATCAAAAATAACCTAAAACAAGCATCATAGAATTGTGGTGGAATGTTTGATATTAGTCTCTAGGGGTGTATTCACAAGCTCAGTTTGTTGGAAGCTGAATGTTTTGTGTAGAGAGGTCAAATGAGAATTCTCCTGAGAGCTGATGCCACTGCTCTCCCATGAAACAAAACAGCTGACAAGAGCTTTCCATCTGGTTAATTTGTTCTGTGTATACTAACAAAGAAAACAACTGCTTTGTATTCTTAGAGGGATTACTTTCAGAATCATGTAGTTATGGCAGCTATTACTGACACAGAGGTAAAATGTAGTTCATGGTACTATGTAAGAATAACCATATTTTATCAAATGTTATATTCTTTACAAAATAGAAAAAGTAGGGCTCTTAAAAATACATAATTTTAATACCATCCTTGAGTCTTTTCCTCACTGGGATATAAGAAAAATTTCAAGACATAAAGAATACCACTTTTAAGGTGAAACTGCATTATCTAGGCCTCTGCCTATTGAAATACCAAATTTCTGCTTTTAAATCCATCATTAGGCTTGTCTCAGTTTTTATCCTGAAGGAACCACTATCATTTCAATAGGTATAGGTTGTCTTCCCTTCTACTCCCTGTCAACTTGCTGTTATTTCTGTGAAAGTTGTTCTGGAAGAGCAAATACTGTTCCTAGGTTCCCTGAGGATCTCCTCAAAGTCTTGAGTTCTCATTTAGTGCTGGGGTTTGGTATATACAAGACTAGACTATTCGCTCAGTTGTGTCCGACTCTTTGCAACTCCGTGGACTGTAGCCCACCAGGCTCCTCCGTCCATGGGATTCTCCAGGCAAGAGTACTGGAGTGGGTTGCCATTTCCTTCTCCAGGGGATCTTCCCAACCCAGGGATAGAACCCAGATCTCCCACATTGCAGGCAGATGCTTTAACCTCTGAGCCACCAGGGAATCCCGGTATATACAAGGACTGAACTAAATGTGGTAGTTTATGTAAATGTGTTTCACATCGAGTCTGCACATGGTAGTGGCAGGGTATTTCCTGCCTGTGAATCCCCCAAATCAACCTCATTTCCTGGAAGTGGATTCTAATCTAAACATAACTCCAGATCTGATGTAAATATTAGAGAATATTTCCTTTACCCATTTCTAAGCTTTTTGAAAAATTCAAGTACTGTATGGAATACTGAAGATAGTAGTTGTGATAGGTTTTTGTTCTGTTTTGTTTTGCTTTGGTTGGTCTTCTTTTCTGTTTGAGGTCATCTTCTTCATGCTCACCATCTACTGTCAGTATCTGAGCTCTGTGTGCCATGCTGTGCTAAGTTGCTTCAGTCATGTCTGACTCTTTGAGACCCCATGGACCATCGCTGGTCAGACTCTTCTGTCCCTGGGATTTTCCAGGCAAAAATACTGGAGTGGTTGGCAGTTCCTGCTCCAGGGGATCTTCCTGCCCCAAGGACTGAACCCACATCTTTCATGTCTCCTGCACTGGCAGGGCATTCTTTACCTCTACCACCACCAGGGAAACCCCATCTGAGCCGGAGTAGTTTTCTCAGCATTGGGGAGGGAACTCATTGATTTGTCTACTTAACACTGTTTCTACCTGCTGCTTCTTGCATCTGTTGAGAAATACAAGTATATTTAGCAAGAAGTGTGACCTGCCACTGTAGAAACTAAGTCTACTCTAGAAGGACTGAATCTCTAACACATGCTAGTCAGCTGAATTCCTTACAGGGCCAGGTATTTGAATTTACAAGATCACAGGAGAATTTTTCTATGGCCTAGTGGAATGTGCTTCATCAGACAGGAAATGCAATGTCTTTTGTACCTTTTTTCCTTCAATTTTTGAGTTCTATGTCATGTGTTATAAAGACACTGTGATTTGATCACTATAAAACCAAGACAGCTCTTTTCATTTCTTGGTGTTTTAAAATAAACTCTAATTTCCTTCCATAATTAGTAATGAGAAAACTCTATCCTTCTCAATTAATTCACCTTAAGAAGATGATAAGCATATTCACTTTACACAGTGGCTTGAGAGCAGGTTAGGGTAATAACCGTGGACCCAGAAATTTAGGAAAGATGAGCTGAGTGCTCTAATCACAACAGTCTGGTCAATGCATCTTAACTCCATGTAATCATGAAAACCTAAAAGTAATGCTACTCAGAATATAGAAGAATCAAGCAAAAAATGCTTTCCGTGATTTTTCTTCCAATAAATATGTTTTAAAATATGAGAAACCACTTCTATTCTGATGAAAAATAATATTAGAAACTCTCCAATGAAGTGAAGAGTATGCTTTATTTGGAAAGTGGCCAATATAAAATGATAAATGTATCCTTTATCTAATAGACCCTATAAAGTAGTTTTCTAAGTCAAAAAACGGCTTAAAAATGACAACTCCAGTTAAACAAATTAAGAACTTTCAGTCATTTAACTGAGGGCACTAAGTAAGAGTTCACAATCAACCACACAGTTCTTTTCTGACAATAAGACAAGTCTAACCATATAATATACTGGTTTTTATGTATCCTGGCATTAATGTGTATTATAGATTCTTTTGGTTTATGACCTTCTTCTAATTCATAAAACATAATGATGGAAGAGGAGCTCTTTTCTGGGCCTTCTGAAATAGAATCTATCAACAGTTCTATTTCAAGTATTAACTTAAAGCTGCAGACATTTTTGCATTTTAAGATATATGAATTTACATTATAATGTATATGTAAAGTACATGAGTTACATTTACAAGTTGTGTTTCTCTTAGATAATTTTTATATTCTAACTCCTATTGCAAATTATGGAGGAGGAGGAGGGGTTATTGTACTCCTTACGACCATAATGTGGGCTCACCGAGGGCAAGCACTGTATCTTTGTTCTTGTTCAGTCACTAAGTCATATCTGACTCTTTGCTACCCCATGGACTGCAGCACGCCAGGTTTCCCTGTCCTTCACTGTCTCCCAGAGTTTGCTCAAATTCATGCCCATCGAGTTGGTGATGTTATCTAACCATCTCATCTTCTGTCGCCCCTTTCTCCTTTTGCTTTCACTCTTTCCCAGCACTGAGGTCTTTTCCAATGAGTCAGTTCTTCACATCAGGTGGCCAAAGTATTGGAGCTTCAACATCAGTCCTTCCAATGAATACTCAGGGTTGATTTCCTTTAGAATTGACTGGTTTTATCTTCTTGCAGTCTAAGGGACTCTCAAGAGTCTTCTGTAGCATCACAATTTGAAAGCATCAAAGAAGCTCAGCCTTCTTTATGGTCCAGCTCTCACATCCATACCTGACTATTGGAAAAACCATAGCTTTGATTAGATGGACCTTTGTTGGCAATGTGATGTCTCTGCTTTTTAATATGCCATCTAGGTTTGTCATAGCTTTCCTTCCAAGGAGCAAGTGTCTTTGAATTTCATGGCTACAGTACTGTCCGCAATGATTTTGGAGCCAAAGAAAAGAAAATATGTTACTGTTTTCACTTTCTCCCCTTGTATTTGCCATGAAGTGATGGGACAGATGCCATGATCTTAGTTTTTTTTGAATACTTTTGAATATTGAGTTTTAAACCATTTCACTTTCCTCTTTCACCTTCATCAAGAGGCTCTTTACTTCCTCTTCACTTTCTGCCACTAGGGTGGCATATCTGAAGTTGTTGATATTTCTTCTGGCAATCTTGATTCCAGCTTAGTGATTCATGCAGCCTGGCATTTCACATGATGTACTCCTCATATAAGTTAAATAAGCAGGTGACAATATACACCCTGATGTACACTTTTTCCAATTTGGAACCAGTCTGTTGTTCCATGGCCGGTTCTGACTGTTGCTTCTTGACTTGCACATGGATTTCTCAGGCAGGTGAGATGGTCTGGCATTCCCATCTTTTTAAGAATTTCCCACAGTTTGTTGTGATTCACACAGTCAAAGGCTTTAGCATAGTAAATAGAATTAGACATTTCTGTGGAATTCCCTTGCTTTCTCTATAATCCAATGAATGTCAACAATTTGATTTTTGGTTCCTCTGCCTTTTCTAAGCACAGCTTGTACATCTGGAAGTTCTCAATTCATGTACTGCTGAAGGCTAGCTTGAAGGATTTTGAGCATAACCTTGCTAGCATGTGAAACGAGGCACAATCGTACAGTAGTTTGAACATTCTTTGGCATTGCCCTTCTTTGGGATTGAAATGAACACTGATCCTTTCCAGTCCTGTGGCTACTGCTGAGTTTGCCCGATTGCTGGCATATTGAGTGCAGCAGTTTATCGGCATCATCTTTTACGATTTGAATTAGCTCAGCTGGAATTCCATCACCTTCACTAGTTTTGTTCTTAGTAGTGCTTCCAGAGACCCACTTAACTTTGTATCTTTATCTTACTCATTTCTGCACTCCACATGGAGCCTGAAAGTGTCCAGCACTTACTGGATGATCTTTTAAAGTGTCTCAGATAAAACTTACAGTCACTTTTTACTGAAAGTGATGATGACTCAAGATCAAGAAAATAAGCTGAAGTACCTCCCGTTTTGAATATTCTGTTGGAAGGCATCCTTATGAATCTCTAGAGACTAGAAGCATGCCAGGTATAAACTATCTTCCCTTAATTTCTAAGGAGGAGACACTGGATACTCTTTCTTTTCCTCTGAACTGGTAGGGCAAGTCAGAGGGTAGCAAATGTCTTGTCTTTGCAAGTCTACCAACAGTTTAATAGATGGATACAGGTTTGGAGTAGATGTCTCTTTAGACCTTTTAATTCTGTTTTCAACAGTAATAGTCACTGCAGCCTTTATATTCCTGTGAACCTCTAGTAGGGATTCTCCTTGGTCCTTCACAGACCATGGGTGAGGGTGGCAATCCCAGGAGTCCGCCACTGAGGGCTGACCATAAGGCATAAGTGCCCCTTTTCATAGGAACACAATTTCCACTCATTCTCGAAATTCTTAACTCTCAGTTGATCATTTTCATGACCTTTGCATGGACAAGTCAAAGAACCAGTTTATAAAACTACTCTAATCATCCCATTTGGCATTTTGGCAGCATCTAAATACATATATGGCAGAAAAATATGACATTTGTGTTCTGCCTTATAAGGTAGAATATTGTAAATCATACCCATAGATGGTGCTTTGAAGCAAATTAGATAATATATATCAAAATACCTTAAAACCATTATGAGTTATGGAAAACTAAACCTTGCTGAAATATATAGGAATTAATGGTAGATAGAAAATTTTAAGAATATATATAATTTGTTATCCTAATAGTGCTATAACATTTGGTACTGATCAAAAAAAGCTTACCTTCTCATTAATCAACATTTAACTTAAAAATACCTAGTCACTCTTGAAGAAACTCAAAACAGTGATGAAGAGACTGGGAAGGTAGTGAGATTTATTTTCTGCTTGTATATAGTCTTTTGTACCTTTTGAATTTTGTACCAAATGACCTATTTTAAAAACTAAATGAAATCTTAACACAAATCAAAAGACTGAACTTACTTAAGTCAATTGTTTTTGATGATAGAACATAAGGACTAGAAGAGATAGATGAATTTTAGCTCCTTATTTTACAGGGATAGAAACTAAACTCCAAAGAGGATGTTTATAGATCTAGTATTTTTTCTGGAAAAATGGAATGTATCTTCCAAATAAAATTTTGTAAATACTTAAAAGGAAATACCCACATTGCTAATCAAAACAAATTTTAATAAAATTCAGACTAAATTACTAGTTAGTAAAGATTGAACTTTAGGACCAAATTGTTAAATAGAAATGAGATTTTCTTTAAAATCAGCCAAAATTTAATGCCAGTTTGTGACCCATTTAAAGAGTCTTACATGTACCACCGTTTTGGTAATTTCACAAATAGTCTCTCAACTTTGCTCTGCATGATCTCATTTCTCTAAAAGAAAGAGAAAGAATTGACTTCCACTTTCCAATATATTAGTTGTACAACCAGCCAATCTTTACTTCAATAGTTTACTAAAATAATTAAATCTCAGTCATTACGACAAGGATGAGGAAAGATAGAGAAAGAAGGAAGGAAGATGTGGAGACGTAGAAGATTTATAGAGAAACTTGGAGAAAGGAATCCCCTATAGATACAATAAGATATTTAGAGAGAAAGCATCTAGTACTGCAGTCATTTTGACATTTTTTGTTCTCTTTAAAAAATGCTTCTGATTTCAGCCCATTTCACAGTACCACTAGATCTAGGAGCTGAGAGGGATTTTTGAAATTCTCTACTTTATTCCTCTCATCTATCATGTGAGAAAAACTGAAGTCCAGGAAGGCAAATTGACTTTTTTTAAGCTTACAGAGTGGTCACTGAAAAAACTTCATCCAGAATTCAGATCTCCAGGCTCATTATAGAAGCCATTTGCTATGGCTGTTTTCATACAAACACAGGCAAAAACTTTGTATGAAATGACAGCTTTGGTTACTGCTGTGATTTTTTTAAAAAAGAGAAGAGGTGAAGTTCACTTCAGTTCAGTTGCTCAGTCACATCCAACTCTTTGCGACCCCATGGACTGCAGCACCCCAGGCTTCCCTGTCCATCACCAACTCTCGGAGCTTGCTCAAACTCATGTCCATTGAATCGATGATGCCATCCAACCATCTCATCCTCTGTCATCCCTTTCTCCTGCCTTCAATCTTTCCCAGCATCAGAGTCTTTTCTAATGAGTCAGATCTTAGCATCAGGTGGCCAAAGTATTGGAGCGTTAGCATCAGTCCTTCCAATGAATTCAGGACTGATTTCCTTTAGGATTGACTGGTTTGATCTCCTTGCAGACCAAGGGACTCTCAGGAGTCTTCTCCAACACCACAGTTCAAAAGCATCAATTCTTTGGCACTCAGCTTTCTTTATAGTCCAACTCTCACATCCTTACGTGACTACTGGAAAAACTATAGCTTTGAGTAGATGAAACACTTTTGATAAAGTAATGTCTCTGCTTTTTAGTATGCTGTATAGGTTTGTCATAGCTTTTCTTCTAAGGGGCAAGTGTCTTTTAATTTCATGGCTGCAGTCACCATCTGCAGTGATGTTAAAGCCCAAGAAAATACAGTCTGTCACTGTTTCCACTGTTTCCCCATCTGTTTGCCATGAGGTGGTGGGACCAGATGCCATGATCGTAGTTTTCTGAATGTTTAGTCTTAAGCCAGCTTTTTCACTCTCCTCTTTCACTTTCATCAAGAAGCTCTTTAGTGCTGGCACTATCTGTATCTGGCACTCTACCTTTTCACTGTGTCCAGGTTACAGCCTCACATGCATGAAGAGAGACGATCATTACATGCCTCAAGGCAAGCTGCCACTAGCTGTACAAAACCATGTCATTAGCCTCAAAAGCAAGTACATGTTCCCCCGAACATTCGAGACAATTCAATTTCTATTGATTTTTGCTATAGTTGTGTGTGTTAGTTGCTCAGCATGTCTGACTCTTTGCATCCCCATGGACTATAGCCAGTCAGGTTCATCTGTCCCTGGGATTTTCCCAGGCAAGAATACTGGAGTGGGTTGCCATGCCCTCCTCCAGGGGCTCTTCGTGACCCAGGGATAAAACCTAGATCTCCCACACTGCAGGCAGATTATTTAGCTTCTGAGCTACCAGAGAAGCCCTTTGTTATAGTTATTACTGATTAACTGTGCAGTTGGGAAGAAAAGCTTTATATTCCGCATCCTCACCTAAAAAATTGAGGTAATGATGTGTGTGCATGTGTGGTATGTGTGTTTGTGTGTATGTATGTGTGAGTTTATGTGCCATGAAGAGGGAGTTTAGGTTTGGGTTGGAGAAGGAGTGGAGATTAAGGCTAACTAATTTTCCTAGTATTTATACCTGAAGCAAAATAATCTTCCTACCCAGAATGTGATTTAAAAAGATACAAGGCAGGGTTATATCCTATACTTTGTTGATAACACTAATCAGTAATTACAAGCTACTCTCTTGACAGTTTCAAATTTGTTGGTGATGGAGTGGGTGGCCACTGAAATAGTTATAGGGTAATCTTTAAAATCAGCTTTAATTTTTATCTGTTCTCAGTCTCAGAGATTTAACCAGAGTCAGTTCTTGGTATCTGTCGAAGGAAAATGATTGGACCCAAAGTAGTCACACCTTCACTCAGCACTTGTGGGTTACAGCTTTGGCAATACAGTGTGTGGATCTCAGGTTGCTTGTGCTAATTCTGTGTATAAAGCAAAGGGGAAACCTGTTGTCATTCCTTTGGAAACCAAATGTTCACAGTATTAGTTGACAAGTACTGGTTACGATTTTATTTTCATTTTCACCCCAGGCCTCACTCTATGTGTGAATTTTTAAGGACTGCCAACCTGTCACACTAGCCATAGCAGAGCCCTCTGCCTTGTTCAGGCTGTGTCCCTGGCACCTGAAAGAGAGCCTGGCCTAAGTATGTGTTGAATGAATGCAGGAAGAAAGCTGAAGCTTTGGCCATAGGATCTTAACTATTTAGGGTCAAACTGCCACTCCCCTCCCACTTTAGAAATCAGACTGAGCCAGAGTCTTTAAATGACTGTCTTTGAATCACATTGCTCTCTGTGACCTATCCCTGGTCTAAGTTCTTTAGCATAGAGTTTCAGACCTTTCAAACTCTGGCATCTGTGTTGACCTGATTTCTTCAGTTTTAAACCCAACAACATCAAACGGTTCTCTGAACACGGTGAACTTTATTTCTATAGTTTTCACAAAGAGCTCTTGAGTGCCTAACATCGTGCTTGGCAGTGAAGGTAAAACGGGGTCTCTCCTTGTGAAAAACTTCTACTCTGGCATGGGAGAGACTTACAAATAAGCACTTTACTCCATCCCTCTGCCACCAGACCAGAGTCCTGGCTTTAAAACTCCATGGCTCTCCGTATGTCAGCACACACTGTGCACCACAGCCCTAGTTAATTGTCCTTCCTGCTCAGCGGAGCTTCAGGCAGGACAGATGCTATGTTGGCCCCAAACTAGCTCGTGTCTAGCATATTATCAACACGAGCTGGTCACTCACTAAATGTTGTGGATAAGAGGCAATGAAAGGAGAAAGGAGAGGGCATCTGGACATACTTGGATGTAGGCACAGGATGCCCTGGAATTAGGAAATTTCTAGAAAATGTCAGTTAAAGCTACTTCCAGAGCTGTAACTCAGTGGTAAAGAATCTGCCTTCCAATGCAGGAGATGCAGTTTCCATCCCTGGGTAGGGAAAATTCCCTGGAGGAGGAAATGACAATCTATTTCAGTATTCTTGCCTGGAGAATCCAATGGACAGAGGAGCCTGGCAGGCTACAGTTCATGGGGTTGCAAAGAGTCGGACACAACTGGGCACCCATGTACATGTTTAGATCTGTAGCTTGAAGGTGGAATAAAAACGAGTCTTTAAGTAAAGGTGGGGAGAAGCAGCAAGGACTCCACACAGCTGTGAGGGAAGCAGTAGGTGGGGGTGTGGACTAGGCCAGAGATCATTGCTACAGCTGTAGAGGGACCACACTTGGAGGGTAGTCCATACCTGGATAGGTGCACTTACTGTTACACGTCAGAACTTTCAAAACTCAGCTACACATCGCTATGAATAATTTTAGCCTACTGTTTTCTTCTTGGTCAACTGAAGACCATACTGTTAAGCAGGCCTGGGACATATACCTTCAACTGAAAATCTCTCTTATTTGGCATTTCAACAATTTACATTGATGACTTAAATTTATACTAAACTAAAATTACAATTGTTACTGTTGTTCAGTCGCCAAGTTGTGTCTGACTCTTTGCAACCCCATGGACTGCTTGCTGTAGGCCAGGCCTCCCTGTCCCTCACCATCTCCCGAAGTTTGCCCAAGTTCATGTTCATTGCATTGGTGATGCCATCCAGTCATCTCAACCTCTAACGCCCTCTTCTCCTTCTGCCCTCAATCTTTCCCAGCATCAAGGACTTTTCCAATGAGTCAGCTGTTGGCATCAGGTGACCAAATTGCTGGCGCTTCAGCTTCAGCATCAGTCCTTCCAAGGAGTATTCAGAGTTGATTTCCCTTAAGATTGATTGGCTTGATCTCCTTGCAGTCCAAGGGACTCTCAGGAGTCTTCTCAACACCAGAGTTTGAAGGTATCAATTCTTTGGCTCTCAGCATTCTTTCCAGTCCAGCTCTCACACCAATACATAGCTATTGGGAAGACCACAGCCTTGACTATATGGACCTTTGTCAGCAGAGTAATGTCTCTGCTTTTCACCACACTGTCTGGGTTTGTCATAACTTTCCTGTCAAGAAGCAATTGTCTTCTGATTTCATGGCTACAGTCACCACCCACAGTGATGTTGGAGCCCAAGAAGAGGAAATCTGTCACTACTTCCACCTCTTCCTCTTTCTGAAGTACGACTGAACTGAACTGAACTGAATGGGGCCAGATGACATGATCTTAGTTTTTTAACATTTAGTTTTAAGCCAGCTCTTTCACTCTCCTCCTTCACCCTCATCAAGAGGCTCTTTAGTTCCTTTTCACTTTCTGCCTTTAGAGTGGTATCATCCACATATCTGAGGTTGTTGATGTTTCTTGCACCTGTCTTGATTCCAGCTTGTAACTCATCCTGCCCAGCATTTCTCATGATGTGCTTAGCATATAGGTATAAGCCGAATGACAGCAGACAGCCCTGTCATACTCCTTTCTCAATCCTGAACCAGTTTTTCCATACAACATTCTAACTTGCTTCTTGACCCGCATGCAGCTTTCTCAGAAGACAGATAAGGTGGTCTGGTATTCCCATCTCTTTAAGAGCTTTCCACGGTTTGTTATGATCCACACAGTCAAAGGCTTTAGTGTAGTTGATGAAACAGGTAGATGTTTTTCTGAAATTCCCTTTCTTTATCTATAATCCAGCAAATGTTGGCAATTTGATCTCTGGTTCCTCTTCGTTTTCTAAACCTAACTTGGACATCTAGAAGTTCTTGGTTTGAGTAATGCTGAAGCCTAGCATGCAAGATTTTAAGCATGACCTTACTAGCATGGGAGATGAGTACAACTGTCCTATGGTTTGAACATTCTTTAGTACTCTCTCGGGAATTGGGATGAGGATTGACCGTTTCCAGTCCTGTGGCCACTGCTGAGTCTTCTAGATTTACTGACATATTGAGTGCAACACTTTAATAGCATCATCCTTATTGGAATTCTGGCAGAGCTTACATTTATACAAAGAAGCAGGAATATTTTTTGAATTAAAAATCATATTAAGGAATCTCTCATTTCTCTCAGATTTCTATACTGGCCATGTAAAGGAATTTGTCTTTGGAAAGTTTTGGAGGTGAAATGTTTGTCCCTTCACTTGCTGATTCTGTTCTACCTGGGGAGTCACTTAACTGAGAAGCAACTGGGCAAAGGACCCCACTCAAGTATCTCCCACTTCCCTCCAGTGGGATTTGCCAAGGCATAGCCCTAAACTCTGCTCTTCTGGAGGGAGCCCACTGCAGCCACCCAGCCATAGGAAGGAGCACTGAGTCCAAGTTCTCTACCTCTCTGCAAATAAGCTCAGTTCAGGCTGGGAGGCACAGTCTCAGGGAATAGCTCTGTTTTCTAACCCAGCCTTAACAATAAAAACATTGATGATAAATTGATTCATATATGACACTGTATCTATTTCACAATTGTCCTAGAACTCTGAAAGGAGAGGTTCATGAGTGAGTGGGACTTTCAAATCCATACATACATTCCAATAAAGGTGGCTTTATTCCTAAGTCCTTTTGTTGTGCTGTGTGCATATGCATGTGGCAGGAGAGGAGAAAAGACAGAATACACACACACACACACACACACACACACACACACACACACGCTGCTGCTGCTAAGTCACTTTAGTCGTGTCCGACTCTGTGCAACCCCATAGACGGCAGACCACCAGGCTTCCCCGTCCCTGGGATTCTGCAGGCGAGAACACTGGAGTGGGTTGCCATTTCCTTCTCCAATGCATGAAAGTGAAAAGTGAAAAGTGAAAGTGAAGTTGCTCAGTCACGTCCAACTCCTAGCAACCCGATGCACTGCAGCCTACCAGGCTCCTCCATCCATGGGATTTTCCAGGCAAGAGTACTGGAGTGGGTTGCTATTGCCTTCTCCATACACAGGCTAGTTTTTATTAATCAGAATGGTAAATTAGGATTCTCTGATTATTTTAACTTTGTAGTTTAAAACTTAACAAAAACTAAGTGAAGGAATGAATAGTGTTTCTAAGCTCTTGACTCAGTCAAAAAACAATAAATATTTTAATTACCTCGATTAGAATAACCATTAATTCTATTTTAAATGTCTTTAGTAATTTAACTTGTTATCTAGTCCCTCTTTAGATTACAGTTTATAAGATTTTTGAATTTTGAGTATCAGTTTTTCAGATTGAATTCTGATAATGCCTACATTTATTTTCATTAATCAATTTTTTTCAGATCACTTGGTGTCTGAATGAAAAGTATCATAAGCAAAGTACTAATAGATATTTTAATAATGATTTGTGGTTTACAAGGGCTTCCCTGGTGGCTCAGACAGTAAAGAATCTGCCCACAATACGGGAGACCCAGGTTTGATCCCTGGGTTGGGAAGATCTCCTGGAGAAGGGAATGGCAACCCACTCCAGTATTCTTGCCTGGGAAAATCCCATGGACAGAGGAACCTGGCGGGCTACAGTCCATAGGGTCACAAAGAGTTGGACACGACTGAGCGACTAACACACACATGTGGTTTACAAAGTGCTTTCGGGTCTATTATCTACAGCAGTAATTTTTAAACATTTTTAGCTAAAGAATGGAGTATTATTCAGCCATTAAAAAAATACATTTGAATCAGTTCTAATGAGGTGGATGAAACTGGAGCCTATTATACAGAGTGAAGTAAGCCAGAAAGAAAAACACCAATACAGTATACTAACGTATATATATGGAATTTAGAAAGATGGTAACAATAACCCTGTATACAAGACAGCAAAAGAGACACTGAAGTATAGAACAGTCTTATGAACTCTGTGGGAGAGGGAGAGGGTGGGAAGATTTGGGAGAATGACGTTGAAACATGTATAATATCATGTATGAAATGAGTCGCCAGTCCAGGTTCGATGCACGATACTGGATGCTTGGGGCTGGTGCACTGGGACGACCCAGAGGGAGGGTATGGGGAGGGAGGAGGGAGGAGGGTTCAGAATGGGGAACACATGTATACCTGTGGCGGATTCATTTTGATATTTGGCAAAATCAATACAATATTGTAAAGTTTAAAAATAAAAAAAAATTTTGAAAAAAAATAAATAAATACTACTTTACTTAAATAAAGACAAATATTTGATCCTTTCAAAAGAATATCTTAGCACCTAATAAAAATTATTTACCTCTCCTTAAGAATATATTCACATTTTTGTGTTCATGGAACTTTTTCAAACTTGCTGAAGCCAAGGTTCTTGGTATTAGGCTGCTGAGTTCAGGTTGCCAACTCCATCTCAAGAACAAAAATCCAGCCACAATCTGTGTTTTCATGGCTTGAGGCCTAAACATAGCTTTTGCATTTTTAAGTGATCAAAGAAAATCAAAAGAAGGATAACTTTTTTGATACGTGAAATTATATGACATTCAATTTTCAGGGTCTACAAAGTTTTATTGAAACACAGCCTCTTTCATTTACAGTCTGTAGCTACTTTTGCACTCTCACTGCAGAGTTGAATAGTTTTTGAAATCTAAAATATTTACTGTCTTTTCCATTTACAGAAAACATAAAATACATTTTGTGTTTTTTTGTTATATTTTGTTGAGTGTTTTTTTATTTTTTTGTAGATTTTTAAAAAAATTTTATTTTTAAACTTTTCAATATTGTATTAGTTTTGCCAAATATCGAAATGAATCTGCCACAGGTATACATGCGTTCCCCATCCCGAACCCTCCTCCCTCCTCCCCATACCATCCCTCTGGGTCGTCCCAGTGCACCAGCCCCAAGCATCCAGTATCGTGCATCGAACCTGGAGAGTTTGAAAAGAACTTCTGCACACTGCTTAAAAAATATAAAATTATTTACTAAATGACTTTTAAAATAACACTGCTGCTGCTACTGCTGCTAAGTCACTTCAGTCGTGTCCGACTCTGTGTGACCCCATAGACGGCAACCTACCAGGCTCCCCCGTCCCTGGGATTCTCCAGGCAAGAACATTGGAGTGGGTTGCCATGTCCTTCTCCAATACATGAAAGTAAAAAGTGAAAGTGAAGTCGCTCAGTTGTGTCCGACCCTCAGTGACCCCATGGACTGCAGCCTTCCAGGCTCCTCCTTCCATGGGATTTTCCAGGCAAGAGTATTAAAATAACACTAGAAATTATTAATATGGTGTTTGGAAAATTACTTAATGACATGGCAAAATGCTCCTAATATTGCTTTAAATGGAAAAAAAGTAGGAATTAAATAATCAATGTGATCTTGACCACATAAATATTTTTGAAGAGTAGAAAACAAGTTTAGAAGAAAATATACTCAAATGTTAAAATTATTGATTAATGTTACAGATTTTTAAAAAGATTTTTTACTGTTCATTACTTTTTAAATTGTACAATGCATAATATACACTTTGAAAATAAGGAAAAATATTGAACAAAATTAGATTGTAGTAATACATTTTATAAAAAAAAAACTCAGTGATTAGAATCTTCTGTAATAGTGTAAGTGTAGAAATGTTTAAGGCATCAAATTAATAGAATGATTGTAATTACAAGGCCAGAAATAATTTTTACAACTTCATTTAGGTGACATGATAGCTTGGTGTCAGATGCATTTTTTCTCCCTGCATGCAAATTACATCTGTGAACTGCTAAAGAAATGCTGAATTTAATGTGAAGAAAAAATTTTTACATAAAGTCAAAGCATTGTTCTATACTGAGAAGCCTTGGTCAAAATTTATCATAGGCATCTCCTTGTTCACCCATGAAATGGTTATCAGCACAGTGGAGAGATTCATGATAACCTTGACCAATATTTTTATAGATATTAATACTATACTGACTTTACTTGAATGAAAGTGAATACATGAAGGAATGAACATGACTTTTTGACTCAGGAAAATGATAAATTGTTTGATACCTTGACCAGGACAGCTATTAATAGACTTTTAAAAAGTATTAGGAATTGCATGATAATGGCATTTTACTTAAATTGTCAGCAAGAATAATTAAATATAAAAGATCTTTAAAGAGAACAGAATCAAGCTGGAAAGCAAGAATCCCAGAAGCCGATTTCCTCATCATCTACAGTGCATGTTCTCATTGCAATTCAATTGAAAATAAAACCTAAAGTGTATTCTTAAATAATGAGAGGGGAGAACCTGATACATCCAAATGGTCTACTGCAAAATAAAACTCAAGGTCCATTGATAATTCTGCTCTGGCAAAATGAATAAGCAAAGGAAAATCTTAAGGTCCAGGAGCAGCAGAATTGTATAAGCAGAATTTACGGGTAGCATAGTTCTAAAACAAAATTCTACAAGATGGGTATTTTTATTCCATTTAAGGAAGTGAGGCGAACTAATTTGCTCAAGTTCACAGAGGACTTAACATGGACCAGACTTCAAAGCTTTGACTCTTTCCTCTGTATCACACTATCACTCTTGCACTGACTTTTTAGCCTTGCATATTTATTTAATGAATTTAAAACTCCCCCCACCCCTTTCCAGTGGGTTAACAGTGCAACCCAGAGGCAGCATTTGCAGAGAAGCTCATTCTATTACATCAGATCTTAAATCTTTGTTCCCTGTCTCCATGTCTCATTTTATGGTCTTTGAAAATGTGTCTATAAAATGCATTCTTTCTTACTGATCATCAGAAACTTGCAACAGAGTGTAGAATGCTAGAAATTCAGCAGTAATTGCCGTAGTCCCTTGCTCTAATGAAGCATACAGTCTTATAGAAGAGAAATAAATGAGACTATAATGTGAGCCCAAGAGGGTACATTGGCAGTTTGAGAATATGAAGAAGTGGTACCAAACATAGATTTGGGTAGAGGGTGGTCTGTAAGTTCTTTCCAGAGAAAGGAGCACCTGGATATGACTCAGGTGAGTTAGGTCTGTGGGCAGAGAGCTCTGTGGAGAAGTGCCCATGGAGGCCTGGCAGAAAAGAGGCATTTGCTCAATTCCTACTTTGCTGAAGGTCATTTGCTGTGACTGAGAAGTAGAGTGTGTTATGTGTGTGTTATGTGTGTGTGTGTGCACACATGTGTGCATGCCTGGGTGTGCCCATCAGTGCAACAGTAAAAACTGTTTTGGAGAAGACTATAGAGGCTAAGTTATTTAGGGTCTTGTGCTCAGGGCTCAGTTGCTCAGTCGTGTCCAATTCTTTGCAACTCCATGAACTGTAGTCCTCCAGATTGCTCTGTCCATGGGATTTTCTAGGCAAGAATACTGGAGTGGGTTGCCATTTCCTTCTCCAGTTCAGTCTTAACTAGTAAGAAAAATAACTTGTGCTTAATACTTATTCTGTGCCAGACACTGATGTAATTTTAATATAACACATTTATTCCTCATTTTAAACCTAAGAAAATTTTATACTGTCATGATCTTCATTTCATATACAAGGACAATAACACACACACACACACACATGTGTGCACACTAAGTGACTCTTCTAAGTTATCAGATTTAGTGAGGAATACAACAGAGACTTGAGCTCCAGCCAATCTAGCATGAAAAGTACGGTCCATGAACCAGTATTATCAGTATCACCTGGGAACTTATTAAAAATGCAACAACTGAGGCACCAACCCAGACCTACAGAATCAGAATAGACATTTTAACAAGGTGGTTCCTGAGCACTTTAAAGTTTTGGAACTTCTGCTGTAGCCCACTGAACTCTGCTGCTTCTCTTTAACTTTGAGAAGGAATCTGGACATTATCCTAAGGCCAGTGGAGAGTCAGGAAAAGGCTTGAAGTAAGAGATGGTCAAAATCAAATCTATTTTTAGACCAATAGTTTCACGTCAATCACTCTGGCTTCAGTATGGGGAGTGAAGCCAAAGAAGGCAATTCTGGAGTCAGGGAGACCCATGAAAGGACTACTGTTCACCAAATAAAGGAGGATGGCAGCCTGAAATAGGGCGATGGCAGTGACGAAGGAGGGAAGCTGGTGAGTGGATGAGGTAGTGTGAACAGAATTTGGAGATTCTTTGGGTATATAAATTGAGGGAGAGGTGGAGTCAGTTCACCTCCAGTTTCTGGCTTGAGCAACTGGTTGTATCATGGTGTCATTTTCTGTACGAGGATACTTGGGGGAAGAGGGTGGAAAGTATGAGAGGCGGTTGGTTGATGAGTTTACTTTTAGATTAAAATGAGACTTGAGAGGACTGTGGGAAAGTCAAGGAGAGCTATTCAGTCAGGTCCAAAGAGTGAGTGAGGAAACCACATAAATTCTTGGACATTTTGAAAGGGATCCCAGGGCAAATTCTAGGTCAAAATTCTACCTGGCTTGCCCTTCATGTCCCTGCACTTACTCCATTGTATTCACTAAGGTCTACACCTGCTCTGGGAAGTCCTATATTCAGCAGACAATCAGACATAGAGGTTTGTTGCTCAGGAAAGATATCTTAGCGGGACATAAAGATTTCAGACACCTAAGCATATAGAATAGACTGTAACTGAAGCTGTGACATTGCTCAGAAAGAGAAAAGAAGTCTAGGATAAAGGAAAGAGGAAGAAGAATCTGTGAAACTGACTGAGTGTAGTGGTCTTAGAGGTGGGAGGAAAACTAGGAGTTGGACATGATGGAAGCTCTGGGTAAAGAGTGTTTCAAGATGGGAAAAGTGGAGACTAAGGTAAAATGGTTCTGAAACAGTAAGAAGAGAATAAGAAATTCTGCTGGATTTAGCAATACACTAGCGATTGATCACCTCAGTGAGAGCTGGGGAAAACTGATGAGGATCAAAGCCAGACAGCAATAGATTGAGAAGTGAGGGCTAAGAAAATGGGGATTCTTTACAGAGTGTAGACAATACTTTCAGGACATTGATCTATAAAGCTTAGGAATGAGGGTAAACTGGAAAAGCTTGGTAATGAAGCAGAAGCTTTTCAAGATGGGGGATTTGAATATGCTTAAATGATGATTTTGTGCTTTTGCTAAGTCACTTCAGTCGTGTCCGACTCTGTGTGACCCCATAGACGGCAGCCCACCAGGCTCCCCTGTCCCTGGGATTCTCCAGGCAAGAACTCTGGATTAGATTTCCATTTCCTTCTCCAATGCATGAAAATGAAAAGTGAAAAGGAAGTTGCTCAGTCATGTCCGACTCTTCGCAACCCCATGGACTGCAGCCTACCAGGCTCCTCCATCCATGGGATTTTCCAGGCAAGAGTACTGGAGTGGGGTGCCATCGCCTTCTCCGATGAATGAGTCTACCCATTTGTAAAAACATGACTGATGAAAACAGTGCAATCACTAGGTTATCACACTGTGCGAGTTCAGTTGTCAAGAGGGAGCAACTCAGAGGACATCGCACAATCTATAAACCAGCTGGAAGGAGCCATCCAGACTTTGCCCTGCCGAACCCTTTCTGGGCGATGATTAGACAAGTCTTCATAGATGATATACTGTGTGCAGAAGTATATGATGATGAGAGGAGCCAATAAAGAAGGAAAGATTAAAGTCCGTGAACCCTGAAGTAGAAGATATGAGATAATGGGCACTGGTTTAGATCTTTCCTTTTATGCCCCAATCTACCAATAGGTCGGTATGGGGATTTGGGAGAATGGCCAGAGAATAGGTAGGTCCCCCTTCAGTCACCTGTTCCACATTCTGGAGTCTCTAGAGGCTTAGTCCTATCACCTTTCCTTTCTAAGCATTAGTCTCCACAGAAGAAACTTCTGATATTTGAATCTTCCACTTTTATATCAGTGGACATGCTGTCCAGAACAAGTATGACTATGGATTAACTATGTATCTACTTCAAAAATTAACCCTTAAATGTTATCTTCAGCTAAAATCTTTGCCTTAACCTTTCCTGTCCTTGGGTAAATTGAGAGAGTCAGACATACTTCCACCTTAATCCATTTAAAGATTGCATAAACCCAACTCCAGGTTTCATAGAGAATAGTAGTTCATAATCAGGACACCTCAAGAATACTCAAGAACAGGTTTCAAGAGTATATCAACCCCAGAAATGTTAAGGATAAAAAGTCTATATACCATGTGCCTTTTTTCTTCTGAGACATGTCCATTGATTCTCAGATTGTTAAGAGAATCTGTGATCCCAAGTCTATTGTGGAGATAGTGCTCAAGCTGATAATTTTGGAGGGATTTGAGCTGTTGTGGCAGGAAGGAGTCCCGTATCCTCCTTCTCCTTCCCTTCCTATTCACAGTTCCTTCCAGGGGGCCAAAAGGTAACCAAGAAAAATGATGACAATCAGAAAGGATAAAGAGAGTTACAAGAACGTGGAAATATAAGGTTGTTTAACTGACATCTGATTCAGAACTTTCCACGTGAACCCAAGTATTTGGTTTTCAATTCTAAAGAGGTCATTTCCTAGATTGAAAATGTGAAAAAACAAATCTAAGCTTATGCAGCATGTTCTAGAAAAATTTTTATTTTCAAAATTATAGTAGAAAGTTGCTAGCCTTGCTTAAGCAACCCAAACTAATCCAACTTTACTCAGAATGTTGTTGGCAAATATAATAAAAATAAGAGGTAGACTTGTCAGTGAGGTGATGTTACATTAAAGCACAAATCTGCTGCTCTTATTTAGGTAGAACAGTCCCGGAATTGGCAGCTAATGACAACACATGGGAATAAATAGAACAAGTGTAGAAAACAGATGTCAGAGTTTACCTTTCCCACCAAGCAGTTTGGATTATGGCTTTAGGCACATATCATAACAAATATGTTAAGAAATATCCTGTGCGATGTGTATATCTGCAATTGTTTGTGCTAAATTTTAACCCATATATGTTGCTAATAAAAATCCTAGAACCTATACATGATAATATTGTGAATGTGAAATGACAGCTAAAATGACTTGTTACATTTTATTTATAAGAATTACACATTTTATTAATGATTCTTTTTGGTTCCCACATTTCCAAAACCCAAATTGACAAGTTGAGTTGCATTTGGTTTTCAAATGGATAACAGACACCAAAAAGAATCTGATTAGAGAGGGAAAAAGTATAAACACATATGGGAAGCATACTTCTGCTTTCATAATACTATCTGTTTCAAGAAGCAGTGCTTTAGATTCATTCAGCATATTACACATGGGTCAGACACACAGACATTTTAATTCAATCTTAGAAAGCCTAACATTAGGAACTGTCTTTATGCCTGCTTGTGAAAAATAGGCAGTTTTTCTTTTTTTTAATAGCAGGAATCTCACTAACTCAAAATCTGTAAATGACTTTAAATTGTGCTCTGGATATATAAATCCAGCCATAAAATATCCTTAGTGATAAAGTTAGTCATTCAAATAAATTAAGCCAATTAAAACCCCAGAATCAAGTCATTCCCTTTTTTATGAATACAATGAAGTTGTATCTCCAATTATAGACAATTTTCAGAACTCAGGAGACAACGCAAAAGAGTTATCTGGCTACTATGTTGCCTTTATACACATGGCATCAAATTGAGAAATCTGAAAAGCTCAGCATATAAAGTTTGATAACTGCTGGCTCAAATGCCTTTTAAAAAGTTTCTAAGAAACTTCAAGATATATACTTGCTTGCCAAGTAAAACCAAGTCACCACAAAGTTTCCTTTAAGTAGCCATGAGAAAGTTTATAAGAATCTCCTGCACTTAAAAAAAAATTAGAAATGCAAAGACAACATTAAGGAGAAGAAAACAAAACTTACTTTTTCTTAAAGCCGCTTCTTCCAACAGTTTAAACAGGATGAAAGGAGAATATATGATGATTTACTTTCCCCTCCAACACATTCATATGTTACCTCCAAGAGGTACAGAATGGGCCACCAAAACTGAGGATCCCTCCCAACTGCAGCCTTTTTAACTTTGTGGAAGAAAATAGGAGGGTGTGTGGGTTTCCTCCAAGTCTTGTGACATGTACATAGCTGACTCCTACTGGGCTGAAAAAGTACTCGTCAATTTTTACTTAAAATTATGAGTAGCAAATTCTCTGCAGGACATCCTTAAAGGGAAATCCTGCCAGAATTAGTACATGAAACGTCTAGATAATCTCCAGAAAGTTTAAAGTATAAAGTGCACATACAGACATTCACATACACTCAAGAAATTCCCACTGCCTAGGCTAAATTGAGGGTATATTTAAATTAAAACATTTTTTCTATAGACAATGATGTATTTCCTGTTTTTTGTTTTTTTTTTTTTGTTTTTTTTTTTTGGTTGTTGTTATTGTTGCTGTTATTTCAGTGACAGAATCCTTCTTATGGGTTGCTGTGTGCTATGCTTAGTCGCTCAGTCATGGCTGACTCTGCGACCCCATGGACTGTAGCCTGCCAGGCTCCTCTGTCCATAGGGATTCTCTCCAGGCAAGAATACTGGAGTGGGTTGCCATGCCCTTCTTCAGAGGATATTCCCAACCCAGGGATTGAACCCAGGTCTCCTGCATTGCAGGCAGATTCTTTACTGTCTGAGCCACCAGGGAAGCCCCAAAATACTGGAGTGGGTAGTCTATCCATTCTCCAGGAGTTCTTCCCAGCTCAGGAATCAAACTGGAGTCTCCTGCATTGCAGGCAGCTATTTTACCAACTGAGCTAAAATCAGATCTTCTTATAGGTTAGAAATGGACAAATTACAGAGCTTTTTTGTTGAAATATCTGGAAAGAGATGAGGCCCGATGTTCTCACCTGTAGCGTTTTTGGTAGCTTGAGAGATGAATCGTGGGGTGTGGCCTCTATCACTGCCTTCCTGGGAAATTGGTGAACTTTGAGCCTTAGACCTGACTCGGATAACTCAAAGTAGTTACTGCTTCCTGCACCTGAACTGTGGACCTGGCCTTCCCTGCTGCTGCCTCTTTCCCTATGAGCTGGCAACAATTGTTATGTCATGTCCATGGCTGTATGACTTCACTTAAGCACAAACTCAGGCTTTTGAAATCTGAAGTCAAAACTTAAAAAGTGGCCAGATATTTCAGGAGCTGGATCTAAAGAAATGTTTGAATACTGAACTAATCTACAACAGGAATTCTCAGTGGGTCATATTTATCTATAAAGCAGGTGACATTTACTTTTAATCTCTCTGTTTAAGGCCATTTCTTCAGTTTGTAAAGGTGGGTGAGGAAGGAAATGTTCTGCTTTAACGCCATCTATTCCCAGACCAAACTTGACCTGTCCTTGTTCGAGGTGCCAAAGAAATATGTTAATGTTTTCTGAGGTCAAACTCAGTTACATACAATCAAAAAACTGGAGCTAGGGAAATATATAAAGGCAGTCAACTCGGTGCCTTGTTATTCACCTGACTTTGATGATAAAGATATTATGAAAATGAAAACATGTGGTGAGCAGCAACAAATTGATTCAGTGAAAGGACAAGAGAACATTCAAACTATTATAAAACATTCAATCTAACATAAAACCTATTATTAGTAATAGCTTTTAATTCTTATGATGCCATGGGCAGACTGGCATTAATTTTCTCCTTTTAAAAGTGAGGAAGTAGAGTCCAGGAGTTATAAAGTCGCCTATGTCCCCATGTAGTTATGGAACCCTCTTTATTGCCCCTGTGTTTTCCTGAGAGGGTAATCTTCATTCACGCATCCAACCTAAGATCCTCCCGCTCCATTCTCAAACTATTCCACGTAGCTCCATTAAGCTCATAAAATATCTTAGTTAACACTCCTAAGAGTAACTGTCTTTAATCTTACCTGAAATTTCTCATCTCTGCCATGTCCATTTCTTTTTGAAACTCTCTTCCCTTGGTCTCACTAAATCATTCTCTCCTAATTTTCTCCTTGGGCTTAGCATCTTCAACCTCCTCTCCCTTTATTCACCTCACCCTTCCCTAGAACTTCATTGTCAGTTCAGAATGCTTCTCTACACTCTCCATGGGTTTTCTCATGAAAACGATTAGTAATATATTATGACTGTTAAGCCTGTATTCTCAGCTGGTATTGCTGTCTAAGGTTCTAGGCCTGTATCCTATTGTCTGTTTGCTTGTATCCTCTTTGCACAGAGGTCCGTAGGCCTCCCAAACAAACACTTTTATCTTTTCCCCACCTCTCACTGTACAGATGAGGTCTGCTGCATTTCCTGTCTCAGGACATGGCACAATCACCTAATCCATCATACCTTGGACTTGTCACTTTCCTCAGTTAGTCTCCACCATCCCCATCATTCATCCCCATCCTCAACTTCTGGTGGTTCTACTTTGTTAAATATTTCCTAGATTTGTCATTATCCCTGCATTCTGGCCCTCACATTTCTCACTTGGATTGTTGCTGCTGCTGCTGCTGCTGCTGCGTCGCTTCAGTCGTGTCTGACTCTGTGCGACCCCATAGATGGCATCCCACCAGGCTCCCCGTCCCTGGGATTCTCCAGGCAAGAACACTGGAGTGGGGTGCCATTTTCTTCTCCAATGCGTGAAAGTGAAAAGTCAAAGTGAAGTCGCTCAGTCCTGTCTGACTCTTCACGACCCCATGGACTGCAGCCTACCTGGCTCCTCCGTCCATGGGATTTTCCAGGCAAGAGTACTGGAGTGGGGTGCCACTGCCTTCTCCAGGATTGTTGTTATCAGTCATAAAACATTTGGCATCTACCTCAGTCTAGTTCCCTTCTATAATTTCTTTGTATCACTATAAAACAATATTTAAAGATATATTTATTGAATTATAAAATACATGCTTCTTGCAGAAAGTCTGAAATAATGAAAAACATTGTTTAAAATGACTTGAAATCCAAGAGACAGTCACAATTCGTCACTCAAATATCTTTGAAATATTCTGTATGCACACATGTAGCTATATGAGGAAATGTTTATGTATTTTCATGCAAATGCTTACACAGCTATAGTTAAATACGTTTAATAAGAAAATCAAAACCACACTGCATATATCTTTTTTACTTAATATACTGTGATTTTCCAAATCCAATATTTTTGAAGTGGCTGTAAATAATGGATGCAACATAATGAAGTATGTGATGGAATAATGTTTCCTCTTTTTTCTCTATGATCTGTTTTCTTCAACACCAAAACTTAGCCTCAGCATTTATAATTTATGACTCACAAGACTTAGATTCTTGTGGGAAAGAGAGAAGAAAAAAAATAGAACACTCTAAGTTCATTAATTTAAACTTAAACATTTAGTTTAAGGCTGCACTTTACTAGTAAGTAAAGACAGTTTAGTAGGAAAACAATTTGCTAAAATGATTTTTTCTTCTTTATAATGAATAATGAACACAGAAGAAAACCTGTGGGGATTTTGTCATAGCTTGACTAGTCAGAGAAAGGACTTTTCTTTGGTGGAAGACTGCTTCCATTCCTTGAGAGATGTATCATCCACATTTCTATCAGAGGCTGGGGGGAAAAGATTTGTACACGTTTTTAAGTTCACATTTTACTTCTCAGGAGACACTGATCTCACAAATAATACATACATTTTAAAGGATTTTGGCAAACTGTCAAATTGCCTTTTAGAATGGATGATCTTTTTAAAAGACAATCACCTCACTTCCCTGATTAATCTTTAAAGGCAATCTCTTGCTTTTAGGAGAATGGCTAACTTCTCAGCTTAAATGTAAGCCATTTTGTGATTCCTCCTCCTCTAGTCTCTCCAGCTTCATCTTACACTACTTCCCAAATCATTTTTCATATTTCTCATACTTTAGGAATTCCAAAATTTCTTGCTTCATATTATCTTAGTAGTCTGGAATCTCCTTTTCTTTGTCCAGAAATGCCCTTACCAGGCTAGTCCTACTTTTCTTAAGGGTCACCTCTAGCTGGTTCAGTTCCCCTCCCTGCAGTGCAAGACAGTTTGACTTTCTTCTCCCATTACATCCTCTGCTTGCTGCTCTCTCAACACTGTATTGAACTATAACTGTTGATTCTTGCCATCACCTTGAAAGCAAGACACATTTTTAAGATCTGTATTCTTATTCTTTGTACTTAGTTGTCTTACAGGATCCAGACTATTGAGCCAAGGATTGAAACTCACCATGTCCTCTCTTTCCTCCATCACACCCCAATATAATCCCTTCCTTCCTGCTCTTCAAACACACATTCAAGTTAAGTCTTACTACTAATCACTGAAGAGGAACAGAGGTGCAAATAGAGACAAGCCTGGTAAAACACATAAAACACAACATTGGGGACCTTAAAAAATTTAATACCTGTTTAATGTAGTAGTTCCTTCTTTTTGTGTGTGATGGAATAAACAGTGTGTGTTTATGTGTGGTTTATGTGTGGTTTAATGTAGTAGTTCCTTCTTTTTGTGTGTAAATGGAATAAACAGTTTTTGAAGATCCAAAAGTCAGGCTTGCTTTCTTAATGATTTGGAAAAAGTCTGACCTGGGTTCTATTTTTTTTTTTTAATTTATTTATAGTTGATTTACCATGTTTCAGATATATAGCAAAGTGACTTTTTAATGATATATGTATGTATATATATACACACATACATATATGTGTGTACACACACACACACACACACTTCCCTGGTGGCTCAGATGGTACAGAATCTGCCTACAATGCAAGAAACCCAGGTTCGATCCCTGGGTCAGGAAGATCCCTTGGAGAAGGAAATGGCAACCCACTCCAGTATCCTTGCCTGGAAAATCTCATGGGCAGAGAAGCCTGGCAGGCTACAGTCCATGGGGTCACAAACAATTGGACACAACTGAGTGACTAACACTAAAACACACACACACACAAATATATACATATATATTTTTCAGATTTCCCCCCATTATTGGTTATTATCAGATATTGAATATAGTTTCCTGTGCTATACAGCAGGTCCTTATTATCTATTTTATCTGAAATTCCTAACTTATCTCCCCTCTACCCACTGCTATCCCCTCTGGTAACCATAAATTTGTTTTCTATGTCTGTGAGTCTATTTCTGTTTTGTAAACAAGTTCACTTATATGGGCTTCCTGGGTGGTGCCAAGGAAATGGCAACACACTTCAGTATTCATGCCTGGAGAATCCCATGGACAGAGGAGCCTAGAGGGCTACAGTCCATAGGGTCACAAAGAGTCAGACACGACTGACGTGACATAGTACGCATGCATTTTTTAGATTCTATGTGATACTGTGTCTCTCTGACTTAATTAGTATGAAAGTTTAGGTCCATCTGTGTTATTGCAAATGGCATTATTTCATTCTTTTTTAATGGCTGAGTAATATACTATAGGAAAAGTGAAAGTTGCTCAGTCGTGTCTGACTCTCTGCAACCCCATGGACTGTACAGGCCATGGAATTCTCCAGGCCAGAATATTGGAGTGAGTAGCTTTTCCTTTCTCCAGGGGATCTTCCTGACCCAGGGATCGAACCCAGGTCTCCTGCATTGCAGGTGGATTCTTTACCAGCTGAGCCACAAGGGAAGCCCCATATACTATATATCTCTCTATGTATAACATATATGCCACATCTTCTCTTTCCATGTATGTTTTGATGGACATTTATAGGCTTCTTTCATGTGCTGGCTACTGTTAAGTAGTGCTGCTGTGAACACTGGGGTGCATGTATCCTTTCAAATTAGAGTTTTTGTCTTTTCAGGGTATGTGCCCAGGAGTGGATTGCTAGATCATATGGCAACTCCATCTTTAGTATTTAAGAAACCTCCATACTGTGCTCAGTAGTGGCTGCACCAATTTATTATCCCCACAAACAGTGCAGGAGGTTTTCTTTTTCTCTGTACTTTCTTGAGCACTGTTTATAAACTTTTTGATGGCCATTCTGACCAGTGTGTGGTGATACACCTCACTGTAGTTTTGATTTGCATTTTTCTAATAATTATGATGTTGAGCATCTTTTGTTTTTTTTTTTTTTACTTTTTTTTAAACTTTACAATATTGTATTGGTTTTGCCAAATATCGAAATGAATCCGCCACAGGTATACATGTGTTCCCCATCCTGAACCCTCCTCCCTCCTCCCTCCCCATACCATCCCTCTGGGTCGTCCCAGTGCACCAGCCCCAAGCATCCAGTATCGTGCATTGAACCTGGACTGGTGACTCGTTTCATACCTGATAGTATACATGTTTCAATGCCCTTCTCCCAAATCTTCCCACCCTCTCCCTCTCCCAGAGTCCATAAGACTGTTCTATACATCAGTGTCACTTTTGCTGTCTCGTATACAGGGTTATTGTTACCATCTTTCTAAATTCCATATATATGTGTTAGTATAGTGTAAATACCCATTGACTATCTGTATGTTTTCTTTGGAGAAATGTCTATTTAGATGCATTGCCTATTTTTTAATTGCTTTTTTGTTATTGAGTTGTATGAGCTGTTTGTATATTTTGGAAATGAATCCCTTATCAGTCACATCATTTGTAAATACATTCTACCTTTTGAGGGATGTCTCTCCATTTTCTTTGTGGTTTCTCTTGCTGTGCAAGGCTCTTAGGTTTAACTAGGTCCCATTTTAAAACTTCTGTTTTTCTTTACGTTACTCTAGGAGATAGATTAAAAAGTTACTATTTATGTCAAAGAGTTTTCTGTGTGTTTTCCTCTGCAAATTTTATTGTATCGTCTTACATTTAGGTCTTTAACTCTATTGAGTCTATTTTTTTTTAATATGGTGTTAAGAGAATGTTGTAATTTCATTCTTTTACATGCAGCTGTCCACTTATGGAAGACTTTTTTCGACTGTATGTTTTCCTTCTTTGCTGTAGATAATTGACCTTAAACACATGGGCTTGTTTCTGGATTCGATTCTGTCCCACTGATCTGTGTGTCTGTTTTTGTGTCAGTATCATACTTATTTACTATAGCTTTATATTCTTAAGTCAGGGAGCGGGATTCTTCCAGCTCTTTCTCGAAAGTGTTTTGGCTATTTGAGGTCTTTTGTGTTTACATACAATTAACAATTTTTTGTTCCAGTTCTGTGAAAAATACAATTGGTAATTTGATAGGGATTACACTGAATCTGTAAAATGACTTGAGTAGTATGGTTATTTCAACAATATTCTTTTAATCCAAGCACATGGTAATCTCTTTCCATCTGTTTGTGTGGGCTTCAGTTTCTTTTATCAGCATCTTAGAGTTTTCTGAGTACAGATCTTTTGCAGTTAAGTTTATTCCTAGGTATCCTATTCTTCTTTATATGGGTTTCCTTATTTCTAAAATTTCATTGTTAGCGTACAGAAATGTAGTGGATTTCTGTGTATTTATTTTGTATCCTGCAACTTGACTGAATTCATTGGTGAGCCCTAGTAGTTTTCTGGTAGTATCCTCAGGATTTTCTATGTATAGTATCATGTCATCTGCAAATAGGGACAGTTTTACTTCTTTTCCAATTTGTATTCCTTTTTCTTCCATTGCTGTGGAGTCCTGGGTTCTATTTATTCTCCTGTTTGTGTAGTGTGGCCTTCAGAGGGGAACAACTTGAGTGAATCTGTAGGCTATTTTAATAGCCATAACTTTAATAGTGCTCTCAGATTTTGTGGAAAATCTACATGCCAAAATTTATAAATTTCTTTCTTTCATTTTCCTTATATACTGTGTACACTGGGGTCAAAGGCTTCATTGGTATTAGTCAAAGAGAGCAAAACTTCCATTGTCCCCACCCAACTCATGTAAGTTAGTTCTTGATAGAAAAAAAATCCCATTTGGCTGTGTGTCAAGTGGCATTTCTGAGGAAGGAATGAACTGTTTCTTTTCACTCTACAGACACACTCTTCAGATTACTGCCGCACTTTGACTTCACCCTTGGTGCTTCATGGTCTGACTAAAGTACATTCTCCAAAAAGTTCAAGATGGGTCTATATTCAGGTTAAGCAACTTCTACATTTATTTTTCTAATTTCATATTAAGGTCTTTTTGGGAAATACACTGTGATTTTTGCTTAACATATGCCATTGTTCATTGACTCTTTCTGATGGTCAGAAATGAGTTTCCTTTGACTATTCAAAAACAAATGGTCTGGAGAGAGAACATATGAACATAAATACCTGAGCATATTATTCAAATATCCCTGCCATTATGTGCAATAGTAAGAAGTACTAATAGCAGATAAAAGTTCAGCTATACATTTGCTGAAATCCAGGTAACTGAAAATGATTTATTAAGGTGAAATGGTTCATGAATGGCAAACTTGCAAGGAATAAAAGGCACAGAGGACTATGGAACTATTTTTGTGTACAAACGTAATAAAATCCTCTAAAAATATTCAGAATAAAAATTTTAAAATGTAAATACATTACACATATACATCAATCCTAGTAGTTAAAGTAGAAGATTCAAAGCACATAAAATTTAATAGAAAGAGAACTTTATTCTAAATAACATTCTTAAATCTGCCCATTAAGAGCACAGTAAACATTTAACAGTTTTTGTTTTATTAATGAAATTAGATTTTTACATACAAAATCAGCTAAGTAATTTTATTTACAAAAATAATAAAAAACTGCTTATTCACTGTGGAAAAATAACCATTTTGATAAAAGAAAAAGAATTTAATGAAAGTTTAATGCAACAAAGTAAGAATGGCTTTTTGTTTCATTGTCTGATACTTTGACTTAAATGTGGATTACTTGGTATCTCTTGAAACCTAAGTAATAAGATCTTTAAACAAGCACTGAATAAAAAATTAGGTTGGGTGTATTCTGGAACCTGAATCAACACGACTAAGTGGAGTTTGTGGTCACAGAGGATTTGTCATTTTTCTTCTTTGCCCTTATGAAAATACATTAATAGAAAATTACCAATGGAAAATATTTTAAAATTTGTTATATTCCTATCAACTTTGACATTGCTTAGCAAATTTATTAATTTCTTTCAATCAGTGTTAATACTTTGTCTAGAATTAGGGTAGAGGTAGACTGATCTTTGTATTCAAACATTTTAAAACATTGTTTTAAATGCCATATAAGGAATAATATAAAATAGTATTTTTTTAAATATTGGAGATTTAATTTACTATTTTAAATAATTCCTTTTTTATATACAATAAGTTGTTGCTTAAAACTCATTTGATTAAAATTATTACTCCAAGGAACTATTTTAGTCTTTTAATTGCTAATCTTTATAAATTAAGAATACCTATTTCTAAATAAGTTTCTATTTTTGAAAAAAAAAAGTCCCAACGATTTAAATGCATTATAGATCCCCTACAACAAAGTATTAGGTGACAGTGTCTACTGATATGAAAAATGAAATTCAGAAATGCAAACTGGGTTATAGAAAACTATTTGTACTACATTTTTAGTAAATGTGATTTAACACCTGTAAGTAGTAAATTACTACTTTTTCTCTCACTCTTGTTAGCATCTTATTTTAGAATAGAGCACAGAAATGCATGGGACTCTCAGGTATTCTTCTATATCTGTAAACACATCCCTGAAGCCCCCAGACACACAGAAGTTCACTCTTGTGGGGGAAATGAGAGGCCTTCAGTTGGCAAACTTCTTTTGAAGCGTTCTCTATTAATTTTAAAGAAAAATACACTATTTTCATTTTGATACTAAAGGTTTTTCCTTTCTTTAAAAGACACTGACCACATTTTAAGTTTCTATGAAAATTATATTTACACATGTCACCTGAAATCTAGTAACACAACAAAAGAGTCCTTTCCTAGAGATAAAAGATATCAGAAAATTTATTTTTCATTCACCTTCTAGGAAGAAAATAAACTTGAAATGTATAATTTTTAGAATAATGTGAAAAAGAAACCTTCCATGGAGAGCCCAATTTACAAAAATTTACATTTTTTTAAACTTACAATGAATACAGTGCTACTGTTTTAACTGAATTGTGGGTGTGGGAGGTGCTATTGGGATTCTGGACTGTGAAATGAGTTTTTTTTTTTTTTGGTAACCACTCACCTTTAACTTATTTAAAGGGAAAAATATTTACTGTATGACAACATTAAGTAAATTAAAATCATCACTCTTCTGTCACTGATGACTTCCTAGATTTGAGAACAAGGTCTTTAATGGATGAGGAAAGCTCCTGAAGTTCTTTACGAGTTGTATTGATGATATCCTCTTGTTCTTTGTCTAATTCATCACTCAAGGGATCTTCTCCCTGCCCAGTCTTCTTATTTTGACTGACTAAATGCTTTACAACCAAACCTTGATACTTTACTAAAAGAGCATGTTGATCCTGTGAAAAGAGAAAGGAGAGCAAAGTTAACAAACACGATTTAATTTTCTGTGGGACAAAGTAAGATTTATTCAACCATTATACACTGCAGGTCTTCATCTTTACAAATTACTGGTCATAGAAGTAGAAAGCTGAATCTAGCAAGGTCCTTGCTCTCAAGGAGGTTCCTTGCTCTCAAGGAGGTTAGTTTGGGGGAGATAAAACATGAATACAGATAGTTTTAATGTAAGTTGACTGAGCTGGGTTCTATCACCAAAGATAAAGTGACATGAAAGTTCAAAGAAGCCAGTTTACTTCTAGCTGAGAAGTCCCTCAGAAGAATGTGTGTTGGGTAAGACTTTTTGAGCTGATTCTTGAAGGACAGGTTAAACCTGCATAAACTGAAATGGAAGACTGAACATTGTTATATCACTTCCAAAAGCTTAATTTCTAAATTCAGAATATTCTTTACCATAGATCTTAAAGGATCCTGAAACATTCCTGAACTATGCTGAGTTTTAAAAATCAATCTCCTCCTTCACTGTTCTCATTCCAGGAAGCAGAAACATGATGTTAGTACACTCAAAATATTCAGAATCTAAAAGTTTTAAAAGTTTCAAGTACACTGAAAATATAATACCTCTGGAATTTTACTACTCAGAAAAGCAATGATCTGGGGGACACATCTTCCAGGTGCATGGAGCATGCTATGGGTTGAGAATTGAAACAACAGAACCGACGTGAGATGCAGAATAAGAGCAGGGTCTTCTGTGACTTTTAGCTGTTCAACCAGTGCTTGTCGATGCTGAAACAGTACCTGCCTAAACAAAAAGAAAGTAACATAAGCACGTTATCATATTCTAACAAGTTCTCACCAATTTCAGTTCTTCCCTTCTGTACTCATTTTTAGGTTTCATAAACAATTTAAGGGACCTTTTATGCAACAGACACATAGTTCTGAACAGCACTGATAAACTAATATGCTAAAAATAGAAAAACTATATAGATTGAGAATCTCTGATGTATAGTTTTTCTAAGTATGCTTTTTATTTTGAATTGTAGGGTATCAAACAGAAGTGCCGTGGTTTAAATAAGGCTTCCTATAAAGAAGGTCTTAAGGCTAATAAGAATTATTAATTCCTAGGCTTGATCAGATATGGGATTAAGAACTCTGATACCTTATTCCATTGGGTCAGAGAGGGACACTTAAGGATATGAAGACTGACTACGTTTGAAGGTCTATAGCCACTTAGATACAACAGTTCTCTTTGCAGGATTCAGACAGACTCCAATTTCAGACATTAATTCAGTGTTACCTTTCTCTTTTTTTGTCTCCCTTCTTCAACATAATATCACAAGCTTCTGCTGCAGAATCCAGACAAGCAAGAAAGTCTTCTATGCTCTGGAAAGGTATTTAAACCATTATTTACTTTTATAAACAGTCGCCTAAAGAAAAGCAGTCATTTAATACTGTTTTATAATTTTATGCCCCAAATACAATTTTTAAAAAGGTCATTTTGTCATTAGGTTTGAAACTGTGATTTAGGACTAGACAGTAAAGTGTCCCCAGCTTCGTCTCTTTCTTCACCCTCCAAAGAGATGTCTTGAGTGTAGATTAATAGTTTTAAATTTAGTTTTCAGTTATTTTGATAAAAATCTATTCAAAGATCACAAATTCTAGCTCAACTTTATTTACCTTTTCATTCAGAGAGTTGTGGAGTTTTGTGAGAGCCACTTTTGTTTCTTCTGATAATTTACTTAGAATTTTTTTTCTTACCTATAGGGCAAAAAAAAAAAAAAAATCCTTTGAGATTGTATATGCACTACATGTCAAAGCTACAGAGTACATCATGAGAAACGCTGGGCTGGATGAAGCACAAGCTGGAATCAAGACTGCTGGGAGAAATATCAATAACCTCAGATATGCAGATGACACCACCCTTATGGCAGAAAGCGAAGAACTAAAGAGCCTCTTGATGAAAGTGAAAGGGAGTGAAGAAGTTGGCTTAAAGCTCAACATTCAGAAAACTAAGATCATGGCATCTGGTCCCATCACTTCATGGCAAACAGATGGGGAAACAGTGTCAGACTTTATTTTTTTGGGCTCCAAAATCACTGCAGATAGTGATTTCAGTCATGAAATTAAAAGATGCTTACTCCTTGCAAGAAAAGTTATGACCAACCTAGACAGCATATTAAAAAGCAGAGACATTACTTTGCCAACAAAGGTCCATCTAGTCAAGGCTATGGTTTTTCCAGTAGTCATGTATGGATGTGAGAGTTGGACTGTGAAGAAAGCTGAGCTCTGAAGAACTGATGCTTTTGAACTGTGGTGTTGGAGAAGACTCTTGAGAGTCCCTTGGACTGCAAGGAGATCCAACCAGTCCATCCTAAAGGAAATCAGTCCTGAATGTTCATTGGAAGGACTGATGTTGAAGATGAAACTCCAATACTTTGGCCACGTGATATGAAGAACTGACTCATTTGAAAAGACCCTGATGCTGGGAAAGACTGAAGGCAGGAGGAGAAGTGGATGACAGAGAATGAGATGGTTGGATGGCATCACCGACTCAATGGACGTGAGTTTTGAGTGAACTCCAGGAGTTGGTGATAGACAGGGAGGCCTGCTGTGCTGCAGTCCATGAGGTCACAAAGTCGGACACGACTGAGTGACTGAACTGAACTGAATATACATTCAAACAAAGCAAAACAAAAAATGTGTATTATCCTTGTTCTTAAATTTCAGACTGCAAACTCAGGATAAAATATGGTAAAATACTTTAACATCAGAACGCTAGTGAACAGCTAGCCAAAGAAGCTAGATGCAGCCTGCACTCATCCCATTTGCTCCTGCAGTAAAACAGGAGGATCAGAGAGCACGTGAGTGAATGAGCACATACCCACTGTTCATCTTGCAAGAAAAAGAGAATCTGGGGTAAGAGGCTGCTCCTTATCTTTTCCATTGTGGTGGGAAGAGTATTTTTCCCTAAGGCCAGTTGACGGAGCCCCACTCATAAAGATCAAGCGTATCTATAAGTGAGGGGACTTGAGCCATGGATAGACAGATGCTATAGTGTCTGGTGTGTGGAACTTTACTGCACTCCACCCCAGATATGCTTTGTAAAGTTTGGTGGCATTTGTGGACAGTCTTAATGCTCCTCCTAGTGCAGAAGTGCTAGAGGAGGCCTTACTGGAATGGTGTGGGCAGCAGGCTCTAAAATTACAGTGTCTTGGAGGACTGGACAACCTACTGACTCCTGTCCTCCATGTTACACCGATCTTCCTGTGGCCCTTGAAGGGCATGGGACAGTACCCATGTATTTCCCACAGCGGAGGTTGGCATGCAGGCAGGTACATGAAAAAGTCCACATAGCTGGCACTCACTGTTCGAGCTGAAGAATGGAAGGGAAACAGTGCCTTTCTAGGGTAGGAGGAAGAGATAAATGGACCTCTGGAGGTTTAGGGAGAGTCCTTGATATGAGAAGGAGTTGCATGATAATAAAAACATTTCCCCCAAACAGCCTATCTCACTTATGTGACAAATGTCACATCAGGAGAGGCCACAAGCATTAGGCTGATTTGGTTTGAACTGGATCAATGCCAGTGATATGCAGTCAGTCTCATAAAGGCAGTTTTGTCTTTCATTCTTCCTAATCTCCAACTTTAAGTGGATCCAGGGTGTGGAAGGAGAGGGGGATGGGGCAGACCATACTTTTCTTCCTCTAGGCAAATGGGAGCCATAGCTCCACCTTACACTGCAAAAAGGGAAGAGAGGAGCTTTGAATTTGAGATTAGAACTTAAGAAAATGAACTGGAGTCAGTCTAAATAAATGAGACAGTGTCACGAAATGAAAATAACTGCAAAGTTATAGAATCTGGTCAGAACTCTGGTAAGGGATATGCAACTCAAAAGGGGTGTGACACAACAATAATTAGGAGAAAATAAAACCTGATTTCAAAATAACTAAACACCATTACTCTTCCCCCTCTCCCCACCTTGTTCTGGCTGTCTCATGGGATTCTAAACTGTTGTGCTAGCCTAGACCTCTAAGAATTGTTAAAATTTCAGCTGCTTTACTTCCTGTCTTTGTGGCAAACACCTCTTCTCCCTGAAGATCCACCTTAGGTAAGCCAGTCTATCTATCCTACCTCTTTGGATAGTCACCTTCATTCTCTGAAAGGTTATCTGGTAAAATTAATTGCAGTCTAGGTCATCTGATTAGCTTAAAAGAAGATTTTGTACATTACAGAGCTTATTTGTGTGTGCATGCTTAGTTAAGTCCAACTTTTTGTGGCCCTCTGGACTACATGGGCCAAATTCAAACTTAAATGGAAGAAAGTAGGGAAAAACACTAGACTATTCAGGTATGACCTAAATCAAATCCCTTATGATTATACAGTGGAAGTGAGAAATAGATTTAAGGGACTAGATCTGATAGATAGAGTGCCTGATGAACTACGGACAGAGGTTCATGACATTGTACAGGAGACAGGGATCAAGAACATCCCCATGAAAAAGAAATGCAAAAAAGCAAAATGACTGTCTGAGGAGGCCTTACAAATAGCTGTGAAAAGAAGAGAAGCGAAAAGCAAAGGAGAAAAGGAAAGATATAAGCATCTGAATGTAGAGTTCCAAAGAATAGCAAGGAGAGGTAAGAAAGCCTTCCTCTGCGATCAATGCAAAGAAATAGAGGAAAACAACAGAATGGGAAAGACTAGAGATCTCTCCAAGAAAATTAGAGACACCAATGGAACATTTCATGCAAAGATGGTCTTGATAAAGGACAGAAATGGTATGGACCTAACAGAAGTAAGAAGAGGTGGCAAGAATACACAGAAGAACTGTACAAAACAGATCTTCACGACCCAGATAATCACGATGGTGTGATCACTCACCTAGAGCCAGACATCCTGGAATGTGAAGTCAAGTGGGCCTTAGAAAGCATCACTATGAACAAAGTTGGTGGAGGTGATGGAATTCCAGTGGGGCTATTTCAAATCCTGAAAGATGATGCTGTGAAAATGCTGAACTCAACATGCCAGCAAATTTGGAAAACTCAGCAGTGGCCACAGGACTGGAAAAGGTCAGTTTTCATTCCGATCCCAAAGAAAGGCAATGTCAAAGAATGCTCAAACTACTGCACAATTGCACTCATCTCACATGCTAGTCAAGTAATGCTCAACATTCTGTAAGCCAGGCTTCAGCAATATGTGAACTGTGAACTTTGAGACGTTCAAGCTGGTTTTAGAAAAGGCAGAGGAACCAGAGATCAAATTGCCAACATCCGTTGGATCAAGGAAAAAGCAAGAGAGTTCCAAAAAAACATCTATTTCTGCTTTCTTGACTATGCCAAAGCCTTTGACTGTGTGGATCACAATAAACTGTGGAAAATTCTGAAAGAGATGGGAATACCAGACCACCTGACATGCCTCCTGAGAAACCTATATACAGGTCAGGAAGCAACAGTTAGAACTGGACATGGAACAACAGACTGGCTCCAAATAGGAAAAGGAGTACATCAAGGCTGTATATTGTCACCCTGCTTATTTAACTTCTGTGCAGAGTACATCATGAGAAACGCTGGGCTGGAAGAAGCACAAGCTGGAATCAAGATTGCCGGGAGAAGTATCAATAACCTCAGATATGCAGACGACACCACCCTTATGGCAGAAAGTGAAGAGGAACTAAAAAGCCTCTTGATGAAAGTGAAAGAGGAGAGTGAAACAGTTGGCTTAAAGCTCAACATTCAGAAAACAAAGATCATGGCATCTGGTCTCATCACTTCATGGGAAATAGATGGGCAAACAGTGGCAACAGTGTCAGACTTTATTTTTTTGGGCTCCAAAATCACTGCAGATGGTGATTGTGGCCATGAAATTAAAAGACGCTTACTCCTTGGAAGGAAAGTTATGACCAACCTAGATAGCACATTCAAAAGCAGAGACATTACTTTGCCAACAAAGGTCCATCTAGTCAAGGCTATGGTTTTTCCAGTGGTCATGTGTGGATGTGAGAGTTGGACTGTGAAGAAAGCTGAGCGCCAAAGAATTGATGCTTTTGAACTGTGGTGTTGGAGAAGACTCTTGAGAGTCCCTTGGACTGCAAGGAGATCCAACCAGTCCATTCTGAAGGAGATCAGTCCTGGGTGTTCATTGGAAGGACTGATGCTGAAGCTGAAACTCCAGTACTTTGGCCACCTCATGCGAAGAGTTGACTCTTTGGAAAAGACCCTGATGCTGGGAGGGATTGGGGGCAAGAGGAGAAGGGGACGACAGAGGATGAGATGGCTGGATGGCATCACCGACTCGATGGACGTGAGTCTGAGTGAACTCCGGGAGTTGGTGATTGACAGGGAGGCCTGGTGTGCTGTGATTCATGGGGTCGCAAAGAGTCAGACACGACTGAGTGACTGAACTGGACTACATGTGGACTGCCCTTCTTCTCTGTCCATGGGACTGAACCTGTGTATCCTGCACTAGCAGGTGGATGGATTCTTTACCACTGTGCCACCTGGGAAGCCTAAGAACTTATCTTTTTTAAAAGAGAGGATGTTCTCCTGTTACTTTCTATATGCTAATAGGAAGTAGAAGGCCAAGCATGCATGCTATCATATTTATTACAGGCATTTCCAGACACAATGACTAGTATTTCCTTTTATTATTACTGTTAATAGACTGGTCTTACCAGTCCTGGTAGCAACTGTATATACCGTGTACTAAACCTGAACTAAAAATCTGACAGATTTGTAAAAACTCCTTCCTGAATTTCATTTTCCTTTTAGGATGTGAGAAAATAAAATGTACTTGGACTTCAAAGCAAAACACATCAAGAGTGGCAAGAAAAACACTAACTTACTTCACTGGTAATGGTTGCAGGATCATCTACTGCCATCATTAAGTCCGAAGCTAAGAAGTTGAAAACGAGATTAGTGATATCAGTACACACTGTTTTCAGTAAGTGTTTCGTAAGAGCAGCCTGGGTATCATCTGGAAAATAAAGATGCTTTATTAAAATGAATGTCCAAGAACAACTGAGAATGAAAAAACACTATTAAGTACAATACCTGTAAAGAACTTCATCCCTTTTTCAAATAATCGAATATTGTTGTAAAGGTTTGAAACCTCTTCTTGCAAGTCCTTGATCGTGCGCTTTCTACCAGTTCCAGAGGCCGAAGAAGTTGAAGACATGTAAACTGAATGTACCACCTCGAGGTAAGTTTTATTTAAAGGTCTATGAATAAGATAAATATATTTAGTTCATTAAAATGCACTGGGTTTATGTAGATAGGAAATTTTGCTTCTATGGAAATAAGGCTTTAAAAAGATCTCTATTTAAAAATAATAAGATTTGGAGAATGGTTCACAAGAATTTTTCCTCTAATTCCAGAAATTAAAATTAATTAATTTGAAGTTATAAAGTAATTAAACTTATTGCACTAAAGACAACAAGAAAAACAGTTTTAACAAAAGCTTCAGTTCAAATTCAGTTCAGAGCAACTTTTTAAATTAGGTAATCTGGTATAAATACAGCAGATTATAAATTTGTCTCTCATTCTCAGGAATAATAACTTAAACTCTCAATTTCTAAAGTACTATAAGAAGATCTGTATTTTTAAAAATCCTTATGCTAAACACAGAATAGACTTTTAAAATGTAGTGGCAAATGGTTAATAGTAACTATTTTGACTTTTTATATATGAAAAATATAACTATGTAACATATTTATGCACAAGAGCATTCATTTAAATTTTTTAAAATTTGACTACAAAAGCTCTGTTTCTAAATTCAAAAAGTTAGTTAGATGCACTGGGCTCCTGGATTGCGTTTAGAGAAGCTTATACATACAGACTAACTTGTGGGAAAACTTCATGGTAGTTAGGGATAGTCGTTATATACAATTTATTTCTGTATAAAAATAAATTTAGCCTGGCTCATTTACAAGGTAGTGCTGTCTAAATTTATTCTCTCTGAGGCCAGTTTGTTACTTTATTTTCTCTCTAAAAGTGCACTGTTTATCTTCTGTTTGACAGAGAATAATCTTTTCATTTTAGATGTTACTTTTCATGCAATGTTGTTTTTCTTCCACCTAGGACTGGAACAGAGAAGGAGATGAGACTGACTCCACATTCCTGCCCTGTATTTTCGGCACTGCCTTGCCCAGCACACTTAAATATTTGTTGAACTACTATAAGCAAACAAAATCTAGAATTTAGTGACTTAAAAGTTTTGAAAACAAAACACCTATATTATATGTTTTCAATGAGATTGTGAAAATTTTAGTAACTCACTAAATCTCTATCATAAAACAAAAAACATATACTTGCTTTATTAAATACTCTGCAAGCTCAGAAATAAACTCCTCAGGGGCATCTTGTAAGTGTTTTCTTAAAAAATCCTCAATCTCATCCTGGAACATAAAAGTAATCTCTGGTTTCTTCTTTCCTGTAAAAAAAAAAACGAGCCACAGGAAAAAACAATGAAGTAAGCAACCTACAAGCAAATAATATATTTAATACGATAGTAATTTATTCATTGCTGATCGTAAAGTCTCTAATGTTAACTTTTGTCACCAAAATTACCCATGTCAAATAGCAGTAAGCAATGAAAACACTGTTAAAATAGAATATATAGTGGCATTTGGAGTAATAACATTTTAACTTGTTTTCTACATGTCAGTCAAAAATAGTAACGATGATTCTCCCCCTAATCTAACTTGGATGATGCAAATATCTGGAAATTAAAACAATCAAGTGGATTGTTAAAATCTTAGGATAATTTTTTTGTTGAACAATGGATATGGAGCAGACTGTCCTTCTTTATAAATATTTACGAAAAATCAAATCATCCTTATAATCAAGTGAACCACAATTCTAGTAGAATGAAGCTAAAAACTGTCTTTTTGAACAGGCATGGATGAAAAAACCTACAATTTTATAGCCATAATTATTTTTGCTCTCACAGAAATAAGTCTATGCCAAGGAAAATTTGTATGTTATGGAAATAATTGTTAATTGAGGAAATGTCATGCCTACTCACTTACTTGGGAAAGTATGGGTTGCAAAGAAAACTAACAATATTTCCATAATTAATTGTTAAAGTATAAAAAAGTGATTATTTCCAGCTAAATTAGGTTATTGCCCCTAAAAGTGAAACCTTAGAGATAATAGAATAGCTCAAAAATCAATTTTCAGTATGCATCAAGATCTAAGTACAGCTACTTTTTGTAGCTTTAGAATAGATAGGAAAGTACTATCCTTTTTTTTCCCTGAGTTCTGCTATTCATTCCTGCTCTCTGACATCAAATAGTATTTGACTAGTTATTAAACTGTATTATTTCCTTCCAGTAATCTTTTACACAGAGTTGAGCGTGTATTTTAGCTGAGAATCAAACTGCATCCCCCATTTCTGAGATTACAACAAAACAGTTTTTCAAAAGCACTGAAATTGCCTTTTATTTAAATTCTTTTATAGCTCCTCTCCTACTAAACTATACACAAAAGGAGTATCACACTGCCTCAATTACTTAAGACTACAGATTTTAGAGAAGTATTTTCTTAAATGCCCCTTCACTAACTCCTTGTCTAACCTCTGAGGAACTCGCACAGAATAGTCTTAATGCTAGTTAAAAATAAGGGTTGAGTTCACAGTTTCTAAGATACTTTTCTGTTAATTAATATTGCTTTATGTATGTTGAGAACAGTACCTATTTTGACTTATTTTAGAATACTTTAGACAGATCTTAAGCAATTGTTCTATTACAAGTAGTGGCGTATTAACATCTGAAGCCTTGTCACTTGATATTTATATTTCCCAAGGTGATAAATAATTCTGCGGAAGAGGTAAAAAAAAAAATCTCAAATCATTTCAAGTTTCTCTTTGTGCTGGGGAAAAGGAGAAGGGGAGGTATCATAGTTTCATTAATTTTTAAAACAAACATAAAAAAAATCGTACTTTTATTTAGAAAAGCAAAGTAAGGTGTGTCTTGCTAACTTAACCATACCAAATACTAACTAAAGTCTAGATAAAGAAAGATGCATATATCTAGTTCCCCTGCTTAGATACAAGCAACCAACCAATTAGGTGTTACCATAAAAATTAAAATTATTTTTAATAATTTTAAATTTAAATAATTTAAATAATTTTGGATAAAATTATTTTTAACTTCAATTTGCAGAGAGTCACTTTTCATAAAATGTTCTACTTTGCTTTGCATGGAAGCTGGGAGACCATAAAAATCTATGCAAGCTGTAACTGCAAAGTGTTTGTAATAAACAATGGGAAAATTTATGATTGTTCTGTAACCTTTTAAAAATGTTTGTGAAAACATTCAAAGTTCTTATTGCTGGTTATGAATGTATATGGAAATGAAAAATAAGACTAATAATTCTAATTTAGTACACTGTAATTTAGTGTATCAGAAACACTGAGAATGAAAATACTTTCTTTGTAAAAAACTTACCAAGAATAATTTGAACACTGCTTACCTTCTTCTCATCCTGTAACTTAAAATACAGAGCAAGCACCTTTTCTATGCCTGAGCAAGCTGTCATATTCCCTTTTTAACTCTCAATCAGCTTCCAACATTTTATTCTTTGCCCTCTCAACACTGTGAAACACTTATGAGAATTCCTTTAAGGTGAAGCTTTTTTGTCAATTTCATACCCTGAAGACATCTTTATCCTTTTTGTCATAATCATTCCCCTTATTTACGTCAAGTGTGCCTTTACCAAGCTCCTCTGCGCAGCTAAAGTTTCTTGAACAGAGGCAACTTCAACATTCCCACAGTCAGGTATTTCTTCTACAACTCCGCTTATTCTTGATTCATATTTCCAGTGTTATCAGTTTCCTCTGCCACACATTCATCTTTGTTGGCCAATTTCCTCTTTTGATTATGCATTTTTGTAAAATGTCACATGGATTTATCACCGGGGGACAAGGAGGTAACACAAACTACATGCTGTGTTTTCAGTGCATAAAGCAAGTTAAGGGATGCACAGTGATCAGTCTTTGACAAACCTGGAAATAAGTGATGTGACTGTCACAGACCATGATGCACATCTGTTATTTATGTGATCTGTGGACTAAGGAGCCAGCAGCCAAGTCTGTACCCTATGCAATTACTCAGTACACTACCCTGGTAACTGAAATATGAACTGCATTGTTGGGGTACTGGTGTTACGTAACTGTGAAATTGTGCCCACTGAAACTCTGTAAAGCAAGGACTTCCTGCATAATCACAGACACCTCACTGTATGCATCTTAAGAAAGTAAGTTAAAAAAAATCACACACATACAAAGGAGAAGTAAAATGAGCTACACACCTGTGTGAGATGACTCATCGTCGCTATCGTCATCTTTTCTTCCTTTCTTCTTGGTTTTTTTAATTTTGTACTCTCTGGCATTGCTGCCACCTCCTCCTCTCACACTTCCACTGCCCTCTGGTGGGAAAATGACATTAGTTAGTATTACCTAATAACTGTTTTTAGAAATAATGACACTATATTGCCAAATAAACTTAACTTTTAGCCACTTTTAAATGTTGTGGTTTATTAAAATATTTTTAAAATTCAAACAATAAAAATTAATAAATAATAAGATGAAATATTTGAATTAAAGCAACTCACTTAGATAGCCTATCTACTCTAAATGCAGTCTTTCTGTAATAACATCTATTTTCTGAAGCTTTGACTTTTTCCTGGCCAAACTCATCCCTTTAGCTTCCTTCTATCTTCCTCAAAAGTGCCCTAAGTTGCTTATATCTGTTACCACAGCCTCACTAACAGCCCCTATTCCAGTACCTGACAAATTTGGTTTTGTCTTCTTGATTGAAAGATTATTCCCCAGGTTTACAGGAGACATGCTGACTCTCCCACCACCCTAAAAAAGACAATGAACTTCTTGAAAGTAGGGAGCCTCTCTCACTAATGTTCACATCCTCAGGGTTAAGGCAATGCTGGACAGATAACAGGCACTCAATAAATACTGACCATAAATTGGTTAAGTGGAAAAATATCAATCACCTACGGGCTAAATAAAGACTAAAAAAATACAAACCAAGAAACAGACTAAGACACTATCAATAAATTAGAGTATTCCTCTATTATACATCTACATTTAAAATATCTATTCAACAAAATAAAATAATAATGGGATTATAACATTGAAAAATATTGAAAATTATTTCGTCATAAAAGATTCATTTTAAAATAGAATGAGATATATATATATATAATATATATATATATAAAAAACAAAGATTCTTTTTCTAAACTCTAAGTAGAATTCCCTTAAAGTCAAAGTGAAGTGAAAGTCACACAGTCGTGTCCGACTCTTTGCAGCCCCATGGACTATACAGTCCATGGAATTCTCCAGGCCAGAATACTGGAGTGGGTAGCCATTTCCTTCTCCAGGGGATCTTCCCAACCCAGGGATGGAACCCAGGTCTCCCACATTGCAAGCAGATTGATTATCAGCTGAGCCACCTAGATTTCATCATTTTCTGTAAGTTCTATTGCTTTTATGATAGAAAAACACAACTTTCAAATTAAAGTTTAAAGTGAATGTGTTTTTTACATTTGGTAATACATTTCTTATGGTAAATATGTTTGACATTATTCCATGAACTGTAATTAAACTATTTAACAGCAGTATCAGAACAAAACACCAGATGACCCTAAATTTTAAGAAGGATATACAACAGACTAGTTATACTGATGTAAGTACAACCAACTGATTAAGTGGTTTTAAATCTTCAATTAACAAAATATGCATTGCTATGAAAATTATGATTTTTTTACAGTAATTTACCATATTCTAGTTTTCCTAGAATAGACAAATTTCAAAATACCATTATTGATTTTGTAGAAAAAGATTTTTGAAGAGAAAAATAATCTTGAAGTAGTGAACTTTCACAGCAAATAAAGTTTTTATAATGGATATTCAATATAGCTGTATTTATTGATTAAATACGTTGAATATCTAATTTCTTTAACCTTGATATAGCACTAATAAAATTTTTCATACTACAAAAAGTATGGAAAATATGTGTTACATTTCCCAATGCAAGTTACTAGTATACCAGTGATACCTAGGATAATTTCCAGTGATTCTAAATTAAAAGAATACATAAAAACAGGCCCTCAGGAAATTCATTCACTCAATAAATACTTATGGGGCACTTAAAATATGCCAAGAAGTGCTCTAAGTATTAGGGAAACAACAATAAATGAGATGGAGAAGATTCCAAAATGATAAAAGACATCACAGTGATAAAAGTGATGTAACAAACTAGGAGAATAATATATGGAGACTGACAATGTTGTCTACTATTCTGGGTGGTGGTTGGGCAGGCCTCTGTGAGGAACTGACATTTCAAGGGGAGCTCTTGATGATAAGAAGGAAACAGTTACTTGAATTCATGAGACCATTCCAGGTAGAAGTGAACATAAACTTGCAAAGTCTGAGAATCAAGAAGAAGAAAAAAAGCTACTAGGGCTGGAACATTAAAGAGCAATGGGAACAGGAGGTCATGAAATTAGCTTAATTCTCACAAAATGAAGAGTAACCATCAATATTTTCATTTTTATAATCAAGTTAATTCATTATCAAAAGATGTGGTTAATATCAGCAGGTGAATTAAACAAATAAAAGGCCTTCCTAAAGGTCTGATAAATACAAAGTTCACGGCAATGAATAAAAAACTCATCTTGAATCTTCCATGTTGTTAATAATTTGTTACCTGTTGCTTTCCTCCTTCGTTCATCTTTTTTATCCTTTTTACTTGTATTAATGCTTTCTAAAATGGAGATTTGTTTCAGATCTTCTTCAGTGATTAAATGAACAGGATTGTTTTTCATTTCCTGAAATAAAACATGCTTATTTTTTATAGGCAAAAATACAAAATATTACAAAATGCATAAAATAAAACTTGTTTATATACTCATATCCTAATTGTTTTTTGTTTGGTTTCACTGCTAAGAATTATAGAGCTTTGTCTCAGCTGCCACTCAGATTGTTAGTCCTTGCTCCAAATCAATCTCCTTCCCTGTTGTCCTTGACTTCTTGTAATTATCACCAGGTAATGAGAAATCCTATGCTTGATCACTTAACAACTAACTGGTCACACAGTACTGGATATAATCCTCTTTAAATGTTATTGGCTAATTTTGCCACTACCTAACAGGTGACCCTTTCTCCCTCTCTTTTCAAGACTCCCATGGTCTAGTACCACTTGGATATCCGAGATGACTAGAAAGATAATGAAATCTCCATTCCCACAATAATGATCACATATGAGTTGCATACTTTGTCATGTACACTTTTTCCCACTCTGGACTCATTCTTGATCTCTGCTTTTTTATAAATATATGTTAGAAACAATTAACTATTTCAAAGTTCAGAAAATGGTTCTAAATCTGTAGTGAAAAACATTTTGTTGAAAATATTTCCTTTTCAGTTTTCCAATGAAATGTTATATCATTTTGTTTGAGTGTCATTTTATTTGAAATGACAGTTTCAACAAAGGAATGTTTTTTCCCCCTGAATTTATTTTTGTGGTTGGAGGGAGGAAAATAAGAAAAAAAATGATAGTGTTAAACTGCAGTTTAGTGAAAGGTCACAAATGAAAATAATAATGTAGTCCTTTACTAACTGGTAGCTAACATGTATCAGACATTTTATTTACATCATTCCTTAATTCACATTTATCCTTTTAAGAATAGGCATCATCCTTTTCTTTGAAGATGGGGGAACTGGAGGTCTATTAGTCAAACACCTACAGGGTAAACAAGCTGAAATTAGAACTCAGGTTTGCAGATATCAATCCAGTGTACTTTATACTCCTCTCTGCTGGTTTGCAGGCCAAATATAGAAAAGTTATGTCATTTTAAAGACTATTAAGGAGCTTAAAAGGAATACAGATAAACACAAATTATATACTTAATAGGCCCTCATGAATTTATTAACAGTCTAAGATATAAATGGGTTTTTTCCACCTATTTATGAGCAGGCTTTATTATGGGGGTGCTGTTAACCAGAAACATGAATTCAACAGTCATTAAAGCAGACATGGTATGACCTCTGCTTCTAAACACTTCCACAGCAGTTGCTCTGAGGAACTAATCAATGTGGATAGTAACAATTTCTTTCCTCAGTAAGTCATCTGGCTGGTTAACTACTAAATAGGTAAAATTATGAGGCTCTGCTAGATATAGTAAATATAATGTGTATTGATAAATAGATACACTCTATATTATGCATATAATACACTGGTATCATTTGTATGGATTTTAATGATGGACAAATACTCTCAGGCGATAAGTGTATAATTTCATTGATAAGATTTTGATTTATAAAATCAGCTTCCTATGTTCTAACTTCTATATTCTGATGGGAATGAAGGAGGAGAAAAACAAATCCAGGAGAGGAAATAAAAAGGAATGATGCAGTGAAGGAAAATAATGTATGAAATAGTTTTCAGTTTTGGGTATACTGCTTACCTTATTTTCAAAAGTCATCAGATGACTGTAATGTGAAAATACTGTTAAATCAGTAGGCGAAAGGAAATCTGGCATACCTTTTCAGCTTTCTGGTGCATCAGTTCACTGAACAGGTCTGTACAATCATTTATAAATTTTTCACTGACTACAATAGTATCGCTAAAGACTACAGCTGAAGCCTGTTTGCTGAGTGCTCTCATTACATGTTGCAGCAATATTGCAGCGTCTTCAACTGATAAGGAACTGGGTAGCAGAGGCTAGAATTACAAACAAAATGAAAACAAAGTATAAGTGCAATATAATACAGATCAACCATTTGTTATGTATATGCCCTCCCTAAGTGATCTCATTAAGTTCAATGGTTTTGGAACCATCTATATGCTGAACAACCTCCCAAATTATACTTCTAATTTTATCACCACTCTGAACTCTGAAATCACATATCTTACTGCTTCCCTAACCTACCTCAACCCATACCTAAACAGGCATCTCAAATTTTAACATGTCCTGTTCAAAACAACTTGGTTTGTGCCTCCAGGTGTGTCCAGAACCCAGCTCCCATCTTCTCTTCCCCATTGTTTCCCGATCTTAACCAATGGACCCACTTTCCATTCCATTAATCAGGCCCTAAACCTACAAGTCATGCTTCGTTCCTCTCATAAACTCACAATCTAACTTCAATTCTTGATACCTTTGCCTCCAATATACATTTCTTCTTAGCTCTTTCTACCATCTGAAATTATCATTTTCATTAATATCCCTCTCCCTCCCCCAACCATGAAAGTATTCCTCCTGAGAGCTGTATCCTAATTCTTAAAATGGTCATATACTAGTGAAATACCAGCTGTTCTTGGCTTAAAGGAAAATTAAGAAGAAAAAGATAAAACATACTGCAATATCAACCCATGTTCCAGAGCTGATGGCTTCCTCTACTGATGCTTCCACCTGATCCACAAGTCCTTGGCCAACACAAGCTGCTTTCAAAAACAAGAGTTGTGTAGTCTTATATCTTTTCTTTATGTAGCTCATAGCATCTGGGATTCCAAGTCTGGACAAAGCATCAAATTCTAGAAATGCATTACAAGATTGGAATAGAATTGTTAATCACTCTTAGAATTCTTAGAAAATGTTAAGTTCTATCAAAATCTATTCTTTGGGAATGCATTGTATTTTAATAGAATTTTTCAAGAATATAACATATCACAGCCTCTTTCCTAGTTATATTACCTTGTGCTGTGTTTGCACGCATGCTCAGTTATGTCCAACTCTTTGAGACCCCATGGACTATAGTGTGCCCGTCAGGCTTCTCTGTCCATGGAATTTTTCAAGCAAGAATACTGGAGAGGGTTGCCATTTCCTTCTCCAGGGTATCTTCCCAACCCAGGGATCAAACCCTTGGCTCCTGCTGCATCTCCTACACTACAGGCAGATTCTTTACTGCTGAGCCACTGGGGCCCTTATGTTACACTCCCAAATTTTTATTACTAAACATATTTGTAGATAAATTGGTTCAAGTACTTCATTAATCCTGCTTTGTCTTTTACTCTCCAACTGAGGAGTCGAAGGGAAGCATGAGGACAAAAGACAAAAGGCCAATAAAAATAGAACTGAGGATAAAGGAATGTAATGTAGAGAAACAAAAATTGAAATTTTGCTTATCACAGTTAGCAAAAGGAATGGAATTTATTTTTCAAATGTTTTATCAAACAATTGACGATAGCAATTCTCTAGTCTAATTTATACTAATAAAAGATCTAGTATATAAAAAGTAAAATATTTAAGACTTAAATTTGCAGCCATTAAAGTTACTGGAGACAGCTACCAACCTCTCTTTGTCCTCAAATAATAATATTTAAGAAAATTAATTACAACAAAATTTTAATTCAAATCCTTGGATGCAAAGGCACATTACAGAAAGTCAAGAAAATGTAAGTCAAACCAGTACTCATTCTAGCACACATTTAAACTGAACGCTAATGACTTGAGAAACCTATATGCAGGTCAGGAAGCAACAGTTAGAACTGGACATGGAACAATAAACTGGTTCCAAATAGGGAAAGGAGTACATCAAGGCTGTATATTGTCACCCTGCTTATTTAACTTATATGCAGAGTACATCATGAGAAACGCTGGGCTGGAAGAAGCACAAGCTGGAATCAAGATTGCCGGGAGAAATATCAATAACTTCAGATACGCAGATGATACCACCCTTATGGCAGAAAGTGAAGAGGAACTAAAAAGCCTCTTGATGAAAGTGAAAGAGGAGAGTGAAAAAGCTGGCTTAAAGCTCAACATTCAGAAAACAAAGATCATGGCATCTGGTCCCATCACTTCATGGGAAATAGATGGGGAAACAGTGGGCTGGCTCCAAAATCACTGCAGATGGTGACTGCAGCCAGGAAATTAAAAGACACTTACTCCTTGGAACAAAAGTTATGACCAACCTAGATAGCATATTGAAAAGCAGAGACATTACTTTGCCAACAAAGGTTCGTCTAGTCAAGGCTATGGTTTTTCCAGTGGTCATGTATAGATTTTGAGAGTTGGACTGTGAAGAAAGCTGAGTGCTGAAGAATTGATGCTTTTTAACTGTGGTGTTGGAGAAGACTCTTGAAAGTCCCTTGGACTGCAAGGAAATCCAACCAGTCCATTCTAAAGGAGATCAGCCCTGGGTGTTCTTTGGAAGGAATGATGCTAAAGCTTTAGTACTTTGGCCACCTCATGCGAAGAGTTGACTCATTGGAAAAGACTCTGATGCTGGGAGGGATTGGGGGCAGAAGGAAAAGGGGATGACAGAGGATGAGATGGCTGAATGGCATCACTAACTCGATGGATGTGAGTCTGAGTGAACTCCGGGAGTTGGTGATGGATAGGGAGGCCTGGCGTGCTGTGATTCATGGGGTCGCAAAGAGTTGGACACGAGTGAGCAACTGAACTATCTATCTAATGACTTATAGGTTACTTATTTTTAGGTAACTCATCTCTTGGGTTTCTCTAGTGGCTCAGGCAGTAAAGAATCTGCCTGCAATGCAGGAGACCTGGATTCGATCTCTGGGTTGGGAAGATTCCCCTGGAGAAGGGAATGGCAACCCACTCCAGTATTCTTGCCTGGAGAATTCCATGGACAGAGAAGCCTGGTCGTCTACAGTGCATGGGGTAGCAGAGACAGACATGACTGAGTGACTAATACACACACACACACACACGCACTACTTGTTTTAATGATTAAATTCAATCAATGTATTTCATCCAAATAATGGAACCTCAGAAACAGAATTTAGTACAATTTCAATGTTTCTGAAATAGTGGATAACTAATAAAAATGATAAAACTGACAGCCAATAAAGTATTTCTAAGATTATGTAAACCAGGCAACTTCATAAGTTATGTTATAAAAACAATTACTTTTTATGAATTAAAAAGAACTGGAAGTATTTGATATATAGTATCACATTACTGGAAGGCTGGTAATAATCAATACCAGCTTTGGCTTTTCTACATTACAACTGTTCAGTGACTATGGAATTAAACTCAGTTGCATGACTCACAAAAACCTTCAATGTGACTACTTTCATATTCAAAGAGAAGCACTTTAGTGTGCTGGCCAACAGTAAAGTACATGTGTACTCACTCCCAGGGTTAATACAGTCTTTCTAAGAATGTGTTTAACATTAGAAATGATTTTTTGTTTAAAGAAAAAAAAAATTTACCCAGATAGCCATTCTGCCTGAGAAAAGAATCCACCCAAGTACTCTGTGTTCTGGAGTAAATGTCAGGGATAAACACTGCCTTATCCTGTCTCCCACCAACCACAGTGCCTCGTAAGCGTCCATCATTAACAAGTTCTTCAAGAACAGCTTAAAAGAAAAACAAATAGAGATAGAGCAGATAAAAATCTCAAAAACACTTTACAATTTCACCATTTATTTATTATCCTTAGAAAAAGCAATTTAAAATTCAAGTTGCATACTAAATAAAGACATTAGATTTTAGACAAAACTTCCTGCCATTTATGAGAATACTCATGTCATAAATTCAGGAAAATGTGTCAACTAGATAAAGATGCTGAACTGTAATTCTAACTAATTAATATTAATGTTGAACTGTTTAGTCTGAGTTATTTTGGAAAAACATTCCATTATCTATCTCATGATTAAAAGTAGACGACTATACACTTTGAGAATAGATAATACACAATCACTGGTGTAACCAAGTTCAATATTCTCGTATTTAGAAAATCAAGACACCTGGATCCTATTAGAATCAACAGTGAAAAATTAAGCCATGAAAATCTGTATAAATTATTACACTTCCACTGTTTAAACTGAAGCAACACATTAAAACCCTACCTATAACAGAAGTATAACGCATGGTTAAGAGGATGGGTATGGACCCAGATAGCGTAAACTTCAACTCTGCCACCTACTGGTGCTGCCATTAACACCAAATTTATGCTTTTTATTTAAACTGTAACACTTAACTACATACTTTGTTGTTTTAAATATCAATCCCCTAAAAAAAAGATAAAGCAGATAGGAAGGAGTTATTTCTAAGTGTACCAACAAGAGCATTCAAAAGATGCCTGGGACAAAATGATTCAGGAAACTTAGCCTTTAACAGAAATAAAAATTAGTTTAAAAATGAATTTCAGAATTCCATTGCTGAGTAAATTAGAATATATCAGAAAGGTCTAGATTTCAAACACATAATTTAAAATTTTGTGTGACTGTACAACACAAATCCAAGCTAAATTCAGACCAAAATTATCAAGTTATCAGTTATTACTTAAAGAAGTTTACATTATAATGAAATTCCACCAAACCCAATTAAGCAGATTCCAAAATACATCACATTTTTAATTTTAAATTTGTCTTATGAAAAACATAGTGAATAAAAATTAAGCTTTTGGTAGTGAATAAAAATTAAACTTTTGGTTCTGAATTTGAATTTCTTTTCCATTATTTATTTTAATTCTTATACTTGCATAGATACTAGAGTTGAAAGATTAAGCCACTGCTTTAAAAAATTATTCCAGCCAAGCTTAGGGGAAAAAAAAAAAAAAAAAAAAGCCTTCAAAACCTCTTAAGAGTTTCACAGATGAACAGCGAAAGAACTCAGCCGTATATATACATATAAACTACCACACTATTAATCGGCTATACACCAATACAAAATAAAAAGTTTAAAGTTTGAAAAAAAAGTTTCACATACAAAATAGGCAATGGACCAACATTATTTTAGAGAATTACTTATTTTTTAAATGCTAAGAATATACTTTTAATGCTATAAGCTTTCTGTAAAATTTTTTTAGCCAAACACCCCATGGATGATAGCCCACGAACTACCTCCTCTGTCCATGGCATTTTCCAGGCAAGAATACTGGAGTGGTTTGCTATTTCCTACTCCAGAGGATCTTCCTGATCCAAGGATTGAACACAGGTCTACTGTATTGCAGGCAGATTCTTTACCATCTGAGGCAGTAGGGAAGCCCCCACACACTTACTTTCATAAAAAAATTTAGTAAAAATTGGTAAGAACAAAGTGAAAATTATTCTTAATCCTAAAATTTTAAATCTCTCTATGTATGCATACACATAACAGAGTATTTTATACACATACACAATTTCTTTAAAAATCCCATTCCTTTTGAGGTACCTAATACTAAATGGTGAATATAACAGATAAGACACATACATGAAAAATGGTACAGAGAAACTTAGCAACTAGAAATATTTTAATAAGTTTTAAGATTAAAAGAGGTAAAAATACTATAATTAGTTAAGTTTTATATTTAGTCTATTCAAAAGCTAATTATGTGAAATGCAATTTAAATCAAACTCACAGTAAAGAAGCTGCTCCTGAAATCCATATCTTGAAATCAAAGAATTCACTGCTGTAGGCCTTTATGTAGAGGAAACAAAACAAAAACCTTTTTACTGATTATAGAGTTGCACATAGTTAGGAATTACATAAATTAGGATGATTAGCTTATGAAAAAACATAATTTAGAAGAAAAAAAATGAAGGCAAAAACTGTATCAGAGATCAAGACGGTGGAAAAGAAAGATGTGGAGTTCATCTCGTCTCATAAATACATCAAAAATGCATCTACATGTGGAGTAATTCTCACAGAATACCTTCTGAAAGCTGACAGAACTCATACAACTGAAGTTGCAAGAAAGATCACCAAGAACCTGGGTAGGAAGAGAAAAAGGAGTTGGGGCAGGATCTATGCCCTTAGAAAGGACCCGTGAAAGAGGAAAGGTTCCTTCACCCTGGGAACCCCTTTCATTGGCTGAAATGTCAACCAGGACGGAAAGAGAGCTTCGGAGACTCAGAGGAGTGTGTAGTAACTGGTCTGCCACAGGCAGAACAGAGAGAGATTGGCACTAATGGTCCTGTCCACCTCGCTGCAATCCCCAGCCAAGGACACACGTCTGCTAGTGGACATCACAGGCTGAGTGCTGAAACTTGGGGTCCAGGGGACAGACCTGGGGAGAGGACAGGGGTTGGCTGTGCAGAAACAGCCTGAAGGAGGTGGAGTGCGCTTTGGAGGTGTACACAGGATTGACCCTGAATCTGCTGTAGAAGCCCCACTGTTAATACAGTAACCCTCGAGAGAAGGGAAGGGCAGGGCCCCACCAGAGCATCTTTAATCTCTGTGTGCTCACAGCAGTGTGGATTTTCCTTTATGAGCTCTGGGAGGATGCAAGAGCTGGAGTGATGCCCACATTTGGAGGTGGGGCTGAAATCTGAGCTGTCTCAGTGGCTGATTGATCTATAGATTTACGCCATGCTGGTGGTTTTGCAAGCTCAGCACCTGTCGGACATACAAGCAGATTACTGGCACTCCTGTGGCTGGGGCAGGTCTGGCATGAACAGTTGCAAGCTTTGGGGGCACGCATATATATAGGTGGGACTGGGGTCTGTAACTCTCATGGCAGGTCCAGGTGTGTGACCATGACAGTTTAGGTGCCTACCTACAGGGGACCTGAGCCTGTAGATCTGTGCTAGTGGTTTTGTGAGCACAGTGCTTGAGGGTAGCCCAGGCCAATTTCCTGCATTCCCATGGCTGAGAAGGGGTCAAGGGCAATTCCAACAGTGTACTTCATGAGCCCACATGATGACTGACAGGCAACACCACAGAGTGCACTCCCAGTGGGCAGCTTCTGCAGAGGAATTACGCAGTGGTTTCTCTCCCAGTGGGAGCGCTCCAGTCCTGCCTTTCTCATACCACAGCTTTGAAATGGATCTGGGGATTTCTACTTCAACAACTGGGGAGCAGCTCTGTTCCCAACAGGGCTCTGAGAACCACAGAGCAAAGAGGAGGCCCTGCTCAATATCCACTGGAAGCACTGGTCACAATAACAGTCACACCCCCATCAAGGGGATAATGGCCAGCACATACTGAGAAAAGACTTGACAAGCACCTGTACTAAAAAGAGCCCTCGCACCAAATATTAGACTCATGCAGGCTACCCAGGGATGCTCCTACATAAAATCAGTCCTCTAAGACCACAGTAGATAATAGCTATTTCTCCTAAATTAAGAGTCAGAAAAATGTAAGTAAAATGAAGAGGGACCATACCCATTTAAAAGATCAAGACAATTCCCCTGAAAAGAAAAAAAAAAAAATGAAACAAACTTATCCAGTCTACTAGACCCTGAGTTCAAAAAGGAGGTAATAAAACTACTGAAGAATTAAGAAAGGTTATCAACAGAAATGCAGATCTCTGTAACAAGTTAACTATAAAAAGGAATCAAGAAAAACTAGAAAACTCATTTGTTGAGATTAAAGCCAAGTTAAAGGCAATCAATAGCAAACTGAATGATACAGAAAATGAATAAATGATCTGGAAGGTAGAATAATGGAAATCACCCAATAAGAGCAGCAGACAAAAAGACAAATGAAAAAGAATGAAAGCAATATATGAGACCTACGCGATAATATGGAGAAGGCAATGGCACCACACTCCAGTACTCTTGCCTGGAAAATCCCATGGGCAGAGGAGCCTGGTAGGCTGCTGTCCATGGGGTCTCGAAGAGTCGGACATGACTGAGCGACTTCACTTTCAATTTTCACTTTCATGCACTGGAGAAGGAAATGGCAACCCACTCCAGTATTCTTGCCTGGAGAATCCCAGGGACGGGAGAGCCTGGTGGGCTGCCGTCTATGGGGTCGCACAGAGTCGGACACGACTGAAGTGACTTAGCAGTAGCAGCAGCATGGGACAATATAAAGTGTGCCAATCTATGCATAACAGGATCTCAGAAGAGAAAAGGGGACTGAAAACAACGGAAGAAATTATGGCTGAAAATCTCCCAAATCTAAGGAAACAGATATCCAGGTAAAGGAAGCACAGAAGCTCCCCTCCAAAAAAGATGAACCCAAACAAACCCACAATAAGAAATATTATAATTAAAATAGCAAAGTTAGAGAAATGTTTCTAGGCAGCAAAAGTAAAAACAGAGTTACAAAGGGAACCCACTTAAGCCTATCAACTGATTTCTCTACAAAAAGGTTTCAGGCCAGAAGAAATTGACATTTGATGTCTTGAAAGGGAAACCTACAACTTAGCAAACTCTACCAGCAATATTGTCATTTAAAATAGAAGAGAGAATTACTCAGACAAACAAAAACTTAAAAAAAATACAGCAATACTAAACCTATCCTAACAGAAATATTGAAAGGTCTTCTTTAAATAGAAAAGAAGGAAGAATCTGTAGGGGGAAAAAAAATCACAGCTGGAAAGTAAATGACTTAAATAGGCCACTACACAGATTAAAAAAACACTGTGAAAGAAAGTGACAATAACTACAATGACCAGCAAAAGGATAAACATGAAGGTGTGAAAGAGGGCATCAAAATCATAAAATATGGGGGAAAAGAGTAGTAAAATATAGATTTTTAAGAGTATGTTTGAGCCTATATGATTACCAGTTTGAAGCAAGGGTTTGGAATGTGTTAAAACATCTGAAAAATAGAGTAATCACAAATCAAAAACACACAATAGATTCACAAAACCCAAAAGAGAACAAAAGCATAATACAAAAGAAAACCATCAAACCACAAGAGGAAAGACAAAAAGAAAAAGGAACCATTAAGAAATACAAAACTGGAAAACAAGGTTTAAAATGGAAATATATATCAATAATTACCTTAAAGGTCAACAGACTAAATGCTCCAATCCAGAGTCAAAGAGTGGCAGATTGGATGAAAAAAAAATAAGGGCCTACAATATGCTGCCTACAAAAGATCCACTTTAGGGGGCAAATGACACATATGGATTAAAAGTGAGGGGATGGATAAAACTATATCATGCAAATAGCAGTGGCAAGAAAGAGAGGCTAGCAATACTCATTTGAGGAAAAATAAACTTTGAAATAGAGACCATAAAAAAAGATAAACTAGGACACTATATAATGATGAAAGGATCAATACAAGAGGATATTACACTTGTTAACATATATACACCCAACATAGGAGCATCTGAATACATAAAGCAAATACTAACAGACATAAAGGGAGAAATTGATGGGAATACAATAACTGTAGCAAACTTTAGCACCATATTCACATCAATGGAGAGATCTTCCAGACAGAAAATCAATGACACACTACAACAGATTTAATTGATATTTTCAGGACACTGCATTGAAAAGATCCAAGAATACACATAGTTTCCAAGTGCACATGGAACATTCTCAAGGAGTGACCACAGATGAGGCTATAAAACAAACCTCAACAAATTGAAGAGGGTAGAAATTATTTCAAGTATCTTTTTTGACCACAACAGTATGAAACTAGAAATTGACCACAGAAACAGAAACAAGAAAAAAAAAACTATTAGTGGACACTACCCAACATGCTACTAAAAAAATAATGGGTCATGATGAAATCAAACAGGAACGCTGAAAATACCTCAGGATAACTGACAATGAAAGCACAACCATACAAAATCTCTGGGATGCAGCAAAAGCAATTCCCTTAGAGGGAAGTTCATAATGATACAGGCTGTCCTCCAAAAACAAGAAAAATATGAATTAAACAACCTAACACCTAAAAAAACTAGAAAAAGAAGAAAAAATAAAACCTACAATGAACAGAAGGAAGGAAATAATGAAGCTCATAGAAGGATAAATAAAAGAGTTAAAAAAAAATAGAAATAATCCAATGAAAAAATGGGCGGAATACTTAAGACATACATTCCATAAAAGACATATAGATGGCCAATAGGCACATGAAATAATGTTCAACATTGCTAATTATTACAGAACTATAAATCAAAATTACAATGAGGTATCACCTAATACCAGTCAGAATGATCATCATCAAAGTCTACAAATAAATGCTGGAGAAGATGTAGAGAAAAAGGACCCCTCCAACACTGTTGGTAAGAATGTGAATCTGTTACAGGGACTATGGAGAACAATATGGAGGTTCCTTAAAAACCAAAAACAGAGCTACCATGTGATCCTGTAATTGCACTCCTGGGCATACAGCTAGACAAAACTATAATTTGAAAAAAACATGCATCCCAATATTCATTGCAGCACAGCAACCTAATGTCCATTTAGCAACCTAAATGTTCCGTGACATATGACTGGATAAAAAAGATGTGATACACCTCCCCCAACACACAGTGGGGGTATTACTCAGCCATAAGAAAAATGGTATTTTCTGCAGAAAATGAATGGAAGTAGAGACTATCATACTAACAGAAGTAAGCCATATAGCATATGATATTGCTTATATGTGAAATTTTAGAAAATGATATGAATAAACTTATTTACAAAACAGAAACTGACCCACAGGCATAGAAAACAAATTTAGTTACCCAAGGGGAAAATGGGGGGAGAAATAGGGGAGGGATAAATGAAAATCTTGGGATTAATACATATACACTACTATATATAGGGCTTACCTGGTGGTTCAGATGGTAAAAAATCTGCCTGCAATCTGGAAGACCTTGGTTCAATTCCTGGGTGGGGAAGATCCCCTGGAGAAGGAAATGCCAACCCACTCTGGTAATCATGCCTAGGAAATCCCATGTACAGAGGAGCCTGGTGGGCTGTCATCCATGCAGTTGCAAGACTCAGACACAACTTAGTGACTAAACCACCACTGCTATACATAAACAGATAAACAAGAATCTACTGTATAGCATGGGCTTCCCCAGTGGCTCAGTTGGTAAAGAATCTGCCTGCAATGCAGGAGACAACCTGTAGTGCAGGAGATGCAGGTTCAATCCCTGGTCAGGAAGTTCCCCTGGAGACGGAAATGGCAACCCACTCTAGTGGAAAATCCCATGGACAGAGGGGCCTGGCAGCCTACAGTCCATGAGGTCACAAGAGGTGGACACGACTTAGTGATTAAACCGCCACCCAAGCCAGGCTTGTGAACCATGAACTTCCAGATGTTTAAGCTGGTTTTAGAAAAGGCAGAGGAACCAGAGATCAAACTGCCAACATTCACTGGATCATTGAAAAAGCAAGAAAGTTCCAGAAAAACATCTATTTCTGGTTTATTGACTATGCCAAAGCCTTTGACTGTGTGGATCACAATAAACTGTGGAAAATTCTGAAAGAGATGGGAATACTTCTGGGTGAACCAGAAGAACTTCCAGAGTTTCAGAAGAAACCTGTATCCAGGTCAGGAAGCAACAGTTAGAACTGGACATGGAACAACAGACTGGCTCCAAATAGGAAAAGGACTACATCAAGGCTGTATATTGTCACCCTGCTTATTTAACTTATATGCGGAGTACATCAAGAGAAACGCTGGACTGGAGGAAGCACAAGCTGGAATCAAGACTGGCAGGAGAAATATCAATAACCTAAGATATGCAGATGACACCAACCTTATGGCAGAAAGTGAAGAAGAACTAAAGAGCCTCTTGATGAAAGTGAAAGAGGAGAGTGAAAAAACTGGCTTAAAACTCAACATTCAGAAAACTAAGATCATGGCATCTGGTCCCATCACTTCACGGCAAATAGATAGGGAGACAGTGGAAACAGTGTGAGGCTTTATTTTTTGGGGGCTCCAATATCACTGCAGATGGTGACTGGCAGCCATGAAAAGACGCTTACTCCTTGGAAGGAAAGTTATGACCAACCTAGACAGCATATTAAAAAGCAGAGACATTACTTTATCAACAAAGGTCCGTCTAGTAAAGGCTATGGTTTTTCTAATAGTGATGTATGGATATGAGAGTTGGACTATAAAGAAAGCTGAGTGCTGAAGAATTGATGCTTTTGAACTGTGGTGTTGGAGAAGACTCTTGAGAGTCCCTTGGACTGCAAGGAGATCCAACCAGTCCATCCTAAAGATCAGTCCTGGGTGTTCACTGGAAGGACTGATGTTAAAGCTGAAACTTCAATATTTGGCCACCTGATGCGAAGAACTGACTCATTTGAAAAGACCCTGATTCTGGGAAAGATTGAGGGTGGGAGAAGAAGGAGACAACAGAGGATGAGATGGTTGTATGGCATCACCAATTCAATGGACATGAGTTTCGGTAACCTCTACGAGTTGGTGATGGACAGGGAGGCCTGGCATGGGGTTGCAAAGAGTCAGACACGATTGAGTGACTGTGCTGAACTGAACCACTGTATAGCATAGGGAGTTGTACTCAATATTTTGTAATAATCTATAAGGAAAAAGAATCTGAAAAAGAACATATATACACACACATACACATATATAAATATAACTGAATCACGTTGTTGTACACCTGAAACACACTGTAAACTAACTATACTGCAATTTAAAAAAAAATAGAAAAAGAAAATCAATAAAACCAAGAGTTGGTTCTTTGAAAGGGTAAACAAAATCAGCAGACCTCTAGCCAGGCTCACCAAGAAGAAAAAGAGAGAACCAAATAAAACAAGAAATGAAAGGGAAGAAATAACAACCAATATCACAGAAATACACAATATCTGTTATAAGAGAATACTATGAGCAATTACATGCCATCAAATTAGACAACCCAGAAGAAATGGACAAGTTTCTAGAAATACACAGTCCACCAAAACTGAATTAAGCACAGATAATTTGAATAGGCTAATCACTTTAAGTGAAATAGCATCTGTAATAATAATAATGATAAAAAAAACTCTCTGCAAACAAAAGTACAGGGCTGGATGGCTTCAATGAGGAATTCTATCAAGCATACATAGAACTTATAATGATCCTTCTCAAACTCTTCCAAAATACTGAAGAGGAGGAAATACTCCAAAGGTCATTCTATGAAGCTACCATCAGCCTGATACAAAAATCAGACAAAGATACACCTGAAAGTAGCACAACACTAGAAACAACTATACTTCAATTTAAAAACATAGAAAAAAAATCAGCCCACCAAAACTGAATCAAGAAGAACTACATAATTTGAACAGACCTATCCCTAGAAGTAAAGTAGAATCGTTAATTTAAAAGCTTTCTACAACAAAAGTCCAGGACTTGATGGCTTCAACAGGCAAATTCTACCAACCATACAAAGAATTATACTGATTCTTTTCAAAATATTCCAAAAGACTGAAGTGGAGGAAACACTCCCAAAGACATTCCATGAAGCCACAATCATCCTGATACCAAAACTAAACACACCATCAAAAGAAAAAAGAAAAGAAAATTACAGGTCAGTATGTTTGATGAATATACATGCAAAAAATATCAACAAAATATTAGCAAACTGCATCAAACAACACATAAAAAAGACGATACACCATGACCAAGTGGAATCTACCCCAAGTTCACAAGAATGGTTCAACGTATGCAAATGAATGTGATAAACCATATAAAGAAAAGAATAGACAAAACCACATGATCTCAACAGATGCAGAAAAGCATCTGACAAACTTTCATTATAAGCAGATGACATGATACCATATATCACCAACCATTCATGATAAAAATTCTTACCAAAGTGGGTAAGACAGAACATATCTCAACATAATAAGAGCTATGTATGACAAATCCACAAATAAGGTAATAGTCAATGGTGAAAAGCTGAAAACCTTCCTAATAAAATTTTGGAACAAGACAAGCGTGCCCACTCTCACCGCTTCCGTTCAACAGAGTATCAGAAGTCCTAGCTGCAGGAATCAGACAAAAAAAAGCAATAAAAGGTATCCAAAATGGAAAGGAAGAGGTAAAATTTTCATTATAAGGAGATGACATGATACCATATATAAAAAACTCAAAAGATTCCAAGAGATGATTCTACGCATGGACATCACCAGATGGTCAATATTCTTTGCAGCCAAAGATGGGAGAAGCTCCATACAGTCAGTAAAAACAAGACTGGGAGCTGACTGTAGCTCAGATCATGAGCTCCTTATTGCAAAATTCAGGCTTAAACTGAAGAAAGTAGGGAAAACCACTAGGCCAGGTATGACCTAAATCAAATACCTTATGATTATACAGTGGAGGTAAATAGTTTCAAGGGATTACATCTGGTAGACAGAGGTGCCAAAAGAATTACAGATGGAGGTTCATAACATTTTACAGGAAGAGGTGACCAAAACCATCCTAAAGAAAAAGAAATGCAAGAAGGCAAAATGGTTTTGAGTAGGCTTTACAAATAGCTGAGAAAAGAAGCTAAAGGCAAGGGAGAAAGGGAAAGATATACCCAGCTGAATGTGGAGTTCCAGAGAAGAGCAAGGAGAGACAAGACGGCCTTAAGTGAATAATGAAAAGAAAGAGGAAAACAACAGAATGGGAAAGACTAGAGATCTCTTCAAGAAAACTGGGCATATTAAGGGAACATTTCATGTAAAGATGGGCATGATAAAGGACAGAAACGGTAAGGACATAAGAGAAGCAGAAAAGATTAAGAAAAGATAGCAAGAATACACAGAAGAATTATACAAAAAAGTCTCAATGACCTGGATAACCATGACAGTGTGGTCACTCACTTAGGGCAAGACATTCTGGAGTGTGAAGTCAAGTGGGCCTTAGGAAGCATTACTATGAACAAAGCTAGTGGAGGTGATGGAATTCCAGCTGAACTATTTAAAAATCCTAAAAGATGATGATGTTAAATACTGCACTCTGTATGTCAGCAAAATTGGAAAACTCAGCAGTGGTCACAGGACTAGAAAAGGTCAGTTTTCATTCCAATCCCAAAGAGGGGCAATGACAGAAGACTGTTCAAAGTACTGTACAATTGTGCAAGCTAATGCTGCATGTTAGGCTTTAGCAGTTACGTGAACCAAGAATTTCCAGATGTACAAGCTGGTTTCAGAAAAGGTAAAGGAACCAGAGATCTCTCACCAACATTCATTGGATTAGAGAAAAAGCAAGAGAATTCCACAAAGACATATACTTCTGCTTCACTGACTACACTAAAGCCTTTGAGTGTGTGGATCCAACAAACTGTGGAGAACTCTTAAAGAGATAGAAACATCAGACCACTTTACCTGTCTCCTGAGAAACCTATATGCAGGTCAAGAAGCAATAGTTAGAAATGGACATGGAATAATGGACTGGTTCCAAATTGGGAAAGGGGTACGACAAGACTGTATATTGTCGCCCTGCTTATTTAACTTCTATGCTGAGTATATCATGTGAAATGCTGGACTAAATGAATTACAAGCTGGAATCCAGACTGCTGGGAGAAATATCAACAACCTCAGATATGTAGATGATGCCACTCTAATGGCAGAAAGTGAAGAGGAACTAAAGACCCTCTTGATGAGGGTGAAAGAAGAGTGTGAAAAAGCTGGCTTAACACTCAACATTCAGAAACTAAGATCATGGCATCTGGCCCCATCATTTCATGGCAAATAGAAACTAAAAGAGTCAAAATGGTGACAGATTTTCTTTTCTTGGGCTCCAAAATCACCGCAAATAAGCACTACAGCCATGAAATTCAAAGATGCTTGCTCCTTGGAAGGAAAGTTATGACAAACCTAGAAAGCATATTAAAAAGCAGAGACATCTCTTTGCCAACAAAGGTCTGTATAGGGAAGTCGCTCAGTTGTGTCCAACTCTTAGCGATCCCATGGACTGCAGCCTACCAGGCTCCGCCATCCATGGGATTTTCCAGGCAAGAGTACTGGAGTGGGGTGCCATTTCCTTCTCCAATAAATGAAAGTGAAAAGTGAAAGGGAAGTCGCTCAGTCGTGTCCAACTCTTAGCGATCCCATGGACTGCAGCCTACCAGGCTCCGCCATCCATGGGATTTTCCAGGCAAGAGTACTGGAGTGGGGTGCCATTTCCTTCTCCAATAAATGAAAGTGAAAAGTGAAAGGGAAGTCGCTCAGTCGTGTCCAACTCTTAGCGACCCCATGGACTGCAGCTTACCAGGCTCTGCCATCCATGGGATTTTCCAGGCAAGAGTACTGGAGTGGGGTGCCACTGCCTTCTCCAAAAGGTCTGTATAGTCAAAGCTATTATTTTCAGTAATCACATGTGGATTTGAGAGTTGGATCATAAAGAAGGCTGAGCACTGAAGAACTGATGCTTATGAATTATGGTGCTGGATAAGACTCTTGCAAATCCCCTGGACAGCAAGGACATCAAACCAATTAATCCTAAGGGAAAGAAACTCTGAATATTAACTGGAAGGACTGTTGCTAAAGCTAAACCTCTAATACTTTAGCCTCCTGATGCAAAGAGGCCACTCATGGAAAAGATTTTGATGCTGGCAAAGAATGAAGGCAAAAGGAGGTAGGGGCGGCAGAGGATGAGATGATTGGATAGCATCACAAACTCAATGGACATGAATTTGGGCAAATTCCAGGAGATACTGAAGGAAGGACAGGGGAGCCTGGTATGCAGCACTCCATGGGGCTACAAAGAGTCAGACATGACTTAGTGACTGAACAACAACAAAAAACTCCACACAAAAACTACTAAAACTGATAAACGAATTAAGCAAGGTAGCATGATACAAGATTAACATATAGAAATCTGTTGCATTTCTTTTTTTTTTTTTTTGACAGAAATGTCTTTATTTGAAATTTTTTTTTTTTTTTAAACACTGATGAGGGCCCGAACTTCGACTTCTGGATGTTAGAAATTTTTTCCAACTTAATGAGGAACTAACAATTGTGCTGTCACTGTTTTCCAAGTTGTCACTAAGATCTTAAGGCTTTTAGTGATTTCTCTGATGTACTTTTAGTCAGATGTTTATCATCATTACCTTTTATCCTTACATGGGCTTTGGAGAAAGACAGACCTGAGTTTGAATCCTATGCTGCTGCTGCTAAGTCGCTTCAGTCGTGTCTGACTCTGTGCGACCCCATAGACGGCAGCCCACCAGGCTCCCCCGTCCCTGGGATTCTCCAGGCAAGAACACTGGGGTGGGTTGCCATTTCCTTCTCCAATGAATGAAAGGAAAAGTGAAAGTGAAGTCACTCAGTAGCGACCCCATGGACTTCAGCCTTCCAGGCTCCTCTGTCCATGGGATTTTCCAGGCGAGAGTACTGGAGCATTTCTTTATACTAATAATAAAAGGTGTCAGAAACAGAAAGTAAAAAAAGCAATCCTTTTTAAAATTGCATCAAAAAATACTTAGGAATAAACCTCATCAAAGAGGTGAAACTCCTACATGCTCAGACGTACAAAACATTAACAAAGGAAACTGAAGATGATGCAAACAAATGGAAAGGTATCTCATGCTTTTGGACTGGAAGAGTTAATATTGCTAAAATGACCATAGTACCCAAAGCAATCTACAGATTTAATGTGATCTGTATCAAATTATTCATGACATTTTTCACAGGACCAGAAAAATCCTAAAATGTATATGAAACCATAAAAGACCCAGAATTGCCAAAGCAATCCTGAGGAAAAGGAACAAAAGCAGGAAGCTCAACCCTCCCAGGCTTCAGATAGTATTTTAAAGCTACATTAATCAAAACAGCATGGTATTGGCACAAAAACAGACATCTAGATCAATGGAATAGAAAAGAAAGCCCAAGGAATTCCCTGGTGGTCCAGTGGTTAGGACTCTGCATTTCCATTGCTGATGGCACAGGTTCAATCCCTGATCAGGGAATTAATATCCTGCAAGCCACATGGCAAAAAAAAAAAAAAAAAAAAAGCCTCAAAACAAAATACAGAGAGAGCTTAGAATAAACCCACCACCCATGGTCAATTTATCTTTGACAAATGAGGCAAGAATATACACAGAGAAGAGTCTCTTCAGGAAGTGGTATCTGGAAAGCTGGAGAGCCATATGTAAATCAATGAAATCAGAACACTCCCTCACACTGTACACACACAAAAAAACTCAAAATGGCTTAAAGACTTAAAATGTAGGACATGACACCATAAAACGCCTAGAAGAGAAGACAGGCAAAATATTATCTGACATAAACTGTAGCAATGTTTTTCTTAGGTCAGCCTCCTAAGGCAACAGAAATAAAAGCAAAAATAAACAAATGGGACCTATTCAAACTTTTAAGTTTTTACACAGCAAAGAAAACCATAAACAAAATAAAAGGACAGCCTACATATTGGGAGAAAATATCTGCAAATGATGTGACCAACAAGGGATTAATCTCCAAAATATACAAACAGCTTACATATCTCAATTAAAAAAACCAAAAACCAAATCAAAAAACGTGCAGAAGACCCAAATAGACATTTCTCCAAAAAAGACATAGAGACGGCCAATATGCACATGAAAAGATGCTCAATGTAACTAGAGAAATGCAAATTAAAACTTCAATAAGGTATCACCCTCATATGGGTCAGAATAGCCAACATCAAATAATAAATACTGGAGAGGATATGGAGAAAAGGGAACCCTCCTACACTTTTCATGGGAATGTAAATTGGTAAAGCCACTATGGAAAACAGTATGGAGGCTCCTTAAAAAACTAAAAATAAAGTTGCCATATGATTCAGCAATCCTGTTTCTGGGTATATAAACCAGTCAAAACTATGATTCAAAAAGATGTATGCACCCAATGATCGAAGCAGCACTATTTACAACAGGTAAGACATGAAGCAACCTAAGTGTCCATCAACAGAGGAATGGATAAAAACGTGGTACATATATACAATGGATTACTACCCAGCCATAAAAAAAGGATAAAATACTGCCATTTGCAGCAATACGGATAGACCTAGAGATTATCATACTAAGTGAAGTTAAGTCAAACACAGAAAAACAGATATCATATAGTATCATTTGGATGTGAAATCTAAAATATGATACAAATGCTCTTATTTATGGAGAAGGCGATGGCACCCCACTCAAGTACTCTTGCCTGGAAAATCCCATGGATGGAGGAGTCTAGTGGGCTGCAGTCCATGGGGTCACTAAGAGTCGGACATGACTGATCGACTTCACTTTCACTTTTCACTTTCATCATTGGAGAAGGAAATGGCAACCCACTCCAGTGTTCTTGCTTGGAGAATCCCAGGGATGGGGGAGCCTGGTGGGCTGCCATCTATGGGGTCACACAGAGTCAGACACGACTGAAGCGACTTAGCAACAGCAGCAGCAGCTCTTATTTAAAAAACAGAAACAGACTCAGACACAGAAAACAAACTGATGGTTACAAAGGAGAAAAGGGGTAGGAGAGGGATAAATTAGAAGTTCTGGATTAGGAGACACTAATTACTATAGATAAATAAGGTTCTACTGTATAGCGCAGGGAACTATATTCAATACCCTGTAATAAACTATAATGGAAAAGAACATGAAAAATATATACATATATATGTACACCTGAATTACATGCTTTACACAAGAAATGAACACAATACTGTAAATTAACTTAAAAAAAAAAAAAACTGCACCAAACTTTATATCCTTAAGCAGAATTATGCTACTGAAATACCAGGTAATTGATCTGTCTTCCTATTCCAAGATCAATTTCCTTTCCAACCAAAATTTAACTTCAGATTTAGTGATTTTAATCCTGGGTGTTCATTGAAGGATTGATGTTGAAGCTGAAACTCCAATACTTTGGCCACCTGATGCGAAGAGCTGACTCATTTGAAAAAACCCTAATGCTGGGAAAGATTGAGGGCAGGAGGAGAAGGGGATGACAGAAGATGAGATGGTTGGATGGCATCACTGACTCAATGGACATGGGTTTAGGTAGACTCTGGCAGTTGGTGATGGACAGGGAGGCCTGGCGTGCTGCAGTTCATGGGGTCGCAAAGCGTTGGACATGACTGAGCGACTGAACTGAACTTAGTGATCTTGACTATCTGCCTTGCCCTTTATTATATATTAAGTTTTTGTTTATTCTATTCTTTCTGTCTGAGAGACTGTCCTTACCTGGGAAGTCACTGAATCTTATATGATTGTATTTTTGAAGAAAAATGAGATCATACACAAACTGAAAGGAAACTGGAATGCTGTATTCCAGTTAAGAAATTTGATTGGTAGAGATCCACTTTAATTAATCTCTTTTGTTTATCAATATTTTCTGTAATGACTACACATATTTTTTAAAACAGCTTGAATGAGATATATAAAACTCACATATAAATCTAACCAATTCTAAATATAGAATTCAATGACCTCAATAAATTAATAGAGCTGAGCAACCAACACCACAGTCCAGTTTTAGAAGGTTTCCATTACCCAAAAAGTTTCTTCCTAGATGTCTGCAGTTAATTCCTGTTGCCACTTGTAACCCAGAGAACCACTGACTGGATTTCTGCCTCTACAAATGTGCCTTTTTAGAGATTTCTCATAAATGGAGTCAATATGTGTCTCGTGCATTTGGCTTCCTTTGAGTGAGTGAGTGAGTGAGTGAAGTTGCTCAGTCATGTCCGACTCTTTGTGACCCCGTGGACTGTAGCCTACCAGGCTTCTCCATCCACGGGATTCTCCAGGCAAGAACACTGGAGTGGGTTACCATTTCTTTCTCCAGGGGATCTTCCCGACCCAGGGATCGAACCTGGGTCTCCTGCACTGGAGGCAGATGGTTTAACCTCTGAGCCACCTGGCTTCCTTTACTTAGCATGTCTTTGAGGTTCATGAATAATAAAGCAGAGATCAGCATTCATTCCTTTTTATTGCGAAAGAGTATTCTGGTATATGGATATACCACATTTTGTAGTTTGTATCCATTATCAGTTGATGGACACTTGGATTATTTCCAGTTTGGGGCTATTATGACTAAGGCTGCTATGAAGATTTGCTTTCATGTCTTTGTGTGGAGATATGCTTTAATTTCTTTTGGATAGATTCTTGTGAATGCTTTTCTTTTATAATAATTATAATTTAAGTAAATCATTAAAAAAAATCCAGATTTTTTTCTGACTCCAATTCTTTTCTTCCCTATTTATTTTAAGCCAATTATACCAGTTCTCTAGTTTAGGTTTAGTCTGTATTTTTGTTCTTATGCACTAGCCAGAGACTCTTGCAGGACACAAACAAAACTCTGTGCTTACCAGGATCCAGGGAAAGAAAGGAGCAGTAACCACCACATGAAACTGAGCCAGACCTGCATCAGTGTTTGAGGATCTACTGGAGAGGCATGGGTCAGCAGTGACCTGCCATGGGGACAGGGACACTGTTGCCAGCAGTCCTAGGAGGTGCAGCTTGTTGGCATAAATCCTCTTGGAGGAGGTTGTCATTAGGCCTAACAGAGACTATACCCCTTCCACAGAGACTCCAAGACTCCAGGACTGGGCCACCTCAGGCCAAACTACAGGGAGGGAGCACAGACTCACACATTAGCAGATAATTGGATTAAACATTTACTGAGCACGGCCCTGCCCACCAAAGTGAAACTGAGTTTTCCCCACAGCCAGTCTCTCCCAGCAGGAAGCTTCCACTAGCCTCTTATTCTCACCCATAAGTGGGCAGAGAGAATGAAAACCACAATTACAGAAAGCTAACCATATGATCACATGGATCACAGGCTTGTGTAACTCAATAAAACCGTGAGTCATGCCATGTAGGGCCACCCAAAATGGATGGGTCATGGTGGAGAGTCCTGACAAAACGCAGTCCACTGGAGGAGGGAATGGCAAACTACTTCAGCATTTTTGCCTTGAGAACCCCATGAACGGCATGAAAAGGCAAACAGATATGACACTGAAAGATGAACTACCCAGCTCAATATGCTACTGGAGAAGAGCAGGGAAATGCTCTGGAAAGAATGAAGAGGCTGAGTCAATGTGGAAATGACACCCAGTTGTGGTTGTATCTGGTGGTGAAAGTAAAGTCCGAAGCTGTAAGGAATAGTACTTATTGTGTAGGAACCTAGAATGTTAGGTCCATGAATCAGGGTGGTCAAATTGGAAATTGGAAGTGGTCAAACAGGAGATGGCAAGAGTGAACATCGACATTTTAGGAATCAGTGAACTAAAATGGATGGAAATGGGCGAATTTAATTCAGATTACCATTATATCTATTACCGCAGGCAAGAATCCTTAGAAGAAATGGAGTAGGCTTCATAGTCAACAAGAGTCTGAAATGTAGTACAAGGGTGCAATCTCAAATACAACAGAATGATCTCCGTTTGTTTCCAAGGCAAACCATTCAACATCATAGTAATTCAAGTTTATGCCCCAACCACTAATGCTGAAGAAGATGAAGAATGGTTCTGTGAAGACCTACAAGACCTTCTAGAACTAACATCAAAAACAAATGTCCTTTCCATAACAGGGTATTAGAATCCAAAAGTAGGAAGTCAAGGGATAACCTGGAGTAACAGGCAAGTTCAGCCTTGGAGTACAAAATGAAGCACGGCAAATGCTAACAGTTTTGCCAAAAGAACGCACTGGTCATAGCAAACACCCTCTTCCAACAACACAAGAGATGACTCTGGACATGGATCATCAGATGTTCCATACTGAAATCAGGTTGATAATATTCTTTGCAGCTGAAGATACAGAATCTGTATACTCTCAACAAAAGCAAGACCAGGAGCTGACTGTGACTCAGATCTTGAACTCCTTATTGCAAAATTCAGACTTAAATAGAAAAAAGTAGGGAAAACAGCTAGGCCCTCAGGTATGACTTAAACCAAATCCCCTACGATTTTACAGTAGAGATAACAGATTCAAGGCATTAGATCTGATAGAGTGCCTGAAACACTGTAGACAGGGGTTCATAACACTGTACAAGAGATGGTGACAAAACCATCCCCAAGAAGAAATGCAAAGGGCAAAATGGTTGTTTGAGGAGGCCTTACAAATAGCTAAGAAAAGAAGAGAAGCAAAAGACAAAGGAGAAATGAAAGATATACCCATTTGAATGCAGAGTTCCAAAGAATATCAAGGAGAGATAAGAAAGCCTTCCTCAGTGATCAGTGCAAAGAAATAGAGGAAAATAATAGAATGGGAAAGATTAGAGATCTCCTCAAGAAAATCAGAGATACCAAGGGAACATTTCATGCAAAGATGGGCTCAATAAAGGACAGAAATGGTATGGACCTAACAGAAGCAGAAGATAGTAAGAAGTTGCAAGAATACACAGAAGATACAAAAAAGATCTTCATGACCCACATAACTACGATCATGTGATCACTCACCTAGAGCCAGACATCCTGGAATGTGAAGTCAAGCTGTCCTTAGGAAGCATCACTACGAGCAAAGCTAGTGGAGGTGATGGAATTCCAGTTGAGCTATTTCAAATCCTAAAAGATGATGCTGTGAAAGTGCTGCATTCAATATGCCAGCATATTTGGAAAAATCAGCAGTGGCCACAGGACTGGAAAAGGTCAGTTTTCATTCCAATCCCAAAGAAAGGTAATGCCAAAGAATGTTCAAACTACTGCACAATTGCACTCTTTCACATGCTAACAAGGTAATGCTCAAAATCCTTCAAGTGAGGCTTCAACAGTATGTGAACCAAGAACTTCCAGATGTTCAAGCTGGATTTAGAAAAGGCAGGGGAACCAGAGGTCAAATTGCAAACCACCACTCAACCATAGACAAGTGAAGGGAATCCAGAAAAACATCAACATCTGCTTCACTGATGATGCTAAAATCTTGACTATGTGGATCACAACAAAATGGAAAATTGTTAAAGAGATGGGAATATCAGACCATTTTACCTGCCTCCTGAGAAACCTGTATGCAGGTCAAGAAGTAACAGAACTGAACATGGAAAAATGGACTGGTTCAAAATTGGGAAAGGAGCACATCAAGGCTGTAAACTGTCCCCTGCTTATTTAAATTATAATGCAGAGTACATCATGCAAAATGCTGGGCTAGATAAAGCACAAGCTGGAATCAACATTGCTGGGAGAAATATCAATGACTTCAGATACGCAGATGACACTACTCTAAAGGCAGACAACAAAGAAGAACTAAAGTTTCTTGATGAGGGTGAAAGAGGAGAGTGAGGAAGTATTAGTATTCAAAATACTAAGATCATGGTATCTGGTCCCATCACATCATGTGGAAAAAATGGAAACAATGGCAGATATTATATTTTTGGGCTCCAAAATCACTGTGGACAGTGACTACAGCCATGAAATTAAAAGATGCTTGCTTCTTGGAAGAAAAGCTATGACAAATCTAAATAGTATATTATAAAGCAGAGATACCACTTTCCCAAAAAAGGTCCATCTAGTCAAATCTATGGTTTTTCCAGTAGTCATGTATGGATATGAAAGTCTGACCATCAAGAAGACTGAGTGCTGAAGAACTGATGCTTTCGAATTGTGCTAGAGAAGACTCTTCAGAGTCCCTTGGACAGCAAGGAGATCAAACTAGTCAATCCTAAAAGAATTCTACCCTAAATATTCATTGGAAGGACTGATGCTGAAGCTCCAACACTTTGCCCACTTGATACAAACAGCTGACTCACTGGAAAAGACCCTGATGGTGGGAAAGATTGAGGACAGGAGAAGAAGGATGAGATGGTTAGATGGCATCACAAATTCAATGGACATGGGTTTGAGCAAACTCCAGGAGATATGAAGGACAGGGAAGCCTAGCGTGCTGCAGACCATGGGGTCACAAAGAGTGGGACATGACTGAGCAACTGAACAACAAAAATATGACTAACAGACTTTTAACTTATTCAAACTACTTGACCTTCTCTTGTTGACTATTTAAGACATTATAATTTTTCCATATAACAGACCTAGGAGAGCAGAAAATATTAATTTAAAATATGACTTAATATTTAAAACCTCTGTATGGGGATTTTTGATTCAATTATTATTTTTACCAAATTTCTATATAGGCCAATTTGGTTTTATTATTTTACCTAAAATATTCAGCTAAATTATCTACAGTTCCTGAAACCAATCAGCCCCTTCATGGATCACTGTCTTGTGGTGGTGAAGGGACGTGTCAGACTCAGTGAAGCCATGAGCCATGCCATGTAGGGCCACAAACACAGACGGGTGAAGTGGAGAGTTCTAAAAAAACATGGTCCACTGGAGGAAGGAATGGCAAACTACTCCAGGATTCTTGCCATGAGAACCCAATGAAGTGTATAAAAAGGCAAAAAGATACGACACCGAAAGACAAGGCCCACAGGCTGGATGGTGTCCAATATGCTACCAGAGAAGAGCAGAGGACAACTACTAATAACAGCTCCAGAAACAATGACGTGGCTGGTCCAAAGCAACAGTGATGCCTGGTTGTGGATGTGTCTGGTGATGAAAGTAAAATCCAATACTATTAAGAAAAGAATTACATAGGAACCTGGAACGTTAGGTCTACAAATCAAGGTATACTGGATGTGGTCAGCAGGAGATGGCAAGAAAAAACACTGACATCTTAGGAATCAGTGAACTAAAGTGGATGGGAATGAGTGAATTTAATTAAGATGACCATGTATCTACTACTGTGGGCAAGAATCCTATAGAAGAAATGAAGCAGTCCTCATAATCAACAGAAGAGTCTAAAATGCAATACACTTGGGTGCAACCTCAAAAATGACAGAATGATCTCGGTTCATTTCCAAGACAAGCCATTCAACACCAGAGTAACCCAAGTCTATGCCCCAACGGATGTAGAAGAAGCTCAAGTTGATCAGTTATACAAAGACCTACAAGACCTCCTAGAATTAACATCAAAAGAATATGTTCTATTTAACAGAGGGGACTGGAATGCAAAAGTAGGAAGTCAAGATACCTGGAGTAACAGGCAAGTTTGGCCTTGGTGTACAAAACAAAGCAGGGCAAAGGCTAACAGAATTCTGCCAAGAGAAAACACTGGTCAAAGCAAACACCCTTTTTCAACAAAACAAGAGATGACTTTACACATGGACTTCACTAGATGGTCAATACCAAAATCAGACTGATTACATTCTTTGTAGCCGAAGATAGACAAATTATATACAGTCAGAGAAAATAAGACCTGGAGTTGACTGTGCCTCAGGTCATCAGCTCCTTACAGCAAAATTCATGCTTAAACTAAAGAAAGTGGGGAAAACCACAAGGCCCATCAGGTACGACCTAAATCAAATCCCTTATGATTATACAGTGGAGGTGACGAATAGATTCAAGGGATTAGATCTAGTAAATAAAGTGCCTGAAGAACTATGGACAGAGGTTCATAATATTGTACAGAAGGCAGTGAGCAAAACCATCCCAAAGAAAAAGAAATGAAAAAAGGCAAAGTGTCTGAGCAGGCTTTACAAAATGGTTGTCAGAGGAAAGAGAATTGAAAGCGAGGGAGAAAGGGAAAGGTATACTCAACTGAATGCAGAGTTTGAGAGAAATGCAAGGTCAGAGGAGAAGGCCTTCTTCAACGAACAGTGCAAAGAAACAGAGGAAAACAACAGAATGGAAAGGCTAGAGAGCTCTTCTAGAAAACTGGATATATCAAAAGAACATTTCATCCAAAGAGGAGCACAATAAAGGACACAAACTGTATGGACCTAACAGAAGCAGAAGTGGTAAAGAAGAGATGGCAAGAATACATACACAGAAGAACTGTACAAAGAAGACCTTAATGACCCAGATAACTACGTTGGTGTCATCACGCATTCAGAGCCAGACATTCCGGAAGTGTGCAGTCAACCAGGCCTTAGGAAGCACTGCTGTCAGTAAAGCCAGTGGAGATGATGGAATCCCAGCAGAGCTATTTAAAATCCTAAACAAGGATGGTATTAAAGTGCTGCACTCAGTATGTCAGCAAATTTGGACTATCCAGCAGTGGCCCCAGGACTAGAAAACTTCAATCTTCATCCCAAATCCCAAGGGTAATACTAAAGATGTCTGAACTACTGGACAATTATATTCATCTCCCATGCTAGTAAGGTTATACTCAAAATCCTTCAAGCTAGCCTTCAGTGGTATGTGAACTAAGAACTTACAGATATTCAAACTGGGTTTAGAAAAGGCAGAAGAACCAGAGATCAAACTGCCAACATTTGCTGGATCACAGAGAAAGCAAGGGAATTCCAGAAAAATATCTACCTCTGTTTGATTGACTACATTAAAGACTTTGACTGGTGGATCATAACAAACTGTGGAAAATGCTTAAAGAGATGGGAATACCACACCGTATTATCTGTTTCCTGAGAAACCTGTAGGCGGGTCAAGAAGCAATAGTTAGAACCTTGTATGGAACAACTAACTAGTTCAAAATTGAGAAAGGCATACGACAAGGCTGTTTATTATCACCCTGTTTCTTTAACTTTTATGCAGAGCACATCATGCAAAACACTGGGCTGGATGAGTTACAAGCTGGAATCAAGACTGCTGGGAGAAATATCAACAACCTCAGACATGCAGATGATACCACTTTAATGGCAGAAAGCGAAGAGGAAGCAAAAAGCCACTTGATGAGGGTGAAAGAAGACAGCAAAAAAGCCCGCTTAAAATTCAATATTAAAAAACTAAGATCATGGCATCTGGTTCCATCCCTTCATGGCAAACAGAAAGGGAAAAGGTGGAAGTAGTTCCAGATTTCCTCTTACTAGGCTCTAAAATCACTGCAGATGTTGACTGCAGCCATGCAATTAAGAAACGAATGGTTCTTGGCAGGAAAGTTATGACAAACCTAGACAGTGTATTAAAAAGCAAAGACACCCCTTTGCTGACAAAGGTCTACTAGTCAAGGCTATTGTCTTTCCAGTAGTCATGTATGGATGTGAAAGCTGGACCATAAAGAAGGCTGAGCACCAAATAATTGATGCTTTTGAACTGTGGTGCTGGAGAAGACTCTTGAGAGTCTCTTGGACTGCAAGGAGATCAAACTAGTCAACCCTAAAAGAAATCAACCCTGAATACTCATTGGAAGGACTGATGTGGAAGCTGAAGCTCCAATACTCTGGCTAACCTGATGTGAACTGCTGACTCATTGGAAAAGATCCTGATGCTGGGAAAGACTGAAGGCAGAAGAGGGTGACAGAGGATGAGACAGTTGGATGGCTTCACCAATTCGATGAACATGAACCTGGGGAAACTCTAAGAAATGGTGAAGGGCAGGGAGGCCTGGTGTGCTTCAGTCCATGGGTTGCAGATTTGGACACAACTTGGCAACTGTACAACAACAAACCAATTAGGTCCAATTACATGCTCTGTGAATTTTGCTCTCCTCTGTTTATCTTATTACAAGCTTCTCATGTTTTTTATTTTCTGTTCCTTTCTACCTGAATGTATTCCTACAAACATGCAAAGGGCTCCTTGAAGAACTTTATCTTAAAACTACTGGGTGCATAAATTATTGTGGATGTTCAATAAAAGTTTAATTGGACTGCACAAAATTTCTAGCTTTTTTAGTACAATGAAACTTGGCTGCTGGATTTTTATTTCAACTTGGAATTGCAACGTAGTTAACCTACATATCTCATTCTTCTAACTAATTACTTCAGTGTGAACTCATGGTTTTTGATACACAAAAATAAAAATGCAAAAAAGAAAATATACATATAGGGGTGTACATGTATGTTGTCGTCGTGCCACTCAGTTGTGTCCAACTCTTTGTGATCCCATGGACGCCAGGCCTCCCTGTTTTCCCATGTGTATCCTTTAGCTTGTCTGCTGAGGGCTTGGGAGCAGGAACAACCCAAACAGCAATAAACAATCTAGTGTCCAGATCTTAGTTTCTATATACTCTACTAAAATGGCTGATTCTAAGGTTGAACAGGCAAAGGATGAACTGAGCCTAGAACTCCTTTGTGTATCAGAAAGAAAAGAAGTGTTGGAAAGATTGAGAAATGTCAAAAGAACAAAGAAGCCAGGCTGAAGGGCATTCCACTAGCCTAAATCAGAGGCAACTTGAAAATCTAAATAATGATAACAATGGATTATAATCCAAAGAATGATACAGAAAGCTGTAAGTCTGTAGTGATTTAATAAATGAATAAATTGAAAATTTGATGAAAAACAGGGTAACTCACAAGATCTCAAATTGCCCTCCCCACAAATAATTATAAAGGGAAACAAAAAACCTTAATGAGAAATCTACATACATTCTTATTAAGAAGTTACAACGCACCTCATCAGTAATTCCTGGAGAAGGAAATGGCAACCCACTCCAGTATTCTTCCTGGAGAATCCCATGAACAGAGAAGCCTGGCAGGCTACAGACCATGGGGTTGCAAAGAGTCGGACATGACTGAGCACAACACAGCAGCATGAGTAATCGCAAAAATCTAAATTGCATGCCACCTGATAGGGTTCAATGACAAAGACGTATAATTACTTCTGTGATATTCCTGCCAATGATGAATAATCTGAATTATCAGTAGAATCATGTAGCAGAAAGAAAAGAATGAATATTCTCATGAAAGTAAGGTAGGTATTCAAGACTGAAAGTGACCAAGCAGACTTGACAAGTAAATGCAATATATGATTCTGAACTGGATCCTTTTTCTATATAGAATACTATTAGGATTGAACTGGTAAATCACAAATGGGATCCAAAGATTGGATGGTAGTAATGGATCAAGGTCAATTTTCTGATTTTGATGTTTGTATTGTAGTTTTATAGGACACTTGCCCTTGCTTATAGGAAAGAGACTAAAGTATTTTTGGTCATGGGACATAATGTCAGCTACTTTCTTTCAAATGGGACAGAATTTGAAAAAAAGGTTCTCTTTGAACTTTTCTATTAATATAAGCGTGAGATTAAAAAAAGAGAGAAAGAATACTATTGCATTAGATTGCGAGCTCTCTCTTCTAACCTTCTATTGTTTTGTTCTACCAGGGCCCTCCCTGCATGTATCAGGTATTCAATCAGCGCGCCTGATTTACTGAATGACAAAAGGAAATCACTGTGGCTGCCATGCAAAAGAGCATCCTGAAACACAGTAAGAATAGAAGAGGAGCGACTTGTTAGAAAGGTACTAAAACACTCCAGTAAAAAACGGCCTGAATTGGTGAGAACAGTGATGTCAGAGAAGTAAAGATTACATAAATATTTAGGCTATGACTTCAAAAGATGTTGTGTTATGGAAACGGAGGTGAGAGAAAGGTGGCATAAAGGACGACTCCCAGGTTTCTGGCAAAACCAACCTGATGATGGCATTTACTGATAATGGAAATACAAGTGGAAGAATTCAGAAGAGACAAGGAGTGGGACAGCTCAGGACAGTGAGTTAAATATGTTGAATTTGAGGCACTTGTAAAACACTTCAATAGAGATACTGTACAAGTTGTATGTGTCTGGAACTTAAAAGTAAAAGCACCTATGCAGGTAGTGCAGGACTGAGAAGAGAAGATGGCCTCAAAGAAAACTTTCAAGGCTAGTGAATGGAGGAAGAGCCAGAAAAGCTGACTTATAAGGCACAGCCAAAAGAGGTTAAGAAGAAACCAGGAAAGTGTGGTGTTAAAAAAAAAAGAGAGAGAGAGAGAGAAGAGAACATTTCAAGAAGAAGACATAATTGGAGTTAAATGGTGCTACAAAGTCAAGTAAAACAAGGACAGGAAATACCCATTAGATTTAACGAGACTGACATCATTGCTATGTAAGTGGAAGAAGCCAGATGGGTAAGCTGAGAAGTGACAGAAGGTAAGAAAACTGAGACAATAACTGTAGACATCAATTTGAGATGGTTCCCTTTAAGGAAAGGAATAAACAAGATGGTAGAGGGAATGGAATCCAGGGTTAAGAGAGGTTTGATTGTTTTAAAATGGAGAAATCTGGACATTTATATGCTGGGGGACCAAAAAAAACTACTGAGATAAATTTAATGACACAGGATAAAAGAGAAAACTGAGAATGCAGGTTTTCTTAATTCCATGCTGGAGTTTGTCACAGAGGCCCCAAACATTCAGTTAAAGTGATTTTGAAAGTACAATGGTTATTCATTAGACTACTAGAATTTTATTTAGTAAAGAGTTCTAAAGTCATCCAGCACCATCTGAGACTCAAAGAAGTTAGGTGACTAACTTACCTGCTCAAGGTCACATGGTTACTATATGGTAGAGCTATGACCCAGGGGTTTCTGACTGCATGCTCTTTCCACGATCCCAGAGTGACTATATATGATCTGAGTATTCTGCAGAAGTGCATTTGGAGTCTTAAGGGTGGTGAAGGTAGAAGAAAGAGATGTGGGTTGGAGAGAATGTGGACACATTCGAGAGTCTGGAATCCCCATTCCTATTTCACGGAAGTTCCCCTTCTGTTTAATAAACTAGGGTCCTGAATAAGATTTAAGGAAAAAAAAAAAAGGCAAACAATGATCAAAGAAATGTAAAAATACACATACTTTAAAACTTGCTTACCGGGTAATAGCACTGAACAGTCCACGGATGCGTGCTTTATGTCTAGATACAAAGGCTTCAGTAAATATTACTCCTCTGTTATCAAGATCAATGTGTCCATTAATAATTCTACCTAGTCGCTGAGTTAGTGCCTGAGGGTAAAGATGGATGAAAATTCTTATTAAAATGATAGAACAAAATTACAGATTTACATGTGTACAGGTTTACTAAAGTCATGCGGCATGCTGATGTTGTATTAATCATACGACTGAGTAATTTCAGCAAGCATGAATTAACAAGATACATAAAGTAAAATGAAGACTTACGATCTAGGAAACTTCATAATCTTATGGTGAAGACAAGAACTGAATGAGTCTAATAACTGATATGTTAAAAAACTCAGCTACCCGCTAATAAGGCCACAGGCAGCCTGAAACACAGACAACCAAGACATTTACAAGGATCCTGGAGAGGATCCTATATGGAACTGCTAATACTAACAGAGAAATAAATATTATCCCAAGATTCTGCAACCTAGGGATACATAAAACCTGAAAAGTTATACTCTGTGATGTAAATATTAACAAACTGTGTCCATAAATCTATACTGACAGACAACCTGATTTCTTGGTAACCTGAGGAGAGCATTTCTCCACAGCTACACTATGACTGGGATCAGGTTTATGAAATAAGCTTGGACATATTTCCCTTTCCAGGACAAGTTAAATCTATTTGAGTCAGCCTGGCTGATACTTCTATGGTACAGAAAAATGGTTTCCAAACAACTTTTTTTTAAGGATCCATTTTTTTGCTGCCCCATGAGGCATGCGGGATCTTAGTTCTGTGAGCCAGGATTAAACCCATGCCCTTAGCATTGGAATTGGAAGCTCAGAGTCTTATCCACCGGACTGTCAGGGAAGTCCCCCAAACCACTTCTTAGTGAGCTTTTACAATACTGCCTATGATACTGAGAAAAATTAAAACTGAAAAAAGAATATATATATGTTTCTAAAATGTATCAGTAGCACAATAAGAAACCACTTGATCTGTTCTGATATTTTAATGTAAAACTGACTAAAAGTATCTTTTTTTTTGCCTTCTGTGATTTACATGTATTTGCTCATTTTATCTTCTGTAATTTACATACACTTGCTCAGGAGCTTAGTTCTCCTGAAATACTTTGTAAAACAGATCTATATGCTCAATGGTATTTTAGATGCAATGAGGAGAAATCACCCACTTAAAATGAGTGAGTAAATCTGTTTCATTATAAATTAATCTCATGCAATTATGGTTTGGTAATTTCTGTAAGATGGATTTTTTTAAAGTATACCTAAAATGATTTGGCTTTTCCCTTATTTGTTTCAGTAAATATATAAACAAAACCATCATTTATTGAGTACTTCCTCTAGGCCAGCCATTTCACCAGATATACCATGTATTCGACACCTTACTGACATCTATGAGAGACAATTATTCCCATTTTCAGATACGTAACTTGAAGCACAAATAGGCATAAAAATAATTTTTCTGACCCTAAGTAACAAAGCAGTGTCATAGACAGAATTCAAAGCATGGCCTGTTTAACTTCCACTGTTCCAAACAGACTTCTAAAACGTTAAACAACTTTAAGAAAACTGAAATAACAAGGAAATAGCCTCTATTTTCAGGCACCATTGTAATTTAACTTATAATTTGATTTGAGTATTGACACAAGTACCAAAAATTAAGTGACTATAAGCCATTCCTTGATTTCTCTCCCTATCATGCTCTCAGTTTAGAGGAGGAAGAAAGGTGACATCAAAAGAAGTTGGTACTATTGACATCTGGGGAAGAAAATTTTCTACTGGGAAGGAATGCTCTGTGCACTGCAGGATGTTTAGCAGCATCTGTGACCTTTACCACACAAGATGCCAGTAGCACCTCTTATAAATTATAATCTTCATCAGCTGTTTCTTAAATTATAACTAGCAATCAGAACTGAAGATATTCTTGCTAAAGAAGCATTCAATAAAGATATACACTTCTGGTATACTTGCTACTGCATCCAAGCAGGCTGAGACCTTAAGTCTACCAAGTTTAGGTATCTCTGGGTTCAGGAATGGAGAAGGCAATGGCACCCCACTCCAGTACTCTTGCCTGGAAAATCCCATGGATGGAGGAGCCTGGTGGGCTGTATAGTCCATAGGGTCGCTAAGATTCAGACACAACTGAGCAACTTCACTTTCACTTTTCACTTTCATGCATTGGAGAAGGAAATGGCAACCCACTCCAGTGTTCTTGCCTGGAGAATCCCAGGTACGGGGGAGCCTGGTGGGCTGCCATCTATGGGGTCGCACAGAGTTGGACACGACTGAAGCGGCTTAGCAGCAGCAACAGGGTTCAGGAAGATTAAAATCACTTCTAAACAATCTTATCAGAGCCGTCAGTGTTTAAGTATCCCCCAAATATATTGCTAGAACATAGTCAAAACTAGAGAATAGTCAAAACACTTGCAAAAAAACAAATAATAGTAAGTCTAGTTTATTCCCACCCTTTCAAACTTGGCATTTATTTGAAAAGACAAATTATACCATTAAGGAAAAAAAATACCTGTGTCAGAAAGTTTCCAGGAAGATCATAGGTTTTACACAGTTCTGCTATGGTTACTTGACCACTTTCCTGTAATTTATCATTTACTTCTTCTGCTAAACGATCCAAATAGTTCCTAATAGTTTAAATTAAAAAAAAAAAAGGAAAAACTTAATTAGGAATAATAATTTTTCTCTTTCTTTTTATGTTTAATTTCTGCTGCAATAAGGCACTCCCCAAAAGTAATTAATATGGTATGTTTAGGTAAACACCATTCATTAATCATAGTCTGAAATTTTTCTTATCAATGTAACTAAATGGAAGGTTAATCAAATAAATGCTGAAATTGTTTTCAACAGTTAAAATTCTACAGTCATTTTCATTAGGACTTTTTAACAATTCTGCTTTCAGAGTTAAGTTCACATAGGAAAGATGATAAAAATTGTGTTTTGTGTTGCTTTAAAACAACAGAAAAAATTAAAAGTTTATATTATTCCCAAGTATTCCACACAAGTAAGCACTTACTTTTTAAGCACAATAATGAAAATCAGTACTGGAAGAGTACTAAAAAATGCCATAGTGCCACAGTTATTCTAAATTTAAGTATAAACTTACAAAAAAAGAAACACAAAAAGGTATTCTTAATTATTGTACTTACTCATCTATCAGTTGTCCCAATACTAGTTGAACATGTTTTTCTGATTTAACAATGTCACCAATTCTATTTTCAATATGAGTCAGATCCACATTAATTGCCTGGAAAATAAGTACACATTCTATTAGTGATAAGTTCATATTGTTTTAAAATTTGAAATTATATATTTTAGAACTTTTAAAAAAATGAAAACTTACTTCCCCTTAGATGAATTTCAAATTGATTTGAAATATTATAAAAAATCTCAAACAATTAGGGGCTTATTGCTTATTCACTTTCATTTCTGAACCTGTACACTTTCACTCGCTAAGAAAGCTTGCACTACAAAAATCACACAACTTCAAAAGTCTTTTCACCTCCAGAGTCCCACCTAGTCCCCAGGGAGGCAGACAGGAGTGAGAGGGAGCGCCTGAAGCAGTGCAACAGGCAGGTCCTGACCTGCTGACATCATGCAGTGAGTCTGTGAGTCTATGACCCAAACTGCCCACTGCCTCTGAGCAATCACTGGACTGCTGCCCCATGGGGAGCCTCCTGGCCCAAGGACCATCCCAGCCCTGATTCTCTCACTAGAGAGAGGCTCTGCAGGCCAGCACTCAGGGGGTCAAGCCTGCTGATACATCTCAGCCCATGGTGTGATCCATGGGCTTGTAAAGAAGTCAGCCAAACCCACTGTCAGGGTCGTGAATGAGGTTTCTCAGCAGATCCTGGCTCGTGGTTCTGAGATAGGAGGTAGATGGGTCCCTGAGCTAAACAGCTGGAGATTGTCAAGTGGAGTAAACTGGACCTTTGCTTCCCCTAGACATTTCAAGGATAAACTTAATAGCAGAAGCTGAGCTCTGCTGGAGTCAAGAAATAAGATGACTACATCTATCACTCCTGAGGTCAGGATCTCCAGGACTGCACATGTGTAGAAAGACTTGGGGGTCAAAAACGGAGGGGCGCTATCCCATAATAGGTGCTGTCAACCTCCTATAGGCTTCCATGCTGGAATCCATCTTGGCAAAAAGATGCATAAGTATATCAGGAAGAGCCTTGGGTCAAGTCTGAGGTGGGAAATGAAGAAAGATGACTGGCCAGAGGAAATAAAAAACCAAGGAAAAACTGCTTCCATATAAGTGATTTAAATCACCTCTCTGGGATGCTCCTCATTAGGGAGGACACCCACACTCTTTCCTGTGTGTGTATTTCTGCTTTGTTTTAAATAGACTGCTTCTTTGTTCTCTTTGCATGTACTATGCTTCCAATAAATTCTGTGTCTGCTTTAAAATGTTTCTTTGTGGAATTCTTTCTCTGAAGAAGAAAAGAACCAAGGTCCTCTCACTTGCCATCATCATCTGGTGCCATGATTCGGATTGCTGCCAAGGTAATTTGCAGGTCTCGCTCAACTATGGCAAGAGATCTCTGCAAGCACTATCTTCTTTGCTTCTCCTTTGGATTGTGCCTTTCTTTCCTACTTATCTTGCACAGAAGGGCCTGTTTTTCACTACATATGTTCAACATCCTCCTGGGAAAAGATCTTTTGCTTTTTATTTCTAAACTGCCAGTGCTGTCTTCATCAGGCTGAGTGCACAGGTACCCTGAGGTCTTATCTTTGTTACAAAACACACACATCTGAAATAATTATGCTTCTCAACTCTAATTCCTCCAAGAGATTTTCCTTTTACTTCTCAGCTGCCCCCTCACCCTGACCCCAGGCGTTGGCAACCCACACACTGCTACAGCCAGCCTAGTGAGCTGGCCAATTCTCAGTAGATCACAACATAAATTTTATAAATACTCAATCCTGAGGAGTACACCCCAGTGTAGGAAATCTTGTTATAGGACACAGGGGAGATCTGTTGTCTTGTCTATAAAGGCTTAAGGGAAAAACTGGCAACTGCTTTGCACTGGTTCAAATGTCCACCATAGGCAGGGAGGGAGAGCACCTTTAAAGGAACCAAAGCTGACCAGAGATGTCTGGTTAGAAAGCAGTGAGGGAGTAGAGGATGCTCCAAAGCCCATCAGCATAAAGATCAAAGGTAATTCAGAGGATGTTATGAATCCCTTACAGGTGCCTCCTAGTAATGTTTCCAGGATGCTGGACTTCATTTCTAGGACTGCTGTTCTTGGTTGCAGGTTATTCAACATGGGAGGATCTCCTTCTAAACCCAAAGAAACACCCCTTGAAAACGCTCCTAGGACACTAAGTTTTTTTGTTCTTTCTGTCCACTTTCAGTTATAAACACCACTGACGGTACCCCTGGGACAACATTTCATCAGCCAGTCTGCCCCTCTTATTAATGTCGGTTTAAGCACTATTTGGTCTAAATTTTAGCTATAAAACTATGAATACAAAAAAAGATAATCTTTTTTGACACTGTGAGACCACAATATTCTTTAGATTCCAGAGAAAACTCGTTAAAACTCTTTTGAAATTGCAAAATTGGTTCCTCCTTAAATTTGTTTTTAATTGGAGGATAACTGCTTTACAATATTGTGTTGGCTTTTGCCATACAACAACATGAATCAGTCATAAGTATGCATATGTTCCCCTCCCTCTTGAACCTCCTCCAACTCCATCCCACCCCTCTAGATTGTCATAGAGTACCACTTTGGGTTCCCTGTGTTATACAGCAACTTCCCATTAGCTAGCTATTTTACACATGGTAATGAGTAAAAATATGTTTCATGCTTTTCTCTCAATCTGTCCCACCTCTCCTTCCCCAACTCTTTCCACAAGTATTTTCTCTATGTCTGCATCTCTATTCCTGCCCTACAAATAGATTCATCAGTACCACTTTTCTAGATTCCACATATATGCATTAATAATGTACTTCACTCAGTGTAACAAGCTACAGGTATATCCACCTCACTATAACTGACTCAAATGCATTCCTTTTCATGGATGAGTAACATACCATTGTTTAAATGTACCAAAACTTCTCTATCCATTCATCTGTTGATGGACATCTAGGTTGCTTCCATGTCCTAGCTACTGTAAACAGTGCTCTAATAAACACTGGGGTACATGTATCTTTTTGAATTATGGTTTTCTTAGGGTTAAAGTTCCAAAATATAAAAGCAACTCATGCAACTTACTTAAGAAAAATAAACAACCCAATCAAAAAAGTGGGTGGAAGACTTAAAACAGACACTTCTCAACAAAATTGGTTCTTTTGTACAGGCAATTAGAGAAAGTTAGCTTGTTAAAATATTTTTTTCCTTTGGAATTCTGACCTTGAGAGAAAACACACCTAGAAGAAAGCTTGAAGTTAACTCTTACTATGTCCTTGAGATACAAACACAGCCCACTTTTCCTGGGACTTTGCCCTTGGATTCATTAGTAGAACTGCAAGCAAAGGTTAAAAAAAAAAATGCAAAGAGGCATTTTAAACCTTGAGCAGAAACTGTGAGACCTCTGTTAGTCTGGATTTATGTATGTCTCTAGTACGTGTCTTTGCCTTTGGATAATATTGCTGAAGTTAATCTGTGTGGATCACAACAAATTGTGGAGAATGTAAAGAGATGCAAATACCAGACCACCTTACCTGCCTCCTGAGAAACCTGTGTGCAGGTCAAGAAGCAACAGTTAGAAACCTACATGGAACAAGTGACTGGTTCAAAATTGGGAAAGGAGTACATCAAGGTTGTATATAGTCATCCTGCTTATTTAACTTATATGCAGAGTACACCATGTGAAATGCCGAGCTAGATGAATCACAAGTAGGAATCAATGTTTCTGGGAGAAATATCAACATCCACAGATATGCAGATGATACCACCCTAATGGCAGGCAGAAAGTGAAGAGGTACTAAAGAGCCTCTTGATGAAGGTGAAAGAGGAGAGTGAAAAACCTGGTTTAAAACTCAACATTCAAAAAACTAAGATCAGTGCTGTTCAGTTCAAGATGGCGGAGTAGCCGGATATGTGCTTATCTCCTCCTGCAACACCACAAAAACTGCAACTAGCTGTTGATCAACCACTGACAGGAGAATGCTAGAACCCACCAAATAAGATACCCCATGTCCAAAGACAAAGAAGAAGCCACAACAAGATGGTAGGAGGGGGCACAATCACTGTAAAATAAAATTCCATTCCTGTGGGGTGGGTGACCCACAAACTGGAGAACAATAATATCAAAGAGGTACTCTCATTGTTGTGAAGCTTCTGAACCCCACATCAGGCTTCCCAGCCTGGGGATCTGATAAGAGGAGCCGGAACCCCCATGGAATCTGGCCTTGAAGGCCAGTGGAATCTGTTTGCATGACTTCCACAGGACTGAGGGAAACAGAGACTCTAATCTTGAAGGGCACAAACAAAATCTTGCAGGCACCAATACCCAGAGGAAAGCAGCAGTGACCCAACAGGTGACTGAACCAAAACTACCTGCTAGTGTTGGATGGTCTCCTGTGGAGGCATGGGTTGGCAGGGGCTCACCACAGGGACCAGGGCCCTGGCAGCGCATCACGTTGGGAAAGTCTCCCTTGCAGTTCACCATTAATGTTACCATAGAGCCCATAGGAACCAGAGGTCAAACTGCCATATCCGTTGGGTCATCGAAAAAACAAGAGAGTTCTAGAAAAACATCTATTTCTGCTTTATTGACTATTTCAAAGCCTTTGTGTGGATAACAACAAAGTGTGGAAAATTCTTAACAGATGGGAATACCAGTCCACCTGACTGGTATTCTGCATGCAGGTCAGGAAGCAACAGTTAGCCTTGACTAGATGGACCTTTGTTGGCAAAGTAATGTCTCTACTTTCTAATATGTCTAGGTTGCTCATAACTTTTCTTCCAAGGAGCAAGGGTCTTTTAATTTCATGGCTTAGTCACAATCTGCAGTGATTGTGGAGCCCAAAAAAATAAAATCAGCCACTGTTTCCCCATCTATTTGCCATGAAGTGATGGGACTGCATGCCATGATTTTAGTTGTCTGAATGTTCAGCTTTAAGCCAATTTTTTTTACTCTCCTCTTTCACTTTCATCAAGAGGCTTTTGAGTTCCTCTTCACTTTCTGCCATAAGGGTGGTGTCATCTGCATATCTGAGGTTATTGATATTTCTCCCGGCAATCTTGATTCCAGCTTGTGCTTCATCCAGCCCAGCATTTCGTATGATGTTCTCTGCATATAAGTTAAATAAGCAGGGTGACAATATAAAGCCTTGACATACTCCTTTCCCGATTTGGAACCATGTCTAGTTCTAAATGTTGCTTCTTGACCTGCATACAGATTTCTCAGGAGGCAGGTCAGGTGGTCTGCTATTTCCATCTCTTTCAGAATATTCCAGTTTGTTGTGATCCACAGAGTCAACAGCTTTGGCATAGTCAATAAAGCAGTAGTAGATATTTTTCAGGAACTCTCTTGCTTTTCTGATGATCCAGTGGATGTTGGCAAATTGATTTCTGGTTCCTCTGCCTTTTCTAAATCCAGCTTGAACATCTGGAAGTTCACAATTCACATACTGTTGAAGCCTAGCTTGGAGGATTTTGAGCATTATCTTCCTAGAGTGTGAGATGAGTGGAATTGTGTGGTATATTGAATTCTTTAGCATAGGCTTTCTTTGGGATTGGAATGAAAACTGACCTTCTCCAGTCCTGTGGCCACTGCTAAGTTTTCCAAAATTGCTGACACACTGAGTGCAGGACTTTCACAGCATCATTGTTTAGGATTTGAAATAGTTCAACTGGAATTCCATCACCTCCACTAGCTTTGTTTGCAGTTATGCTTTCTAAGGCCCACTTGACTTGGCATTCCAGGATGTCTGGCTCTAGGTGAGTGATCACACCATCATAGTTACCTGGGTCATGAGGATCTTTTTTGTATAGTTCTTCTGTGCATTCTTGCCACCTCTTCTTACTATCTTCTGCTTCTATTAGGTCCATACTATTTCTGTCCTTTATTGAGCCCATCTTTGCATGAAATGTTCCCTTGGTATCTCTAATTTTCTTGAAGAGATCTCTAGTCTTTCCCATTCTGTTGTTTTCCTCTATTTCTTTGCACTGATCACTGAGGAAGGCTTTCTTATCTCTCCTTGCTATTCTTTGGAACTCTGCATTCAAATGGGTATATCATTTCTTTTCTCCTTTGCCTTCAGCTTCTCTTCTTTTCTCAACTATTTGTAAGGCCTCCTCACACAGCCATATTGCTTTTTTGCATTTCTTTTTCTTGGCGATGGTCTTGCTCCCTGTCTCCTGTACCATGTCACGAATCTCTGTCCATAGTTCTTCAGGCACTCTATCAGATCGAATCCCTGGAATCTATTTGTCACTTCCACTGTATAATCATTAAGCAATTTGATTTATGTCATACCTGAGTGGTCTAGTGGTTTTCCCTACTCTCTTCAATTTCAGTCTGAATTTGTCCATAAGGAATTCATGATCTATGCCACAGTCAGCTCCCAGTCTTGTTTTTGCTGACTGTATGGAGCTTCTCCATCTTTGGCTGCAAAGAATATAATCAATCTAAGTTTGGTATTGACCATCTGGTAATGTCCATGATAGAGTCTTCTTTTGTGTTGTTGGAAGAGGGTGTTTGCTATGACCAGTGCATTCTCTTGGCAAAACTCTGTTAGCCTTTGCCCTGCTTCATTTTGTATTCCAAGGCCAAATATGCCTATTACTCCAGGTATCTCTTGACTTCCTATTCTTGCATTCCAGTCCCCTATAATGAAAAGGACATCTTTTTTAGTGTCAGTTCTAGAAAGTCATGTAGGTCTTCACAGAACCGTTCCACTTCAGCTTATTCAGCATTTCTAGTTGGGGCATAGACTTGGATTACTATGATATTGAATGGTTTGCCTTGGAAACGAACAGAGATCATTCTGATTCCTAAGATGTTGATGTTCACTCTTGCCATCTCCTGTTTGACCACTTTCAATTTACCTTGATTCACACATTCCAGGTTCCTATGCAATATTGTTCTTTACAGCATCGGTATTTACTTCCAGCACCAGTCACATCCACAACTGGGTGCTATTTTAGCTTTGGCTCCATCTCTTCATTCTTTCTGCAGTTATTTCTCCACTGTTCTCCAGTAGCATATTGGGCACCTACCAACCTGAGTTCATCTTTCAGTGTCCTATCTTTTTGCCTTTTCATACTGTTCACGGGGTTCTCAAGGCAGGGATACTGAAGTAGTTTGCCATTCCCTTCTCCAGTGAACCATGTTTTGTCAGAACTCTCCACCATGACTCGTCTGTCTTGGGTGGTCCTACATGGCATGGTTCATGGTTTCATTGAATTAGACAATGCAGGTGGCCAAAAGCATGAAAATATGCTCAACATCACTAATTATTAGAGAAATGCAAATCAAAACTACAATCAGTTATAACCTCACACCAATCAGAACAGCCATCATCTGAAAGTCTCCAAACAATACATACTGGACAGTGTGTGGAGAAAAAAGAACCCTCCGAACACTGTTGGTGGGAATGTAAAACTGGTATAACCATTACAGTGAACAGTATGAAGTTTCTTAAAAAACTAAAAATATAACTACCACATGGTCCAGTAATCTCACTCCTGGGCATACATCTGGAGGAAAGCATATTTTGAAAAGATACATTCACCCCAATGTTCAGTGGGGCACTATTTACAACAAGTAAGACATGGAAATAACCTAAATGTCCATTGACAGAGGAAAAGATATAGATGTGGTACATATATAGAGTGGAATATTACTAAGCCATTAAAAAGGAGTGAAATAGAAAAGGAGTGAAAAGCAAAGGAGAAAAGAAAAGATATACCCATTTGAATGCAGAGTTCCAAAGAACAGCAAGGAAAGATAAGAAAGCCTTCCACAGTGATGAGTGCAAAGAAACAGAGGAAAACAATAGAATGGAAAAGACTAGAGATCTCTTTAAGAAAATGATGGGCTCAATAAAGGACAGAAACGGATGGACCTAACAGAAGCATAAGATACTAAGACGAGGTGGCAAGAATACACAGAAGAACTGTACAAAAAAGATCTTCATGACCCAGGTAATCACAATGATGTGATCACTCACCTACAGCCAGACATCCTGGAATGTGAAGTCACGTGGGCCTTAGAAAGCATCACTATGAACAAAGCTAGTGGAGGTGATGGAATTCCAGTTGAGCTAGTTCAAATCCTAAAAGATGATGCTGTGAAAGTGCTCTACTCAAATGCCAGCAAATTTGGAAAACTCAGCAGTGGCCACAGGACTGGAAAAGGTCAGTTTTCATCCCAATCCCAAAGAAAGGCAATGCCAAAGAATGCTCAAACTACTACACAATTCCACTCATCTCACAGGCTAGTAAAGTAATGCTCAAAATTCTCCAAGCCAGGCTTCAACAATACATAAACCGTGAACTTCCAGATGTTCAGGCTGGTTTTAGAAAAGGCAGAGGAACCAGAAATCAAATTGCCAACATTCACTGGATCATTGAAAAATCAAGAGAGTTCCAGAAAAACATCTATTTCTGCTTTATTGACTATGCCAAAGCCTTTGACTGTGTGGACCACAATAAACTGTGGAAAATTCTGAAAGAGACGGGAATATTAGACCACCTGCCCTGCCTCTTGAGAAATCTATATGCAGATCAGAAAGCAACAGTTAGAACTGGACACAGAACAACAGACTGGTTCCAAATAAGAAAAGGACGTCAAGGCTGTACATTGTCACCTTGCTTATTTAACTTATATGAAGAGTACATCATGAGAAATGCTGGGCTGGATGGAGTACAAGCTGGAATCAAGACTGCCAGGAGAAATATCAACAACCTCAGACATACAGATGACACCACCCTTATGGCAGAAAATAAAGAACTACTCAAGAGCCTCTTGATGAAAGTGAAAGAGGAGAGTGAGAAAGTTGGCTTAAAGCTGCACATTCAGAAAACTACGATCATGGCATCCGGTGCCATCACTTCATGGCAAATAGATGGGGAAACAGTGGAAACAGTGGCAGACTTTATTTTTGCGGGGCTCCAAAATCACTGCAGATGATGACTACAGCCATGAAATTAAAAGACGCTTGCTCCTTCGAAGAAAAGCTATGACCAACCTAGATAACATATTAAAAAGCAGAGACATTACTTTGTCAACAAAGGTTTGTCTAGTCAAGGCTCTGGTTTTTCCAGTAGTCATGTATGGATGTAAGAGTTGGACTATAAAGAAAGCTGAGCGCTGAAGAATTGATGCTGTTGAACTGTGGTGCTGGAAAAGACTCTTTAGAGTCCCTTGGACTGCAAGGAGATCCAACTAGTCCATCCTAAAGGAAATCAGTCCTGAATATTCATTGGAGGGACTGATGTTGAAGCTGAAACTACAATAGTTTGGCCCCCTGATAGAAGAGCTGACTCATTTGAAAAGAACCTGATGCTGGGAAAGATTGAAGGCAGGAGGAGAAGGGGATGACAGAAGATGAGATGGTTGGTTGGCATCACCGACTCAATGGACATGAGTTTGAGTAAACTCCAGGAGTTGGTGATGGATAGGGAGGCCTGGCGTGCTGCAGTCCATGGGGTCACAAAGAGTTGGACACGACTGAGTGAGTGAACTGAACTGATACACAGTACTATGTATAAAATAATTAACAAGGACCCACCGTATAGCACAGGGAATACTATCCAATGTTCTGTAATAACCCATGTGGCAAAGGATTCTGAAAAAGAACTATAAATCAACTATACCGTGAAAATAAAAAAATTTGAAAAAATAAGAAATTAAACCTATTCACACAAAAATGGCCAGTTTCCTGCATATAGTGTAGTGTACCTTACTGATGCCCCCTAATGGATCACAGCTTTGTCAAGGTGAAGGGGCTTGCAAAACTCAATCAACCTATGAGCTATGCCCTGCAGGGCTACCCAAGACAGACGGGTTATGTTGGAGAGTTCTGACAAAACGTGGTCCACTGGAGGAGGAAGTAGCAAACCACCCCAGTATTCTTGCCATGAGAACCCCATGAACAATAGAAAAAGGCAAAAAGATACAATATCAGAAGATGAGTCCCTCAGGTTGGAAGGTGTCCAATATGTTCCTGGGGTAGGGCAGAAGGCAATTACCCCAGACTGATAGCTCCAGAATGACTGAAGCAGCTGGGCCAAAGCAGAAACAATGCTCAGTTGTGGATGTGTCTGGTGGTGAAAGTAAAGTCCAGTGCTGTAAAGAATGATATTGCATACGAACTTGGAAAGTAGGTCCATGAACCAAGGTAAATTACATGTGGTCAACCAAGAGATGGTAAGAGTGAACATCAATATCTTTGTAATCAGTGAACTAACATGGACGGGAATGGGCAAATTTAACTCAGATGACCATAATATCTACCACTATCTCACATGCTAGTAAAGTAATGCTCAAAATTCTCCAAGCCAGGCTTCAGCAATACGTGAACCACGAACTTCCTGATGATCAAGCTGGTTTTAGAAAAGGCAGAGGAACCAGAGATCAAATTGCCAACACCTGTTGGATCATCAAAAAAGCAAGAAAGTTCCAGAAAAAACATCTATTTCTGCTTTATTGACTACGCCAAAGCCTTTGACTGTGTGGATCACAATAAACTCTGGAAAATTCTGAAAGAGATGGGAATACCAGACCACCTGACCTGCCTCTTGAGAAATCTGTATGCAGGTCAGGAAGCAACAGTTAGAACTGGACATGGAACAACAGACTGGGTCCAAATAGGAAAAGGAGTATGTCAAGGCTGTATATTGTCACCCTGCTTATTTAACTTATATGCAGAGTACATCATGAGAAACGCTGGGCTGGAAGAAGCACAAGCTGGAATCAAGATTGCCGGGAGAAGTATCAATAACCTCAGATATGCAGACGACACCACCCTTATGGCAGAAAGCGAAGAGGAACTAAAAAGCCTCTTGATGAAAGTGAAAGAGGAGAGTGAAAAAGTTGGCTTAAAGCTCAACATTCAGAAAACGAAGATCATGGCATCTGGTCCCATCACTCCATGGGAACTAGATGGGGAAACAGTGGAAACGGTGTCAGACTTTATTTTTTGGGGCTCAAAAACACTGCAGATGGTGACTACAGCCATGAAATTAAAAGACGCTTACTCCTTGGAAGGAAAGTTATGACCAACCTAGATAGCATATTCAAAAGCAGAGACATTACTTTGCCAACAAAGGTTCGTCTAGTCAAGGCTATGGTTTTTCCTGTGGTCATGTATGGATGTGAGAGTTGGACTGTGAAGAAGGCTGAGCGCTGAAGAATTATGGTTTTGAACTGTGGTGTTGGAGAAGACTCTTGAGAGTCCCTTGAACTGCAAGGAGATCCAACCAGTCCATTCTGAAGGAGATCAGCCCTGGGATTTCTTTGGAAGGAATGATGCTAAAGCTGAAACTCGAGTACTTTGACCACCTCATGCGAAGCGTTGACTCACTGGAAAAGACTCGGATGTTGGGAGGGATTGGGGGCAGGAGGAGAAGGGGACAACAGAGGATGAGATGGCTGGATGGCATCACCAACTCAATGGATGTGAGTTTGAGTGAACTCCAGGAGTTGGTGATGGACAGGGAGGCCTGGCATGCTGCGATTCATGGGGTCACAAAGAATCGGACACAACTGAGCTAGTAAACTGAACCAAAGGTCATAACATCTGGTCCCATTCCTTCCTGGCAAATAGAAGGGGAAAAAATAGAAGCAGTGACAGATTTTGTTCTTCCTGGGTTCCAAAATTACTGCAGATGGTGACTGCAACCATGAAATTAGAAGATGTTTGCTTCTTGGAAGGAAGGCTATGACAAACCTATACAGTGACAAAGGTCTGTATACTCAAAGCTATGGTCTTTTCAGTAGTCATGTACAAATGTGAGAGTTGGACCATAAAGAAGGCTGAATGCCAAAGCACTGATGCTTTTGAATTGTGGTGCTGGGGAAGACTCTTGAGAGTCCCTTGGACAGCTAGGATATCAAACCAGTCAAGCCTAAGGGAAATCAACCCTGAAAATTCTTTGAAGGACTGATGCTGAAGCTAAACCTCCAATACTTTGGCCACCTGATGCGAAGAGCTGACTCATTAGAAAAGACCCTGATGATGAGAGATATTGAAGGCAAAAGGAGAAAGGGCAGAAGAGTATGAGACAGTTGGATGGTATCATCGATTCAATGGACATGAACTTGGGTGAACTTCAGGAGATGGTGAGGGACAGGGAGGCCTGGCATGCTGCAGTCCATAAGGTCGGAAAGAGTTGGACATGACTTTGCCACTGAACAACAACAACAAAACCCTTACTGATGCCACGTACACTTGTATTTTCTAAAAATATTTTCTAGGTTTAACTTCCACATACTAAAACAAGTCACCATGAAACAAGTGATTTTTCTCTCAAAATTACATAAACTCTATAATTACATAAAATGGTTAACTATGAGTTTATTTTGTAAAGAATAAAGTATAAGCAAGTCAACTGAGAAAGAAAAACTTGTTAAACTGATTAAATGTATCAGTGAAGGTCATATAATTATTTCTTCACAAACACAATATGATACCAATATCAAGTGGCTACTTAAGGCACTGAAAAAATTAGTAACATAAAAAGTTGAGAAATCAAAGTAAAAACTGTTACAAAGCTGAAATTTACCTGTTGCAGATCAACGATGTTTACTCGACCTTTAAAGAAAAGACATTCATTTAAGTTATCAGAAAGTACATACCAGCCCCAAACTGCAAATTCCAACATATTTATGTTTTGGACATTTCAAGATCCAAAATATAAATCTTTCTGCAAAGGACACAATGAAAGTGCAAAGTGAGAGTCGCTCAGTCGTGACCGACTCTTTGTGACCCGCCAGACTGTAGCCTGCCAGACTTCTCTGACCATGGAACCCTCCAGGCCAGAATACTGGAGTGGGTAGCTGTTTCTCCCAAGGGAGGGATCGAACCCAGGTCTTCTGCATTGCAGGCGGATTCTTTACCATCTGAGCCACTAGGGAAGCCCAAGAATACTGGAGTGGGTAGCTGTTCCCTTCTCCAGCGGATCTTCCTGACCCAGGCATAGAACCAGGGTCTCCTGCATTGCAGGTGGACTCTTTACCAACAGGGCCACAGTAATTAATGCCTTCAAAGACAAGTTATTATCATAATAAGTATCCATGGCTAAAATATAGAGGATAGCTTATTTTCAAAGTTCCATTTGTCATATCAAACTAATAACCAGCATCAGCTGATACTGAGTTGGGCAGACCTATGAGGGTTATTTTCATCCCTTCACAATTTATCTACTGTGACCAAAGACACATTGACAACAAAATTCAGATAAATTATTTTCAATTATTTGAAACTGGTATGTTATCACTTATTACCTAAATATCTGTTAAGCATTTCAAATTATAGCTAGTATTTTATTAGGACTATGCAGTAAGATAAAAAACAAACATCATAACATCTAACAAGTTGTTTTCACAGATGCATCTATTTTAATCAAACAGTATTCAAATTTGCTCAGTAATTTCTTCATATTTCAAAAACGCAATGGAAACAAAAACTTTTTCGTGTTTGTAGTAGCTTTTCCTACAATCTGATATAACATCATACTAAATTATTTTGTAATTTGCAAACAAAATTAAAAAAAGACCATTACAGTCTTGATTTTCAATGGTCTGTAATTTAAAACCTCTGTTCCCTTTTCATAATTATCACCTGATAACAGACAGCTAAGTCCACCCCTGAGTCACCCAATAAATTCAAGAACTGTGAAAAGAAACAGCTGATTAATTCACAAACAGAAGACATAACTCAAAATAAAAAATGCGATTCTGTAAAGTGACAATATTTGACTTCATTTAAATTATATAATGTTCACCCAAATCTATTTAAAAGTATTAAAGCTGAATATTATATTAACAATTGAGAAGGGTGTCCTATAACCTCCAAACCATTTATGATTTATGGTTTGAAAGGTCATGCCCAGGCCCCTTTCCGAAGAACCAGAAGAAAAAACTAAGGAATTACTTACCACCTCGAACATGTAGCTCATCTCTCATTTCTTTACTAATTTGGGCTGGAGTAATATATTCCTTCCCATCAAGTGTGTGAACTACTTCTAGCTGTTTCTGAGCAATCAATTTATTCACAATCTCAATGCAGTTCCGTTCTGACAATCTGAGGGAAACAAAAGTTTTAAAAAAGGAATTTGTTACATCCAGTGCTCAATATGTTGAAGGAGATGTATGACAATGGGTTTTTAAAAGGTTTGGATAGTCATTAGGTTCTATATTACAGCATCTGCATCTTTTTTCGTATAATACTAATTCAATACATTTAAAAAAATTATAGGGCGTAAACAGGTTTACATTAACTTAAATCATGTAATTCATTGTTACAAATCTATTTTAGATTTCGAGTTTGCTCTCTTAGGCATGCTTCTAATCTTCAAATGTAAATAGAAAAGTAAGGACATGTAATTTAAGTAAAAGAAAAAACACGTCCTACTTTTGGTTCAATTTTCGCTTTCGCTTCAGTTTAAAAAAAAAAAAAACAAAATTTTATTTTATTAAATGCATAGTTGCCTCACTCCTATCTATAAGCTTTCTAAGCAGGACACCTAGCTAGGCCATGGCTAGGCCAGGAAAACCATAATTTGCAACTGACAGTTACACAAACACTTAAGTGTCCTCGTTTGCTAGCACTGATACAAAACACAGCACCAGAGGATTGAAGTCTTTAGCTCCAGAAAGAACAAGGCAAGAAGTAGTCAACAGATAAAAAAGGGTTCTATTAGCGTTATATGTGTTCCATAAAGGTGAAAAGCAAATTTAGGGAGCTTTTTCAGGACACACCCCCCAAAACGTCAAGTGTCTGGAGTCCCTAAAAATGACAGATGGGAGTATGGCTCTGGCCTAGCACACCTATACTGGTGAACAAGAAGGCAAAATGTTTACGGAGTCAACATAGTATTTACAAAATACTGTACCTTGGGGTTAGCCTCTCCTTTCAAGCTCTAAGTCAGGAAGTGTATAATAGGCAATGACGCTTCAGGGACTTGCTAACAGTTAAGCAAGGATCAGAGGGATAGTCTTAGGAGTGTCACCGGCCCCAGCCGTCGAGGTGGGGTGGCCTCGCCTGCACCTTGCTGGGGCTTGGAAGGGGTGGGAAGGAATGTTCTAGGTCTTCCCCACCGAGAACTATTTTGGAAACCGCACTCCAGCCTCTGGGAGGAAGGGAGGGGGCGGGAACGCTGACAGGGGATGGGAAGGTCGGGGATTCAAGGCCTGGGGTTTGCAGCCTCAGATCCCGGAGTGGCCACCCGAGGCTATTTTGGACTCCACAAACGGAGAGGGAGGGTCAGGCACCTTTGCGTGGCTTCTGCGAACTGCGCCCGCTGAAAATCTGCCGCCAAACGCCTAATCTCTTCCCAGGCGTCCGCCATCTCGGCCCTATTCGCCCAGCCGCCGACAAACCGCAGACACGTCAGCCCAAAGGTCGCGGGAGCCGAGGCGGAACGGGCCGCGCGGAGGGACAAGAGACTCTCCGCGACGCAGCTACGGAACGTGCGCGACTTGCGCCGGCGGGGGCGGGGCCAGAAAAGCAGCAGCCCCGCCCTCCCCGCGCGGGACGTTTGTCCTGGGCTGTGGGATCCCTCGGAGAAGGCAATGGCACCCCACTCCAGTACTCTTGCCTGGAAAATCCATGGACTGAGGAGCCTGGTAGGCTGCAGTCCATGGGGTCGCTAAGAGTCGGACACGACTGAGCGACTTCACTTTCACTTTCACTTTTTACTTTCATGCATTGGAGAAGGAAATGGCAACCCACTCCAGTATTCTTGCCTGGAGAATCCCAGGGACAGAGGAGTCTAATGGGCTGCTGTCTATGGGGTCGCACAGAGTCGGACACGACTGAAGCGACTTAGCAGCAGCAGCAGTGGGATCCCTTCGCGGCTGCGGAGAGCCAGCCCTCCAGTTTGTGTACTCGTCTGCCAGAAAGCCAAGTTAATAAAGTGTTACTTCAAGCGTTTGTTTGCATTATTCCTAATATTTTGGCGCAGTGATAATAAAGTTAACCACTCTTTTTTTTTTTCTTCCCTGCCCTCTATTTGATTCATTTTGGGGAGGCGGGGGAGGAGCTGTTCCCCAAGCTGCAGTTAACATTACGTCTTCTCTGTTAACGTAGGGCAGTTCGATTTGTGTAGGGAATCATGCTATGGGTCACAGAGTTCCTTTGGATTTTCCCATAACATCTTACGGGAAAACCTGAACGAAGGTTTTGACTAATCCAATAAGGTCAGTAGCTCAGCAGTGTCTGACTCTTTATGACCCCATGGACTGCAGAATATCGGGCTTCTCTATCCTTCCCCAGCTCGCAGAGCTTGCTCAAACTCATGTCCATCCAGTCCGGTGATGCCATCCAGCCGTCTCATCCTCTGCTGTCCCATTCTCTTCCTGCCTTCAATCTTTCCCAGCATCAGGGTCTTTTCCAATGAGTCAGTTCTTTGCATGAGTTGGCCAAAGTATTGGAGCTTCAGCTTCAGCATCAGTCCTTCCGATGAATATTCAGGACTGATTTCCTTTAGAATTGACTGATTTGATCTCCTTGCAGTCCTCTCAAGGGGACTCGCAGACTCTCAAGAGTCTTCTCCAACACCACAGTTCAAAAAATCAATTATTCGGTACTCAATTCAAGATTGTAATTTGTAGAGACAGCTTGTGCTGCCTAAAAGGATAGTCACTAGACAGATGAAGCTATTTAAATTAATTAAAATTGGGCTGGAAGAAGCACAAGCTGGAATCAAGATTGCCGGAAGAAATATCAATAAACTCAGATATGCAGACGACACCACCCTTGTGGCAGAAAGTGAAGAGGAACTAAAGAGCCTCTTGATGAAAGTGAAAGAGGAGAGTGAAAAAGTTGGCTTAAAGCTCAACATTTAGAAAACGAAGATGATGGCATCTGGTCCCGTCACTTCATAGCAAATAGATGGGGAAACAGTGGCAACAGTGTCAGACTTTATTTTTTGGGGCTCCAAAATCAATGCAGATGGTGATTGTGGCCATGAAATTAAAAGACACTCCTTGGAAGAAAAGTTATGACCAACCTAGATAGCATATTCAAAAGCAGAGACATTACTTTGCCAACAAAGGTCTGTCTAGTCAAGGCTATGGTTTTTCCAGTGGTCATGTAATGATGTGAGAGTTGGACTGTGAAGAAAGCTGAGCTCTGAAGAACTGATGCTTTTGAACTGTGATGTTGGAGAAGGCTCTTGAGAGTCCCTTGGACTGCAAGGAGATCCAACCAGTCCATCCTAAAGGAGATCAGTCCTGGGTGTTCATTGGAAGGACTGATGCTGAAGCTGAAACTCCAATACTTTGGCCATCTCATGCGAAGAGTTGACTCATTGGAAAAGACTCTGATACTGGGAGGGATTGGGGGCAGGAGGAGAAGGGGACAACAGAGGATGAGATGGCATCACCAACTCGATGGACGTGAGTTTGGGTAAACTCCAGGATCTGGTGATGGACAGGGAGGCCTGGGGTGCTGTGATTCATGGATTCCCAAATAGTTGGACATGACTGAGCAACTGAACTGAACTGAACTGAAGATTATATCAGAAACAAACAAATAGAAATTGAAAACATAATGTTTTCAGTAACAACCCCCCAAATGAAATACTTATGTATAAATCTAACAAAATATGTATAAGATCTACATGAGGAAAACTACCAACTCTAATGAATGAAATCAGAGAAAAACTAATTAAAGGGAGAGAAAGTCAATATTCATGGATAGCAACAGTCAATATTGTCAAGATGCCAATTCTTCCAGACTTGATCTGTAGATTCAGTACAATCCCAATCAAAACCTGGGTAATTTATTTTGTGGATATCAACAAGCTCTTTTTAAAGTTTATATGAAGAATCAAAAGACCCAGAATTGCCAACATGGTGTTGAAGAAGAACAAAGTTGAAGGACAGACACTGCCTGAATTTAAGACTAATTACAAAGATACAGTAATCAAGACAGTGTGGTATTGGTGAAAGAATAGACAAATATATCAATGAAACAGAATAGACAGCCCCAAAATAAAACCACATCAGTTCAGTTCAGTCCACTTCAGTCACTCAGTCGTGTCCGGCTCTTTGCGACCCCAGGAACAAAATCAATTCAATGGAGCAAAGATAGTCTTTTAAGTAAATGGTACAGAAACAACTAGACTTTCACATGCAAGAAAGAAAAGAAGAATCTAGACATAGATCTTACACTCATCATATAAGTTAACTGAAAACAGATCACAGACCTAAATGAAGAATGCAACTATGAAACACCTAGGAAATAACGGGAGGAAATTTAGATGACTTGTAGCATGTCAGTACTTTTTAGACACAACAACAAAGGCACAACAGATAAAATAAATCATTGATAAACTAGACTTCATTAAAATTAAAAATTGTTCTGCAAAAGTCCATGTCAAGAGAACGGAAGACAAGCCACAGCATGGTAGTAGATATTTGCAAAAGACACATCTGATAAGAACTGTTTTTCAAAAGATATAAAAAAGTCATGACATTCAACAATAAAACAAAAAATGAAAAATGGACCAAAAATTTTAACAGATAATTCACCAAAGTAGATATACAGATGACAAAGCAGCATATGAAAAGATGCTCTGTATCATATGTCATCAAAGAAATAAAAATTTAAACAATGAGATGCCACTACACACCTATCAGAATGACTAAAATCTGGAATGCTGACAACGCCATATGCTGGCTAGGATGTGCAGCAACAGAATCCTCATTCATGGATGGTAATGCAAAA